>NC_138964.1:46311071-47511071 GCF_055761805.1 Camellia sinensis
CAGAGCGAAACAGATGGGGAAGCCTTTTGAGTTGATACACTGGCCCATCCAGGGTACCCTAAACAGACGCTTCGTCCGGGAGGGGGAAGATTTTCCATTCTGTGGTTTTCCGGAGCCATGGCTGAACGCGGAGAGGAAGCGTGTACTGGGATTCGAGATTTTCTTTGACCTACAATTACCTGGGGACGATGTTGCCGAAGAGCAGACAGACCCGAAAGTCGAGGCTGAGCATAGTGGGGAAATGGAGTCTGAGGACACCGAACTTGAAATGGGGGTAGCACTAGCATGTCTACTTTCAGATCCTCCGATCAAACAGAAGTGCTTGGGGGATAACTTCTCGGTGTCCATGATCGGGAATGAAACGGCTGCGGGCCTACCATCAACTATTTTGAATGCATCCATCGCACCCTCTCTCGTTTGGCAATATGAAGAGGGATTTTTGTCCAGCAGCACCGGGTCAGGTAGTGAGCCGGAATCTGATTCCACCGAGTCTTGTGAGTCGAAATCAGGTTCCAGCTCGACTGAGTCTGAGTCCGGTATTCCTGGGGGTGATAACCCGGATGCCACAGTCCTGTCCAGGTCATCTTTTTCTTTCTCCTTTGAGTCTGTTGTAACAGAAGAATCAGACGGTTTGGAAGTACTTAATGAGAATAATGCGGATGTGGTTTCCGAGTACTTTTCTGTGCCGTTGATATATTGCTTAAATCAGGACTTTCAAAATTTTGACGAAAACGACGAGGGAGAAATTCCTCCGGTTTTGCAACGATTAATTGATCAAGAGCAGGAAAGATTTGTTAAACCTTTAGTTGATGAAATCACTACTGTGAATATTGGTACTGAGAAGGACCCGCGGCTGGTCCAGATCGGGTCCACGTTGTCTTCGGAGGAACGCAAGCGCTTAGTCGCTTTATTAAAAGATTTCAAAGATGTTTTCGCGTGGTCCTACGAAGACATGCCTGGAATCGATCCTGAGATTGTACAGCACCGGATCCCTCTTGACCCCGAGGCCCGACCCGTCAAGCAAAAACTCAGAAGAATCCGCCCTGACTCGGCCATCAAGATTAAAGAAGAGGTCACCAAGCAAATCGATGCAGGTTTCCTGCTGGTATTCGAATACCCAACTTGGTTGGCCAACATTGTTCCAGTACTGAAGAAAGATGGCAAGATCAGAGTATGCGTGGATTTCAGGGATTTGAACAGAGCTAGTCTGAAGGACGACTTCCCCTTGCCACATATTGATGAGTTGGTGGATTTCACAGCGGGGCATGCTTTGCTTTCGTTTATGGATGGCTTCTCAGGCTACAATCAGATAGTGATGGCACCAGAAGACCGGGAAAAGACTGCCTTTACCACCCCGTGGGGGACATACTGCTACAGGGTGATGCCGTTTGGGTTGAAGAATGCTGGAGCTACATATCAACGGGTCGCGACCACAATATTGCATGACATGATCCACAAAGAGGTTGAGGTGTACGTGGACGACATGATTGTCAAGTCCAAAGAAAGGGAGGGCCACTACATCGCCTTGCAAAAGTTCTTTCAAAGGATCAGAGAATTCTGGTTGCGGCTGAATCCTCAGAAGTGTACGTTCGGTGTCACAGCAAGGAAAATACTGGGGTTTCTTATTACACAGAGAGGTATCGAAGTCGACCCTTCCAAAATCAAGGCCATCGTAGAAATGCCACCACCAAGGACTGAAAAGGAGGTGCAAGGCTTTCTGGGTAAAGTGCAATTCATAAGACGGTTTATCTCAAAATTAACCTTGACTTGTGAACCACTTTTTGGTCTTCTGAAGAAAGGAAAGAAATTCCAATGGGACGGCCGATGCCAAGCTGCTTTTGAACAAGTCAAGAAATACTTACAGAACCCACCCGTGTTGTCACGCCAGAATCGGAAAGACCGTTGATATTGTACCTTTCGGTAACCAAGACCACAATGGGCTGCATGCTCGCGCAAGAATCAGAGGACAAAGTAGAAAGAGCCATCTACTATCTGAGCAAGAAGATGCTAGAGTATGAGACTCGCTACACACCGTTGGAGAAGGCTTGCTTAGCTTTGGTATGGGCTACCAGGAAGCAGCGGCACTACCTGTTAGCTCACTCCGTAATGTTGGTTTCACGACTCGATCCCATCAAATATCTTTTCGAGAAACCGGCACTCACGGGTAGGCTAGCTCGTTGGTTGCTGTTGCTTTCCGAATTTGATCTGAAATATGTGACGCGCAAGTCAGTCAAAGGAAGAGCAGTAGCAGAATTCTTAGCCGACCATCCAGTTGAAGGGGGCGAAGCAATTGAGTACTTATTCCCAAATGAGGCCATTTTGCATATCGACGATGAAACTTGGACGATGTACTTTGACGGAGCGTCAAACCAGTACGGGTATGGAATAGGGGTGTTACTGATAGCACCCGACAATTCCCGTATCCCTCTAGCATTCAAACTCCGATTCAAAGTCTCGAACAACGAAGCAGAATATGAGGCATGCATTGCCGGTCTAGAAGCAGCCCTGGAACTAGGGGCAAGACGGTTGGACGTCATCGGGGACTCGAACCTTGTTGTGTCTCAAGCAAAAGGAGACTGGAAAGTCAAAGAAGAAAAAATGATGATGTATTACCGGACCTTGGACTTGTTAATTCCTCGGTTTGAGAAGCTAAATTTTGCTCATCTACTAAGAGAGAACAACAGGTTCACAGATTCTTTAGTAACTCTATCTTCCATGATAGACATCTCGTCCGGAGTCCGGATGCGTCCAGTCATCATTGACCAGAAATTTGCGCCAGCCTACGAGTCGATCGCCGCCATAGATGAGGTTCAAGACGAAAACCCCTGGTATTATGGCATTTGGAACTTCTTGGAGAAGGAAATGTATCCACCGGAGGCAAACGCCAAGGATAAAAGGGCAATCAGAAGAATGGTCGTTCAGTTCATCATCTGCGGGGGTAAGCTGTATAAGAGAGGTCACCTGGGAATGCATAAGCTATGTGTAAAAGCTGAGGAATCAAAGCGCCTGATGGAGGCCATCCACGGAGGAGAATGTGGGGCACATATGAATGGGGTAATGCTAGCGCGGAAGATCCTCAGACAGGGTTATTACTGGTCCACCATGGAGGAAGATTGTATCGGCTTTGTTCGGCGATGCCACAAATGTCAGATCCATGCAAATCGCATGAACATTCCGCCGTCGAAGCTGTACAATATGACTTCGCCATGGCCATTTTCAGTTTGGGGAATCGATGTGATCGGGGCTATTACCCCGAAGGGGTCGAATGGGCATGAGTTCATCCTGGTCGCGATAGATTACTTTACGAAGTGGGTCGAGGCCCAATCTTATGCGGTGTTGAAGGCTTCACATGTTGCAAAATTCATCAGAAACAACATCATCTGCCGCTATGGGGTCCCAAACGAGATTATTTCAGACAATGGTTTCCATTTCAAGAAGGAGGTGATTGATTTGTTAAAGAAATACAATGTGGCTTTTCATAAGTCGTCCACATACCGGCCGCAGACCAACGGAGCAGTTGAGGCCGCCAACAAGAACATCAAGCACATACTGTAGAAGATGGTGGAAACCTATCGGGACTGGCCAGATAAGTTACCGTTTGCTCTGTGGGGCTACCAGACTTCAATTAGAACTTCTACTGGGGCGACATCGTATTCATTAGTCTATGGGATGGAGGCCGTTCTACCTATCGAAATTGAGGTTTTGCCATTGCGAGTATTGGCTGAGTGTCAAATAGTCGAAGCAGATTGGCAGCAGAGCAGATTCGAGGAACTCATGCTCTTTGATGAGAGAAGACTGAAAGCATTGTACCATGTTCAAGGTTATCAGCGCAGAATTCCCCGGGCTTTCAAAAAGAAAGTTAAGTCTAGAAATCTAAAAGAAGGAGATTTGGTACTCAAGGATAATCGAGCCCCCATCCATGACCCAAAGGGCAAGTTCAGACCCAATAGGACTGGTCCCTACATCATCAAGTCAACCTGGTCAGGTGAAGCTGTCGTTTTGATGGACCTAGATGGCCTAGAGTTCTCCCAACCGATCAACATGGACAAGTTGAAGAAATATTATCCCTGAGAGGCTCGCTAGGTCGAAAAATCGAAAGGGCGACCTATGCAAAAGTTAGAGCATTGAAAAAATTGGAAAATATAAAAACTGAGCTCGCAAGGTTGAAAACCCGCAAAGGGCGGCCTTGGCAAAAGTTAGAGCGTAAAAGGAGAGTGAAAATACTCGAGTGAACCTGAGCCTGAACTACGTAAGGCTTGATTCCCATCTTTGGGATATGTAGGCAACTTCATCCTGGAGTTCAGCCATAAACACTTCCCCGATCAACTTTGTCCATTTGATCGTCTCGGCCATCTTTGTCTATTCAGCATTCAAGGGTTCGGTTATGATCTCCGGTTCAGTGCTCTTCAAACTAGGGGCAACTTTCCGTTGCGGTACTCTTTAGACTAGGGCAACTTTCCAGTTGCTGGGATCCGGGTTTGTGCACCTCAGTGACAGATTTCAGACATGTCCAGTTCTGATCAATATCGAAAATGGTTTTGAAAAGTTTTAATAAAAGTTGACTTTGTTCAAAATTAATCTTTTTACAACTTAGACCATTTTTGGACCAAAGCGGAGAATTTTCAGTACTCACAACCTTCAATTTCATTGATTTCAATATAGAGTTCTCCTGCTCTTGCATACAAATTGAAGTTGTTTTTTATTACATTCATAAAGAAAACTTGAAAGTTCTAATAAAGCAATAAATCCGGGGCATGGCTAAGTCAGATGTTCCTGCGCCCCCTCCCAGAGCTGGTCGAAGCCTCTGATACCAAAGTGGGCCCTTCCTGTGCCTCTTCATTGAGCCAATCCAAGCACTCATCAGATAAGGTGTAACTGAAAGTTGGAGCAGGGGCCAGGAGCTCTCTAATCCTCCATGCTGTGGCATACCGGGCAAGTTGTGCACCTCGAACCGGGAATACAGCAGGATACTCTATCCCCTCTGGCGAGCAAGTCTGATCATGACCAAACTGGCGCCAGAACCGAAACGGAAAGTAGAACACACAGTGAGTCAGACCAATCAACTGGATCCCGGTCTGCCGGGACATGCTATAGCTCATTGCCGGGAGATTGAGCCAAGGACAGCGCCAAGCAATGTGATCTGCAGACAAATCGCATATCCAGTCGAACCACCATCCCTCATCAAGGTCATTGACTAGTCGTCGTCGGAAGAAGTAGCCGCGAGCTGAGTAGGCTGGGCAAGAGTCCACAACCTGCAATTTATCCATCAACCATACCTGGGGAGGGATGAAAAATGAGAGAATAAAGAATAGAGAGATGTACGATGAGAGAAAAGTAAGAAAAGGATTTTGTGAGAAAAACCGAGCCTGAGGGCCGAGTGATGTGAGCAATGTATATGTGAGAAAGGGTGAGAAACATTACCTACAGCAGTAGTGGACTCCCCGCGAATCTGGTCGTCTCTCGACGATAGAAAGCATCCAAGCCCATCAGCGTCTCGGCCAATGTCATGGCAATGCAGCTCTTTCCTTCTTTCAAGCCTTGAGCAACTTCAATCAGACGGACGCTAGATCCGCTAAAGCCCGGGGCAAGCAAAAAGTGAGATAGTATGCACAAACAAAGGGCGTGTTGCCAAAAACCTTGCCAATGATGGTCGCCACGATTACCGGCATCGGAAAACCGATAGATCAAGCTGGGAATGTCCAGCATTCCGTCATAAATCAGAGACCGAGCGTCACGCATAGTGAGTCCACACATTTGCCCTAAGGCTTGGACATGGCCAAAATTAAGATGGGGTAGGATCTCCTCGTCACGCTCAGATTCTAGTAAAACTCGGAAATCTTCAAAGGTAGGACACACTTCTTGCCCGCTAAAGCTAAAGACATGTGTCACCGGATTCCAAAACCTTGTCGCCGCATGGAGAAACGGGAGGTGTAACGAGGTACGACCCAGAGTGAATAGTGCGTTTATGCCGAAACCCCATAAATTTAGCTTTTCCGAGCCATCCAAGTTGTTAATCCAAGTTGTGAGATTTTGGGCAAGAAGCGCTTCCATTTGGGGCAAATCAGTGTTGAATTGGGAAGAACCACAAAGCTGAGGCCTTTTTGTAGAAGATAAGGTTGAGTGAAGGACAGATGTCAGCATTCTATTGATTCTGACAATTCACAGCCGGCCGGCCCAATATAGTGCCGACCGGCCACCACTTTTGGCCGATTGATCAGAGTTTCTGGCCGATGGCCATTTCTCACGACCGATGGCCTTTATCTCTGGCTGGTGGTCTTCCTCATTGTTCTCTGAGCTGTTTATGCTGAGGATTGGGGAATTCCACCACCTCCAATGCCCTCCGGTGATCGATTCTTACGGAGTCATGCCTATTTGCTTATCGAGTTGTTGTACATTTGCTTATTGAGTTGTATGTCACTCTCTTCGAGTCTTTGATTTGCTTATCGAGTTGTACTCACGCTTGGTTGGTTATATCGAGTCTCTCTGTTTTGCTTATCGAGTTGTAAATCGGCTCACTACTTGATTATTACGATGCGAATGCTCTATTTTCAAAATGAATCTCATCTCATTGTTATGTGATGCCATGCGATGCAATGCATAGAATGTACAAATGCAACACCTTTTTGAACAAAATAGCAGTTTCATTCCCATCACATGCTTTACAGAAATGTGCAGTTTTGAAAAAATGATAACAAACCTTGCCTGGGGCAGTGCAATGTGCTTAACTACTAGTAAAAAGGAAAGTAAAAAAAAAGGAAGGAGTAAGGCAGCAAAGTATCAGGATTGATGCCGGTAACCCCCTCCCTTGTGGTCAATACATCTCTCGCGTCTTTGTTTGGATTAATTGTATGGTTTGGCACCTTCATTTCTCGAGGCAGTGCAAGGAAGTACGCCTTCGGAACATTCATAGATCTCCGAGTTAACCTCAAGTTGTGTTTTCTATGCACGATGCTCTGTACATACGAGAAACATCCCTTCCCGTATCCTTTATGTATCTTGTGAGCTTCACGAATCCTTCCAATCATACTGTGTTGCAGTACTTTGCATTTTAGCATCATGAATAGCTCGCCTTTGTTCAATTTCAAGTTCCTATACACATTGCGTGCATATGTGCATTGCTTTACTTACATGTGTTCAATTTCAAGTTCCTATACACATTGCGTGCATACGTGCATTGCTTTACTTACATGTGTTCAATTTCAAGTCCCTTTTTATACACATTGCGTGCATACGTGCATTGCTTTACTTACATGTGTTCAATTTCAAGTCCCTTTTTATACACATTGCGTGCATACGTGCATTGCTTTACTTACATGTGTTCAATTTCAAGTTCCTTTTTATACACATTGCTTGTGTAGACCGCATGCTTTACTTACATGTGTTCAAGTTCCTTTTTATACACATTGCTTACGTAGACCGCATGCTTTCTTACATGTGTTCAATTTCAAGTTCCTATACACATTGCGTGCATACGTGCATTGCTTTACTTACATGTGTTCAATTTCAAGTTCCTTTTTATACACATTGCTTGCGTAACCGCATGCTTTACTTACATGTGTTCAAGTTCCTTTCTATACACATTGCTTGCGTAGACCGCATACTTTACTTACATATGTTCAAATTTATTCATACACATTGTGCACGTTGTCGCGTGTTCTTTACTTACATGTGTTCGTGCCTTCACAGCATTGTTATGCGCCCCACTCGACTTGCGTTGTCACGCACCTTCGATTACATTATTAGGCATGTTGCTAACAATATTGTACCTGTTAAGTTTGCTTTCTTTGCAGGCACGATATTATATGTACGGTTCATTTGAGGCTGGTGCAACCAGACAAACCAGACAGGTACCGTATTCTCCGAGTGAGACGTATCGAGAATTGCATAATTCTCTTACATCCTTTCTACATTGTAGTGTAGTTTGGTGTATGCCAGCTTAAAATTGTCACATGTTATGCTTCGTTACAGCTTTCTTTGCATGATCATAAGTTATGCTCGGCTTGGTGCATTGTCTTGCATTCTGCCCCTGCCCTCGGGCACATATCTTTATCTGCCGCTTGTATGCCTTGTCTAAGTCTTCGGCCTGATCAAAAATGGGTCGTCTCTGGACTTTGACAATCACTCCCGTCATTGTTATGACTTTCGAGTTCTGTCAAAGAGGGGCAACTGTAGACACCCCATTTTTGACCATCCTCAAGACTTGGACGTCACCGCTCGAACACTCGGTGATTACTCATGTTTGTGTTTCGTTTTGAGTTCCCGGAGGTCTCGGCTACGCGCTTTGCCTCAGGATCTCTCAACTCGACTGTTCTGTGTTTGGTTTTGCATCAAACACTTGTGTTTTTTTGCTTCTGAGGGTAGAAAGTAGCTTGTTAGCTACCCCTGACACCCACCGGCCTTGGTTTAAGGCCACCGGCTATGTTTTGAGGCTACCGGCTATTGGTGAATTATACCATTGGCCGGCCGGCCATCTGTTTGGCCGGTAACCTCCTTTTCTGGCCGGTAACACCTTTTTACTTTCTTCAGGCATGGTGCATAGCAATTGTACCAGCTGGAATGCACCAAACCTACCCCGGGGCATACATGTGGCTGTTTTGCCCCTTTTGCCCCCTTTTGGTCAAAGCTTCTTGAGGAAGCTTGACCTTTTGGCAAAGCTTCCTCAAGAAGCTTGCCAGCTGTCCTAGCTTCCTCAGGAAGCCTTGCCCCCTTTGACTCTTTTTTGTTTAGCTTCTTTGAGAAGCTTCAAAGCTTTCCCTTGTCTATATAAGAGCCTCTCCTCCTCCTTTGTTAGGGTTGAGCAAAAAAACCAGAGCTATACACATATATATCTGATATATATCATCCTCTCTCTTTATATCTCCCTCTCTCTCTTCATTTTGTGTGGTTTGAGGGCCTAAAGTTTGTGTTTGTTCTTAGTATTGCACACAAACACACACTACTACACCATACTTCGAATTTGAGAGGCTTTGGGGTTTTGTTCTTGAGGTTTTGGACTGGTTTTGATCAAAAGAAGAAGGCTTCACTTGCTGTTCATCAAGGGTTCTTCAAGGGTAACTCTTTTACTTTAGATTCCCCAATCTTGCACTAGACTTTTTCCTATCTTGCTCATTGTTTTAGACTTTGTGTATAACTGAAAAAAGGCTTGTATTTTCATGCTCGAGATATCTCATTAAGGTTGTTTTGGCATTGGGGGTCGACCTCCCCCTCTTGGGCCTTGTTTGGCTCCTTTTTGAGCTTCCTTTATTAAGTTTTGATTTCTTTAGTGTATTAGCCTTCTCACCACTGAAATCCAGTGGATTTTCAGTGGTGAAGAAGGGGGTTTGAGGTCTTGCATAGGGGAGGGACACCCCTCTCCCTTGGTCTCTCATTTTGTTCATGTTTTGGCTCATAAGGGTAGCATTTATACTTGGTTGTATTTGGCCCTATTTCAGAGGTTTTTGGGTGTTATTTAGGCATATCTTACCTTTATTTTTGGTCGGATTTGTGGTCCCTTACATGCATAATATACTTGCTTTGTATTCCCCCATTTTGTCTAGAAGTGCATCATGCATTTAACCTACCATGCTCTTATGTTTTGGCCTAACTTTGTGAAGTTCTTAGCCATGTCTTACCATGCTTAAGGTCTGTTGGGTGCTGTTTTGATCGTATTTGCCATGTTTGGTATAGCCCCTTTGTATTTTGGCTTGTGACCCTTGAGTGTGTGAGTCACTAGCATGCTTTAGTTGGGTTGTTTCAATGATTTGGAGTCATTTCATATGCCATTTCAGTCCCTAATCCATGCTTGTATGCTCACATTCATCATCACTTTCTTGCCTTGAAAGGTTGTTCTTTTGTGCCTTGGAAAAGGTCATAATGCATGCCTTGTGATTAAGTCATTTGGGCTGCCATATCAGTGGGTTTTGGGGGCTCATTTTACATATTGAAACTCTGATTTGTATTGAAAAGTGCATGCCATGAGTGGTTGGGGTGGTTGTAGTAGGATACTCTCTTTAGTGGCCTTGAATGCCTCCTCTTCCGTATCCATTTCCTAGCATGCTTTGGTGCCATCTTTTGCATGCATTTTAGAGTCTAACATAAGTGTTTGGTATCCATGTACCTCACCTTTGGGTGCTCTTGAGAATAGCCCTCCATGCCTTAGCTTTAGGCCCCTTTGATTTGCTTGTTTGGTATACTTGTTGTCCATCATTTTGGCATCTTTGGCCATTGTTTTGGGGTGTGGCCGGGGCCTCCCATTTCAGCCTATGTCCACTCTTGTATATGGTTGCATGCTTGACTTGTTACCTTTAGTTGCATGCTTGCATTGTGCCATGTTTACATTACGTTCTAGGTTGTATTGTAGCATTGCATGCTTGGCACATTGCACACTTGCATATTAGCTTACATTGCATTTGGCATGTTTTGTAACATTAGTCTTTTGTACACTTGAGCCATGTTCGTATACATGCATTACATTGCTTGGTTTGGGGTGTCAAACAAAGCACGAAGATTGAGGAGTATTCGTACTCAAGGTGACGCAACATGTCTCAAACCTCGGTCGCCGACCCCCTTGACCTCAACATGATAGGGTGTTGGCATTCATGTGTTTTGTTTGAATGCATTTACATCAAAGTTGCTAACTTGGCCTCTTAGGCCATCATGCATCAAAAATGCATAATTGATGGCCCGAGGGTCGAGGGTCATGCTCCCTTGAGTCCCTTGCATGATAGGGAGTGTGTCCATGCTCACATTTGCTTGAGAATTCCATGCCATACACTGCTTGCCCTCTGCTGCTGTCAACTGCAGGTTTCAACAGGAGGATTTGGCCGGCCGACAGTATTGAGTGCCGACCGGCAAAGAATTTTGGCCGAGAGCACAATATTTAAGCCGATAACCTCATTCCCATGGCCGGTGGCCTTTTAATCTGGCCGGTGGCACTCCACTGAACTCAGAATGAAGTTCAGAGCAGTTCTGGAGACTTTCATAAATTTCAGAGGGGTGAGGCAGTGTAAACGGAGGCAACAGTGCTATGGCAGTGAGTTTCCAGGCGAGACGAGTCAAGCATGCATCATCCACGCATCCCGAAGTGGGGCTGTGGCCACCTTCTTTCTGCATTTAATTTGTTAATTAATTAGAAATTCTGTAATAATTAATTTAGTATTATTTATTCGGACCCTCCGAGCGAGGGCAATTGTGTAATAAGTGTGCGTGAGTGTGTGTATGTCTCCCAACCCCACGTCTTTCTTCCCTTTTATTTATTAGCTTTCGATGGTTAGCCTAGGGCATGTTTCAATTAGCATACAGTATGATAGCATGCGTGCATCATTCATTAGTCTTGCATGCACCAGGCTCGGTACATCATACTAACTGCATGAGTATTTCAAATCTAACTTGAATACATGCTACTTGTGCATTTTCACATATCATTTATAGACTAGCCGAGCCTACTCTAGTAACATTCTGTATGCGTTGCATTAGCCACTTAACATGGACTTGGATCATGCATTGATTGCTAACATGTTTTTGTTTTGGCTCGAAGTACTAGGTAAGCATTTATGCTTTAGCATACCGCATGCGTGTGAGTGTTGCCATAATAGCATGATTACCATGAGGCTAGATGCTTATGTGATATAAACTGCTTGAATGCCTGTGGGTGAAGGTTGGATTGTTTGAGTTGGAACAACTCGTTGAAGTCCGTGCTTTAGCCTACTTGCGAATAGCAAATTTCAAACTGTTTTTCAAACAAACGGATATGCAACACTTCGTTCCAATTCAAGCGATTTGGTCTATACTTGTTTGTTGAGCACATAACGTAGTAATTCTAGGCGAATAACCGGAATAAGAATACATAACGTTTCCAAAATCGGATATCACGGTTAGTAGAGGCTGATCTTCGGATCGGGCGAGAGGGGGTGCTTATAGCTGACCTTCCCCAATCGTACCCAAGCTCCCGAGCCGAGGCAACTTTGGTGATGACGGACACGTGGCCTTTGGCACCGAGTCAGGGTTTCCTAAATTCTCCCATAAAAAAATATTTAGGTGGCGACTCTGTATCTGGCAAAGCAGTCCATGTTTGGCACTTCTTTCAAAAATCTGTTTCTCAAAGCGATTTGTCGAATTTGGACTTTTTGGTTCAGATTAAGAACCGTGACAATTTGAGAGTCCTGAACTGTAGTGAACCCAAAACAAACAGAACCGAGGGGGGGGGATTCCCTCCCGGGGCATTCGGAGACGTCTACAGTTTCTGGCGACCATCATTTCTTTTTCGGTGCCTATGCAAAGCATGTCATGGATGGCCAAAACAACTCCAAATAGACCTTAAGCATACTAAGACATGCATAAAAGCTTCACAAAGGTAGGCCAAAAACATGCTAGAAACAAGGCTCAAAGCACAAACCATGTTAAGGCAATTCATGGCATTACAAGACAAGTATGCAAAGGAAGCATGGTGTGTCTAAACCAACTTAAAACAGTGCTATATCATGGCAAAATAAGTACAAATACTAGCTAAGACATGGCCAACATGAACTCAACAATAATGCTCACACATGAGGCCAAAATGACAACTTTTGAAGACAACAAGGAGAGTGGATGGCCCTCTCCTTCTTAGGACCTCAAAGCACCATCCCCACCACTGAAATCCCTGGTGAGGAGGCCCAAACAAGGTGGTCCCGGAGCTCACCAAAATAGCACAAAATGGGGCCAAATAAGGCCTAAGAGGGGTCAAACAACCCCAAACACCGAAACAACCTTAAACAACTATTTTAAGCACTTAAAATCCGAACTTTTATATGCTATAATTTAAGCTTAAAAATAGATGCAAGGATGGCTAAAAGCCTATGCAAAAATGGGGAATAAAGGACTAAAGTTCTTACCCTTGAAGACCTTCATCACAAGGACCACTCCAGCCCCTTTCTCCAAGCTTATATCAACTCAAGAACTCTGAAAATCACTCCTTAGTACCTCAGTAGCCAAAGGAAAGTGTAACTCTAGGTGTTTGTGTGCAAAACTATGAACAAAACACCTTAATACACACACAATATGGAAGAGAGGGAGATATAGAGATAGAATAGATACAACTATGCTAACCCTAATCCAGAGCTCTGGAACTCAACCTTCTAACCCTTGAGGAGGGAGGAGAAGGCCTCTCTTCATAGAGGATCGCTCTTGCAAAGCTTACAAAACAAGCTAAGCAAGAGTGAAATCCCTCCATACACGTGTATGGAGGGGGTGCAAAGTGGGTGCCAGCTAGCACAGCTGGCACAAAATATTTGCCAAAAGCAGATGCACAGTGGTCGGCCAGCCAAAAATGCCAAATTGACCAAATAAATGGTCGACCGACCAAACAGAGTGCCGACCGACCAAATATTTGGCCGATGGCAACAAAACAATGGCTGGTGGCCTCAAGCCATGGCCGGTGAGATGTGGGGATGGCCAACAAGCCATTCCCTACTCCTCAAAAGCAAAACACAAGTGTTTGGTGCAAAACCAAACACAAAACAGGCAAGTCGAGAGGTCTTGAGGCAAGGCGCGTGGCCGAGACCTCCGAGAACTCAAGACGAACACGAACATGGATGATCACCGAGTGTTCAAACGGTGACGTCCAAGTCTTGAGGACGGTCAAAAATGAGGTGTCTACACCCAATTCTAGGCACTATCTAAATTGGGCTGGCCTATCCAGGAATTGGCCTTTGATCGAGTAAAATCCTAATGAGCTTGGGCTTGGTCGGGTTTCAAATTCAAGACCCAATCTTATTTGGGCTTCTAGTCCAAGTTTTGGGCTTTGTTTAGGTCAAAGTCCAATGAGCTTGGGATGGACTGGGTTTCAATTTCAAGGCCTGTAACAAGTCCGCGAGGGACCCTTGCTACAGTTCGGACTCGATTTGTGTCACGGTTCTAAGTCTGAACCAAAGAGTCCAAATCCGGCAAATCGTTTTGAGAAAAACAGATTTTTTGAAAGAAGTGCCAAACATGGACTGCTTTGCCAGATACAGAGTCACCACCTAAATATTTTAAAATGGGGGGATTTAGGAAACCCTGACTCGGTGCCGAAGGCCACGTGTCCGTCATCACCAAAGTTGTCTCGGCTCGGGAACTTGGGTACGATCGGGGAAGGTCAGCTATGAGCACCCCCTCTCGCCCGGTCTGAAGACCGGCCTCTACTAACCGTGATATCCATTTTTGAAAACTTTATGTGTTCTTAAACCAATTGTTAGCCTAGAATTACTATGTTATGCGCGTAGCAAACAAGTATAGACCAAATCGCCCAAATTGGAACAAAACATTTCATGTTTGTTTTGAAAATGGTTTGCTACTCGCAAGTGGGCTAAAATATAGATTTTGCCACCCTCAAGTGGGCTTTTAGAGAAGATGATTTTGCCACTATCTAGTGGGCTTAAAACTCACAGTTCTAATGCATTATTCCAATTTAGGTAATTCAACCTCCATCCACAGGCATTTCAAGCAGTTATATCACATAAGCAGCTAGCCTCATGGTAATCATACTGTCATGGCAACACTCACACGCATGCGATATGCTAAAGCATAAAAGTTTACCTAGTACTCCGAGCCAAAACAGAAACTGGTCAGTAATCATATGCATGATCCTAGTTCATGTTAAAAATGGTTAATGCAACACATGCAAAGATGCAATCTAAACAGGCTCGGCTATCCTAAAAATGGCATGTGAAATGCTGCAACTAACAAGTTCTCAACTTGGAATTGAAATACAAGTGCAGTTAGCATGATGTACCGAGCCCGGTGCATGTAAGACAGATGTATGGATGCACGCATGCTATCATAAGGTATGCTAAATTAAACTTGCCCTAATCTACCATCCTAAGCAGGTAAATAAAAGGGAACAAAGAAGTGGGGATTGGAAGACATACACACACTCACCCACACTCATTACAGATTTGCCCTCGCTCGGAGGAACCAAATAAATATTACAGTCCAAATGATAAGCGAATAAATTATTACAGACTTTCTAATTAATTAACAAAATAAATGCAGCAAGAAGGTGGCCGCAGCCCTGCCTTGGGATGCGTGAGTGATGCATGCTCGGATCCGTCTCGCCTGGAAAGCCCATACCATTACACTGCCACCTCTGTTTATACTGCCCTGTCTCTCTGAAAATTGCCAAAACTCCAGGACAGGTTCCTTGCACTCTGTAGGGCACCACCGGCCAAACAGAATTCCCACCGGCACTCTACAATTTCCACCGGCTGTTCTTGGACTCATCGGCACTTCAAAGTTTGCCGGTCGGCACCAAATTCTTCCGGTCGGCAGAAACTTCCTGCAGAAGACAGTTTGACAGCAAACAGAGAACAGACAGTGCATGGCATGGGGTTTTCAGGCACATGTGAGCATGGTCATGCTTCCTATCATGCTTTGGACTCAAGGAAGCATGTCCTTCGATCCCCGAACCATCAATGGTGCATGGTGGCTCAAAGAATCAAATTTGCCATTTGATATAAAAATGCATGCAACAAACAAAATGAGAACCGAAGCCTTATCAAGTTGGAGTCAAAGGCGCCGGTGACCGAGAATCAAGGTACATTACATCACTCGAAGTATGAATGTCCCTTGACCCTCATATTTGGCTTGACACCCCAAGCCAAATGATGCAATGCATGTTATGCTCACAAGACTCAAGATGCAACATGATGCTAAATATGCAAGACATGCCAAATGTTATGCAACAAATATGACAAGTATGCAATGCTAGCATGCAAGATGCAAGTGTGATGCAAACATAGACCAATTTACCATGAAGTTAGCATGGGACTACAAATTTATGAGACAATTATGTAGCAAACAAGGGACAAGCATGCAAAAGGGCCTTAAAGTGACAAAGGTGCAGGCCTTGACTCACCTCAAAACAACACCAAAAGTGCTCAAAATGGTGAACAAACTCTCATGTCAACATGCAAGCCAATAGACCCAAGGCTAAGGCACCAAAAGGGCCACTTCACTTCCAAGAACAAGACCAAATCATGGTATGATTTAGACAAGCAAAAACAGAGTTTTTACATGCAAAATGGTACTCCAAAACCTCCTAGTATGGCAGCTACAATACCTCCCATGAAATGCTACCACCAAGACTCATTCCTAGGCATAAAAGAGTACACCCTCAAGGCATAAAAGAGGTCAAGCATGCACATATACAAACATGATTCTTGGACTAAAATATCATGGCAAACAACTTCAACTCATTAAAGTGGATCAACTAAGGCATGCTAGTGACTCATATACTTGAGGGCTCACAAGCCAAAATGCATGGCAACCATATCAAACATGTCAAACACGACCAAATGGATAGCCAACAGACTTTAAGCATGGAAAAATAGTGCTAACATCTTCATGGAACCAAACCAACACATGAAAAAATCATGGTCTAAACACAAGGGACACTTCTAGGCCAAATGGAGCAATACAAAGCAAGTACTACAAGCATACAAGGAGGCACAAATCCGGCCAAAAACAGAGATCCCGTATGACATAAAAACACCAAAAAAGTTCTGAAATGAAGCAAAAAACAAGCAAGCATGCACGTCACCCTTTTGGGCCACAACTCAAGGAAACAAGACCATAAAGGGAGAGGGGTGTCCCTCCCCTATGCAAGACTTCAAACCGACCTTTTTAACACTAAAAATACACTGATTTTCAGTGGTGAGGAGATCAAAATACAAAGATGACCAAAGCTTAACCAAAGAGGCAACAAAAGTGGCCAAACAAGGCCTAATAGAGTGAGTTTGCACTCAAAACACCAAACAACCTTAATGAAAGTTCTAAAGCATGAAAATATAAGCCTTATTCATGTTATACACAAAAGTTAAATCAAAAAGAAAAATTGGTAAAAAATGATTGCAAGTTTGGGGAATATAAAGCAAGATGCTCACCCTTGAAGAACCTTTGAAGAACAAATGGTCTAGCCCTCTTCTTTTGATCAAAGTCAGTCCAAAAACTCAAGAAACAACCCCCCAAGTCCCTAAATCTCGGAGCAAGGTGTAATAGTGTGTGTAATGGTGCAAAAGTAAGGTAAAAACACACTTTTGAGCTAAGAAACACACACAAAGGAGGAGAGAGAGGGAGATATAGAGATAATGTGTATCTATATCTCTAAGCTCTGGTTTTTTGTTCCAACTTTCTAACCTAGATCAAAGAGGAAGACCCTTCCTCTTATAAGACTCCCTCTTGCAAAGCTTATACAACAAGCTTGCTTAGAGGGAGATCCCTCCATACACGTGTATGGAGGGAGGCAGAGTTGGTGCCAGCTATCACAGCTGGCACAAAATATCTCCATAAAGTGGATGAACAGTGGTCGGCTGCCCAAAAAAGTTGTTTCGACAAAAAAAAGTGCCGACCGGCAACAAACTATGCCGACCGGCAATAAAACATGCCGATCGGCAACAAAATGTGCCGATGGAAGCAAAAGACCAGCCGGTGGCCTCTAGCCACTGCCGGTGGTGTGTGGGGATGCCTCACAAGGCATTCCCTGTCCTTCCAAGGCAAAACACAAGTGTTCGGTGTAAAACCAGACACTAAACGGTCAAGTTCGGAGATCTTGAGGCAGGGCGCGCGAGCCAAAACCTCCGGGAACTCTAAACGAACACATACATGAATAATCACCGAATGTTCCAAGCGGTGACGTCCAAGTCTCAAGGACGGTCAAAAATGGGGTGTCTACAGTTGCCCCTCTTTGACAGAACTCGAAAGTCATAACAATGACGGGAGTGAATGTCAAAGCCCAAAGACGACCCATTTTTGACAAGGCCGAAGACTTAGACAAACATGCAAGACAAACAAGATATGCACCCGAAGGTAGGGGCAAAATACAAGACAATGCAAAGAGCCGGACATAACTTATGATCATGCAAAGAAAGCTGTAACGAAGCATACATGCGACAATTTTAAGCTAGCATACACCAAACTACACTTACAATGTAGAAAGGATGTAAGAGAATTATGTAATTCTCAATACTTCTCGCTCGAAGGATACAATACCTGTGCGGTTCGTCTGGTTGCACCAGCCTCAAATGAACCGCACAAACAATATCGTGCCTGCAAAGAAAACAAACTTAACAGGTGCAATATTGTTAACAGCATGCATGGATAGCGTACTTGAAATGCGTGACAGCACAAAGCAAGTGGGGAGCATAACAATGCTGTGGAAATACAAACATGCAGGTGGAGCATGCGGTCTACGCAGGCAACGAATTGACCATAAGCATGCGGTCTACGCAAGTAATGAGATTAATGAGAATGCGATCTACGCAATCGACACATGCGGTCTACGCAAGTGATGAAACTAAAATAATCATGCGGTCTACGCAATCAAAACATGCGGTCAGCGCAGGTAATGAAATTAAGATGCGGTCTACGCAATCAAAGCATGCGGTTTACGCAGGTAATGGAATTAAGATGCGGTCTACGCAAGTAATGAAATTAAGATGCGGTCTACGCAATCAAAAACATGCGGTCTACGCAAGTAATGAAATTAAGATGCGGTCTACGCAATCAAAAACATGCGGTCTACGCAAGTAATGAAATTAAGATGCGGTCTACGCAATCAAAGCATGCGGTCTACGCAAGTAATGAAATTAAGATGCGGTCTACGCAATCAAAAACATGCGGTCTACGCAAGTAATGAAATTAAGATGCGGTCTACGCAATCAAAAACATGCGGTCTACGCAAGTAATGAAATTAAGATGCGGTCTACGCAATCAAGGCATGCGGTCTACGCAAGTAATGAAATTAAGATGCGGTCTACGCAATCAAAGCATGCGGTCTACGCAAGTAATGAAATTAAGATGCGGTCTACGCAATCAAAAACATGCGGTCTACGCAAGTAATGAAATTAAGATGCGGTCTACGCAATCAAAAACATGCGGTCTACGCAAGTAATGAAATTAAGATGCGGTCTACGCAATCAAAGCATGCGGTCTACGCAAGTAATGAAATTAAGATGCGGTCTACGCAATTAAAGCATGCGGTCTACGCAAGTAATGAAATTAAGATGCGGTCTACGCAATCAAAAACATGCGGTCTACGCAAGTAATGAAATTAAGATGCGATCTACGCAATCAAAAACATGCAGTCTACGCAAGTAATGAAATTAAGATGCGGTCTACGCAATCAAAGCATGTGGTCTACGCAAGTAATGAAATTAAGATGCGGTCTACGCAATCAAAGCATGCGGTCTACACAAGTAATGAAATTAAGATGCGGTCTACGCAAGTAATGAAATGTATTGTTACACAACATGATTGAAACAATTTGAGAAATTCACAAGGTATGAAAAGGATACAGGGTGGGACATTCCTCGCGCGTATCGAGCATTGTTCGCAGAAGTTGTGGCCTGAGGTCAACTCGAAGGTTCACATTTCAAAAGTGCGCGTTCTCACATGGTTTAAAGTAACGAAGGTGCGCAAACGCGTCGTTGACCCGAACAGAGGTACGGAGGGTGCGTTGACCGCA
This sequence comes from Camellia sinensis, assembly GCF_055761805.1. NCBI lineage: Eukaryota > Viridiplantae > Streptophyta > Magnoliopsida > Ericales > Theaceae > Camellia > Camellia sinensis. Next base: position 46,330,528 of record NC_138964.1, read on the forward strand.
AAGGGGAGTTTTACTGGCATCAATTCTGATACTTTGTTTCCTTGTCACTCTATGCTTTACTTTCCTTTTTACTAGTAATTTAAGCACATTGCACTGCCTCGGGCAGGTTTTATTCTTTTTCAAAGTTACACTTTTTTGCAAAACACGTGATGGGAATGAAACAATTCAGTTTGTTCAAAAGATGTTGCATTTGTAAACTTCTTATGCATCGCATCACAAGGTATCACACCACAATGTGAACGAAATTGAACTCATTTTGGAAATTTGCATCGTAATAATCAGGTAGTGGACCGACTTACAACTTGATAAGCAAAACAAAGACATAATATAACCAAACAAGCGTGAGTACAACTCGATAAACAAATCAAAAGCTCAAAGAAGGTGAAAATACAACTCGATAGGCAAATGCACAACAAGTTGTCAACCGGACCGGCGTGCCCCCGCGAGGATCGATCACCGGGGAGGGGTTGGAGGTGGTGAAATTCCCCGATGCCTAGCATAAACAGCTTAGGAAACCAGAAGGAAGCTCATCGGCTTGGGGGAGAGACCATCGGCTACAAAGACTGGCTACCGGCCATAAAATTGCCTCGTCGGCAAACTATTATGGCCGGTCGGCAAACAGTTTGGCCGGCCGGCACTAAATGAGGGGATTAGCAGAATGTTGACACCTGTCCCCCACTCAACCTTATCTCCTACAAAAGATCCCAACTTCGTAGTTTTTCTCATTTTCACACTGATTTGCTCCAATGGAAGAGTTTCTTGCTCAAAACCTCACAGCTTGGATTGCTAGCTTGGATGGCTCGGAAAAAGTGAATTTCCGGGGTTTTGGCATAAATGCACTATTCACTCTGGGTCGCACCCCCTTGCACTTCCCGTTTCTTCATGCCGCAGCAAGGTTTTGGAATCCGGTGACACATGTCTTTAGCTTCGCCGGGCAAGAGATGTGTCCTACCTTTGAAGACTTCCGAGCCTTAATGGAGTCCGAGCGCGACGAGGAGCTCCTTCCCCAACTTAATTTTGGTCATGCCCAATCCTTAGGGCGCATGTGCGGATTCAGCATGCGTGACGCTCGGTCCCTGATTTATGACGGGATGCTGGACATTCCGAGTTTGGCCAATCGATTTTCTGATGCTGGTGATCGCAGCAACCATCACTGGCAAGGCTTCCGGCGGCACGCCCTCTATTTGTGCATGCTATCCCATTTTCTATTTGTCTCAGGCTCTGGAGGGGCTAGTGTCCGGCTGATTGAGGTTGCCCAAGGCTTGAGAGAGGGCAAGAGCTGTATTGCCATGGCTCTGGCCGAGACGTTATTGGGCTTAGACGCCTTTTATCGCCATGAGACGACCAGATTAGCAAGAAGTCCACTACTACTACAGGTAATGTTTCCCACCCAATCTCGCATTCATGTATTGCTCACATCACTCGGCCCTCAAGCTCGGTCTTTTCTCACAAAAACCCCATTCTCACTCTTCTCTCCTCGTACATCTCTCTATTCTTTACTCTCTCATTTTTCAATCCCTCCCCAGGTATGGCTGATGGACAAGCTACAAGTTGTGGACTCTTTCCCAGCATATTCAGCTTGCGGTTACTTCTTCCGGCATCGTCTAGTCAATGCCTTGGATGAGGGATGGTGGTTCGCTTGGATGTGCCGTTTGTCCGCAGACCGTATTGCTTGGCGGTGCCCTTGGCTGGACCTTCCGGCAATGAGTTACAACATGCCCCGGCAGACTGGGATTCAATTGATTGGTCTCACTCACTGTGTGTTCTATTTCCCATTTCGGATTCGACGCCAATTTGGCCATGATCAGACCTGCCCGCCAGAGGGGATAGAGTATCCTGCTGCATTCCCGGCCTGAGGCGCACAGCTTGCTTGGCAGGCCACCGCATGGAGGATGAGAGAACTCCTGGTCCCCGCTCTTACTTTCAGTTGCACTTTGTCTGACGAGTGCGTGGATTGGCTTAACGAAGAAGCACAGATTGGGCCCAGCTTGGCATCAGAGGCTTCGACCAGCTCTGGGAGGCGGCGCAGGAACACCTGACTTGACTATGCCCCAGATTTATTGCTTTATTAGTACTTCTAAGTTTTCTTTATGAATGTAATAAAAAGCTACTTCAATTGTATGCAAGAGCAGGAGAACTCTGTTTTGAAATCAATGAAATTGAAAGTTGTGGTACTGAAAATTTTCCGTTTGGTCCAAAAATGGTCAAAGTTGTAAAAGATTATTTGAACGAAATCAACTTTATTAAAACTTCTCAAAAACATTTTTGATGTGGATCAGAACTGGACACGCCTGAGATTTGTCACTGAGACGCACAACCCCAGATCCCCGTAACTGGAAAGTTGCCCCTAGTCTGAAGAGCGCCGCAGCACTGCACAGCAACAGAAAGTTGCCCCTAGTCTGAGTAGCACTGTATTGGGGATTCCAACGAATGCTGATAGACAGAGATGACTGAGATGATCAAATAGACAAAGTTGATCGAGGAAGTGTTATGGCTGAACTTCAGGACGATGCTGCCTACGTATCCCAAGGATGGGAATCAAGCGTTACGTAGTTCCGGCTTAGGTTCGCTCGAGTATTTTCACTCTCCTTTTGCGCTCTAACTTTTGCCAAGGCCGCCCTTTGCGGGTTTTCAGCCTTGCGAGCTCAGTTTTTATATTTTCTAATTTTTTTGTGCTCTGACTTTTGCCTAGGTCGCCCTTTCGGGTTTTCGGCCTAGCGAGCCTCTCAAGGGTAGTATTTCTTCAACTTGTCCATGTTGATCAGTTGGGAGAATTCCAAGCCATCTAAGTCCATCAGAACCACAGCTCCACCTGACCAGATAGCTTTGATGACGTAGGGACCAGTCCAATTGGGTCTGAACTTGCCCCTCGGGTCGTGGATGGGAGCTCGGTTGTCCTTGAGCACCAAATCCCCTTCCTTTAGATTTCTGGACTTAACCTTCTTGTTAAAAGCCCGAGCAATCCTGCGCTGATAACTCTGAACGTGATACAGTGCTTTCAGCCTTCTCTCGTCAAAAAGCATGAGTTCCTCGAACCTGCTCTGCTGCCAATCTGCCTCAGCTATCTGACACTCAGCCAATACCCGTAAAGACGAAACTTCAATTTCAATAGGTAGAACAGCCTCCATTCCGTAAACTAACGAATACGGAGTTGCTCCGGTAGAAGTTCTAATTGAAGTCCTGTAGCCCCACAGAGCAAACGGCAACTTATCTGGCCAATCTCGATAGGTCTCCACCATTTTCCGCAGTATATGCTTGATGTTCTTGTTGGCGGCCTCAACTGCTCCGTTGGTTTGCGGCCGGTACGTAGATGACTTATGAAAAGCCACGTTATACTTTTCCAACAAGTCGACCACTTCTTTCTTAAAGTGGGATCCATTATCCGAAATGATCTCGTTTGGCACCCCGTAGCGACAAATGATGTTGTTTCTGATGAACTTGGCGACGTGCGACGCCTTCAACACCGCGTATGATTGGGCCTCGACCCACTTTGTGAAATAATCTATCGCTACCAGGATATACTCATGTCCGTTCGACCCCTTCGGGGTAACAGCTCCGATCACATCAATTCCCCAAACGGAAAATGGCCACGGGGACGTCATGTTGTATAGCTTGGACGGTGGGATGTTCATACGGTTTGCATAGATCTGGCATTTGTGGCATCGCCGAACAAAGACGATACAATCTTCCTCCATGGTTGACCAGTAGTAGCCCTGTCTGAGGATCTTTCTGGCCAGCATTACTCCATTCATGTGCGCACCGCACTCCCCTCCATGGATGGCCTCCATTAGGCGCTTCGACTCTTCAGCTTCTACACAGAGCTTATGCATTCCCAGATGACCCCTTTTGTACAGCTTACCCCCGCAGATGATGAACTGAACAGCCATTCTTCTAATGGCCCTCTTATCCTTGGCGCTTGCCCCTGGTGGATACGTCTCCTTTTCTAAGAAGTTCCAAATGTCGTAATACCAGGGGTTGTCGTCTTGAGCCTCATCTATGGCGGAAATCGACTCGTATGCCGGTGCAAACTTCTGATCAATGATGACTGGACGCATCCGGACTCCGGACGGGATGTCTATCATGGAAGATAGAGTTGCTAATGAATCGGTGAACCTGTTGTTCTCTCTTACTAGGTGGGTGAAATTTAGCTTCTCAAACCGAGGAATTAACAAATCCAAGGTTTGGTGGTAAATTATCATCCTTTCCTCTTTGACTTTCCAGTCTCCTTTTGCTTGAGACACAACAAGGTTCGAGTCCCCAATAACGTCCAACCGTCTTGCCCCTAGTTCTAGGGCTGCTTCCAGACCAGCAATACATGCCTCATACTCTACCTCATTGTTCGAGACTTTGAACTAGAGCTTGAATGCTAAAGGGATACGGGAATCGTCAGGCGCTATCAGCAACACCCCTATCCCATACCCATACTGGTTTGACGCTCCGTCAAAATACATCGTCCAAGTTTCATCCTCGATGTGCAGAATGGCTTCATCTGGGAATAGGTACTCAACCGCTTCATCCCCCTCAATCGAGTGGTCGGCAAGGAACTCCGCTACCGCTCTTCCTTTCACTGACTTGTGTGTTACATACTTCAAGTCGAATTCAGAAAGCAATAGCAGCCAACGGGCTAGCCTACCCGTAAGTGCTGGTTTCTCGAAAAGATATTTGATGGGATCCAAACGTGAAACCAACATTATAGAGTGAGCTAACAGGTAGTGCCGCAGCTTCCTGGTAGCCCATACCAAGGCCAAACAAGCCTTCTCCAGTGGTGTGTAACGGGTCTCATAATCCAGCATCTTCTTGCTCAGATAGTAGATAGCCCTTTCCACTCTGTCCTCTGACTCTTGCGCGAGCAAGCAGCCCATGGTGGTCTCAGTTACCGAAAGATACAATATCAACGGTCTCCCCGGCTCTGGTGGTGACAACACGGGCGGGTTCTGTAGATACTCTTTGATCTGTTCAAAAGCTGCTTGACATCGGCCATCCCATTGGAATTTCTTTCCTTTCTTCAGGAGACCAAAAAGTGGTTCACAAGTCAAGGTTAATTTAGAGATAAACCGTCTTATGAATTGCACTTTACCTATAAAGCCTCGCACCTCATTTTCAGTCCTTGGTGGTGGCATTTCTAAGATGGCCTTGATTTTGGAAGGGTCGACCTCGATGCCCCTTTGTGTAATCAGAAACCCTAGCATCTTCCCTGCTGTAACACCAAAAGTACACTTCTGGGGATTCAACCGCAGCCGAAACTCTCTGATCCTTTGGAAGAATTTTTGTAAGGCGGTGTAGTGGCCTTCTCTTTCTTTGGACTTAACAATCATGTCATCCACATACACCTCGACCTCTTTATGGATCATATCATGCAATATTGTAGTTGCTGCCCGTTGATAGGTAGCTCCAGCGTTTTTCAGCCCAAATGGCATCACTCTATAACAATATGTACCCCACGGGGTAGCGAATGCAGTCTTCTCCCGGTCTTCGGGTGCCATTACTATCTGATTATAGCCTAAGAAGCCATCCATAAACGAAAGCAAGGCGTGTCCTGCCGTGAAATCTACCAATTCATCAATGTGCGGCAAGGGAAAGTCGTCCTTCGGACTGGCCCTGTTCAAATCTCTGAAGTCTACACAGACCCGAATTCTGCCGTCCTTCTTCAGCACCGGAACAATGTTGGCCAACCAAGTCGGGTACTCAGACACCAGCAGGAAGCCTGCATCAATTTGCTTGGTGACCTCTTCCTTGATCTTAAGGGCCCAATCAGGGCGGATCCTTCTGAGCTTCTGTTTGACAGGTCGGGCCTCGGGATCAAGAGGGATCCGGTGCTGTACAATCTCAGGATCGATTCCAGGCATGTCTTCGTAGGACCACGCGAAAACATCTTCGAAATCTTTTAACAAAGCGACTAAACGCTTGCGCTCCTCAGAAGACAATGTGGACCCGATCTGGACCAGCCGCGGGTCCTTCTCAGTACCAACATTCACAGTAGTGATTTCATCCATTAAAGGTTTAACAAATCTTTCCTGCTCTTGATCAATTAACCGTTGCAAAACCGGAGGAATTTCTTCCTCGTCGTTTTCATCAAAATTTTGAAAATCCTGATTTAAGCAATAAATCAAAGGCACAGAAAAATACTCAGAAACCACATCCACGTCGTTCTCATTAAATACTTCCGAGCTGTCGGATTCCTCTGTTACAACAGACTCAAAAGAAAATGAAAATGACGACCTAGACAGGACTGTGGCATCCGGGTTATCACCCCCAGGAATACCGGACTCAGACTCAGCTGAGCTGGAACCTGATTCCGACGCACAAGATTCAGTGGAATCATATTCCGGCTTACTACCTGACCCGGTGCTGCTTGATAAAAAGCCTTCTTCATATTGCCAGATGAGAGAAGGTGCGATGGACGCATCCAAAATAGTTGATGGTAGGCCCGCAGCCGCTTCATTCCCAATCACACATACCGAGGAGCTATCCCCCAAGCACCTCTGTTCGATCGGAGGATCTGAAAGCAGACATGCCAGCGCTGCCCCCATTTCGTTTTCATCGTTCTCAGACTGCACTTCCTTACTTTGCTCAGCCTCGGCCGATAGATCTGCCTATCCTTCGGCGATGTCATCCTCAGGTAACTGTAAATCAAAGAAGATCTCAAACCCCGGTACGCGCTTCTTTTCCACGTTGAGCCACGGCTCTGGGAAGCCACAGAACGGAAAGTCCTCCCCCTCCCGGACGAAGCGTCCGTTTAGGGTCCCCCGAATGGGTTGGTGCATCAAGTCAAAGGGCTTCCCCATCTGTTTCGCCCTGGCCCTGCCGGCCATTTCCTTTCCTTTCCTTATCCAATCCTCTTTGGTGGGAAGGTAGCCCAAACCAAAGGTATGGGGGTTATGCGGCACTTCGGCCAATGCTGCGACACCTTTCCTGCCGCTCTTGCCCAGTCCCATCCCGGGGATGTGCTGGAGTTTGTTCATGAGATAGACTGCTTGGGCACTGACATATATCCCTTCGTTAGCTGCCATGATGTCTTGTACAACCCGAGCCTCAGCCAAGGTAAAGCCCGATATGAACACATCTTCCATACCATGCTCGATTTCTAGAACAGGCGTAGATACCTCCGGCGGTGGATGAATTGATGAGTTTCCAAAAACAATGGCTACTCCCTTCCCATAGGGGTATTTCACCACTTGATGTAGGGTAGAGGAGACCGCCTTTGCCTGATGCAGCCACGGCCGCCCCAAAAGCAGGTTGAACGTTGCAGGAACCTCCAAGACGTGGAAATCTACCTCGTGCTGTCCCGGCCCAACCTTTGTTTGAATCTTAACTGTTCCCATTACTTCCCGGCTTGTGTTGTCATACGCCCGAATTACCTGGGCCGTTGGCACGAAATCCGCGACTTTCAAACCAATCGCATAAGCTGTCCTTGCCGGGCAGACGTTGATGGCGGACCCCGTGTCGACAAGCACCACAGGTATCCATTTATCCCTGCACTCCACAGAGATGTAGAGTGGCTTGTTATGGTTCGCACCCTCGGGTGGCAGTTCTTTGTCAGAAAAACTCAATGCTGGGGAACTTCCTCCCGAAAAGACTAAGCCCACCAGCTGTTCGGGCGTGGTGTCTATGGAAAGCTTGGCTTTGTCCATGGCTGTAAGGACGGCTTGTCTATGTACTCGAGAAGCCATAAGTAGTCCCCAGATGGAGATGTCTGCTTGTATCTTTTTCAATTGTCTCAATACGGCCTCATCTTCGAGTTGTTTTTCCTTTTGCTTCTCTGCTTCCTTATCTTTCCCCGACGCTTCCGGTTGATCTAGGTGTGGAGGCTTGAAGTACCGTCCACTCCTGGTCATGTGATCAACCTCGCCGATATACCAGGTATCATCTGGTTGGTTATCTTCCCAATATTCGTCCGTGTGGGCAAGACATAGATCGTCGTCTTCCCACCACATACCATCTGCAGCCGACAGGCAACTGTCTGGTTCTGGCATAACTGTCCCGATACTTGCAGTACCTTTTATCCCTACGCTCGCAGCATCCTCCATTTCTGTACTTGTGGCGGTCTCAACCCCTACATGGCCTTTTGCCTTCCTGATCCTCTCAGAATCTTCGAATCTTCCCTGTTCTGACTGTGCCAATGCAGTAGATTGCTCAATGATCCCTGTACTCAAAATGCTCCATTCCCGAGCGAAACTCTCGACACCGGCGCCCTCCGGCGATGTATTCTGTTCTTCGACCTTCCCGGCTGTTATTGACACTTCTGCCCCTGCCGGGCCTTGTTCTGACTGAAACTCCCCTACCACATCTGGCTGATCGTCCAACCATCCCGTAGCCTCAGCTGATTCCTCATAATCGAACCAGTTGACGGTTGGGTCTTCCGGATCTTGATTACCGTAAAACTGGAACTTGGCAAGATCCTCTTTCACAGCTGTCAAATCATCCATTCCCTGTCCTGGACCATCCCCTTGGATTACACACAGCTCTCCATCGGCTAGGAATTCGACATTTGGTCTATTCTGGCCCACTGGTGAAATGTAGTCACTCGGACTATAGGCGTTCCCAACATCACTCCCAGATTCCGCAGACTCTGGTTTGACAACCTCTTTCCTGTTCTTGGTGGTCACCACCACTGGCTTGGGTTGGGTTATAGAGACGTCCATCATGCACAAATCGGTGCAATCAGGGAGGAAAACTTTCGGCTTAGGCAGGTAGGAGGGTGTGATATAGATACTAGGATCATAGGATGCGACCCCAGTGTGGATGAAATTGATTCTTTTGGGTGGTGGAACTTGGTTATGTGTGGGGAGAGGATTTGTAGTAACATTGGGTTTCTCAGGGGGTAAAATCACCCCATTATCAATGAGATCTTGAATCTCATGATGCAATCGAAAGCACAGGTCGGTGTCATGACCGTGCTGCTGGTGGAACGCACAATACTTGGCTGGATTGTGGGTGGCGGGCAGTCTTTCAGGTAAGGGCCGCGGCTCTAAGGGCTTTAGATGCCCTTTTCTGATCAAAACCCCCAAAGCTTTGGATAGGGGCATATAGAGTGGAGCGAAGGTTCTGGTATTTCTGGGAGGGTATTTGGTGGTTTGAGGGTTGTTTCCAGATGCATCGGAGAATGGTGTGGCTGCTGTAGTTCTTGGGGAAGGATTGGTGGTGACCATACTCACTTCAGAGGTTCTGGCAGTTGTAGCGCCACTCGGGCCTGCATTAGTATTACGATTGAAATTTCTGCGGGGTTGCTCCCGGTCATTATCAATCCATCCTTGTCTTAAGGCGTCCTCGATCTGCACCCCCATTTCATGCAGATCAGCAAAGGTGGGAAAGGGGACTACAATCATCTTTTGCATTAGCTTCGGCTGAAGATTGCGCACAATCATCCGAATCTGGTCTTTGTCTGTGGGTCTCAAGGTCATCATCGAAGCCTTAGCCCGCCATCTGGTTACAAATTCTGAGAAGCTTTCCTTGGGTTCTTGCCTTGTTGTCTCGAGATCCCGGGTCGTGATCTCGATTTGTGTGTTGTATGAGTACTGCAAGATGAAGGCCTCAGCCATCTCGTCCCAACTTCTCTTGACGTCATCTTCCAATTTTGCATACCATGCGGCCGCTACACCAGACAGGGTCCGGCCGAATAAAGACAGCTTCTGCAATCTAGTGAGGCCCTTTGGCCTTAGGACGTCTGAAAATAGTCGTAGGTGTACCATGGGATCCTCAGATCCGTCAAAACGATCAATTTGTGGCATCTTAAACCGATCTGGCAGCGTCACGGCCGTATCAGTGTATCCGTCTCCAATGTCCGAAATGAACTTCACACCCTGAGACTTCTTGAACAGCTTTTCAAGCTTGTGCATTTTCAATGCCACGGGGTCCACCTCGGACTCGAAGGGAGAATCCGATAGGTTGATGGGAGTGGGTGCCTTGGATTGCTGAGGCAGAATCGGGGATGGAGCTGGCCCCGTTGGGATGCCCGTATCTTCTTGGACGTTCCGGGCGTTTGGAGTCTCTTCGGGTATCGGAACCCTTAGTGGGGGAGGGACTTGCTGTGAAGTTGACGTCCCAGTTTGCTGCTGCAATCTCACAATTAACTCCGCTTGCTCACCCATAACTGTGGCTTGTTGTTTCGTGAATTCTGCCTGTCGGACAGCATCCTGCTGCATCATTTTCATGCTTTCCTGAAGTTGGCGCACCATCTCCTCTAAGCTAGCCATACTATTCTGCTCTGGTTGAATTACTGGTATGCGTTCCCTTTCTGGAGGTCAAACAGGACCCTGATCCCTACTGAACTCAGGTGGGGTAGATAAGGCCCTCTGAACTGACTGTTGAACCGATGCCCTCTGCCTAGTTGCCTTCCGTTTAGTAACCGGGGGTAGAGAATGGTACACCGGTTGTCCTGCTATCAGATCCTCAGATCGATGGAGTCGGCGACCTCTGACCCAGAGTGCTTGGGGGATGTCTACCGGGTTGGAAGCAATGATGCTAAACTACCTAGCAAAAAGATAAATAAAGCAGTAAATAAACAAGTAATCGGACGGCATAACCGCTTTAAAATAAACACATACAACATGCAGTTGGGCATTCACAATGCACAGTTCGATAAGCCGTACACACTGTTCCCCGATACTGATCACTGTTTCCTGAAATCTCTGTTCCCAAAACTGAACCCTTATATCCGCGGATAACTGATTCTCATAAACTGATGCTGACACCCTCAGGCCTAATACTCAATCTTGCAAACTGATATGCACATTCCTGTAGAGCAACACTCTAAAAGCACATAGCAGGTAAAGAGAGCCAAAAACACCCCTATGTTGGGGTAGGGTTTCCCTGTCCTATTTTGTCAGGAGCTAGGATTTCACTATGCACACAGCAGTTTCAAACAACCTATCGGGTAAGCAACCTGTCCTAGTTTGGAATGGTCACTATGGATTCCGAATATGCACTAGGTCGAATGGTCAAAAAGGGTGCCCCGGTAAAACCGGGGCTTGTGTTCCCATACTGTCAGAGCCCATAACCGGTCAGCCTTATGGTCATGCCTTGACAAGACAAGCCTCGGGCAAACCGTTCAGGAATGGCAGATGGCAAACACGGTGTCCTAGGCGCACCAATGCACATGCAATGCAAAGAAACACATAAGTGAAATCAAAACAGGATATCACGAGTTCGAGTCAAGCTCTCTAATTCCCCAGCAGAGTCGCCAGAAACTGTAACAAGTCCGCGACGGACCCTTGCTACAGTTCGGACTCGATTTGTGTCACGGTTCTAAGTCTGAACCAAAGAGTCCAAATCCGGCAAATCGTTTTGAGAAAAACAGATTTTTTGAAAGAAATGCCAAACATGGACTGCTTTGCCAGATACAGAGTCGCCACCTAAATATTTTAAAATGGGGGGATTTAGGAAACCCTGACTCGGTGCCGAAGGCCACGTGTCCATCATCACCAAAGTTGCCTCAGCTCGGGAACTTGGGTACGATCGGGGAAGGTCAGCTATGAGCACCCCCTCTCGCTCGGTCTGAAGACCGGCCTCTACTAACCGTGATATCCGTTTTTGAAAACTTTATGTGTTCTTAAACCAATTGTTAGCCTAGAATTACTATGTTATGCGCGCAGCAAACAAGTATAGACCAAATCGCCCAAATTGAAACAAAACATTTCATGTTTGTTTTGAAAATGGTTTGCTACTCGCAAGTAGGCTAAAATACAGATTTTGCCACCCTCAAGTGGGCTTTTAGAGAAGAAGATTTTGCCACTATCTAGTGGGCTTAAAACTCACAGTTCTAATGCATTATTCCAATTTAGGTAATTCAACCTCCATCCACAGGCATTTCAAGCAGTTATATCACATAAGCAGCTAGCCTCATGGTAATCATACTGTCATGGCAACACTCACATGCATGCGATATGCTAAAGCATAAAAGCTTACCTAGTACTCCGAGCCAAAACAGAAACTGGTCAGTAATCATATGCATGATCCTAGTTCATGTTAAAAATGGCTAATGCAACACATGCAAAGATGCAATCTAAACAGGCTCGGCTATCCTAAAAATGGCATGTGAAATGCTGCAACTAACAAGTTCTCAACTTGGAATTGAAATACAAGTGCAGTTAGCATGATGTGCCGAGCCCGATGCATGTAAGACAGATGTATGGATGCACGCATGCTATCATAAGGTATGCTAAATTAAACGTGCCCTAATCTACCATCATAAGCAGGTAAATAAAAGGGAAGAAAGAAGTGGGGATTGGAAGACATACACACTCACCCACACTTATTACAGATTTGCCCTCGCTCGGAGGGACCAAATAAATATTACAGTCCAAATGATAAGCGAATAAATTATTACAGACTTTCTAATTAATTAACAAAACAAATGCAGCAAGAAGGTGGTCGCTGCCCTACCTTGGGATGCGTGAGTGATGCATGCTCGGATCCGTCTCGCCTGGAAAGCCCGTACCATTACACTGCCACCTCTGTTTATAATGCCCTGCCTCTCTGAAAATTGCCAAAACTCCAGGACAGGTTCCTTGCACTCTGCAGGGCACCACCGGCCAGACAGAATTCCCACCGGCACTCTACAATTTCCACCGGCTGTTCTTGGACTCATCGGCACTTCAAAGTTTGCCGGTCGGCACCAAATTCTGCCGGTCGGCAGAAACTTCCTGCAGAAGACAGTTTGACAACAAACAGAGAACAGACAGTGCATGGCATGGGGTTTTCAGGCACATGTGAGCATGGTCATGCTTCCTATCATGCTTTGGACTCAAGGAAGCATGTCCTTCGATCCCCGAACCATCAATGGTGCATGGTGGCTCAAAGAATCAAATTTGCCATTTGATATAAAAATGCATGCAACAAACAAAATGAGAACCGAAGCCTTATCAAGTTGGAGTCAAAGGCGCCGGTGACCGAGAATCAAGGTACATTACATCACTCGAAGTATGAATGTCCCTTGACCCTCATATTTGGCTTGACACCCCAAGCCAAATGATGCAATGCATGTTATGCTCACAAGACTCAAGATGCAACATGATGCTAAATATGCAAGACATGCCAAATGTTATGCAACAAATATGACAAGTATGCAATGCTAGCATGCAAGATGCAAGTGTGATGCAAACATAGACCAATTTACCATGAAGTTAGCATGGGACTACACATTTATGAGACAATTATGTAGCAAACAAGGGACAAGCATGCAAAAGGGCCTTAAAGTGACAAAGGTGCAGGCCTTGACTCACCTCAAAACAACACCAAAAGTGCTCAAAATGGTGAACAAACTCTCATGTCAACATGCAAGCCAATAGACCCAAGGCTAAGGCACCAAAAGGGCCACTTCACTTCCAAGAACAAGACCAAATCATGGTATGATTTAGACAAGCAAAAACAGAGTTTTTACATGCAAAATGGTACTCCAAAACCTCCTAGTATGGCAGCTACAATACCTCCCATGAAATGCTACCACCAAGACTCATTCCTAGGCATAAAAGAGTACACCCTCAAGGCATAAAAGAGGTCAAGCATGCACATATACAAACATGATTCTTGGACTAAAATATCATGGCAAACAACTTCAACTCATTAAAGTGGATCAACTAAGGCATGCTAGTGACTCATATACTTGAGGGCTCACAAGCCAAAATGCATGGCAACCATATCAAACATGTCAAACACGACCAAATGGATAGCCAACAGACTTTAAGCATGGAAAAATAGTGCTAACATCTTCATGGAACCAAACCAACACATGAAAAAATCATGGTCTAAACACAAGGGACACTTCTAGGCCAAATGGAGCAATACAAAGCAAGTACTACAAGCATACAAGGAGGCACAAATCCGGCCAAAAACAGAGATCCCACATGACCTAAAAACACCAAAAAGTTCTGAAATGATGCAAAAAACAAGCAAGCATGCACGTCACCCTTTTGGGCCACAACTCAAGGAAACAAGACCATAAAGGGAGAGGGGTGTCCCTCCCCTATGCAAGACTTCAAACCGACCTTTTTAACACTAAAAATACACTGATTTTCAGTGGTGAAGAGATCAAAATACAAAGATGACCAAAGCTTAACCAAAGAGGCAACAAAAGTGGCCAAACAAGGCCTAATAGAGTGAGTTTGCACTCAAAACACCAAACAACCTTAATGAAAGTTCTAAAGCATGAAAATATAAGCCTTATTCATGTTATACACAAAAGCTAAATCAAAAAGAAAAATAGGTAAAAAATGATTGCAAGTTTGGGGAATATAAAGCATGATGCTCACCCTTGAAGAACCTTTGAAGAACAAATGGTCTAGCCCTCTTCTTTTGATCAAAATCAGTCCAAAAACTCAAGAAACAACCCCCCAAGTCCCTAAATCTCGGAGCAAGGTGTAATAGTGTGTGTAATGGTGCAAAAGTAAGGTAAAAACACACTTTTGAGCTAAGAAACACACACAAAGGAGGAGAGAGAGGGAGATATAGAGATAATGTGTATCTATATCTCTATGCTCTGGTTTTTGGTTCCAACTTTCTAACCTAGATCAAAGAGGAAGACCCTTCCTCTTATAAGACTCCCTCTTGCAAAGCTTATACAACAAGCTTGCTTAGAGGGAGATCCCTCCATACACGTGTATGGAGGGAGGCAGAGTTGGTGCCAGCTATCACAGCTGGCACAAAATATCTCCATAAAGTGGATGAACAGTGGTCGGCTGCCCAAAAAAGTTGTTTCGACAAAAAAAAGTGCCGACCGGCAACAAACTATGCCGACCGGCAATAAAACGTGCCGATCGGCAACAAAATGTGCCGATGGAAGCAAAAGACCGGCCGGTGGCCTCTAGCCACTGCCGGTGGTGTGTGGGGATGCCTCACAAGGCATTCCCTGTCCTTCCAAGGCAAAACACAAGTGTTCGGTGTAAAACCAGACACTAAACGGTCAAGTTCGGAGATCTTGAGGCAGGGCGTGCGAGCCAAAACCTTCGGGAACTCTAAACGAACACATACATGAATAATCACCGAGTGTTCCAAGCGGTGACGTCCAAGTCTCAAGGACGGTCAAAAATGGGGTGTCTACAGTTGCCCCTCTTTGACAGAACTCGAAAGTCATAACAATGACGGGAGTGAATGGGTGTATCTTGAAACTTGCTTCATTATAGAAGTTTAGTATAGCATTGCATATGTTGATTACATTGCTGAGTGTGTTGTATATATCATGCAATTGAATATGATATGGGGATTGCTAACATTGGAAGGAATAACGCATAATAATGATACAGGTTGAAATATATGTTGTTTTATGTATATATTGTGAGATGCCTCTTGATAAAGAGATGAAATGACCAGTTTTGGGTCAAGATGTTTACTAATGAATTGTCAAAAAAAAAAAAAAAGAATTTGTTTTCAAAAACTTATGCTTAATTTCGGGGACGAAATTCTTTGAAGGGGGGGAGGTTATAGCGACCCCGGTCTTTTCCCGTTTGATTATTGTATCCGGACTTAGGTTCCGTAGATTCTGTCATTGTATAATTGTTGTTGTTGTTGTCCCTTATTTGCTCTTTTGGAATTATAGGATGTGTTTGGGCATGTCTGTTCCAGGTTGGTAGGGTTTAGAAACCAAGTGTTGCTGTCCAGAATTTTGGATCTTCGCTCGAGCGAGGAGTTTGTCGCTCGAGCGAGATGTTGTTTTAGTTCTTCGCTCGAGCCGGGGTTTGGTAGCTCGAGCGAGAGTTTGCGTCTGGTTTGGACCTGTAGCTTTGCATTCTTGGCTCGAGCGAGCTTTTCTTCGCTCGAGCGAGTTAGTTCGTTCTTCGCTCGAGCAATAGTTCCTTCGCTCGAGCGTGAGTCTGGTTACTGACCTGAGGGTTTGAGTTCTTCGCTCGATCGAGTTTTCTTTCGCTCGAGCGAGCATTTGGGTTGTTGGCTCGAGCGTAGCTTCTCTGTGTCTGGTCGCTCGAGCGACCAAGTCTTCGCTCGAGCGAGCCTGTCAGGTTTAAATAGGCAGCAGCGTGTTTCAGATCTGTTTTTCATACATTTTCAGATTCTAAAACCCTAGGTACGAGTTCTCTCTCCCTCTACACACCTTCTCTCTTAGGATTGATCTACTTAGAGTGAGTTTCTACCTTAGATCCTTTATTAAAAAGATAGAGTGGGTCGAGGGCTTCCATTTAATCTGAATTGTTGGTAGTTTGGAGCACTTTGGAGTTTGGGCTTTCATCTCCATCTTCTCTTTTGGGGCTATTTCTTCGAGGTAGGGATTTCCTACTCCATCTTATAAGTTTTGTTCTAAGTTTTAGTATCTTGATATGTTGGGGATACTTTGGTAATTTTGGGAAAAATCCTAGTTGTATTAATTAATTAATTTGTATAATTAATTTAAGGAAATTGGGGAATTTATTGATTAAATGGTGTAGTTGGATAATTTAAATCACTCGCCTATGGAATTGTTGTTATATTTATTTCCAAGTCTAGAAATAACTGTTTTGGGCTATCGGTGGAGGATAGTCATGATTGTTGTAGACAATGCATGTGGATTAGGTATAACTGAAACTAATCACATTAGTTGAGTCATTAATCTTGACTGTTGAATTAATACAGACATTATGTGTATTGATTGTGTGATGTATATGTTATGTGTTTACATACTTTGTTTTGTGTGGGAGGAGATAGGGGATGTACTCCACGGTTTAGGGGAAGATAGGGGATGGACCTCTAAACCGGATTTTGTTTAGGAGGAGATAGGGGATGGACTCCATTAGCATCACTTTTATGTGTGCTTATTTATATAGAAGTGTTTTATTGATACAGCACTAAAATGTGTATCAATCTGGAAGTATGAAGTGTTTTGATTTGAGCTTGAGTCTCATTTGTTTATTGATACTGGAAGGATGTGAATATGATATATGTAATTCACTGTTGTAAGTTTGGCCAGGTTCTGAACCATGTTGATAAAACTGGAAAGTAAAACGTGCCTTAGACAATAGTGTCATGAGACTGTAAAATGAAGTAATTGATTACCTTGGTTAACCATCTGTTGAATGCTATTGCTTTATTCATTGCTTATATGTGGTTTAGTATATTTCTACTGGGCTGTGGCTCACCCTTTATGGGAACATCATTTTCAGGTTCAGGTGATAAGCTACCTCCAAGGACTTAGCTTGGAAGGACTTGGATTTTGAAGACTATTTTTAGTTATTTGTTTTTCATTGTTAGTACATGTAAACACACAAGCCTAGGGCTTTATTTATATTTGAGTTAGAACTCATACTTTGTGTCCAAGTGTTGGCTTGGAAAGATGTAAGCCGGTAGGGCATTTACTTTGATGTTACATGTAATGCTTTTGTTTAGTAAGACTCTGATGGACATTATAATGAATTATTAAAGTGTTTTCTTTAAATAATGCATGTCAATGATATATATAATGGGTTTATTTTTTAGGGCGTTACACGAACTTTCAAATCCAAACATGTTAACTTTGTTCGACAGAATTTACCTGGACAAGATCACACTATGATTCGTCTTTTGAGTCTTCTGTGCCCTAGAAATATCTTTTCAACTCTGCCCATCGCATTACGAAAAGCCCTAGTTTTGATTCATCTGCAGATGTGCCCAATGATTTCATCTCAGCTTTTCATATAGTTAGGCAATCTTCTACAATAAATAGCCCTAGTTTTGTCAGAGGCTACTATTCTCGGAATAACAGCAGTGATTCTTCCACTAGGTGGACTGAAGATATAATAGAGTATTTAGATGAATCTGGTAGCATTATTTTTTTTAGTAAGGGCATAAGATCGATTGAGCCTGGTTTTGATGACTTTGTTACTTAAAAAACATATATATATATATATATAAATCAAGAATTGTATCTTTATATTTATGTAAATACTTACTTCTTCTTTGATGAGTTGTTCCAAAAAATGATTTTTATTATTATTCTCATCCATTGTTTGATTTTGTTCAAAAAAAAATTTATTCGCAAGGATAAGAAACAATGATAATGATAATTGTGAGTTTTGGTGGGGTGATTTGGAGTTTTGTCGTGAAGAAGGAGAAGAAGAAGAAGAAGAGGAGAAAACAATTGAAACTTAGAGAAGAAGATGAAAAATATGTATATGTGATTAGCGTGTAAAAAATAATATTTAATTTTAGGGTTTAATATATATTGTCCTTATTAGGATATAATAGGAATTAAAATTTCAAAATTTTAATTGGACCTGCATAATAGTTTTTTGGATATTGTGGAGAAGTGGTTTGGAAATACTCTTCGGATCTTGGGAGACGCTAGTGATCCTCAGCTAGTCACCTGAAAAGATACAAACACTCCGGTCGGGGGTGTCAAAATTAGCACTCCGACGGACAAGTTAGTTCAGACACTCAGGATAGCTTCTTTTCTAAGTTTTGTGAAGTGATTCTTACATCCATTTCTATAATTGTTATTCCTGTATTTATACCTGTTCTTTTTTATCCTTGGGGCCAGGGCCTACTTTTTAATCGCTGTCCTTTCTTTTATTCGGCCCTAAGGACTTACACTTATTCGGCACATATATTATATTTGGCTCCCCACTCTCGTAGGATATAGCCGATTAATATCAGTCTTCCAATGGTACGCACCATCTGATTTTTTCATGTATTCGACCCCTACAATTGCCCCCTGAACTCCCCATTGACGGAAGTTAATCAGCGTGTTTGGTCTTGAATTAGAAAGGTTAAAATAGGTCAGGCGACTTCGCGTACCCCAATATAGATGTCAGGATGCGCACACCTTTTCATTCATCATTACGCTTTCCTGTCTCAATCGTGCGTCTCGCATTTATTATGATTTGAAATTTCAGTCCTTTCGAATGCACAGTTCGTCGAGTATTCGAGACTCTTGGACCGCCAACAGATATCCCTTCTCTAACTCGCATTCTCTGCAACTCTTCTCCGTCTACCCTCGTCTCCCTTGCTCCTCGTAAGTCTTCTTCTCTTTTCTTTGCAATCTTACTTTTTGTTTATTATTTTCATTTTGGTGAACCCTTTATTCCCCGTCAAAATGGCCAAACACTTGAAAGACCTCCTTTCTGAGGGTCGTGTCTCCGGATTCCGGCAACACTTTTCCATCCCCGACGATGTTCATCTATCTCTAGTGACGGACAACACTCTGGATATGAAGAGAGAGGATCAAAATTCAATCGTCTTTCCTCTCCTATTCATTGCAGAGGGCGGGGTCCGTTTCCCCTACATCCATTCCTTAGGGCCGTCCTCCGCTATTGGGGTCTGATTCCTTCTCAGCCCAACGTGAACTTTTTTCAAATCGTAATGGGGATCGTAGAGTTGAACCAGCGCCTCAGGATCGATCTTGGGATTCCGGCCATTCGGCGCTGCTATGCTTTAGCCAAATCTTCTGGTCGGCTTGGGCGGTAGTTTCTTAGGGCCAAGGATACTGACCATCATTTGGTAACCATGCTCGCCAATTCTGGCAAGCGTGTGGATGACGTAATGGTCAATATCCGAGGGAACTGGGAATTTGGCAAAGGCGAGGATCGCCTAGACCCTATTCCCTGACGGAGGGGTGAACCAGGTTGCCGTGTGTCTCCTTGTGTTTCACTGAACTTTTCTTTTATTCGGCTTTCCCCCTGTGTGTAACCCTTTGCCTTTGCAGGCAGTAATTTGAAGAAGATTCTGGTTTCTACCGACGACGCGGTCCTTGCGAAGGTTGCGACTACACTCGGATACTTCGGCCGTCCAAACTTACAGAAGCAAGGGAGAGCGGCCCACATACTTCTTCGATACGAGCCTGCTTACACTACTTTTTCAGCCGCTGACAATATTCCAATTCCATCCGGCGATCGACAGCTTGCGGCTCTTATCTTCCCTAGTTTCAAGAGTCTCAGACAAGTTGGTCTCGAAGCCTCTGACTCGGGGCAAGACGTCGAGCCGGTGGTGGAGGTAGTCGCCGAACCAGACAGAGAGCTCGCTGAGGAGGCCAAAGAGGTTGATGAGGCCCTAAACTCTGCGTTTGAGGCAGCCAAACGTAGTCAGCCTACCTCGCCGTCCACTTCGGGTCGGGCGGAGTTTTCTTTTGGAGATATTTTTGGAGGTTTGGGAGACTTACCCGGCGATTTTTTTGAAGGTATGGCTGGGGAAAGCCTCACACAGATGTCTCGAAAGAAAAATGTCGAGCGTATGGCAGCCCGAAAAAAAGCCGAGGCCGCCCGTTCTGGACCTGCCTTGGTTGAGTCTTCCGAACCCGTTATTGAAGAGCCGGCTAAGATTGTTGCAGCCGAAACGGCGAAAGAGGTTGAAAGACCGGTCATTGATGAACGGTTGATTCCGGAAGAGCAGGGCAAGAAGCGTAGCGCCGAGGGAGAGGCCAGTTTAGAAGATAGTCTTGCCGACAAAAGGCCTCGCTTAGAAGAATCGGACGTGGCTGTTCCTTTTATTGTTCAGCCAAAGATTAGAGACACGTTGATTCCTTCTGACCCATCCATCATTACCGACCCCGCGGTAGCCTTGAGCCTGGCAGCGTCAGTTTCCCTGCCAGCTGATAAGGCATCCATTCATGCCGTGCCGGATTTGGTGGCCATAGCCCTATCTGCACAGTCGGCCCTTTTGGTAGGTGAACTTTGACTTGTTTTGATTTTGGTTGCCTATGGCATCTAACGATCCTAACTCGTTTTGCAGACAGTCGGCAGGATCGCTGACTTGGGTCGCCGCCTACATGATGCCCTTGAGAGGATTGACCGTTTGCAGTCAGAAGTGGTCGATCAAAAGAGCAGGGCCAAGTTTAAGATGATGAGGGCCGCTATGGAGACTGCGCGAGCCGAAGCTGAAGTGGAAAGGGCTCGGGCTGTCGATCAGCACCGTTCTGATGCCGAAGATAGGGCGAACGCGAGCAACGAATTTCTTAGGCTAGCAGAGGAGGCGCTTAACAAGATGGAGACTGAGTTAGCAAAGTTGAAGGCGGCCAAGGAAAAGGCAGAATCTGAGGCTTCTGCCGCATTCGAAGCAGGAAAAGGTGCCGCCTTCAAAGAATACGTAGATGAAGTCCCCAAGTTTGAGAATCGGGGGTTCAAACACGGGTGGCTCAAGGCCCTTGATGCCGCTGGGGTTACATTGGCCTTGCTAATTCCTTATGAGCAGGTGGACGTTGAGCCACTTGAGTCTGACCCCGATGATTGATCTGGGAGTCATTCGAATTTTATGAAATACTTTCCCTTTTAATGTATGTTTTTGTTTTCAGGACTTTTGTTGGTTCCGAGTAGTTTTCATATATAAATTGGCTACTATCTGCGCTCAATTTATTAATGAAAATTATCTTCTTGTTTCACTACTAATGCACAGTTTGTGATGTTATGTTGGTGTAGAATGTTTGCCTTTCAGTACTTTAGTTAGAATGACTACTCTGTTGACCTTTCTATGATTAAATATCATGGCAATCTTATCATTCGTATGCCGAATAGTTCGTTGGTATTATGCTGAAACGATTTATGGGCCGGCTGGGGCATTTAATCCAAATAGATTGATTAATCTGCCCTTGTCCCAGGCGGTGCATGATCATTCGGGCGCCGGAGGCGGCGAACTTAGTTTTGTTGTCGATTCATGGGACGACTAGGGCACTTAAGCCGAATAGATTGATTAATCTATCACGCCCTTGCCCCAGGCGGCGCATGATCATTCTGAAGTCGATTCGTGAGCCGGCTGGGGCACTTAAGCCGAATATATTGATAAATCTATCACGCCCTTGCCCCAGGCGGGGCATGATCATTCTGAAGTCGATTCATGAGCGGGCTGGGGAACTTAAGCCGAATAGATTGATTAATCTATCACGCCCTTGCCCCAGGCGGCGCATGATCATTCTAAAGTCGATTCGTGAGCCGGCTGGGGCACCTAAGCCGAATAGATTGATTAATCTATCACGCCCTTGCCCTAGGCGGCGCATGATCATTCTGAAGTTGATTCATGAGCCGGCTGGGGCACCTAAGCCGAATAGATTGATTAATCTATCACGCCCTTGCCCCAGGCGGTGTATGATCATTCGGGCGCCAGCGGGTCTATCCAGTCGGCGTTGGGCGATTGAGGTTTTCACAATTAATGAAATTACCTCGAGGGTGCTGCCTCTGTAAAGGATAAATGATTAAGGGTGCAACTTTTATGAACACAATAAACAACTGACTCCAGCTTTTGAAGGTATCGTGTGAATGTCGAACAGACTTTTCTTTAACAACAGAGGGGAAATGAGGACGCTAGCTGAGCTGGGTGGAGACATGCATCGAGGTGGTGACCCTTCGCGCATAGGGAGTAGGAGTTCCAGGGATCGAGAGAGGCGTCAGTCTCCTCGACGTCGAAGCAGGTCGCCCAGGCGGGACAAGAGGTCGTAGGGCAGATCTTCTCAACCTCGAGTCGCGAAGGGATCTGACTCGAATCCGTGCCCATTAAGCTTTGCGATATTTATGGGGAATAGACCCATGACAGAGGCAGACTCGATCGTTCGAGACCCAAATGTAGCAGTCGAGTTTGCTCGACAAATTTTTCCTCCTAAGGTTCAGCTATCGATGGTAGGTCGTCAAGACTACGAAGTATTTCGCGAAGCATTCACGAGGCGGTGAAGGGGCTTTACACTGCCTATGAAATCGGCATGCGGTTGCGCGCTGCCCGCAGAGAGATGGAGAAGAAAGAGGAACATATTCGAAGTTTAGAGGCTCGCATGGAGGCGGCTGAGGGCAAGTTAAGGAAGACCAAGGCAGCCCAGGCACAACCCGCTGGGCACGAAAACCCAATCGTGGAAAAAAGGGTTACCAGTCGGCTCATCAGTTCCGCGCTTGCCGATTGTGAGACGGCGAGTATGTTCGCAATGGAGAACGCGAAGGGGAGGGCCTATGAGAAAGGTTTTCATGACGGCCGAAAAGTTGGAATCGAAAAGACCAAGGAAAAACTTGCCGAAGAAGTTTGCCGATGTGAAAATCGTAGATTTAGGCACGGTTGGATCAAGGCATCTCAAGCCGCAGAAGCTCTTCGAGCGTCGGGCATGGATTCAGCATCGCCACTCTACCACAGTAAACATTTTCCGTTTTCTGCTTTTGAAGTCGAGAAGAGTGAGGATGAGGGTGATGCCGTATAAATATTTTGTAAGGTTGAAACGCAGATCGCGTTCAAAACTGTGTAATATATTGCTTGTTTTATCGAATAAAAAACGTTCTATGATAAATATTTTGTTGCAGTTCGTATTTGGTATGTATGCGTTTCGTTTTACTGTATATGTTTGAATGAATGTATAAACGTTGATTGGCAAGGTCAACCCATACGTGATAGCTGTTTATTCCTGAATGAGGCTATTGTAACTTGAGGAAGCCGAAAGCCAGTGGGTAGAGTGGCTGCGGCAAATTCAACTCGGTTCGGGGCCTAGATTTTCAGCCAGTGCACGTGCTTCAAAAAGTCGTTTGGATAACTACGCCGTGGCGAATGTCAACCGACGTTTTTCTCATGGAGTTTAGTGTTAGTGAAATCGCCTTGGGATTGGGGCCTCGAGATCGTTGCCAGTATTGAAAATAAAAGGAGTTGGTGCTTCGCGCAGATAAACAATCACTCATGTGTGGTGGGATAAGTGGGAATGTTAGTTAGAGAGACTGGAGTTCAGCCGATCTTGGTGTTGCCATAGAGCGCGGCAGAGGACCCATCCGTATGGGAAGTAGGGTGTCAAAAAGTTGGCATGAATCTTCAAGTCGTCGAAGCAGATCAACCCGAAAGGAAAGGCAACGACCGTTGGGTTTTTATCCTTCCTTGTCCTGGATCTTTGCCTTGACATTGTCAATGGTATCAGGGGAGGACTTGGGCATAGTTAGCTCAAGGCATTGCAAACCGCGGAGGACTTCCGGGTGACGGGAGTTGATTCGGCGCTGCCGCTTTACCAATGCGTCTTCTCTCTTTTTTATCTTTTGAGTTTGGAAATTAACAACTGTTTGATCGAATAAAAAGCTTTATTTCAAACATTTGCGT
Source organism: Camellia sinensis (assembly GCF_055761805.1). Lineage (NCBI taxonomy): Eukaryota > Viridiplantae > Streptophyta > Magnoliopsida > Ericales > Theaceae > Camellia > Camellia sinensis. The sequence continues at coordinate 46,354,459 of NC_138964.1, forward strand.
CTTATTCTGAATTTTTTATATGCTTAGTTAAGCACCTTATTTGCGTCTTATTCTGAATTTTCTATATGCTCAATTAAGCACCTTATTTTTGATGTTGGTGAGTTTTGTTTTGTTCGTGCCAAAGGGTACTCCGAATCCGAAGGCTAAATCGGCACTTAGATGTCATGCACCAAAGGGGGCTCCGAATCCGGAGTCTTAGTCGGCCCTAAGGTGTCATGCACCAAAGGGGGCTTCGAATTCGGAGACTTTAATCGGCCCTAAGGTGTCATGCACCCAAGGGGGCGCTTCGAATCCGGAGTCTTAGTTTGGCCAATCGTGATATCAATGAAGGGCGCTCCGAATCCAGAGTCTTAGTTTGGCCAATCGTGATATCCACGAAGGGCGCTCCGAATCCGGAGACTTAGTCGGCCCTAAAGTGTCATGCACCAAAGGGGGCTCCGAATCTGGAGACTTAGTTTGGCCAATCGTGATATCCACGAAAGGAGCTCCAAATCTGGAGACTTAATTGGCCCTAAGGTATCATGTACCAAAGGGGGCTCCGAATCCGGAGACTTAGTCGGCCCTAAGGTGTCATGCACCAAAAGGGGCTCTGAATCTGGAGACTTTAATCGGCCCTACGGTGTCATGCACCCAAGGGCGCTCCAAATCTGGAGACTTTAATCGGCCCTACGGTGTCATGCACCCAAGGGCGCTCCAAATCTGGAGTCTTAGTTTGGCCAATCGTGATATCCACGACGGGCGCTCCGAATCCGGAGACTTAGTCGGCCCTAAGGTGTCATGCACCAAAGGGGGCTCCGAATCCGGAGACTTAGTTTGGCCAATCGTGATATCCACGAAGGGCGCTCCGAATCCGGAGTCTTAGTCGGCCCTAAGGTGTCATGCATCAAAGGGGGCTCTGAATTCGGAGACTTTAATCGGCCCTGAGGTGTCATGCACCAAAGGGCGCTCCGAATCCAGAGTCTTAGTCGGTCCTACGGTGTCATGCACTAAAGGGGGCTCCGAATCCGGGGACTTAGTCGGCCCTAAGGTGTCATGCACCAAAAGGGGCTCCGAATCCGAAGACTTGGTTTGGCCAATCGTGATATCCACGAAGGGCGCTCCGAATCCAAAGACTTTAATCGGCCCTAAGGTGTCATGCACCAAAGGGGGCTCTGAATTCGGAGAATTTAATCGGCCCTAAGGTGTCATGCACAAAAGGGAAAGTTTCACACATTTTTTACTTTAAATTCCAGTGTTTTAATTTTGACAAATTAAATCCTAGAGTTTCATTCGTATGTGCCCCCTCCTACATTCATCTCTGTCTGTGTAAAGTAACAGAAAATAATTTTGAAATTTAAAGAAAAATGTGTGAAATTTTAGTTTTTTATTTTTTGTTGTAATTAACCCTAATATTTATTATTATTTTTGTGTATGTATATAACTTACGTATCTTATTATATATGTACATTTGTGTTTGTATATATGGTGCAATTTTTTTATTCAAATTTTGACTCTTCTAATGATATATTTTTGATTTTGTCCATAATTTTAATGACTATGTCAAAAAAGCTACCTAAAATGTAAGAGACAATTATCAGTATTTTAATGAATTAAGGCTAGTTAAAATGTAAGAGACACTTATCATTATTTTAATAGATTAATGTTATTTTTAGTCATTAAAATTACAGACGAAATCAAAATTTTACTCTCTCCATCCAATATTGATAATCCCTTTTTGAAAATTCATTACACTTTGAATTCAAATTTTAAATAATTAATTTCAAAAGTACCCTTCTATTTTCATTTTCAAATATATTTATAATTACTTTACAAGGGATAATTTTGAAATTTTTTTAATTTAAAATTTTGACTTTTTAAAGTGGACATACATTTTGGGACAACAAAAAATGTGATAATGGACCAATAAAATGAGATGGAGGGAGTATCGGTCAAAATATGAATAAAAAAATTTCATCATATATACAAGCACACATGTACATATATAATAAGATATACAAGTTATATATATAAACACAACAAAATTGAAGGCTACGTTTGGCTAACTTTTGGAATCATGATTTCAACATAAGATTTTCAAAATACTTTTCAAAATTTATAATCAAACACACAACTCAAAATTACTTAAAACTAAATTCAAAAATTATTTTCAAAACTCATAATCAAATACACAATTCAAAACCCAATTCAAATTTTTTTTCAAAACTCAAAACCAAATTCTTTTCAAAATTCTATTTTAAAAAAATATTTTTTTTATTTTGTTTTTTAAAATTATTTTTAGGATCATGATTTTAGTATGAAGTCGTGTTTTGAGTAACGAGATTCGAAAAGAGAAAATATGTTTGATTATAAGTTTTAAAAAGAGTTTTGGTCATGTTTGTTTGACAGATTAGGTTGGATGGTATTGTTAGTGAGGGATTGTTAATGTGTGAATTGTTAGTGAGGAGATTAGGTGAAAGTGCATTTGTTTTATTGATATAGTGTTGAAGATGATTAGTGATAGGATTGTTAAATTATTTTTATAAAAAAATCTAAAAAAAATAATTCCTTTATTAAAAAATATCTAAAACAAATATAATTTTTTTTTTAAATAACAGGTTGCAATTGTAAAAAAAATAAAATTGCATTGTTCCAGTCAACCGGCTAGACATCTGGGGGATGTTTAGTTGGACGATCGGGTAGACCCAATCCGCTATATTTCATCAATTTTTGTGTTGTATTTTTTTTTAAATAATAAAAAATTGAAAAAAAATATTTTTATTTTAAATATATATATTTTTTATTTTAAATATTTTATTTTATTTTATAAAAATATTTTTAAATATTTTAATTTTTTTGTTATGTGTTTGGTTACGATTTAAGTGTAGAGTTTTGAAAGTAGTATGGAATTTCAAGTTACGTGTTTAGTTATGAGTCTTGAAAATAATTTTTGAATTGAGTTTTGAATTATGTATTTGGTTGAGTGTGGAGTTGTGAAAAGAGTTTAAAATATTAAAGTTATAAAAAGTTAAAATATTTATAAAATAAAATATTTAAAATAAAAAAATTTAAATATATCTAAATAAAAATTATTATCTAAAATAAAAAATAAAATTTTCTTAAACATTTTTTAATATTTTAAAGCAATTGATCCATAAAATTTAAAATACAATCCAAAATTCAAAAACTCAAAACTCTTTTCAAAATTCAAAATTTAAAAACTCTTTTAAGAACACTTTTTAAAATTCTTTTCAAAACTCATAACCAAACACATTTTTCTCTTTTCAAAACTCAATTCACTATTCCACACTTAAACCATAATTCCAAAACTAAACCAAAACCAAATATTAGGGTTAATTACAACAAAAAAAAAAAAAAAAAAAAAATTCACGTGTTTTTCACTTTAAATCCTAGTATTTTTCATTTTAAATTCGAAAACGATTCTCTATTATCTTACACAAATGGAGATGGACAAAAGAAGCACATTGAAATATGATAAAACTCTAGCGTTTAATTTGTTAAAATTGAAACATTGAGATTTAAAATGAAAAACGCGTGAAATTTTATAATTACTTTTGTAATTGACCCTTTTTTTTCTTATGCTTTTTGATGTTCACAAACATAACATCAATATGGAATGTAAAAATAAGGTGGAAGTGAATTATAATGGTTGCACGGAAAGAAGAAAATAGTGATAAATAAAAATAAATAAATAAAAAGTAGTGGAAAAAAACATTAAGCAAGTCTCTCTCTTGAAAATTATAGTATTAGTGTCTATTTTATATGTGGCTCATAACATTTTTTTTTTTTTGCAGTTTCTCACTCATTTCTGTACATTTCACTAGCAAATTATCAAGTTCGAATTTTTTCTTTTCATGTTTTCAGATAATTAACTTTAATAGAGAAGTGGACATAATAATAGTAAAGATTTTTGTTAAGTTAATGTAAACCAAAAAAATATTTCTGATTATATTTTTGTTTTCAATTATGTTGATAAAAAATATTCAATTAATACTAATATTATTCATTTTTTTGTGTTGGTATAAATTAAAATTTAAAATTTTACAATACTTATTTTTGATGAAAAATTACATATATTTTTATTCTCTAAAGTTTAAATTCTGAATCTGTTCCTAATTAAAGATCCTGTCAAATAATTGGACGATTTTACATTTTCGTTTGGTAAAGGAAAAAAAAAGAAAGAAAATCGGAAGTTGATATGAAAATTTTGTTTAATAAACTGTTTTTGATAATTACTTTTGGGAATAATCATTTTTTATAGTGAAATTAAAAGATCCTTCCAATAAAAAATGCGTAAACATTTATACTTTCTTATTTTGAAAATACAAAATCATTTGATAAAAATTTGTGAATTTTGACATTTTTTTCCACAAAGATTAATATGAAACTAACCAAATCAAATCTTAAGTATCATTACTTGTTATTTTCGATCTTTATAATTTTAATTAATTTAATTTCGATCTTAAATTTTTTATTATCTCAATTTAACCTAATTGACTGCAATCATTAACTTTTTTTATTTTTTATTTTTTTATTTTTAAATTATGAAAAGTGTACACATGAGTAGCAGTTACGTTTTCAAAAATAAAATTATAAATTTTCTTAACTTAGTGAATCAATCTCAATCATATGATTAACTATTTTACTTCAAAAACACCAATTGGCGTTATTAATTGAATCAAATTAATTCAAAATTTAAAATCAAATCAATTAAAAATATATGAATCAAAATCAAATCAATTAAAAATATATGAATCAAAATGATATATGAGACAAAATACAAAAACTACCAATTTAAATTAATTTTACCCACTAAACATTACCACTTTCCCTATCTTGATTCCAAGGAAGATCCAAGTTAGCAGTTGGCAAGCTATCAACTTGCAACCAAAGACAGGGAAATAAAACAAACAACAAAATCAAGTCAATTCTATTGTGAAAAAGAATTTTTTTTTATTTTTATTTTTTATGATTGTTAGACAAATCTTCACAAAAATAATAAAAAATAAAAAATTTAGTCATTGATCTGTATTGAAGAGTATTGTTCGAACTCATAAAGTTCATTACGAGTTTCATTATAATAATCTAAATCATTTCGTTTTATATTTTAAATTTTTTTAGAGTACTACTCTACATTATTCATGTTAAAATACTTGTTCAATTATCTCTTACAAAAGAGAAAAAAAAATTAATTAAATTGTAAATTAAACCATTGGTCTCTGTAATTTAAGCAAAGTGTCATTTTAGTTATTATAATTTTAATTTGAACATTTTGGTCCTTACATTTTAAATTTTGTTACAAGATGGTCCCTTCGTTAAATGTTGTTAACAATTGGAACAAAAAAAATTAAGTGTAAAATTAAAAAATCAAAATAAAATTCAAAACAAATCATAATGACTAATAATATAATAAATACATTACACTAATAGTCTTTATAATTGATTTTAAATTTTAGGCCAAGTTTGGCAATCTAAAAATAATCCATCTTTTTATTTTTTTCTAACACATCACCTCTCTATTTTTCTACACATCTTTTCGTAAAAAGACAAAAAATGCACTTATTTAGATCATTCCAAACAACCCCTTCTTTTATTTTACTTATAATATTTTTTTACTTTAAATTCAAATAAAATTGAAAATGTATCAACCAAAACTCCATATTGTTGCATATTGTTGGATAAAGATTGAAAAGTTTCTTAGGCTACTCACTACCAACTGAGAAAAATCATGATAGAGATATAAATTTATTTTAAAATATATTAAAAAATAATTGGATTCTACCTGCGAACTTGGGTTCTTTTATTTTTTTTAGTTTATTTGTTGTTTTCGCAGAGGGACAGGGGGCCAATGAAAGGAGACTCACTTTTGACTTCTTCTTCGCTCAATGATTTCTTCTTCGTCTCACAAAAATAGCCATTTTTGAGACTGCTTAAACTTTTTTCGCTCAAAAAAAGTAAACAACCTCTTTGTTTTGCTTTGCTTCTGATCTGTTGTTTTTTTCTTTTCCTTCTGTAATCGGAAACAATGCCTATAGAAGGGATCTTTGTCTCTGGCTTCGTCAATTTGTTATTTGGAAAGATAACCTCTTTTGCCTCATCTAAATTACCCACCTTTGAAGGTATTGATACCCAGCTGACCAATTGGACCAATATGCTGTCGCAAATTGAAGCTCTTCTGATTGACGCGGAGGAGAAGCAACTGACCGATCGAGCCGTGAACTTGTGGCTCGATGATCTCGAGGATCTAGCATATGATTTGGATGATTTAGTGGATGAGTTCGCCACCGAAGCTTTGCGACACAAGCTCAAGGCAAAGCCGCCCGAAGCTAGTTCTAGCAAGGTATGGAACCTCATCCCTAATTTCAAGCCAAGAGATGTTATGTTTAATTTCAAAATGAAGTCCAAGGTTGAGGAGATGAATACCAGATTGCACAATAGTTTTGAACAATGTTCAAAACTTAATTTGGTTAAGATTGTTGGAACCCCCCCTACAGCTACGACTAAGACTTGGCAAAGACCAGACTCTACATCTTTATTTGATGAACCTCGCATTTATGGCCGAGAACATGATCAAAGAAAGATAATTGAGTTGCTCGTAAGGGGGGATGAATCAAGTCATAATAACATTGGTGTAATTCCCATTGTGGGTATGGGTGGAATTGGCAAGACCACCCTTGCTCAGATGGTATACAACGATGAAACTGTGCAGAAGCATTTCCATCTGAAAGCCTGGGTCTGTGTGTCAGATGAGTTCGACATTATGAGGATAACAAAAGCAATTCTTGAGTCAGTGACTTCCCAAACATTTAGTTTTAATAACTTGGACCAAGTCCAAGTTCAACTAAAGCAGGCTTTGGCTGGAAAGAAGTTTTTAATTGTTTTAGACGATGTCTGGAACAAAAAATACAATGACTGGAATGTTTTGAAGAAACCTTTCAATGATGGAGCCCAAGGGAGTAAAGTTGTGGTGACTACACGTGACAGAGAAGTTGCAGGAATGATGACAACTGCTGAACTTCATGACGTTAAGATCCTATCAAAGGAGGATTGTTGGTCATTGTTTGCACAACATGCCTTTGCGAATACAAGTATTGATGCAAATCCAAAATTGGTATCAATTGGTAAGGAAATTGTGGAGAAATGTAAAGGTTTGCCTCTGGCTGCTAGGACACTTGGTGGCCTTTTACGCAGCAAAGTACGAGATGAGGAATGGATAAATGTATTGCGTAGTAAAATATGGGATTTACCACACACAAAAAGTGACATCCTTCTTGCTTTGAGATTAAGTTATCATGATCTCCCTTCGCATTTGAAGCAGTGCTTTGCATACTGCTCAATAATACCCAACGACTATGAATTTGAGGAAGAGGAGCTAGTCTTGTTGTGGATGGCGGAGGGCTTCATTCAGCAACAAAGAGATAAGCAAATGGAAGATGTAGGAGGTGAGTACTTTCGGGAATTGTTGTCAAGGTCTTTTTTCCAACCATCAAGTACCGGTAAAAGCTCTAAATTTGTTATGCACGACCTCATCAATGATTTGGCTCAAGTAGTTGCAAGAGATACTTGTTTTAGATTGGAGGATAGATTGAAATATCAGGAGCAGTGCAAAAATATAAAGAAAGCTCGACATTCATCTTACATGCGGGAGTCCCGTGAGGGTATGAAAAAATTTGAGATCTTTGATAAAGCCATGCATTTACGGACCTTCTTACCATTTTACACCCCATATGGTTGGAATTGTTATTTGGCAAGCAATGTTCCCCTTAATCTATTGCCGAAGCTAAGATGCTTGAGGGTGCTCAATATGAGTAGATATCGCATTACAGAAGTTCCAAATTCGCTTGGAGATTTGAACATCTGCGGTATCTTAACCTATCCAACACCTACGTTGAAGAATTACCTGAATCATTAGGCTCTCTTTACAATCTACAAACATTGATGTTAAGAGAATGTGAAAAACTTAAAAAGTTGCCGACAAACTTGGGAAACCTAATTGACCTACGTCATCTTAATACCACCGGTGCAGATTCCTTAGAAGAATTGCCACTGGGAATATGTAAGTTGGTTAGTCTTCAAACACTGTCCAATTTCATTGTTACTAAAAACAGTGGGCATCGGTTAAGAGAGTTGGGGAATTTAATTTATCTTCGGGGGAAGCTTTGCCTATCTGGATTACAGAATGTGGTGGTTCCATTAGATGCAAGGGAGGCGAATTTGAATGATAAGGGGTTAGATGTGTTATCAATGGAATGGAGTGTTAACTTAGATGATTCACGAGATGGAAGAGTTGAAACAAAAGTGCTTGACATGCTACAACCTCACAAGAATTTAAAAGAGCTCCATATCAAAGGCTACCTTGGTATAGGATTTCCGAATTGGATAGGAGATCCTCTGTTCTCCAATATGGCTGACCTAAGTTTAGATAATTGTGGAAATTGTGCATCCTTGCCACCACTCGGACAACTACCCTCCCTCAAAAAGCTTTACATTAAAGGAATGAGTGTACTAAAGCATGTCGGTCGTGAGTTTTATGGGCAAGGTGGGGTTCAACGTTTTCCGTTACTGGAGACTCTAAGCTTTGAGAATATGCCAGAATGGGAGGATTGGTATACTTTTGGAGATCACAAGGAAGTTCAACCATTCACTCATGTCAAGTATCTCTCTATAATAAAATGTGCCAAACTTCTTAAAATGTTGCCTACTGATCTACCTTGTTTGAATAATCTAAAGATTAGGGACTGCCCCAAACTCTGCGGAATGATGCCCAAGGATCTACCTTGTTTGAATAAACTAGAAATTAGGAACTGCCCCAAACTCTGCGGAATGATGCCCAATGATCTACCTTGTTTGAATAAACTAGAAATTAGGAACTGCCCCAAACTCTGCGGAATGATGCCCAAGGATCTACCTTGTTTGAATAATCTAGAGATTTCAAAGTGCCCGCAATTCCTAGTTGAAGGCTCCAGCATTAGCCTCCCATCACTCACCTCGATAGCTATGAATGACGTTCCTCTAACAAGCCTTCAAGCGGTCCTTGAGATGAGGAGTATGGTTGATGATGAAGTGATATCAGCAAATGCAAAGTCTAAGCGTCCGAGTTCAATAACTTCCTTGAGCATTGGGATGATTAAGAAGCTTGAGCTCTTGCCAAAATGGGTCACTCATGGGCTGATGGAACTTGAAGCATTGGAGATCACAAGCTGTGAAGAACTCAAGACACTGTGGAAGAATGAGGCGAGAGTGCAACACAGTCTCCCTGCATTCCGATGTTTGAAAATTGAAGGCTGCCCCCAGCTTGTTTCATTGTTTGAAGAAGATGGGGATGAAGACAACAAATGGCAACATGAGGAGCAGCAGCAGCAACAACAAGAGGGACTCCCTTGCATGGTGAGGAGGCTTGAGCATCTAGCAATACATAATTGTGAAAAGCTAGAGAAACTGCCACAGCTGCTACACAACTTCACTTTTCTTGGAGAGTTGTATGTCTATAACTGTCCGAGTCTCGGCTCTTTTCCAGAGACAGGTTTTCCGTGCATGCTGAAAACACTCAAGACACATGGTTGTCCATCCCTCATATGCTTGATATCGTGCAAAGGTGGGGGGCTACCATCCACACTCAAAGAGCTTGAGATTTGGGGATGTGAAAAGTTGGAGGCACTGCTAGTAGTAGAGGAGGGGATGGAAATTAACTGTCCATCTCTTGAGTGTGTTTTTATCATTGGTTGTGATAGGCTCAAATACTTGCCAGCTGCCCTTCCTAATAATAATAATAATCTCAGGAATCTCAGTCGATTGTCCTTGTATGGGTGTAAGAATTTGGAGTACATTCTGGAAGGATGGTTCCACTCTGCAACAAATCTGACACATCTGGATATCGAGGGATGCAAAAAACTCAAGGCCCTACCACACGGATTGCAGACCATCAACTACCTCACCTCTCTTCAATCGCTGTGGATGAATATTTCACAATGGAACAACAACTTCAAGAAGATTGGTTTGCACAGTTTATCCTCTCTTACAACACTGTCGATTTCAGGCGCAATTAGCGTGGCAGATGATGAAGAAGAAGAAGGTGTAGCGGGTTCCAGCTTTCCTATAGATGGGAAGTTGCTGCCCACCTCTCTGATCAATCTTTGGATCGGGGGTTTCCAAAATCTGGAGAAGCTATCTTCTAAGTTTCAAAACCTCGCTTCTCTTGAATTTCTTTGTATCAGGGTTTGCCCTAGGCTCAAATCTTTACCAGTGCAAAGGCTGCCTCCCTTACTTATAAGCTTGAGTATCCAGCTTTGTCCCAGACTAACAGGGAAGTGTGAAAAGGGGAAAGGCAAATATTGGCCCCACTTAGCTCACATACCTAAAGTCGATGTTTTTTGATGAGTGATAAGCTCTGTTGTGAAGATTCCCACCGCAGTTTTACAAGCACTCAAATTGCCAGGTATCAAAACATAAACTAATTTTATAGATATAAACATTTAAAAAATATTTTTAGATTTAAAAAACAAAAAATCATATGAAAAACAATAAAGTGTTTTTCACATATATATATATATCACTTTTACAAATTTTAAAATTTTTTAATTCTTATTTTTTTAATATATTGACTAATTTTTATTTTATTTTTATTGTTTAGATGCATCTAATCTACATATACTTAAAAATTTTAAATAAATTAAAGAAGTTTAAAAAAATTTAATATATACGAAAATGTAAATTTGTATTATTTAGTGATTTTTTAAACGATTTTTTTCATAAATTTTATATGTTTTAGGTGTATTTAGATTGAGTGGATCTAAAAACTTGAAAAACATTGATTAAATACTTAGGCCTCGTTTGGCAAGAGGCTATTTTAGCCAATTAGCCAAAAAGTTACTAAATTAGCCAAAAAGCCAACAATCCATACCAAAAAGTCAAAGATTCTCTTTTCTCTCTACTTTTTGCACATCTTTTCGTAATTAGCCAAAAAGTCATCCCAAACATACAAGTTTTTTTTATCTACCTTTTTAGTCAAATAGCCAAAAAGTTACTAAATTAGCCTGTTCCCAAACGAGGCCTTAAAAAGTTCATTAAAAATAGTAAAATATGGATTGAAACTTAAAAACTAATTTTGAAAACTCCAAAACCAAACAAAGTTTTAAAAATTATTTCAGATTCTAAAAACTAAATGAGTTTTGGATATTTAAATTTATGAAAACTATTTTTGAGAATATATAGCCAAACAAATTTTTAGAAAATTATTTTCAAAATTGATTATGAAAATCAAACCTTAGTTTTTTGGGTTTTCTAGGCTAGTCATTAATAAAATATTTTTGTATTTGTTAAGTTGCCTGTATAGTGACCGGGAAAAGTTAGATTGAAAGTGATTATGCTGGTACAAATTCTTGTTGAAGGGAGAATTTTTTGCCCAGTCCAATGAGGGTAATGTTAAAAAAAAAAATAAAAAAAAAATAAAAAAAGAGAGAAAGAAAGAAAGAGAATGAAATGCTATGATGTAAGTAGTTTGCAAATGCTTAGAAAAATGAAACAAATTTTTTGCTATTGTAAGAGCTAACTTAAAAAGTTACAAACAAATATACGCATATCAAGTGTTCAAATTTCATTTTGGTCAGTTGTTCTAATAAATATGGTAATTGAAAGCAATTTTAATTGTATACCTGGAGTTGTTACATTTTTTGTAAGAAAAAAATTCAGAGTATCAAGTTTTATCAATCTATAAGGGATTATTTGATACAAAAATGTGCTTTCAAGGATCTGAATACAAAGAAAGGCTTCTTTCGATAGATTTCCTCGTCTGCTTTTATTTCTGAGGGAACCACAACAAATGAAAGAGTTCTCATTTCTTTCCAAATTGGTGCATTTGTCCCTGAATATCTTGTCCATCCAATGATTGTTCGCTATCCCCATGTACACTTTGACCAATCCTGGTAAGAAGTTTCTTTAGTTGAAACCATTTTGGTGTTGTTTTTGGTAATATCTTTACCTAACTTTCATCATATGGCCTTTCATTTTGTTTAAGGGAAATATGGCTTTGGGAAAGTTCGTGTTTAGAATGTTCATAGTTTCACAATTTCATGGAGGTATGTTGAGTGATTTTTATTTATTTATAGTTGCATATAGTGAAAATGTAGTGAGCTTGGCTTCGCCCACTATTTTTGTTTGTGAAATTTCTGGGTTGTATGTGTTACACGGTCTTGGGTAGAACTCACCCTAAAAGCTAGCTATTAAGGTGAGGGTGCCCTCACGCTTATATGCTTAATATTACTTTAGTACTTAAGCGATGTGGGACTTTGCTTCACACCCTCCCTCACGCCCAACGTGCTCACTCGGCAGCACCTGCAGCGTGTAGGCCAGGGACACGCACCCTGCCCATTCTTGAGTACTCTGGCTCTGATACCATGTTCCGCGATCTTGGGTAGAACTCACCCTTAAAGCTAGCTATTAAGGTGAGGGTGCCCTCACGCTTATATGCTTAATATTACTTTAGTACTCAAGCGATGTGAGACTTCGCTTCACAGTATGATGTATGAGGTGACAATTCATATATATAGGTTGTTATAGTGATGTCCCAATTTGCTATTTTTCTTTTGATAACTAACTCACTCTCGCAGATCATCAATACTGATTATTCATCAGCTTAAATGTACATGCATATATATGATGTGTCCTTGACTATATTATAATTTGAATTTTGGTTACTGGATAACTTGTAAGTTGTAAAAAGTTGAATGAAGTCATTTATTAAATTGTATAGGTTGAATATCTTCCTGTTGTTTTACCCTTTGAAAATCAGTAGAAAAAATGCTGCCCATTTTGCTCAAAGGGTGAATCGCCATTATTTGATTAATCTTTGCTGCCTTGTTGGCTTTAGTTGATATTTTAATATTAAGTATATTCTTATACATCAAAGTTTTTAATGGACTCATAACGTACAATTTGTTAATTTTTTGTATATTGTTAACATGTTTTGTATTTCATATGCTTAGGCCTCGTTTTGGAACAGACTATTTTAGTAATTTTTTGATTTTTTGGTTGAAATATGAGGTGAAAAAATTAGTATATTTGAAATGACTTTTTGATTTTTTACGAAAAGAGGAGCAAAAAGAAGAGAGAAAAGGGAATCTTTGACTTTTTGATATAAATTGTTGGTTTTTTAGTTTTTTTAGTAACTTTTTGACTTTTAGACTAAAACAGTGAATTGCCAAACGAGACCTTAATCTCCTACGAATTTTGAACCAGTGGATGTTTAACACACCGTAAATATTGTAATGGAATTTGTGTGATGTTATGTCTACTGCATTTGTGTGTGGAAGCCTGCCCCCTTTTTTTTTTTGCATCTGTGCTCAAAGAATCAGCAAATTGATGATTCCTGGTCTTTGGATTTCAAGTAATATTATATATATACAAAGATCAAAATTTCGTTTCGGTGTGTTGTTTCAAATAATATCGAAACAAAAGCATCTCAGAAATATTTTATGAAATGAAGATAAAATAAAAATGTTTGAAAATATAAATTGAAATATATCTAAATGTATAAAAGCCTAATAATTGATTAATTAAACAAATTGAGATTCATATAGTCATTCACGTAAAAGAATTAAAAAACTAATGTTACTATGAACTAAAAATTATTAAGTATTGTCAAATAACTCAATTTTGTTAAACAAAAGTTTCCAGTAAGGTCTAAACATTTACTTAAGCAGTAGTAATAAATGTTTATGAAAATTTCTAAGTTTGTATAGATACAATTTACTGTTTTTGTATATCAAACTATGTTTCGGTGTGTTTCATTATGTTTTGATGTGTTTCAATGAAAACACTAGAATTTTATTATTTCGTTAGTGTTTTGTTTCAGTCTCTTGGGAAATGGAAACATTTCGGCCATTTCAATGGAAACAAATGAAAATTTTGTTCCTCATATATAATAAAGATAAATCCATGTCAAAAACTTTTTCATTCATGTGTTGTCTATATTTTTCATGTTATTTGGTTCCAAACAAATGGCATATGGTACCTATTAAAATTGGGTGTAACTGCGCATGCAACGGCCCTCGTGTCTTCTATGTGCACTATGTTAATTTATTACAATTGGAGGAATGGTTTTCTATTGTCCGTCTTTAGCTTGTGTACAAGAAACTAAGTGAACGGGTGAGAACGTTAGGGAAGTTGAGGATACCGGTTTTAAACTGTATTATAGTTGTAAGGATAGATGTAGGAATGGGGTAGGAATCTTAATTACCAAGGGTCTTGTGAAGAATGTAGTGGCGGTCATTAGGAAAGGGGATAGGATTATGTTAGTTAAACTTGTTATTAGAGGGAATATAGTGAACGTTATTAGTGCATACGCCCCTCAAGTAGGATTAGATGATCAGACTAAGAGGGATTTTTGGGAGTAAATGGATGAGATCTTACAGGAGATACCCGTAGCAGAGAACCTAGTTATAGGTGGAGATTGTAATGGTCATGTAGGCATAGATAAACTACGCTATGAAAGGGTGCATGGTAGATACGGTTTTGGTGACCAAAATGAGGCTGGAGAGAGTATCTTAGATTTTACGTTGGCTTCTGACCTAGTGGTGGCCAATACTATGTATAAGAAGAGGGAGGAGCATTTGATAACCTTTAAGAGTGAGTCAGTTAAGAGCCAAATAGATTACTTCTTAGTGAGAAAAGTGAACTGTCTAAAATGCAATGATTGTAAGGTGATTCCTGAAGAGAGCCTGACCTTTCAACATAGAATTTTGGTACTAAATTTATGTTTTAGAGGGCAATACCAAGCTAGGAAGGATGGTGGGCGTTGTAGGACGAGATGGTGGGACTTAAAAAGGGATAAATTAGAAATATTTAAGAATAGAATGGATAATGAAGATACTTGGGACTTGAAAGATGATGCTAACGCTATGTGGAACTCGATGGCCAATTGTATGAGGAGAATCTCAATGGAAGTGCTTGAAGAGTCGAAAGGAATGGAACCCAGCTCTAGGGAAACTTGGTAGTGGAGAGAAGAGGTTCAAGCGGTAGTTAAGGCAAAAAAAGAATGCTTTAAAAAGTGACAAAAGGATAGAACTGAGGAAAACCTTAAGAGTTATAGATTGCCTAATAAAGAGGTCAAGAAAGTAGTGAGAGAGGCTAATTTGAAAGCTTATGATAACATATACACTAGGCTAGATAGTAAGGAGAGAGAGAAGAGGGTATACAAACTTGCTAAGATACGTGAGAGGAAAACAAGAGATTTTAATCAAGTTAAGTGCATCAAGAGTGATGATTTTAAGGTATTGGTGAGGGATGAAGAGATTAAGGAAAGATGAAAGAATTATTTTGAGAAACTATTAAATGAGGAACATGGAGGTACGGCAATAAGGGAAGAAATATCTAGTAATACAATAAACCAAGACTATAGGTTCTATCACAGGATTAGGAACTTTGAAGTGGAGATTGCACTTAAAAAGATGAAATCAAATAAGGCTTTAGGACCAGATGATATCCTTATTGAAGCTTGGAAGTGTTTGGGTAAAAAGGGGGTTGCTTGGTTGACTAGGAACATGCAAGATGAGTGGAGGAAGAGTATTAGTGCCAATCTATAAGAATAAAGGAGATGTCTAGAATTGCAACAACTATAAAGGAATCAAGCTAATGTGTCATTTAATGAAAGTGTGGGAGAGGGTGATAGAACGCCAATTGCGAGATATAACAGAGGTGTCAGAAAATCAATTTGGGTTTATGCCTGCCAGGTTAACAATGGAAGCAATCTATCTTTTGAGGAGAGTAATAGAAAAGTACAGAAAAAAGAAAAGAGACATTCATATGGTGTTTATCGACCTTAAGAAAGCATATGATAGAGTGTCTCGGGATATAATATGGTGGGTGTTAGCAAAGAAAGGGGTGACAAAAGGTTACATTGATGTGATTAGGGACATATATGAAGGGGTGGTGACTACTATTAAATCGCCTGCTGGAGAGATAAATGAATTTCATATCACTGTAGGGTTACACCAAGGATCTACCTTAAGTCCTTATCTTTTTGCTTTAGTATGGATGAGTTGACGAGAAATATCCAGGATGACGTACCATGATGTATGCTTTTTGCAGACGATATAGTGCTAGTGGATGAGACTAGAGAATGAGTTAATACAAAGTTGGAGATTTGGAGAAAAGCTCTTGAATCTATAGGATTTCGGATAAGCAGAACTAAAACAGAATACATGGAGTGTAAATTTAGTAACAGTAATAATGAAAGCAGAGGAGAAGTGAAGGTTGAGAACCAAGAATTGCCTAAGAGTGCACATTTTCGTTATTTAGGGTCGATTATCACAACAGCGTGAGAGATTGATACGGATGTGGCCCATAGGATTAAGGCGGGATGGTGTAAATGGAGAAGTGTGTCTGGGTACTGTGCGATAAACGAATACCTACTAGACTTAAAGGTAAGTTCTATAGAAAGAACGGCTATTAGACCAGTGATGTTGTATGGGATGGAGTGTTAGGCAACCAAGAAACAACATGTAGATAAGATGGGTGTGGTTGAGATGAGAATGCTAAGGTGGATGTGTGGCAAGACTAGACAAAACAGAATTTGGAATGAGTGTATTCGGAAATGGATAGGAGTAGCACTGATAGAAGATAAGTTGAGAGAAAATCGATTGAGATGGTTTGGTCATATTCAACGGAGACCAATAGAGACAGTAGTGAAGAGCTGTAATGCTGTAACGGTAGATGGAGTGTTAGGGGACAGGGTAGGCTTAGATTAACGTTGGTTAGCGTTGTAAATAGAGATATGGATTTAATTAATTTGACTAACAAAATGGCCTTTGATAAGGCCGCGTGGAGAAGAAAGATTCATGTAGCCGACCCTATTTGATGGGACTTAAGGCTAGGCTTGGTTTGGTTTGGTTTAATATTTTAGTTATTGTTTTTCATTTTTTTCTTTCTTTGAATTCTTTTGTAGATGTTCACATGTTACCTACCTTATACATCACTATTATCCTAATATCCAAGGACATGATTACGGCATTATGTGACAGTTTGGAGAGGATTTATGCTTATATTTAAAAAACGGGGAAAAAAAAGAGGAGAACTTGTGGCATTAAAAAGGAATTGTCAACAAACACAGTGGGTGTTGTTTTCTTCAACTAAATTAACTAAACAAACCTTACGTTCAGAGGATATATCTGAATTAAATTTGTTCAAAATTTTAATGAAGGAAAATATTATTCATTTATGGTTTATGGAATCAATTGTTTAACTTTATTAGCATTTATGGAATTTTAGTATTAGTGATGCAAGCGGTCATTTATTAGATTTTTATAAAAATTAACTATTGTGGTTTTTGCTTTCATTATGGTATTTGTAATTTGGTAACTATAAATTACTTGATCCAGTTTTGTGTATTACACAAGTTTATTAGTGTAAATTATGTATAATTGAAGGTCAATATTAGTGGTGAATTGTTTAATGGACGTTTCTGGCTCTGCAATGGTTGATTCTTAGAACTTGTTCTTTGTAATATGGAGAAGAATCCTATTTTTGTGAACTTGATGATTATGTAACAGCACACTCCATTTTAGATTTGTCTTGATTTGCCACTTGAGCTGACTTGAGTATATATATCATTCTCTCTAAGTTATTTGTGGATATTGAGTTTTTAATCTATCAATTCATCCCTGATGGATATATGCAGACTAGCCATGCTATAGCTACCTCTCTTAATGTTACACATGAAGAAGTTATTGAAACTGAATGATTTTCATTAGAATGAAAATTCAGAGATACAATACCTTATATACACTCCACATGTTTACAAAATATCCAACTAAAATATCTACCTCACTCACGCTGTTACAACAAGTTGAACTAACACTTGACTTGTTTGGTTTGCAGGACAACATATCTCTAGTCTGGTCTTGGATTGTTGCTGAGTCTTGATTGGTTACACCAACTGTACAAACATCTCATTCCTATGGGGGATATCATGCTGCTTGCAAAAGTTTCCGAGTCCAAACAGGTCACTTTTCGTGCTCCATGTGTTTTGGCTTTTATAGTTTATCTTGCTTTTAGATCAGCAAAAATGATCTTGTACTTCATTCAAACATTCTACGAAGTGCTAGATTTCAGCTCTTAAACTTAATTTGATGGCCTTTTTTGCGATGGACCAAGAATATTTGATGCAGCTGCAATGATGGAATTTACGTTGTCTCCTTGGGATCTCATAATGTATTTGGTGTAGGCCTTGAAGCACACCATTTAACGCTTATAATTCCTCTCTTCCAAAATAAACAGGTTGAATTAATGTTTTTATTGACGACTATTGATTAATCTATATATTTCTGAATGGAGGAAGGATCACAGATTAATTTGAAAAAATAGAGGTGAAAAACGCAGTAGAGAAGTCTTGGAAAAACTAATGTGCCATTGAAAGGTCTTGTATTCCTTTAGTTCTAGCAAGGAGATTTTTCCATCTCAACTGGAGTCTTGAAACAGATCTTTAAAACGTAAATACAGTATTACTTCTATCTATATTAATTGGTTTCTTTTCTATGGTTTTAGTAAACAATGAATTATTAATTAATGGAACATGAAAAAATAAAATACCCTGGAAATGAAATTTAAGGTCGTAATTTTGTGGGAAGAAGAGTATACATTATGTTGATGTTTGGTGCATTATGTCTGAGTCATAGCACTTGACATGTATACCTTGATTCTTTAGTGAAGGTGTAGATAAGCCAAATCAAGCAATATATCTGGCTGTCCAAATTTTTAAGCATGCTTCTAGCTGTTCAACCTTGGCTGGTGAGGAGTAGATTGTTTTCAAACTTGGCATGCTGTATGGTTTTAGACTTTTTTTGGGTGTGCTCTTTCTAATTTATATCTGGCAGTTGCTCTTACAATTGAATCCAAGTGTGCAGTGAACACACCATGGTTAGATTGATTAAGTAAAGAAAAATACACAGATGAAAATTGAGTTCTCTGTGACCATGCAATTTGAGTTTGTAGTTTAAGTTTATTATCAGAGTTAGGACACCTCTTAGGCAGAGCTCTCATAAAAATAAATAAATAAAATTTGCATGTGAGATAGTGAATTTTTTTATATTATTTGTAACCCCAACCGCTAGTAGTAGCCTTTGATGAGATCTCTCCTCCATATTATACATCCCCCCCATCTTCTCTCTCTTTGGTTCTTCTTTTTCTCTAATATATTTTGTTTCTAAAAGTAATGGTCTTGATGTTTTGTTGTTTGTATTGTTAGTGTCATATCGATCACTTGAAAAAAATACTCAAGGCCAAGATGATAGTTTTGTGTCCTTAGCAAAATGGAGGATCTTGAATAGACTGCATGATAGGAATGAGACTTTGTACTACCGAGTAAGTTTGGTGGCAATTATCAGCTTGTAAACAACAAGTGATTTAAGAATTAATTATAATTTCGCTTTAGCTAGGGAGAAATAATTTGAAGCAATGCTGTATTGCTGTTGCTTTTCTCTCCATGTCCTTATTGATAACATGGAAGATTTTGCTCCAATAATATACACTCCTACAGTAGGATTGGATTGCCAAAACTATTTAGGGTTGTTCAGACGCCAATGGGGAATGTACTTTAGTGCAAAGATAAAGGAGAAATGATGTCCATGATCTATAACTGGCCTGGTCATCAGGTATTTTGGAAATCTAAAATGCATTAATGTCCAGTTTTGTTCTCTTTTTTGCTTTTACCTACTTGTTGGTGACGCATTAAGAGTGCTTTGTACTTGTACCGGATCAGATGGTAAACAAAGCAAGGTATAAAAACGTGTTCAGTGCTTAGTAGCAGGAATCGTTCATGTTGCTCAGGATTCTTCCTCAGGAGCGCGATTCTACGCTTCTGACTTAGATTTGTAGAATAATCGCAAGTTTGATGCAAGAGAAACACGAATCTGATCATGAATCTGTCTTATTCTCAGTCGGAGCTCCATCGTGGGCCATCACAAGACCTTCACATGCCATCGCAGACGTCTCCCTTCCTCTTCGCTGGTCTTCGCGAGTCGCACACAGGCCATCGCGACTTCTCTCTCCTCTTCGCTAGTCTTCGTGACGTCTCTCTCTCTCTCTCTCTTTGCAAGTGGTTCACAACTTCTCTCTCCCTCTCGCTGGGCATTGTGACTCCTCTCTCTCTCTTCTCTCTGTGATCTTACTTCTCTTCTCAGATTATATAGATATAAAGATAGATAACCAAACCAAACCAATCCAAACCAAATTACATATATCTATTTTAATTTATATATTATATATTGCCTTTATAAATTTATGTGTATTTATTTATATATTATATTTATTGAATTAATGTTATTATACTATTTTTTTTAAGAAAATAACATAAAACAAATAATTTTTAACAAAAGTATTTTAGAATAAATAGATAAAAAAGTAATAAAAATATTTTAGAATAAATGAAAAAAAATTCTAATAAAAGTATATAATTAGAATATTTTAACATATGATTTTTTATACTTCTTATTTATTTATAACATATATAGTTCCATAAAAAATATAATCTTACAATATATTTTTATATATTATTTAAAATTTATACAAACGCTCCCAACTAATGATTTTTGAAATGTCTACGATTCCACGCTCCCACTCCTGCTCCTCTCCCACTTCATGCAACTAAGGTTCAGTGTAGCATTGTTGTTTGCTGTGAATAATGAATGTATACATTACAAAATGAGCACTTTTGCTCACTTAGAAATGAAAATTGGTTCAGCACTCCTTGCAGCTTAAAGGTTATGTTCATCATTGCACTTGACATATCATGGGTATATGGCTTCTTCTATATTGCAGGTTGACTTGATTGTTCTGACAGATTGGCAGTCGCATTCTTGGGGTCCAGGGAATTGGAATACCCATTGGAAAACTTGACATGTATGTCGCTGTTGCTGGTATCAACCCACAGAGAGTATGCTCTACTCACCTCTCTTTATTATGTACAGGTTCATGTAGGCATAGCACAAACAGGTGTACACTAAAATAAAATTGGTATACAAGTGTGCGTCAATGCATAAACACCTGTGCACACTGACAGGTAAATACACACATTAATACTGGGCTGACTCAGAGATACTGACCATGCTTGATATGGATCATAGCACGTTGTTATTGCATGTATCATACGTAGAGAACGTTACGTATGCTTGCTTATATGTTGGTTATGTTGATATGTTTTCATGCTTCGCAAAACATATTTCTATTGGCTATTTTTCATCAATGTGGATGTTATATTGATGAAAGTGCATATATGTGAGATAGAAGGTTAGATGCGTGAAGAACTGACAGTAGTCTCTCGTCCACCTGATCTCAAAGATACTAGTAATTATGATATTTATTATCTTATATTATATATCCAGTTTTGGACTAACTTTTTACCGTTTCATTCTGCTTTCTTCTATACCAATCTAGCTGCGTTCATCTATGACAGATACTTCTAGTTATGCTTGATGTTGGTACCAACAATCAAAAGCTTCTTGAAGACCCGTCTTTATATTGACTTTATGCTGTTTATTTTATCTTCAGTGGTTCCTTTTCTTTATTTAATATTTTATTGTTTCAAATATCTGCCTTTACTCATTATTTCATACTTCATAAAAGTTTAAAGGCTGCATTTTTGGGACTGAAAATATTCAATCAGATCACTTGCTCTTTAACATAATTGATTATTATCCCTCTCACAGACTGTAATAGGCCTTGAATACTGGAATATTGGATGCCTCTCTCTCTCTCTCTCTTTTCACACACGCAGAGAGGAGAGGTGAAGTTGTTTTGTGCTAACTGAAGGTTCATGCATCTCCTTCATTTGGTTGTCCGCTTTCTCAATATCTGTGATTATTTTGCCGTCATATACACATGTTTGAAGCAACATGCTTGTTCCCTTGTACATATAATATTATCTACCTTATACAATAGAATTGTTTTGCTGATATACATGTTCATATCTGATGATTCTGAGAACTCTATGAAACTTAGAAAAATCTTCATTGGTGCTGATTGTGCAATATACGTAAATAAAATTACCCTGATTGAGTGATGTACTTTAGACAAAGTGACTAGGATAGCATAGGATCTTTTTTGTTTATTAAGCAATAGAAAAATATGGATTGATCTAATGCATCCCGAAAACTACTCAACATTTGATTCGTCAAGCAACCTGTCCTAGGCCATATTTGACTGTCTTAGTATGACTTTATATTAAAAATTATGATGTAGGAACGTTCAGTGACTCTAAAATGGGTTTCGGCAGAACTGCTAAAGTCTTTGCTGATGAAAGCAACAATACAAATTTTTTTGAAAAAGATTATATAATCAAACTAATATAGAAGTGCATGTAGCACTTTGTATATTTTTCATTTATCTTAACTTAAATTCAACTAGAAGACAGTGAATCCTGATAGAATTAAGCATTTCATTTTGTTGAGGGTGCTAATTGCAGACCCAGAGGTGCTTTCGAAAGAGAATCATAATTAGTACTTAGAATAAACTTTAACATGGATAAAACTTCTAAGATTTAATTATTTAATATTACTCTTTATGCTGTGAATTCAGATTTAGATCCAACAGAACTTGAAGTTAAAGTCTAACAAAACTAGAGATGTAAATAAGAATCACCTCTTTAGATATGTATCTGCATATATATATCTTTGTTTTTTGGGATGAGCTTACCTAAAGCAACTAGAAACAAAAATGCACTGAAAATAGAAACCGTGGAATTATGGAAACAATCATGTGGTCATCTGACTGTACATAAGCGTACATATAAAGACTACTTATTACAACCAAATTATTATCATTCAAATGGAGTTGTATATTATTTATGAAAAAATAAAATAAAATAAATGGAGTTGTATAAAAAGGCTATACTTCCATGTGTTGTAATATTGATTTCCATTTAAATTCCATCATCACAAAGGTTTCAAGTCTAATCTTTTCTTGTTTACAATTGTTTCTTGTCAATTATTTTCATAATTTTCTCATTTTGTAAAAAAGACATCATGAACCTCTCAGATTTGAAAATAGTGACTATTTACTTGTATGAAGTAGGATTTCCCTTGTTAAATTTCATTGCTTACACCTTTGGTTGGACTTCCAACAATTTTAAACGTTGAAATTCATTCATTCTTATCCATTCTTAACGTTCATTTATGCTGCATATACTCTATTTCACTCTCCATATTTTGTAGTCTTTAAGCAGAGTAAGTAGACTACATAACTGCTTGTAAACCCATTTCTTCCAACAAACTTCGTGAGGATTTATTTTTCACTTGATTTTACTTTGACAGATTTGGGACTTCGGCAACCTTGGTTGGAAGGAGAGGAGTATCTATCAATTGTTGATGAATTTATGGAGGCAATTCTCGCCTGTTGGCCCAAGGCTATTGTGCAGGCTTAGTTAATATGACTTCTTGTTTGATGTGTAACCAATATCATACTGATTACTTGATGTTTGGCGAATATTATAAGTTTCAGGATTTTCAAATGAAGTGGGCTTTCGAAAGACTGCAACAGTATCAAAAATGGTTCTGCATGTTCAATAATGACATGCAGGTGAATACTTGGTGTTGTATCCTGCTATTCTCCATGGAAATAGTAAACAATATAATAAGGCAAAGTACTTTAAGATTGTTAAGGGTGACTCTATTATAATGACATTTTTGTCACTTGTCATCATGTTGTATAGGGAACTGCTGGTGTTGCACTGGCAGGACTGCTTGGAGCTGTAAGGGCACAAGATCAACCATTGATTGACTTTGTGAACCAAAAGATAGTTGTAGTTGGAGCTGGAAGGGAATGATGAAATTCAACTGTAATGGCTGTCCTCCTGGTTTAACTGTAAGGGCACAAGATCGACCATTGACTGACTTTTTCTGTCTTTCAGTGCAGGGCTTGGTGTTTTTAACATGGCTGCACAGGCTGTTTCGAGAATGGCAGGAGCTGAAGCAAATCCTCTGTTTTTCCTACTTGATAAAGATGTGTGGTTCTATAGATATTACTTGCTCTCTAACTTTTTTGTTCTTAATGTCAATTACCATATTAGCCTTTATTTTGAGTTACTGGGTATTTATCTTGTAATAAAATGTGGAGAACATATGTTTGAACATATTTGTAAAGGAAATTTTTAATTTTTTTTTTTAGTGTTATCAACTAAATTTATCCTTTTTTACAAAGTAATGATAATCAATTACTTATCTGCATGTAACTGAATGAATCGTGGGAATGAATCTGCATTGGAATGAGAAGAAAAACTCATAATATGGCAATCTAAACTTTATCGTTTGATTTACATATTCAGGGAATCACCCACTTGACTTTTGATTCATCTTTTTTTGAGAAGTACTGGTTTAAATGCAGGGTCTCATTACAATGGAAAGGAAGGGTGTTGATCCAGCAGCTGCACCATTTGCTAAAGCCCCTGGGGAGATCGAGGGTTTGGGACTTAGGAGGGAGCAAATCTCGTTAAAGTGGTAAATCTTACTGGAGTGTTTTTTGGCTGCCTATGTTGATGCAAGGCTGATATAGATTGATATTGTGTGGAAAAGAAACCTTTGGTTGTTTAGCTTGCTTCTTGGGTATGTGCAATTGGCTCAAGGATGTTTGTTGTTATCTTTCAGAACATTGTGTATGCTTTCATAATTTAGAAAAACTAATTGCGGGGAATGGATTTTGTTTGGGTTAAAAAAGTCAAGCCTTATGTACTTCTTGGTTTGTCTGGAGTTGGTGATGTCTTCGATGAGCAGGTGGGCAGCCCCTTAAATTTGCTCTGTCCTTCATTACTTTCAAATGAAGCATAATGAACCAGTGAAGTTGGCTTAGTTTATTTGGAAAGGCATGTTGTTCTGGACTATTTATTTGGTTAGTAGTTGATAAATGGTATTAGTTGGAGAAAACACATTAACATTCACCAACACCCCAACACGGGAACTCCTTTGCTTTGCAAGTTTGTTTGTTCTTGTTTCCTAGATGTAGGCAATACCTTTTAGAGATGGTCTTCATTAACCCTAGTATCATTTTATTTTTTCCCAACTTCTGCTAAATAATCCAATTCTTACAAAAAACTTACAATTATTTATTATTAGGATAAAGGAGCATACCTCATCAAGGTGTCGTTTGCTGTCATCACTATTAGTTAAATCCACTTGGCTCAACTCAACAAAGACCTAATTTCAACCTCTTGGAATTGACTACAAGAATATTTTTCCAAAATGCTCTCTATAGAGCAATACCTCAATTAAATCCATGGTACATTCTTTCTTACTTCATCAACCCTCGTTCTTTTTAACTATTCTCTTGTGTTCAACAACACTTTGTTTACTCTACTTTTATGGGTGTTTTTTCCTCAATTTACTAATCCTTTCATGCACAATTTTGGCTTTTTTTATAATTAAATTACCATTACTATATAGGTAGATCTCGTTCTGAAATACCTATCACTTGATAAGTAACTTTGGCTGGCTATGTTTGAAAAATTATTCTCCACTTAGTATCTAGCTGCAAGGCACTAAGCACAACAATGGCAAAGTGTATCCTCTTTTTGAGCTTGGTAAAGCGTTTTGTCTTCTTTGATAAATCAGGTGCTTAAGGCCATGCGATTTTTGCGATGTCAAATCCGACGATGAATGGTTTTTCTTTTAAGCCTTCTAAATTATCTGTATTTTATTTGTGGAATGCACTATTTCTCTATTGAACATTGTCTTTACATGTCAACTGGAATAGCTGAATGCACTGCTGTTGATGCTTTCAATCATGCTGGAGAAAATATTAGTTTTTGCAACTGGGAGCCCTTCCAAAATGTTGACCTTGGTATGGTTTCTTTATATTGGTGCTAATTGTTGTGGAGTCTTTTTGCACAGTATCAATAAATTAATTGGTCTCACTCTGCTTTCTCGGCAATGCAATCAACAGTTCTATAGTTTCTATATACCTGTCTTCCTCAGTGTGTTATCCAATTACTCTGACCTTTGCCAATCATATACTTGCTGTCAGGGAATGATAAAGTGGGTCATGTAAATCAAGCAAATAACATGCATCTGTTTCCTGGGTTAGTGCTAATGTTCATGTCACGGATATATTTTGCTTAGTTTTTCATAACTACTATCGTAAACCTTTTTGACTTGATTCAGGATTGGGATGAGAGCTCTTCTCTCAGGTGCTCGTTTGATTTCAGATGGAATGTCGCAAGCAGCTTCTGAATGGTATATGTCACACAATTTGACCACTTCATTCTTTGTTCTAACATAGCCTTTTATGTTTGTTTGGTGTGTCGGGTCTAAAAGAGTCCTTTTGAGTGCTATAAAATGAGTGTTGGGGCTAGAGGTGCACCCATCTCCTGCCAGACTTGTATTTGTAATTATTGGTTTATGCTTGCTTATTTATTGTTGATTAAATTATATAGTTATTGGTTCAATTTTTGATAGAGGATGAAAAATGTTTGCATGGTGTTAAACCCAATATAAGCTAACTTTTGCTAATATAATTTTTTTGTGTAGCCTTGCTTCATATATTACAGACAAAGAAATTCAGAGTGGTGTTTTGTATCCTCCTACAAGAAGGTATTGTTGTTCATAGCTCCATTGGAACATTAAAATTTTCATATATATTTGTAAGTCAGTTGGAAACTAGCTCACTAGGAAGCACGGTTCACCTTTTCATATATATTTGGAAATCAATTGGACACTAGCTCACTAGTAAGCGTGGATACAGATACAGATACGGACAAGAACACGAGACATGACAATTTCAAAAAAATCAGAACACAGACACAGTCACACAGCGAGAATACGACAAAAAAATGTAATTGTTTTATATATTTTTGTTTTCCATGTATGTAAATATTACATTCACAAACAACTAAATTTAATGAAAACCATATATAAAAAAAAAAAAAATGCAAATTATCTAGAGACTAGATATATTTTTGCGTTAGGCTCCAAAGATCATTAGAAGCTAGTTTCTCAATTTCGCATTTGTGGTTAGATCTATATTGCATTGTTAATAGTTTGATATGAGTTCTTTATCTATATTTTAAAATTCAACTGTCATGTTTCCAACTTCCAAGCTTTATAATATAACCCCCAAAATTAGCTTCAAAAAATTAAATTAAGACCCTGGGTGTCCCTGTTGTGTCCCCTGGAAAAATTATTATAAAAACGGACACGTCATGTGGTATATCCCATATGTGTCCCACTATGTCCATGTCCATGTCCATGTTCCAGTCCTTGTCCCATAAATATCTAACACAGCTATTGCACCTATTTTGATGTGTCAGTGTTTCATAGCTAGCTCATGTACTTGTATTTTGTATTTTCTTCTAGTGAGTAAGGTTCAACCTATTACCTTAAGGCCAAGTTTGGGAAGACTAAATAAGTGTACTTTTTGAATTTTTATGAAATATGGGTTGGATTTGGGTTGGGTTTGAAGTGATGTGTTAGAGAGGTGATGTGACTTAAATAAGATGATGTAACTCAAATAGGATAGTGACTTTTTGACTTTTTGGATTTTTTGAAGGATGCCAAACTTGGCCTAAGTGTGCACACCTAATAGCAGCACGGAAAGTCGTTCTCTTGTCAATCGATTTTGGACGTAGCTTGTTAAAGCACGATCAACAATCACTAATCAAGTTAGTTTGCATTATGCAAAGACTAACCTTATGGAGTGTGTGAACCTCAAAGCCTTTTCAAATTGTTTCGACTGACAAAGAGAGATTGAGATAAGAAGGTGAGCCAAGAATTCAATGATCAATTATTAAGGGTATTTTCTCAATTTCTTTAATTCAATGGCTGACAAAGCTATATTCGTTTTATTCTTGAGTTGTATTGAATTCAAAATCCTACAAAGTTCAATTTCGCATCATTATTATGGTTATATGTACATTAATTTCTTACATATTGTACTTTGTTTTTTCATGGAAAATTTTTGGTGAATTGTACCTTCTTAATTTTTTTCCATGGAAAATTTTTGGTGGATATTGTACCATTTCCCCCCCTCCCCACCCCCCCCCCCCCCCCCCTCATTTTACCCTTTACTAGTATTTTTATTTTTTATTTTGTCCTTTGTTAATTGGTGGAATGAAATCTCATTCTTTTTGGTGGATTGTACTTTTTTTTTTCTCTATTTTGCCCTTAACTAGTATTTCTGTTTTTTTATTTTGTCCTTTATTAATCGGTGGAATGACATCTCGTTCTATTTGGTGGATTGTACCATTTTTTTTCCTATTTTACCCTTAACTAGTATTTTTATTTTTTATTTTGTCCTTTATTAATTGGTGGAATGAAATCTCGTTCTTTTTGGTGGATTGTACTTTTTTTTCCCTATTTTACCCTTAACTAGTATTTCTATTTTTTGTTGTCTTTTATTAATTGGTGGAATGAAATCTCGTTCTTTTTGGTGGATTGTACCATTTTTTTCCCTATTTTACCCTTAAATAGTATTTCTATTTTTTTGTACTTTTTTTCCCCTATTTTACCCCTAACTAGTATTTCTATTTTTTATTTTGTCCTTTATTAGTTGGTGGAATGACCTTGAGTGAATGGTTTTTAGAAATTATGTAAGGTTTTTGGGTCAATTATGTAAGGGTTAATTTCTTATTTTGCTCTTAGCTTGTTTTTAAATTCTCTATTTTGTCTTTTTTTTTCTTTTTTGTTTCTATATCTATATATATAAGCGGTGCTTACGGAAGGCTTGCTTTTTTGTACTGCTTTTACCCTTCTATTGAGGGTCAACATTGTTTTGCAAGGAATGGATCCACATTAAGCTAATGAGAAGCACAGTAGATCATAGTTTTGTGTTAAATTACTTCTTTGTCCTTTTTGCATTAACAATATGACAATTATATGTTGGTAGGGCTTCTTGTAATTTTGTTTGTTTTTCAAGGTTTTTTGTCATAAAGTTTTGATAGCTTTAATTATTTAAATTTACTACTTTAGCCGTACTGATGGTTATTTATTTATTTATTTTTTTGGTACATTGGAAAGTTAAAAGACAACAAACAAAAGAGAAAAAGCAAAACAAACAGATTAGGGACCAGCGGAGCCCTGCCTACGGGAGCTGCACCCAATCATGATGATCATCTTGATCTGCACCCATCTTGGCCAGGCCATCGGCACTCAAATTTCCCTCCCTCAAGATGTGTTGAATAGCGTAACAACATCTTCGGATAAGAAACTTCGAGTCCTCTACCAGGCTGCGCAATGAAGAAATAACCTCCAATCATGTCCTCTACCAGAAGTACTGATAGTTATATGTTGTGGCTTTGTGCATTATGTGGTGGTATTTACATGTGGTATTCCAATTTTTTTTTTTTTTTTAAACATATTTTTGTTTGAAAGTATTATAATTTACTCATAATAATATGATAAATTATGAGCCTCAATTTTTTTGTTATTTTTTTCCAAATCATTTAATCTTGAGACTAATTCCAATGATAAAAGTTAAATTAATTTTGCCAAAACAAAAAATCAGGACCTAATTAGGGGTTATATATGTCAAATTAAGTTTATTTTTTTTAAATAAATAATATGCTTCACAAACCTATAATATAAATGATTCAATCTGTTTAATTTTCTATTGGAAAGCATAATCTTTTTCATAATAATAATTTCAAATAATATTTAATTAATTGAAATGAAAGATAACTGCCATTGAATTGATCAAATCAAATAGATGTGTTTAGCCCCCCCCCCCCCCCCCCCCCCGGGGATAAATTTGTACTTATTTTCAAGGAAATTACAAAGAAAAATCTTAGAATTTGACCATTTTAACAAATTAAACTATGAATATTTAATTTTATGAGAATTGACTATTTTAGTTGACACAATTAAATATTAACAAATAAAATCTCAAGAAATCAATACAATTATTTTTGAAATTTGCCATGTTTTGCATATAAATAAAAAATAAAAAATTAAATTAGAAATCATAACTATTAGTTTAAGTTGTTATTACTATTTTTATATATTTGCATTCTTATTATAAATAAATATATATACGGGTAATGCTATAGTACATATCTCTAAAAGAATAAGTGTTATATAATCATTTTTCTTTAACCTCTACCAAATGGATTTTTCTTAAGCGTGCCTTGCATACCATATGCAAGGCACTTACGACCTTACATTTACGCCTTTTATGTATTGGGTTTTTTTGCATTTACACCATTTACACCTTGCATATGATGTGCAACCTTAAGGGGGTTGCTCATCATAACATTACCCCTACCAAATAAGCATTTCACTATATTTCTATTAAAAAAAAGAAAAATGCTTGGGAGCACTAATTAGTGCTCCCACTAATTAGGTGGCAGTGGGTCTTGCCATTAATGATGTGATGTTTTGGTCTTGGAGTTGTATTTTTTTTATTTTTTTTTTACTTTTTTAATGCATTAGTGCTATTAGTAGTGATGTTTTTAGTGGGATGAATCATTGTTGTAAAAAAAAACACTTACCTTAAAATCAAAAAAACAAATTTTAATTAAAAAAAATATATATTGTGCCAACTTGCCCGTGCAAGCACACCAACCAACCTAGTATATATACATATATAGGCTCGATTGTCGGTTTAGTTCGGTTTAGATGCCTAATCAAATTCTAACGAATTGATGATTTGAAAACCCAAAAATAAATAGATAAATTATCAATAAATTCTAATAGTTGAACTTGATTTCTATCAAATCTTACTAAAAATAAATTCAATTAAAATCGTTGGTAAAAATAATTTTTTTACATTTTTTTACATATATCGTTAAAAAAATGTCACAAACAATTGACAATTATTGATTTTTTTTGTCACAATTTTATAAGTTGTTTTCAAAATTTACAATTAGTAACATTTTTCTGTGAATTTTTTTTCAAACTGTCGTTGAAAGTTGAAAAATGATTACTTTTTGTGGTTTTTTTTTTTAAATTATCGCTAAAACTTATAATTGGTGAAATTTTTTAGAAATTTTTTTAAACTGTCACTAAAAATTAACAATTAGTAACTTTTTTAATGTTGTTTGATCATTAATTATTATATGACCTATTAAACAATAAGTCTATCTATTAAAATTTACACGTAAGTCTCCAAACTAAACCAATAAGCTTTCGTTTGGGATGTGAGTTAACTTTTTAACTATTTTAACCTAGGATTAAAAAGTCTTGTTTGAAATAAACTTTTTAAATTTTTTGACTTTTATAAGAAAAAAAACAAAATAATTATGATTTATACGTGACATTTTGTGTTATTGATTTTTATTTTATCGCTTAGTGATTAAAATAGTCAAAAAAATCCATACCAAACCTTGCCTAAATTAACCTAAAGAGGTCGGGTAAATGACATTACAACTCATAATTACAGATAACTAAAATGATACTCCCTCCCTCCCTCCCAAAATATTAGTCTCTTATTTTATTTTTCATTGTTCCAAAAAATTAGTCCATTTTTAAAAATCAAGTACAAAAATAATATAAATTTTCTATTTTGTCCTTTTTTTAAATTCATTAACAACATAAAAAATATAATTATGACCTTGATATTCCCCAAAAAATGTACTATCAAAGAGTAATTTTAGAAAATTAATTTTTTTAAAGTACAATAATTATACTATCAAAAAAAGTTCAATTTCCTAAAAGGGACCATTATTTTGAAAAAATTAATTTTTTAAAGTATAATAATTATACTATCAAAAAAAAAAGTTAAATTTCCTAAAATGGAGTATTATTTTGGGACGGAAGCAGCAGTAATTTAGGATAGGAAAATGTCTCGTAACTCAAATTTTGTGGCTCAAAAGTGGCTCAAATGGCCAAAACGACGTCGTTTTGGCCATTTTTATGTTGTTCTGTACGTCGTTTTGGCCATTTAAGCCACTTTTGAGTCACAAAATTTGAGCTACGTAACATTGTCGTTTAGGATAATATATGCACCCAAAAAAGATGTGTACTTCAGACTTTTCGAGCCTAATAAGATTGTTTAGCAGTGTGCAGATGGAGAAGTAATTTTTTGGTCCTGGGGAACGCCACGTGGTGGTTCATGAAGCGGTGGAACACTTTGGATTTGAATGATTGAGCAAGCAAACAAATATAAAAAGAAACCAACACATCCTGAGTAATTTCCAAAAATTAATCTAACATATCATCACAAACTTTCATTTAATCGCATATAATTCAGACCAAATCACTCCAAAATCTATATACATACGCATTTGAAATAATAACAGAAGAATCGAATTAAATCAGAGAGATTCAATCAACTCAAATAGCAAGAGTTCAGACACAAGCAAATTGATTTCACACATAGGGCCACAGTATAATACCATAAGATTACAGCTAAACACACACAGATTTTGAGAGAGAGAGAGAGAGAGACTAGGCGAGTGGACGGTAGTCGCCGCGAGTCATATCGCGATCGACGCAGAGGATCGCATAGAGAGCGTAAACTATTCCAGGAATGTAACCTAAGATCGTCAATACCAAGCATATGAAGAACTCAACCTACAATCCACAATTTATACATGCATAAATATACATATGTGTGTGTGTATATATATATATATATAGAGGGAGAGAGAGAGAGAGAGAGAGGAGAGAGGGGGGAAGGGGCTTACGCTGCAGCAGCCATGCCTGATGCAGACGCCGACAGGAGGGAGCAAGATTGCGATCAAGATTTCGCAGAAGATCACACAGCAATTTGTCATGGTTGAGTTGAATTTAGCAGAGAGGGAGAGAGAGTTGAGAGTGAGAAAGTTGAGAGAGAGATACAGGTTCGACCTGGGGAAGTCTTAATGGAGACGGAAACAAATAGATGGGAACCACTTGGTTTATTCATTGTGGATATAACAATAATGAGTTGTTTGGCAAAGGTTAAAATTTAATTTTTTAGGTTAAAATTTATAAAAAGATAAAATAAGTTAAAATAGTTAATAAAATAAAAATTTATAATTATTTCATTTTTTTTTTATAAACATCGCATCTAATTATAAAAAAAATTAAACATCTTTCTAAACATAAAAATGTTAACCTACTAAAATAATTAAAAATTAAAATAATCTAATAAAATAGCCAATTTTCCAAACAAGACCAAAATTAAAGATGGCCTGTGTATGTGGTGGGGTTATTTGGGAAGTTAATTTTTTAATTAGAAAAAAGTTAAAAAATTAAAATAATAATAATAAAATAAAATAATTAAAATTCATTTTAAAAAAATACAAATTAATCTTTTATGTCTTTTTATACAATTTAAAAAAATCATTTTCATATGCAACTAATTTTTCTCACTTCATAGAAAAGTTTTTGAAAAAGGCAAACCCCCGCCAATACTTTAGGGATGATTTGAGAAGTTGATTAAAAATTAATTTTTTGACTTTTTTTTTTTTATCATTTTATGAATAAAAAATATCAGAATTGATATAACTCAAAATAGATTAAAAATTAAAAACTAACTTTTAACTAGCTTCCCAAATTGACTCTTAGTTGGGGCATTTAATATTCTAATATTGTATGTTGATAAACAAGATAACAAGTTTAATATAGTATACAAATGTGATAAGAATAGTGTTTGACGAGGGTTAATATGTTGGAGCAAGGCTTGGGCTGGTTGAGCTAATGTGCTTGGCCTAAACCAATGAATTGCTCTGATGCAGGTCAAACAAAGAGTTGGGTTAGACCCAGTCAGCCACCCCAAGCTAGGCCAATTAAAGAATTGGGCTAGACACAACAACAAAAAAAAGTATTTGGTAACAAACTCATTTAATCTCTAAACATCAAATTTTCATCACCAAAGTAATTTGTTAAGTAGCTGGTGACGAAAAATTGTTTCGCTGCCTATTTTCCATTTTTGGCGATGAAATTTTTCATCTCTAAATGTTGCATTTTTCGTCCTCTATAACATCAATTTCGTCACTAGAATTAAATAATATTTTATTTTAATTGTTTTGGCCACGAAATATTTCGTTACCAAATATGAAGATAGAGGTTTTAGTGACAAAATTTATCCTCACCAATGATATAGATTAAGGTGACAAAAAAATTTGTCACTAAAATGAGCACAAAAGAAAATTCTTCAATGACAAAACATTTTGTCGCCAAATATTTCAATTTAGCGACAAAATATTCAGCAAATGTGACAAAATTATTCGTCATGTTGTTTGAAAACTAATAGTGACGGTTTTTTTTTTTCGTCACTAATAATACTTAAAAAAATTTAAAATGAGGGTAATATTTTTAATTTTCAAATTTTCTTTTTACTAAAAATTTCTTGTGCATTTTAATAACCTGTTCAATAAAATATCTAATACAAATCAATATAAAAAATCTATTCATTTTCATAAACACCACAGTCGAAATGTCTCATAATATTCGCAAAAATACAATATCAACTGCGGATTACCAAGCACATCTCCTAATATCCACAAAAAAACATGTGTCCTAATATCCACAAAAATATAATATCAAGTGCAGATTACCAAACATGTCCCATAATATCCACAAAAATATAAAATTTACAACGCAACCACAATACATGTAAGATAATATGAACAAAAACACAAAATGAGTAAGCTTCTGCTCTCCAGATTACCAAACACGTCCATATCTAATCTCCAATTTGCAACAAAAAAAAAAAAAAAAAAAAGAAAGACAATTATTATCTTATCAATGAAATATACAATTTAATATTTTTCAAGCCTAGGCATTGGAAAAATATTGCGTTTCGTAAATCTTTCTAACTATGATTTGAGAGTATGAGTTATTTTGAGTTTGTGAGTTGTGAAATTATGATTTGAGTGTGGAAAATTTGTTTGGTGAAAGAGTTTTGAAAAGAGTTTTGAATTGAGTGGGGAATTTTTGATGTGACATATGATATTTGATACAAAAACTTACAACTCATAACCAATCATATAACTCAAAATTCTATTAAAACACAAAAAAAAAAAATTTAAAATTCAGAAAATATTTTTTTGAATATATAAAAATTAAGATATGTCAATTGCAAAAAAAAAAAAAATTGCAATGTTCCGGTCAACCTGTGGGACGACCGGTTAGGCTAATTTGAAAAAAAAAATTGAAAATCGCGCCTCACATAGAGTTTTCTGAAGAGTTTTCTAAATGTTGTGAAAATGTGATTTGAGAATACTATCCAAACATCATATTGAAATGTGGGGGTAGAATCATAATTTGGAAATCATTCCAAACACAGCCTATATTTTTCGACTTAGTTTTCAAACCGGGAGTCCTATGCTAGTTCTGTAAGTTTTCACAAGTTACAATGGTCCCTTCCGAGGTGTTCGAGGTATTCCCCAGGGCTTCTCGTGGTTGTTTCACAATTTTGGCCCCCGATGGTCTATTTTCAAGCTTAAGTGTTGAAAAAATGTATTTTTCGATTTAGTTTTCAAACCGGGAGTCCTGTGCTAACTCCGTAAGTTTCCAAAACTTACATTGGTCCCTCCCGAGGTGTTCAGGGTGTTCCTTGGGCCTTCTCGTGGTTGTTACATGATTTTGGCCCCCGATGGTCTATTTTCAAGCCTAAGTATTGGGAAAGTGCATTTTTTGACACCGTGCTAGTTCTGTAAGTTTTCATAAGTTACAATGGTCCCTTCCAAGGTGTTTGAGGTGTTTCCAAGGCCTTTTCGTGGTTGTTTCACGATTTGGGCCCCCTGATGGCCTATTTTGAAGCTTAAGTGTTGGAAAAATACAACTTTCGACTTAGTTTTCAAACCAAGAGTCTCGTGCTAGTTCCGTAAGTTGTCACAACTTACATTGGTCCCTCCCGAGGAGTTCAGGGTGTTCCCCGGGCCTTTTAGTGGCTGTTACGTGATTTTAGTCCCTAATGGCCTATTTTCAAGCTTAAGTGTTGGAAAAGTGTATTTTTTGACTTAGTTTTCAAACTGGGAGTGCCGTACTAGTTCCGTAAGTTTCCACAACTTACATTGGTCCCTCTCAAGGTGTTTAGGGTGTTCCCCGAGTCTTCTCATGCCTGTTACACAATTTGGGCCCCTGAAGGCCTATTTTCAAGCCTAAGTGTTGGAAGAGTGCATTTTTTGATTTAGTTTTCAAATCGGGAGCCACGTGCTTCTTTCGTAAGTTTGCACAACTTATGTTGCTCCGTCTCAAGGTGTTTGTGATGTTCCTAGGCCTTCACATGCAAATTTCACTATTTTCCAGGGACCTTTCGCGCCTAAATGTAAAGTAGTTTTTTTTATTCTACCCTAGTTGAAGAAGAAATTTTCTACTAATTAACATAGAAATATAATATACTAACCAAGAAGCTTGTCCATCATAATATAAACTTTCCCCACTCTCAAAATTTCTCGTGATACCTTTTTGTCTCAAACACTCTATGTTTTTTTTCTGACTTTTGAAACCTTACAATTTGTTCATTTTACTATGTTATTTGTATCTCAAGGCATTGAACATAGTCACTATTTTCAGCAGGTCCAACAGTTATATTCATAGAAGAAGAAGGCCTCATACCGAATTCTTTCACATAACCTGACCTTGGCTTTATTCTACCCTACACAGTAAAATAAATAATTTTATCAAAATTAATATGCATTGCCTTGTACATACATAATTACTTGGCTCTCCAACGAAATCCATTCATGCGTGTCTGAATTATAGTGGATGGACTTGTAAAATTTTGCCAAATCGGGCACTTTTCCATTTGCAATTATCTAATTCATTAGTTTTTTAATGTTATTTCAAATATTTAAATAACAAAGCCTACTAATCCAATAAAATAAATTAGTAGAATGCACCGAGCTATATACCCGACCGGGATTGATTTTGATCCACATCGATGTTTTGTTTTCATTTGCATCTTATTATTCACAGTAGTTAGTGATTGTTCCTACACAATTGAAACACCAATAAAAACAAGAAAAGATAACATTAATACGAAGAAACTTAATTTTTGACAATTAACATAAAACATTTTACCTTGAATTTTTAACTATTCCACTTGTCAATTAGAGATGTCCACTAATTAAGAGTAACACTTTCAAGTGGGTGGCTTCTTGCGTAATCCTCCCCTCTTGCATCCTTAAGTTGCTTGTATTGTTTGTGTAGCTTATAGGTGAAGCCACTCAATCGTCGACCAAACTATGTGTCTAAGGCATTTGCTACATCACTCCAATTGCCTTATAGATCAAACTAATCCTACAAAATCCAAAAAAAAAAAAAAAAACACCAAAGCCTAACAACTAAACAACATTGTCCACCAACCAAAAGGAAGCTAATACAAAATAGACATTAAAGAAATACAAACTAAAAAACTAGTAGGCGCAGCTTAAAATAGGATTGTGAATTCTTAAGTAAGAAAGTTGAGTATAGTAACACCTTGAACACATACATAGCTCATTATAAAACAATTAAAAGAAAAGAGACAAAACATAAAAGATAAATGATCTAGTACAACTTGTAAACATGAAAACCATAACTAATTAATTCATTAAAAAAGGAAAGATAGAGATGCTTATCTGATTCAAGGTGGCCATATCTAATCATCCAAAACAATTTGTTCAAACTTTTATAAATCAAGAAATGAATAGTCATATCCTTTTGGATTATTGAATATGCTAAATATGATAAAGGAAAAATGGGGCAGATGAGAAAATCCTATAGTGCAATAACCCCGACCTATGATTAGCTGATTAACCATGCATGATTATGCCTAATAAGAAACTAAGATGAAACCCTATGTTAATTACATGCACATTGCATAAATTGTATTTATATCTGTCTGTAGTAGGAATATCTGTTTTTGTTTCTAATTTATTCTCCGAATTGAAGGCCTTATCGGCATCCGATCACAAAATTGACTTGATATATGTGTTAGTTGGAATTTTTATAACATTATGGTAGGTTCAATTGAAATTCGATTTGGAACGAAATAATTAGATTAATTAATACTCATTTGCTTCGTTTAAGTCAAGATTAAGTCAATGTAATGGGCCTATATAAGGCCACTCTCCACATCATTTATGCACTTGGCACTCTCAACCCCTCATCTTTGAAGACTAAAACATGTGAGAGTGAGCGAGAGGAGGAAACTTGAGCTCAATTATAGAGTATTTA
Organism: Camellia sinensis; assembly: GCF_055761805.1. NCBI lineage: Eukaryota > Viridiplantae > Streptophyta > Magnoliopsida > Ericales > Theaceae > Camellia > Camellia sinensis. Next base: position 46,392,510 of record NC_138964.1, read on the forward strand.
ATAGAGATTTGGAGGAATTGGAAGGAACGTCAAAGATTACACTTCTATACTTGAGAATTCAAGCTTGAGGTAGGAAATTCAACCCTTGGATTGTATAATTTTGATGCTTAAACCTTGGATTCAAGAGAATTGAGTGGATTATATGAGAATTGAACTAGAAGTGTAGAAATTGAGTCATACCATGCATGCATGCACTTCCATCACATTTTTGAGTTTGAATTTCAAACAAATTTCACATGCATGTGTTTATCATGACTTGGTTTTGAGAATTCATCACATTTCTTATCATTTGGAAAGTTTAAGTTCATAGCAATTCATGCATGTCATGTTCATGGTATATTCATAAGTTTCAAGTTAACTTTTGAGTAATTCACATGCTTTTGGGCCTCGGTTTCAAGGAATGATCTTTACTTCACTATGTTTTCCAAGTTTACATAAGTTTCCTCAAGTTTTTGGCCCAAAAGACCATGATTTGCAGCTTTGAAATTGAGTTTTCCACTTAGCAGAACAATCTGGAAATTCCAGATTTTGCCTTTTCGCTCGAGCGACAGATCCTGCACTCGAGTGACCACTCTGTGATCTTGCACTTTCGCTCGAGTGACCATAAGTCTGCTCGAGCGTGAAATGAATGCTCTCAGAAGTTCACATGTTTTGCAGACCCCTCGAGCGACAAGAGTTACACTCGACCAAGAACCTGAGTCTCACGCTCGAGCGATCGTCAAGCATCTGTCGAACGTGAAAACAACCAGTACTTTTGCAGAAGTTTATAGACTGCTCGAGCAGCAGAAGTTACACTCAAGCGACCACTCATATTTTGCATGTCCTCTCGAGTGAAGGAAGTTGCGCTCGAGCGGGACCCCTATTTCCAGCAAATTTTATTAAGTGTTTTCGAGTACATTTTAGCATCCTCATTGCATCCTAGGCGTTCCTAGGCTAAGAATAAGACATAATAATGAAGATAAAGGTTATAAACACACTAGAACGAAATGAGATAAGTCATGTACGATCCAAACGTGTATTTCAATATATGCATTTGTTATGTTTATGTAGATCGCGCGCCATAAGCTATTGATCCATTGGTTGGCTAGCGAACTGGATGACAATCAGTGAGTAATAACTTAGTAAAGCTATGTGTGATATGAAATACTTTCTGAACATTATGATATGATATGAATTGTTTTTGAATGATACAAAGGGCTATTTTATGATTACATAAATGATGATCCAATTCTTTGAATTGTCTTTGTAGTATCCTTAGCGGAGGCCCTTGCCCAGGGGAATAATACTGTGGCTTATGGTCATGAGGCCTCGCCCAGGAGAATAATACCGCGGCCAGGCCCTTGCCCGGGCGAATAATACTTTGGCCTATGTATGAGATATGTTACTTGGTACCGGAGGTTCCATTATGGAACTTGATATGCTTAACCAACATGATATGTTACGCTAAAAGAACTACCACACATAATTTGAATGTGAATATGAATATGAATATGACACTGTTTCTGATACAAATACGAACATGACTATGTTTCCGATATGATTAGAGACTTGAAATCTGTTTCGGACATCGTTTACTAAAACCTTTACCTTGTTATTATTCACTGGGCTTTCACTCACTATTTATATTATGTATGTAGGTGAGCAGGCACATGACCAAGCCTAAGTTGTTGCTTGGAATTTTGAGTCAGCCAGCCATGGTGCCTCCCAGGGAGGTTCCCTTTTTAAGATGTCAAGTTTTGTAACTTTGCTACATAAGTTTTTTTTTTTTTTTTTTTTTTTTTGCTTAGCTGTACAGTGGGCTAAGCCCCTTTTTCACTTTACCTATGTAAATGGGTGACGTAAGACGAAGGTATTTATGACATCACATGTATATGTAAGTTGTTTTGAAAATTTCTGTCTCATATATGTCAACATAGCTCTATGGACTATGAACATTTTGTGTATTTGCTTTCACAACCCCTAATCATATGTTACTCTGTTAAAAGAGCTTTGGTAATCTAAGATTACTGGCTAGTTACGACGCTAAACCTATAAGGACAAGTTTAGGTCGTGACATATAGTTTCTCTCTTGCCAGTGCATGTTACTGTAGACACCCCATTTTTGACCGACCTTAAGACTCAGACGTCATCGATTGAGCGCTCGGTGATGGTGCATGTTATGCTTGTCCTCAGGTTTCGGAGTTCTCAGCTGAGAGCCTTGCCTCCGGGCTTTGGAACTTTTTGTGCTTTGACTCGGTTTGCGGACCAGGTCTTGTTTTCTCTTCCCGAAGGGAGGGAGAGGTCTTGTAGACCATCGCTTAGTGGTCGTAGACTACTTTTCGTGGTCGTAGGCCACTATTCCCGTTTGGAGACTAGTTTTCAATTTTTGGGGCCGTCGGCCGTGCGCCTCAGCTCGGGAGCGCTTAACATTCTCTGTTTGCCCTGGTTTTTGGAACACACCTTGTTTCCTTTGCTTAGAGGGACACTGTGGCCCAAGAGATCACTTTTGTGGTCGCACGCCACTTTCGGTGCTCAACAGCCAATTTTCGAGGCACCCGACCGCGCGCTTTGCCCCCCGAACTCTCGTTTTGCATCCGTGTTGGTTCATTTTTAGCATGAACCTTCTTTTTCTTGTTTGAGAGGCGGTACAAGGGTGGGAGACCACCATTTCTCCTTGGAGACCACTTCTCTCTCCGCCAGTCGGTTTTCTGCTCAGGAAACTGGTTTTCTTGGTCTTTGGGCCACATTTACTGGTCTCCCACCATACCACTGACTTGCTTTCAGTGTGGAGACCACCTTTTGTGCCTTCCGACCACCTTGTTTTTTGGGAGACCGCTTGCCCTGGTCGGCTGACCAGGAAAAGTGGTCGGCCGACCACCTCTTCTAGTCGGCCAGCTTTCTCTTATTTTGTCTGTCTGAGTGCATGCCAGTTGTTCCAGCTGAATAGCACAGACTGGATCCTCCATACACGTGTATGGAGGATTTGTAACCAAGTTTTTAGTTTCTTGGAGAAGCTTTGGCTTTGAACCTCTATAAGAGAAGCCCTCCCTCTCCTTTGCACAGGTTCTGAAATTGCTTAAGGCAAAAATACATACCTCCCTCTATATCTCTCTATATTTTGGCTCAAAGTGTATTGTTCTTGCCTATTGCACCACACCTCATAACCATACACTTCTACCATTGATCTAAGGTTCTTGGAGGACATTTCCAGAGGGTAAGGAGTTGGTTTTTGGTCCCAAAACCTGCTGGTTTTTGCTGAGCTTCAAGGGTAACTCATTTTCCCTTTTTTAAGCTCTATTCTTGATCATCCACTTAGCCATACTTGCATGCATATTTAGGCTTTGTTGTCAAAGGAAAAAAACTTTATATTTAAGTTCTTTTCATGTTTGTTTAAGGCTCTTTTGGTGTTGAGGGTCATCTACCCTCTTGTATGCTTTATTTAGCCTTGTTTTGTGCCATACCATGAGACCTTTACGTTGATCTTTGCTTGGCCTTTTAGCCACTAAAATCCAGTGGATTTTTAGTGGTTAGCATATGGTTTTGAGGGCCTAAATTAGAGAGGGGTGACCCTCTCTCTTGTTGTCTTGTTTACTAGCATTTTCGGCCTACCAAAGGAGCATATGTTTATACCATTTGGAGGCCTAGTTCAGGCACTTTTTTGTGACTTCTAGGGCCTTCCTAGGCTCTGACCATGGCTGGTTTGGTTCCCTTTTACTTGCTTTTTACATGTGTAGAGTAATCCCTTTCATGGCTTATCAAAGGAGCACCTCATTCTTGCATGTATTGGTCATGTTTCAGTGGATTTTTGGCCATCATTTGGCATTCCATGACTCTTTTTTTGGCTGGTTTAGTAGCCTCTCATATGCTTCATATGCTTGTAGTGTAAATCGTATTCACTAGCTTATAATGCATGTTGTTTTGGCCCTCTATGCTAGCATATTTTGGCCATGCTCCAAACTGATTTTGTTCATATTTTGAGCTGCCTTAACTCTGTTTTGAGGCCTCTTGGTCGAATGATACTTGCCATGCATGCTTGTAGTGTAATAGCCTTGACTAGTTTTGAATTTTGGGGTCTCTTGCATGCTTAACTTGAGGTATTTGCATGTTTTGGTATCGTGGGGAATATTATTTCAGAGCTTATAAGGGTGCTACACTTCCATATTTTTCATGCTTTAAGTGCTCTTTAGAGTTGTATCATTATACCCTATTTATGAGCCTTTGCATTGAGCTCCATTCTTATGCCTTCAAGCCCCCATCTTAGCTCATTTTGCCACTGTTTTGGGCCTGCTTAAGGTCTGTTTGGAGTTGGTTTTGTCATTTGAGCATCGCCTTGCATGCCTCTAGTGTAATGTGCTTCACTAGCTTCGGTACTTGAGCCTTTCAACATGCATTGTGTAAGTTGTTTGCATGATTCAAAGCCATTTTGTATGTCATTTCAGAGCTGGAACATGTGTCATCGTATGCCATATTTCATCATTGCAATGCTTTTGTAGAGTTGCATTTTGTGCCCTTGGGCTTAGGTCCTTGCATTGTGTATGCTAGCATGAGTTTTGGAGTCTCGTTTTCATCATGTTTGGCCACTAATTTGGGTGTAACTGAGGTCCATCCATTTTGGTTTAAGTCCATCTTGCATTGAGTACGCCATAATGTCCTTAACATTGCGCATGCCATGTAGTTCGTCGCATTGTGTATGCTAGTCGCATTGTGTCATATTGTTGCATGCCTTTAGCATTAATAGGTTGTTTATGTTGCTTTGCATCGAGTATGCATGCTGTTGGCATTGTTGGTTTGACCATGTTGTTGCATGCTTGTTCCTTGCATTACATGTTTGCATACTTATGTCGCATTCCATCATGTTTACATGCATTGCATTGTAGTTAATCATAGTGCATTGCATAGTGTATGCCATGTTCTTTTTTGCATAATCGCATTGTGCATGCCATTGTTTGTTGCATTGTGTTCGGAATAGGAGTTAGTCCAAACATGGGAAACGAGGGACGTTTCGTACTCAAAGCGACGAAATGCGCCTCGATTCCCGGTCGCCGACACTCTTGACTACACATGATGGAGTTTAGGCATTTATATGTTCATATGTGCATTCATTCTATATTATGTTGTGCAATTCGATTCTTCGGCCATCATGCATCGAGATGCGTGATTGGTGGCCCGATGATCGAGGACCACACTCCCTTGAGCTCATGCAATGAGGGAGAGAGTGGTCGTGCACACATGTGTTGCAAATACTTTGTCGTGTTTCTCTCTTTCCCTTTGTTGCAGAAAATCAGAAACCAGGAGAGGAAACTGGTCGGCCGACCAGATTTTGTGGCTGGCTGACCACTTTTTCTAGTTTTTCACCACAAAAGTGGTTGGCAGGTGGTCTCCAAGCCCAATAGCTGGTTGGCACCCCTCCCATAGATTCCCAGGGTGGAGTTTTATCTCTCTAGAGCTTTGTGCAACTTTCTGAGATCAATTGCAAACAAAGACAAGCCGAGGCACCACGATGGATTTCCCGACAAGGCGACTCGAGCTCGCATGCATCCTTTATCATTCAAGGCAGAGCTGAGGCAGTCCACATTCATATAGTTTGCATGCTAATTTAATTGCTTACTTATTTAGTTTGTTAATTAATTAGAGTTGTGTAATAATTAGCTGTAATTGATTATTCATTTTGGTCGTGTAATAACTAGCTTAATTAGATTAGCTTAGATTAGCTAGTTGGTTTTGTATTATTTATTTGGACCCTCCGTCGAAAGGGCCAACTGTTGTAATAAGTGTGCGTGTGTGTGATGCATGTCTTCCAATCCCACGTCTTTCTCCCTTTTATTTACCAGCTTACGATGGTTAGTTTTAGGGCACGTTTCAATTAGCATCCTTATGCTCGTATGTTTGCATCCATTCATCTGTCTTGCACGCACCGGGTTCGGCGCATCATACTAATTGCATTATATTTCAATTCTTGTTTGAATACATGTTATCTAAAGCATTTCATATGCCATCTTAGAATAGCCGAGCCTACATTAGTTGCATTTTGCATGTGTTGCATTAGCCATCATAACATGAACTAGGGTCATGCATTGATTACTAACTAGTTTCTGTTTTGGCTTGGAGTACTCGGTAAGTATTTATGCTTTAGCATCATTGCATGCGTGTGAGTGACTGCCATGATAGCATACTTACCATAAGACTAACTGCTTATGTGATATACCTGCTTGAATGCCTATGGGTGATGGTTGGATTACCTGAATTAGGACAATTCATTAAATGCGAGTTTTAAGCCCACTTGAGAGTGGCAAAATCATGTTTTCTAAGCCCACCCGAGGGTGGCAAATCCATGTCTTGGCCTACTTGTGAGTAGCACCTTCAAACCATTTTCAAACAAACAAACACGAAATGTTTTTGTTCCAACTTAGGCGATCCAATCTATACTTGTATACTGTGCACATCACATAGAGATTCTAAGCTAATAAATCGGAATAAAAACGCATGTGTTTTCAAAAACAAGATATCATGTTAGTAAAGGCCGATCTTTGATCGGGCGAGCGGGGGTGCTTATTGCATGACCTTTCCCTTTCGTACCTAAGTTCCTGAGCCGAGGCAACTTTGGTGATGATGGATACGTAGCCTTAGGCACGAGTCAAGGTTTCCTAAATTCCCCCAAAATAAAATATTTAGGTGGCGACTCTGTATCTAGCAAAGCAGTCCATGTTTGGCACTTCTTTCTAAAAATCAAAATTTCAAAACGATTTGCCGAATTTGAACTCTTTGGTAATTTATCAACCTTGCATTGCACTTTGCGAGATTAGATTCAGAACCGTGACATTGAGTTCAAACTATAGTGAGCCCATTGAACAAAACGGGATTTTTCCCGGGACGTTCGAGCGCGTCTACAATTACATTTAGTTAACAGAGGACCCAACACACTAGAAGAATAAGGACAACTAAAAAATAAATGGTCATGATCCTCATCTTAATGGTTACACATAACACACTGAGCAGCACTCATAATTCCATACACAACCAACTTCTCAAGAGTATTCAATCTACCTAAGAACTCTAAACAAGTCCATGGCTGTAACATGCATATAATACTGATAAATAAATAAATAAATACACGTCTAGAGCTTGATATTTAAGCCTTAGCCTAACAAAGAGAGTAATTTTTTCACACAATAAGCAAAAACTTGAGCATATTCGAGCAACAAAGTGCAATAAACACCTATGCAACACTATTATTTGAAGCCTTATCACAAACAATGCTATAACTTCAAAGACAAGAGTTTCTCAATGATTACTACCAAGTGTTAGATCATCGGCTCCTTATTAGTAGCATTCACCCTCTTTCACCTACGAACGCTCAGGTTTGGTAACTGCATTCGAACCTCTATACCAATCTTGAAGGCCAACTTAGAGGCGTTGTCTCCTATTGGTGCACGAAACTGTTCAAGTATAAAAACTAACATCTTCCCATCCTTATCAACAATGCGATGGGCCTGTATGTTGTGTGTCAGGCCATGACCACGTCTGTCATGTGATGTTGTAAGGACATATAATATTAATTGAGTTAGTAAGTAAACAAATGCGAGTTAAACCTTAAAAACAACTTTGCAAACTTACCAACGCTGTTAGATGCAGTCACCTCTGCTCAGGTTGCACATTATGAGGTGGTAAGGGTTGGGTACCGACTTCTTGACTTGGGGGGATCCATCCCTTCCTCTAAGATGGGAGTTAATGGCCTTGAATGAGACCATAAATGGAGCCCTGGTGGCACCTCTTGTTCCTGAAATAACATAATCAAATAGTAAAAAATATATTTTAAAAAAGATATGATGTTTAAGATGTGTGAAAAAGATATATAAATAGTAAAAAACATGTTCACATACAAATATAAAATAATGTATACAATACCTCGCAGTCAAAGGAACCCAATCACTACAATAAGTTGGGTCTTGAATGATGAAATTTTTTTGTCTCCAAAGAGCTAATTTCATCACTATAGATATTTGTGAGGAAATATTTTCCTCACCGGTTTTGTCATTGAATGTTTGTCACTAAAAACCACCGTGATGAAATTTTTTTTTGTCACCAATGAAATTACTTCAGTGACGAAATTTTTTGTCACCAATAAAACAAAATTCTGTCGCAAAAATCCTCATTTTCGTCACCAAATAGTTATTTAGTACCATATTTATAACTTTAGTTAACGAATAAATTTGTCACACATGTTGATCATTGATGAAGGAATAATTTCGTCAAAGTAAGATGTAAAGTTGACCATACATGGGTGACGAAATATATTTCGTCGCAAATATATATATATATATATACATGACGAAATTATTAGTCACCAAACAACAAAATCAATGCAAACTTTCATATATAAGCTGCAATAAATTTTGTCACAAAAAATGTTTATTAGTGACGAATAATCAATTTGTCATAATAACAAATACAAATGATGAAACAAATTCGTCACTAAACTTGTATCATATTTTATATTTTAATTTAAATTATTATTTTACAAATATCCCTGCTCATATTCCAATAGCCTTTTAATTCTACTAAGAAACCCACTAGCTATTATACACCACTCCACAAAAAATATCACTAAACAATTTATATTATAAATCAAAATATATTCATCAAACAAGTTTAATAATAATCCATTAAGTATAACAAAAAAAAAAAAAAAAAACCATCAAAGCAAATCCCAAAATGAACTAACGTAGAGTCCACAAAAAAAATAACACTCGATCTTGATTTGCAACTACAACTAAGTATCAGTTTAGGAAAAAAAAAATTCAACACTTGGTCTTGATTTGCAAGTATGCTTTCAAATGTCATCAAAAATCAATCTGCAAAAAAAAAATAAATAAGAAAAACATTAACATATTATTAATTACATTGTATAGACCTCTCTATCCATGTTAATACAAATTGTGTACACAATGAGTCTAACTTAACAACCAGAAGTTCCTTTGTACATGACAAGCTCCTATTAATTACATCACTAACTTAGAGCAACTCCAACACTGCCTAGCAAAATAACACAAAAAAGCAAACACATAGTTTTGTCTCTACTTTGGTTAGTGTGTATTTTAACAAGGGTCATGCTAAGTAAGAAGTAACTAATGAATCTATTTTCATTAAATACATTTTGAAACTTGTTAAATCTTAGTTAATAATTAGTGAAACTATTGTGTCTTACCTTGTTTACACTCTATTTTACTAGGAAGATAAAAAGATGTGTATTATTGCTAAGCCTGTATTGGCTGTCTTGGTTTTATCCAAAAAATTGATTGACACTATCTTTTTTGTTTACCTGATTTAATCTCTATCTCCCCCCCCCCCCCGGAGATTGGAGTGGGTGTTGGTGTAGAAATGTGTACTTTTATTCCTTAAATGCTCCTTTGAAATAAAATATGGCTTTTATGACTTTGAAATTTAAAGAAAGTGGGGAAGCTCCAATGCTACGTGTGGAGTAATTGATTAATAGTCAAATTTGATATTTTCTATGACCAAAGTGCAAAGATGACTTATAATTGCAGCATTTGCAACTAGTGGGATATTCTTATGTTTTCCAAGGATAAAAGTGCCTAATAGATGTAGGTTTAGGTAATGAGAAAAGACATGGAATAATATGTTTTACTTTATACTATGTCCTAAACAGAATGGACTTGTTGCGTCATGAGATTCATCTTAGTGCCACAAATAATTAGGACAATGTTTCATTGCATTGAGTTGTACTATTATTGTTTATTGAGACAACTGACTTGTTATCTCAATGTTCTTCTCACAGCTCATGGTCTGTTATGCCCCACATTTCTATCTATAAGTATAGGGAAAGTAAATATTCTTGTTGTCTAAAGTCACTTTTTGTGGCGCTTAGTGTTTAGTGTATACGTTATTAATTTTTTTTGCAACACTATTCACATACTATCCCAGGTAAAGACTGGGAGAACCGAATACCCTAATGAATCTATTTTCATTAAATACATTTTGAAACTTGTTATATCTTAATTATTAGTGAAACTGTTGTGCTTTAACTAGTATATACTAACCAACATGAGAAAAATAAAAACATAAAACAAGTGAAACTTACCAAAATGGCAATCTACGAGTTCATAGGATACCACCTCTTCTAAATTGTCCTTTGAAACCTTGCTTCTTAAGAAACTCCATGATGCTTGATGTCATCTCCAAAATGCTCCTCAAGCGACTCATTCATCTTTCCTATAAACAAGTAATGCACCCTTGGCACAATTTTTTATCTTTAATAACTTGCATTAATCGAAAAAGTATAATTATTCAAAAAGTAAACAAGGTGAATGCAAATTTATAGTACCTTGCTTTGTAGCTCCTCCACTTTCATATCAATATGAGTTAAATTTGAAGTAGAGCCAGACACAATTTCTTCAAAGTACAGTGCATCCTTCACAAGCCCTCTAAGGAAAAAAAAATTAAGAATAACCAAAATAAAAATAATCCAAAATTTATGTCAATGCATTATCTCCAAAATTAACTATAGGAGAATTTCCAAGGTTTGGATAACCTTCAGATTTAATTTCGACCATCACAACTCCCAAGAATCAGGAAAAGAAATCTTTTACCACCAAATAGTTAGTAGTTGAACAAAGTATCCAAATTCTTCAAGTAACCTAAGATAACAATTGCCTCTAAATTTATGTTGGAAGCTAGGTAGAGTGCCTAATTTGGTTATACTTGAATCTCTTGGCACAAATGTCATGTGAGGAAACTGCAAACAAAGTACAAAAATTTTACATTTTTTTAAGAAGAAAAAGCCCTATAGCACAAACCCTCAAAGTGGGATTTAACACGAGTGTGACCACTGAGGAACTCGAAGCTTTGGAAAAATACATAAGATTAATGTGGCCCCTGCACAATGACTGTTTCTTTATAACAATATGGATTTAACAGCATTCATTGCTAACAGTCTCAGTAACAATATTGACCCCTGCATAAGGATTGTTTTACATTGGGAACAGTATTGTTTCTTAGAATCTATTATACAAAATCAGAGAACAAAATAAACGTAGCAAGTAAGCATCACATGTTGGAAAATGACACTATTCACAATGAATTAGTTTGGTAAATATGCACAAGAGACGCAACATGGTTTATGAGGAAAAATATTCAAGTGCTAGATCTACTAGTACTTTTTGCAAAGCTTTCTAAACACCAAATTTTTGTGTTGAAATGAACGAATCAAGTAGGACACAAATTGCCATGTCCACATCTACTTGAGTAACATGCTGTCTGAGGTGCATTCTTGCATGTGCTTCAGACATCTGAATCATTGATTTGATGTGCCTCACTACAATGGGAACTTCTTGTCCATGCTACAAATGCATAAAATCAAGGCATGCATCATGAGATAACATGTATGAAATCACCAATAGATTGAACCGTTAGGAAGAACAAGAAAGAGAATCTAATCGAAGATTCTCTCCATAGTTCAGTATAAACTTGCGAGAGCTTGTTAAGGTCAGTATCATGCAAACTTGGGAATACATTTAACTTGGCCAAAGCTAAGTACTTTTTTAGCAAATCTTGAGGGAGTATCCGAGGAGATAAACATAGATCAAGACATTGAAATTCAAGCATTTTCAAAGGAACAAGACTAGATAAGATAGCTCTAGTATGGACCTCACAATCAGTTGGCATGGAAGATGTTTCAATTTCGTCCTGTGAATTGCTTATGGACTTCTCATGCATGTTAACACCTTTGGGTTGAGACATGAAATTGTTAGAAATGGTTTTGGAAAAATCAGTTTTTTCCTCAACTTTGGTCTAATTTTTAGGTAGGTGTAGACCGCCCGAACTCGCTCCGCGCGCGAGGGTGCGAATTGGGTTCTAACTACTACAGTTCGGACTCCTGTCATGGTTCTGAATCTAATTTCACAAAGTGCAATGTAAGACTGATAAATCACCAAAGAGTCCAAATCTGACAAATTGTTTTGGAAAATCGATTTTAATCAAAAAGTGCCAAAAATGGACTACTTTGCCAGATTTCAGAGGCGCCACCTAAATATTTTGTTTTTGGAAAATTTAGGAAACCCTGACTCATGCCTAAGGCCACGTGTCCGTCATCACAAAAGTTGCTTAGGCTCAAGAACTTGGGTACGAGAGGGAAAGGTCTTGAAATGAGCACCCCCGCTCGCCCGATCAAAGATCGGCCTTTACTAACATGATACGTTGTTTTTGAAAACACATGTGTTCTTATTCCGATTATTTAATCTAGAATTACTATGTGATGCATACAACATACAAGTATAAACTAAATCACTCAATTTGGAACAAAACATCTCATGTTTGTTTTTCGAAAATGGTTTGAAGTTACTACCCTAAAGTAGGCTAAAGCGGTAAAATGGCCTCGCGGACGAGGGAGGCATGCATGCTCGGTCACGTCCTCCCGAAAATCCACTGCCTTGCCTCAAAATGCCTCTGTTTGCACACCTTTAGACCTCTGAAAATTATGCCAACTTCCAGATTGCTTCTGACTGATCTCAGGAACCTATTGAGGGATGATCGGCCATGATTGGTGGTAATCGGCCAAAGTTGATGGCCATCGGCCAATTCTGATAGCTGATCGGTAGCCTTGGTGGCCGGTCGGCAGCTTTGATGGCCAGTCGGCCATTGTTTCCTACAATTTCTCCTTTTGCTGCAACAGAGCACAAACAGGGGCATGGCAGTGTATTTGCAAGGGAATGTGTGTGCAACCACACTCCTTATCATGTCTCAAGCCCAAATGAGTGTAGTGCTCAGCTCTCAAGCCACCAATCACGCATCTCGATGCATGATGGCCAAAGAGTCAAGTTTGCACAATGTTGATGAATGCATAAACAAGACTCGATGAACTGCCACCTTATCATGCATGATCAAAGGTGTCGGCGACCTAAGAAAATAAGGCACGTTTCATCACTTTGAGTATGAAACGTCCCTTGTTCCTCGTGTTTGGATTAACATCCGATCCAAACACATGCAATGCAACACACATGCAAACAACGTGCTTATCTATCAATGCAAAAGTGGCATGCACAAGGCTCTATCGTGTAAGCAATGCATGCAAAACATGTTAAGGAGCTAAGGCATCAAAGCTAGTGAAGTATATTACACATGAGGCATGCACTATCAATCTTGAATGGTCAAACCACACATGGACAGCCCTAAGATACTTCAAAACAGTGGCCAAAACTCAACAAAACTTAGGCACAAAAAGCAAGGAAGGCATACTCAACTCATGGCCCGCAAGCAAAGCATAAAGGCATAACTATTAAACACAATTAAAGAGTGATAAATATGAGAGTATGACATGGTTACATGCTCTGAAATCATATGCAAAAAGATGATGTATCATGCAAATAGCCCAAGCAAAGCATGTTAAGAGGCTTGAAACACAAAGCTAGTCACTACAACTATGTAAGGCAAGGCATATATGCTCAAGACCACTCAAAGCAGACCTAAAGCATGCTAAAATAGTGGCAAAAATGTACTGGGGCAAAGCTAACACATGCTAGAATGATGAACTAAAGCATGAAGCATGTTAGGCCAAAGAGCATGATTGCACTACAAGTACCAAAAGCAAGCAACCAATGACCAAATCAATCAAAAACAGAGTTATGGCAAGTCCAAAAAGTCACAAAAACATGCTTGGACTCAGCTTAAAAGAAGTAGAAAAGCATGCTCAAGTATGAAGGCAACAAGGCAAGGAAGCAAGACAAGAAGAGAGGGGACCACCCCATCTCATTTTGGACCTCAAAAACACCTTTCCACCACTTAAATTCCTCTGAGTTTCAGTGGTAGAAAGGCCATGCAAAGGCCACTACAAAAGCTTCAAGGAATGGCTCCAAAGCTTAACAAATAAGGCATACAAGAGGGTGAAACACCCCCAACTCCCACAAGGCCTCAAACAATCATTTTAAACACTTAAAAATAAAGCTTTTTGTAGTTGAAAGCCAAGCCTAAAACAGCATGCAAAGGTGACTAAGATGACATACAAAGATAGGCTTAAAAGGGGAATACACTCACCCTTGAAGAATAACAGCAAAACAAGCCTTCCGCTGAGCCAAAACTAGCCTTTTGAGTCCAAACAAGACCCTCAAGTACCTCAGCAACAAAGTGATGGTGCTTTACTAGGTGTTTGTGTGCAATAGTATGAGAAAACACACTTTAAGGCTTAATATAGCCCAAATATAGAGAGAGAGAGAGAGAGAGAGAGAGAGAGAGAGGGAGAATTCTAGTGAGAGAAGGATATTTTCTTCCTCTTAATTTTCTGAACCTCTAGAAGGGGAGAGGAGCCTCCCTTTATATAGAATTACAAGCCTCAAGCTTGTTTGACAAGCCAGAAGCTTGTTACAATCCCTCCATACACGTGTATGGAGGATGCCTTCTGTGCCCAACAACTGGCACCAAAAATATCTGCAAAAGCAAAAGAAAAGGCCTCGGCCAAAAAACATAGCCGACCGGCCACCACTGATGGCCGATGGGTAAAAGGCATGGCCGATGGGCACGGGGCCTGGCCGATGGGTTATAGGGCTGGCCAGCAGGCTACCCTCTTCCCTCAGAAACAAAGCCACAAGCTCTTAGTCCATAACCAAGCACAAAACAGACAAATTGAAAGGCTCCCAGGCAAGGCGCACAATCGAGAACTTCAGGCACTCAAAATGAAAACGAGCATGGATGATCATCGAGTGTTCAAACGATGACGTCCAAGTCTTGAGGACGATCAAAAATAGGGTGTCTACAGTTGCCCCTCTTTGACAGAACTCGAAGGTCATGAGATGACGAGAATGAATGTCAAAGCCCATTTTTGACAAGGCCGAAGACTTAGACAAACATACAAAATAACAATACAGAGATGCGCCCGCGGGCTGGGGCAAAATGCAAATGACATGTACAATGCAAAACATAACTTATGATTTTGCAAAGAGGGCTGTAAAGAAATAACATGCAAATGTTATGCAAAGAAATACTACAGCAAACTCATACATAAGCAAGTAAGTGAACACGCCACGCGTGGGAATTACAGACCAAACTACATTTCATGCAGAAAGGATGTAAGAAAATTATGCAATCTTCACTGTGCTCACACAGAAAAGACTAGAAACAACTATCGGGAACACCCAAAGTCTCAAACGAAACAACTCAAACGCGTATCACATGCAAGAGAGGGAAGGGAAACACCTCTTAGCGTATCACACCCGAGAGAGGGAAAAAAAGCACCTCTCAGCGTATCACATGCAAGAGAGGGAAAAGAAACATCTCTCAGCGTATCACACGCAAGAGAGGGAAGGGAAACACCTCTCAGGGTATCACACGCGAGAGATGGAAGGGAAACACCTCTCAGTGTATCACACGCAAGAGAGGGAAGGGAAATGCCTCTTAGCATATCACACGCAAGAGAGGGAAGAGAAACACCTCTCAGCGTATCACACGCAAGAGAGGAAAGGCAAACACCTCTCAGTGTATCACACGCGAGAGAGGGAAGAGAAGCATCTCTCAGCGTATCACACGCCAGAGAGGGAAGAGAAACACGTCTCAGCGTATCACACACGAGAGAGGAAAAGGCAACGCCTCTCAGCGTATCACACGCGAGAGAGGCCAAGGAAAACACCTAAGAGTGGTATAAATATCAAAAGATGTTCCAATGTTTTTAACCAAAGCAAAGAGGTATAAGCGTCGGGCACACAGTCCAAACGCTTCTAACAGGGTGTTAGTGTAAACACCGGGCGCACCAGGGTGTTTCTAACCAACGGGGTAAGGGAGAGGAATGGTGTTACCCGAAATTCCTCTGAATGAATCGTACATACAATATCGTGCATGTATAAGAAAGAAACCTTATGGGTACGATGCAATACAATGCATGTCTCATGCGAGACGAATGATTGTAACATGATGCCAAGGCATGCTCAATGCCCAATATGCAAGAAATGAAACCGAAGCATGTTCCATACAAGATAATCAACGATGCATATTCAATGCAAGAGTGAAAAAGGTACATGGCAAAAGCCAACCTTGCATACATGACAAAATGCACTAACACAGCACATTCAAAGGTGATTCATCGATCTTGTGGTATACAAAAGGATACGGAAAAGGATACACTTTGTTCGTACTGAGTGCCACGCACTGGAAACACGGTTCGGAGCTTCCATGAAGACTGCTTGAGCTCAAAGGTGTATTTTCTTGAACTTTCTTGAAAGATGAGGGTACAAATCAATAGAAATACCCCCAAAAAAGAGCATGGGAGGTCCATCGGCCACAAGAGGGAGCCATCGGCTACCAGATAAGTTAATCGGCCAATAATGTGGCCGGCCGGCCAACAATTTGGCCGATTGGCCAAACATGGCAGATTCAGGGCAGTTTGGTCCATTTGCCTCGGGTCTTTAAGTATGGGGTTTGAAACCCCATTTCTTCACTTTCTCAAGGCCAAAAAACATTTCTCCTCTCATTCCAGACCATTTCCCCCTTCCGATCCGTGCTTTCTACGTGTTTCCAAACCTCCCACAAACATTCGAATCGCAAAACCCTTATTGTTCTCAACATTTTGGACCATTGAAAAGTGGTTTCGGTGCCTCTTCCTTGATTTCCTCATTTGGAGTTTGTTTCCCTCGAATCACCCTTGATTTCTGTGCCCTCTTCCGAGCTTTGACCTTTTTTTTCCATTTTTCACCCCTTAGAGTTGACTTTTTGTTGACTTTTGGCATTCTCACCTATTTTCTACATCTTCGACTATTTTCTCATTCTTCTTGAGATGGGGGATGACATTCCACATGATGGGGGTCCTCTGGGGATGCAGATGGATCCCGAGTTTGACCTTTTGTCGCTCGGTATTCAACCCTTTGATCCAGCGTCTTATGACCCTGACGTACACGTGTTGCCCCCCGACGGCATCCGCCAGTTCAGGAGATTCGCGCGAGGTGCACCAGAAGACCTCCTGCTACGCGGGCCAGAGTTACACGTATCCTATGGTGCTGCTGAGGTATACTCTTCCTCTTTATTTTCTGCAATGTAGATCGTATGTCTTGGATAGCCAATATTGCTCTTCATCTGATTAGTCCAAACACACTTGTACATCACATGCCTAGTTCATTCTGAGCACATTCATACATGATACTTCTGTTAACTTGAACATATGTACACACTGCATTTCTATCAATTCTGAACACATACATAGACTGTATTCCTAACACTGCTTTGCATCTATTTATCTTGGACACAAAGAGATTCTCATGCCTTCCGAGGCTATGGGAACACCATCGCACGAGACTGGTACATGGAGCTACCTGATGATGTTTGCCACATCGTCGATGAGGCTGGTTTTGGTGTATTCTGCATGGGACTCTCGCGTCTCACTGCGAGTTGGCCTCTTCTAGGCGCCTTAGTGGAGAGATGGTGGGACACTACCGATTCTTTCCACCTTTCTATAGGGGAGATGACAATGACTCCCTTCGACTTCTCTATGCTCACCGACATAGGACTAGGGGGTGATCTGATCCCTTACGACACTGATATGGGTGAGTGAGATGCTGCTCAAATCTTTTTGCTAGGGACTCGCCCACCTTTCTTCCGACCAGGGATGGTGCGATATTCATGGTTCGCCGACCACTTCAGGGGGGAGACGTCGACGACCCGCGAGGAGGTCGAGCACTACGCCCGAGGGTTCCTCATGTTCTTGCTTGGCACTACTCTATTCCTCGACTGGGCGAACACCGTTGGCCTCTACCTCTTGAGTGCACTAGTAGACTTGTCTCGCATCTGGCGCTATGACTGGGGCGGCGCAAGCTTGGCCACATTGTATGGATACATGAGTTCTTCATCTCGCTGGAGCAGGCACCTACTAGGAGGCTACTGGAGAGCCTGGGAGGTACATCTTTCCCTTCTGCTTTATAGTCCTACTTTACATTATCTGTACACCGCACACACTGCATAACACGCAATTTACTTTACACCAGTTGTACACTGCACACACTACACAAGACACTGCACATCATTCTCTGATTTCTATTTTATCTGTATATTGCTTTACTGATAAACATACTCATTATTACCCTTTCACATTCTGTAGTTGTGGGTATATGCCTACTTCCCGAGGCTTGCCCCAGAGCCGGAGGTAGAGACGCCTCACATGGTTCTGTATTCACATAGGTACGATGTGAGGTGCGAGCGGAGGCCGCGAGAGTCTTTCTCATTCTTCCGCCGATATTTTGACACTGTAGCCATAGCGGAGGTATTTCAAACCTTACAGTTCATCTGAGCTTTGCTTTATATTGCACTTTCAATAGCAGATAACAACCTGTATATCTATCATTTGCAGATAACAACCTGTATATCTATCATTTACAGATCACCTGGCAGCCCTGGGTAGTGCTGCCTGATGCAGTTAGAGACCAGTTTATGGGCGCTCAAGAGATTTCCCGATTTCGGATTTTGCTTGAGGGTCCGGTCTGTCGAGCGTGGTACTTGGATGAACGCTTCCTACGATAGAGCCTTGGTTTACTCGAGCCGGTGGTTCCGATGCCGCCTCCTTCGCACATGAGGTTTACAGAGAGGTACACCCCGCAGGAGATGACCGATTTCACGATAGATTGGGATGCTGACTTCTTCAGACTTGACGGCAACTACACCGTCTTCATCCAGACATATCTCATGCAACCTTTGGCCAGTGTTCACCGAGGTGAGAGAGAGAGACCTGTAGCCACATCAGGAGGAGTGAGAGGATCTAGAGCGACCCAGGCCCATGGTAGGAGGGGTTCCCGGAGGGGACAGAGGGTGGAGTGGCCAGACCTGCCCACTACTATGACATGTCGAGGACGGGCTGGAGAGACTTATCAGATTCCCATCGCTCCTCCCCCAGCTGATCACGAGCTCATCGGAGTTTGAGGCCCGACCCCGATATATGCTATACTTTACATTCTGTACATTCATTTCATTTCAGTTGATATTCTGCAGATTACTAATTACCTCAACACTTTTCCAGGCTTCCATAGAGTACACCGAGCAAGCTCTGGAGCTGGCGGCTTCTGTGATGGGAATGATGCAGACGAGCATGGACCTGCTCAGTATTAACGGTATTCCAGTAAGTTCTCTCAACCTCTGGTCCAAAACCATCTATAATCTGCTACATATTGGTCTGAGGCATCACATTATCAATACTACATTTGATACACCGCACTCATATACCACTCACGGCACCGATACACTGTATCCCATTACTAGCCACGGCCTTCATACACTACAATCATTCACCGCTCACGGCGTTCATATACTGCTCACAGCATTCATACACTGATGCATATACTGCTTTTGATACCATACTCAGCTTCGCATAGCATAATTGATGCATTTTCCAAATTGTCCTTTTCAGGTCCCATTCCAGATACCAGCCATAGCGGGCGCCTCAGTGGGACCTTTAGTGCCTCCCCGAGTAGCAGGGGGAGCGGGACAAGGGACTCCGATGCACAGCCGAAGTAGAGCTAGGCGTGCTCACACTAGCAGTAGTTCGCAGGAGCCTATCCCAGATGATGATGAGTTTGACGAGGAGGCAGTGAGTCCACAGTCAGGGTCGTCTCAGGATGGAGATGAGGTTGGAGATGGCTCGGGTTTAGACTCAGGTAGCAGAGCTGACGGCGGTAGTTCTGGGCTTTCGTTAAGGAAGAGGACGAGGAGGACTTCCCACTCTTAAGGCGACTGGAGCCGATTTAGATGTTTTGTTTTTGCTTTATTTCTCTTTTTGCTAGTAGTTTTTGCACATTGTACAGCCTTAGGCAGTTTTCTTTTCTTTAAAACTTGTACTCTTGCAAAAAAGAAACCATGATGGAATGAAAACAGCTTTTTGATTGAAAAAGTGTTACATTTTACATTCTAAGCATTGCATTGCATCGCACAACATGTAAATGGGATTGAACTTTGTTTGAAAACTACACACTCGAATTGCATTGTCTTAATCAGGTAGCGAACCAACTGACAACTGAAAGAACAAAACAACTCGATAAACAAAACCAAGGCTTGACATGCTAACCAAATGTGAATACAACTCGATAAGCAAGACAAGAACTTAACAATCAGCGCAAAATACAACTTGATAAACAAAATTGCAATTACTCGATAAACAAATTGAAATAACACAAGCACGACTTCACAAAATTGTCACAAAAATGCATTCAAAGTGGAACAAGAAACAAGTTCTCAACACTTCCAACACATGGACAGCTCAGAGAACAAAGGAAGGGCCATTGGCCAAGGTGGGAGGCCACCATAAAGAGCTATCGGCCACAAGAACTAGCCGATTGGCTATAAAGACGGTCAGTCAGCCATCATATTTGGCCGGTCGGCCATTAATGCAAAAGTGCCCAGATTGTTGCCACTTGTCTTCCACTCAACACCTTATCTTCTACAAAAGCCAGCTTTGTAGTTTCTCTATTTCAACTCTGTTTTTGCCCCAAATGGAAGCATTTCTTGCCCAAAACCTCACAAATTGGATTGCAAACTTGGATAGCTTGGAAAAGTTAAATTTCCAGGATTTTAGAATAAATGCACTATTTATGCTGAGCCGCACCCCGCTGCGTTTTCCGCTCCTCTATGCCGCGGCTAGGTGTTGGAATCCGGTAACTCATGTTTTTAGCTTTGGCAGACAAGAGATGTGTCCCACTTTTGAAGATTTCCAAGCCTTGATGGAATCTCGACGAGATAAAGAGATCTTACCCCAATTCCATTTTGGCCACATCCAAGCCTTAGGACGGATGTGTGGGCTTACTTTTCTTGATGCTCGGTCTTTGATTCGTGACGGAGAATTAGACATCCCCAGCTTGATTTATCGATTTTCTAATGCCGGTGACCGCGGCGACCATCTTTGGCAGAGTTTTCGGCGACACGCCCTTTGTCTGTGCTGGTTATCTCATTTCTTGCTTGCCCAAGGCTTCGGTGGGTCTAGCGTCCATTTGATTGAGGTTGCCCAAGGTTTAAAAAAGGGCAAGAGCTGCATTGCCATGACACTAGCTGAGACACTGATGGATTTGGATGCCTTCCATCGCCGGGAGACAACTAGATTTGCGGGGAGTCCACTACTGTTGAAGGTAATGTTTCCCGCCCTTCTCATATGTGTATTCCTCACATCACTCGACCCTCAGGCTCTGTTTTTCTCTCAAGACCCTTTCTCACTTTTCTCTCCACGTACTTCTCTCTATTCTTTAATTTCTCATTTTTTTATCCCTCCCCAGATATGGTTGATGGACAAGTTGAGGGTTGTGGACTCATGCCCAGCATATTCAGCACGCGGCTATTTCTTCCGGCAACGCCTAGTTGATGTCCCAAACGAGGGATGGTGGTGCGAATGGATGTGCAGTTTGTCCGTTGTCAACATTGCTTGGCGCTGCCCCTAGTTTAATCTGCTGGCGATGAGTTACAGCATGTCTCGCCAGCCGAGCATTCAGCTAATTGGCCTAACACACTATGTCTTTTACTTCCCATTCCGATTCTGGCACCAATTTGGGCATGATCAGACTTGTCCAAAAGATGGGATAAAGTACCCTACTGTATTTCTAGTCCGAGGCGCACATCTGGCTCGGTATGCCATAGCATGGAGGATGAGAGAGCTTCTGCCAGCCGCTCCTACTTTCAGTTGTACCCTCTCTGATGAGTGCATAGCTTGGCTCGATGGAGAGGCGCAGGTTGGGCCTACTTTGGCATCGAGGCTTCAACCAGCTCTGGGAGGGGACGCAGGAACACCTGACTATGTCCCGAATTTATTTGCTTTTATCAGTACTTTCAAGTTTTTTTTATGAATGTAATAAAAAGCAACTTCAATTTGTATTCAAGAGCAGGAGAACATTGTACTGAAATCAATGTAATTGAAGGTTGTGGGTACTGAAAATTTTTCGTTTGGTCTAAAAATTGTCTAAGTTGTAAAAAGATTAATTTGAGCAAAATCAACTTTTATTAAAACTTTTCAAAACCATTTTCGATATGGATCACAACTGGACACGCCCGAGATCTATCACTGAGATGTACAATCCCGAATCAACTGGAAAGTTGCCCCTAGTCTAAATAGCACTGCACTAGAGATCACAACCGAGCTCTTGAATGCAGAATAGACAAAGATGACCAACATGATCACACGGACAAAGTTGACTTGGAAGTGTTTATGGCTGGACTTCAAAATGAAGTTGCCTACGTATCCCAAAGATAGGAATCAAGCCTTACGTAGTTCGGTTCTGGTTTACTCGTGTATTAACACTTTCCTTTTGCGGTCTAACTTTTGCCAAGGTCGCCCTTTCTGAGTTTTCAACCTTGCGAGCTCAGTTTTTATTATTTCAAATTTTTTGTGCTCTAACTTTTACCTAGGTCGCCCTTTCGGGTTTTCGGCCTAGCGAGCCACTCAGGGATAGTATTTCTTCAACTTGTCCATGTTGATCGGCTAGGAGAACTCTAGGCCATCTAAATCCATTAGAGTGACAGCTCCACCCGACCAGATTGACTGACGTAGGGACCAGTCCAATTCGGTTTGAGCTTGCCCCTAAAGTCGTAGATGGGAGCTCGGTTGTCTTTAAGCACCAAATCCCCCTCTTTCAAATTCCTGGACTTAACCTTCTTGTTGAAAGCCCTGGCAATTCTTTGTTGATAACCCTGGACGTGATACAGTGCTTTTAGCTTTCTTTCATGAAAGAGCATGAGTTCTTCGAACCTACTTTGCTGCCAATCTGCCTTAACTATCTGGCACTCAGCCATAACCCGTAATGACGGAACCTCAACTTCGATAGGCAGAACAACCTCCTTCCCATAGACCAAGGAATACGGAGTTGCCCCAGTAGAAGTTCGAATTGAAGTCCGGTAGCCCCAAAGAGCGAATGGCAGCTTATCTGGCCACTCCCTGTAGGTTTCCACCATCTTCTACAGAATAGGCTTGATGTTCTTGTTGGTGGCCTCAACAGCTCCGTTGGTTTGCAGCCAGTATGTAGATGACTTATGAAAAGTCACGTTGTATTTATCCAACAAGTCGATCACTTCCTTCTTGAAGTGGGTACCATTATCCGAAATAATCTCATTTGGGACCCCATAGTGATAGATGATGTTGTTCCTGATGAACTTTGCGACGTGCAAAGCCTTCAACACCGCGTAAGATTGGGCGTCAACCCACTTCGTGAAGTAGTCTATTGCTACCAGAATGTACTCATGCCCGTTGGACCCCTTCGGAGTGACAACCCTAATTACATCAATTCCTCAAACTAAACACGGCCATGGCGAAGTCATGTTGTACAGCTTCGATGGCGAAATATTCATGCGGTTAGCATGGATCTGACATTTATGATATCGCCAGACAAAGCCAATACAATCCTCCTCCATGGTTGACCAGTAATAACCCTATCTAAGGATCTTCCGGGCTAGCATCACCCCACTCATGTGTGCTCTGCACTCTCCGCTATGGATGGCCTCCATCAGGCGCTTGGACTCCTCAGTATCAACACACAACTTATGTATCCCGAGATGACCCCGCTTGTACAGTTTACCCCCGTAGACGATGAACTGAGCAGTTATTCTTCGAACTGCCCTTTTATCTTTGGCATTTGCCCCTGGTGGATATGCCTCATTTTCCAAGAAGTTCCAAATGTCGTAATACCAACGGTTTTGATCTTGTACCTCATCTATGGCAGCAATCAACTCGTAGGCCGGCACGAATTTCTGTCCAATGATGATCGGACGCATCCAGACTCCTAAAGGGATGTCTATCATAGAAGATAAAGTTGCTAATGAATCGGCGAACTTGTTGTTCTCTCTTAACAGATGGGCGAAATTCAGTTTCTCAAACCAAGGAATCAGAACATCCAAGGTCTGGTGATAGATTCTCATTTTTTCTTCTTTAACTTTCCACTCTCCTTTAGCTTGAGATACAACAAGGTTCGAGTCCCCGATGACATCCAACCGTTTTGCCCCTAGTTCTAGGGCGGCTTCTAATCCAGCAATACATGCCTCATACTCTGCCTCATTGTTCGATACTTTGAATCGGAGTTTGAAAGCTATGGGTATACGGGAATTGTCAGGTGCTATCAGCAACACCCATATCCCATACCCGTATTGGTTTGACGCTCCGTCAAAGTACATCGTCCAAGTCTCTTCTTCGACATGCAGAATGGCCTCGTTTGGGAACAGATATTCTACTGCTTCATCCCCTTCAACTGGGTGGTCGACTAGGAATTCTGCTACCGCTCTCCCTTCACTAACTTGCGCGTCATGTACTTCAGATCAAATTCGAAAAGCAGAAGCAACCAACGAGCTAGCCTACCCGTAAGTGCTAGTTTCTAGAAGAGATATTTGATGGGATCTAATCTCAAAACCAGTATTACAGAGTAAGCTAACAGGTAGTGCCTCAACTTCCTAGTAGCCCATACCAAGGCCAGACAAGCCTTCTCTAGCGAAGTGTAGCGGGTCTCGTAATCCAGCATTTTCTTGCTCAAGTAGTAGATAGCCTTCTCCACTTTGTCCTCAGACTCCTATGCAAGCATGCAGCCCATTGTCGTTTCGGTCACTGACAGGCACAAAATCAACAGTTTCCTCGGCTCAAGTGGTGACAACACATGTGGGTTCTGTAGATATTGCTTGATCTGCTAGAAAGCAACTTGGCATCGATCGTCCCATTAGAACTTCTTTCTTTTCTTCAGGAGACCAAACAGTGGTTCACAAGTCAAGGTTAATTTTGTAATAAACCGTTTTATGAATTTCACTATACCCAGAAAGCCTCGCACCTCCTTTTTAGTCCTCGGTGGTGGCATTTCTAAGATGGCCTTGGTTTTAAAAGGATCGACCTCGATACCCCTTTGTGTGATCAAGAACCCTAGCATTTTTCCTGCTGTAACACCGAATGTACATTTCTAAGGATTCAGCCACAACCGATACTCCCTGATCCGTTGGAAGAATTTCTGTAAGGCAGTGTAGTGGCCCTCTCTTTCCTTGGACTTGACAATCATGTCGTCCATGCACACCTCAACCTCTTTATGGATCATATCGTGCAAAATCATGGTCGCAGCCTGTTGATATGTAACCCCAGCATTCTTCAGCCCAAATGGCATCACCCTATAACAATAGGTTTCCCACGAGGTAGTGAAAGCAGTCTTCTCCCTGTCTTCGGGTGCCATCAAAATCTGATTGTAGCCTGAAAACCCATCCATGAATGAGAGCAACGCATGCCCAGCAGTGCAGTCCACTAATTCGTCGATATGCCGCAGAGGAAAGTCATCCTTTGGACTGGCTTTGTTCAAATCACTGAAGTCCACACTTACCCGAATTCTGCCGCCTTTCTTCGGCACCGGAACTGTATTGGCCAACCAAGTTGGATACTCAGATACTAACAGGAACCCTGCGTCGATCTGCTTGGTGACCTCTTCTTTGATTTTCAGAGCCTAGTCCTGGTGGATCCTTCGGAGCTCCTGTTCAACAGGTCAGGCCTCTGGATCAGGAGGGATCTGGTGCTGTACAATCTCAGGATCGATTTCAGGTATGTCTTCGTAGGACCATGCGAGAACATCTTTGAAATCTTTCAATAAAGCGACTAAGCACTCGCGTTCCTTAGAAGACAACGTGGATCCGATTTGGACCAACCGCAGATCTTTTTCAGTACCAACGTTAATTGAGGTGATTTCATTAACCAAAGGTTTTACAAACCTCTCCTGCTCTTGATCAATCAAATGCTTTAAAACCAGAGAAATTTCTTTCTCGTCATTTTCATCAAAATTTTGAAAATCCTAATTAATGCAATAAATTAAAGGCACAGAAAAGTACTCGGAAGCCACAGCCGTACAATTCTCATTAATAACATCCAGTCCGTCTAATCCTTCGATTACAACAGACTCAAAGGAAAAAGAAAAAGATGTCCTGGACAAGACAGTGGCATCTGGGTTATCACTCCCAAGAATACTGGGCTCAGACTCAAAAGAGCTGGAGTCTGATTCTGACTCCACAGACTCTGTGGAATCAAATTCCGGCTCACTACCTGATCCGGAACTACTCGATAAAAAGCCCTCCTCGTATTGCCAAACGAGGGAGGGTGCAATGGATGCATCGAGAATGCCTGAAAATGGGCCCACAGCCGCTTTATCCCCGATCATGGAAATTGATAAGTTATCCCCCAAGCACTCTGGTACGATCTGAGGATCTGAGAGGAGACAAGTCAGCGCTACCCCCATTTCAATTTCTGTGCTCTCAGAATCTTCCTCCTTGCACTGCTCAGCCTCAGCTGGTGGGTCTGTCTACTCTGCAGTAACTTCATCTCCGGACAACTAAAGATCAAAAAGATTTCAAAATCGGGCAAGCGCCACCTCTCTACATTCAACCATGGCTCCGAAAAGTCGCAAAACGGGAAATCTTCTCCCTCCCGGACAAAGCGTTCGTTCATGGTCCCCTGGATAGGTCGGTGCACCAACTCATAGTGCTTCCTGACTTACCTTGCCCTGGCTCTCCCGGGCATCTCTCTTCCTTTCCTTGCCCAATCCTCTATGGTAGGCAGATAACCTAGTCCAAAGGTATATGGGTTATGCGACACTTCGGCCAACGCTGCGACAGCCTTCCGGCCACTTTGCCCTAATCCCATCCCGAGGATGTGTTGAAGCTTGTTCATAAGGTAGACAGACTATGTACTGACGTATAGCCCCTCATCAATAGCTAGTATATCTTGTACAACCCAGGCCTCAACTAGGGTGAATCCTGACAAAAATACATCCTCCGCGCCATGCTCAATTTCCAGAACTGGTGTAGAAACCTCTGGCAGTGGATGTATTGAAGAATTCCCAAAAATGATTGCCATCCCCTTCCCGTGGGGGTACTTCAGCATTTGGTGTAAGGTGGAAGAGACGACCTTCACTTGGTGCAGCCACAACTGCCCAAGGAGTAGATTGAAGGGTGCGGGAACATCCAAGACATGAAACTCAATGTCCTGTTGCCTTGGGCCAACCTGAGTCTTAATCCGTACGGTCTCTATCACCTCTTGGTTGGTATTATCATAAGCCGTATCACCAGGACTGTAGGCACAAAGTTCGCGGGCTTCAACCCGATAGCATACGCCGTTCTCGACGGACATACATTGATTGTAGACCCCGTGTCCACCAGGACCACCGATATCCATTTCTCCCTACACTCCATAGAGATGTAGAGTGGTTTGTTATGATCTGAGCCCTCGGGCAGTAATTCTTTGTCGGTGAAGGTCAAGGTCGGGGAAGCTCCTCCTAGGAAAACCAGTCCTACCAACTGCTCCAGAGTTGTATCGATTGAAAGCTTGGCCCTATCTATGGCTATAAGGACGGCCTGTCTGTGAACCCTCAAGGCCATAAGCAGTCCTCAGATGGAGATGTCTACTTGGATTTTCTTAAGCTGTTTCAGTACAGCCTCCTCCTTCAGCAATTTTTCCTTTTGCCTCTTCGCTTCTTTGTCCTTCCCAAGTGTAGGGGCTTGAAATACCGTCCACTCCTGGTCATATGATCAACCTCTTCGATGTACCAGGTGTCATCTGGTTGGTTATGCCCCCAGTCTTCGTCTGTGTGGGCAAGGCATAAGTCGTCGTCTTCCCACCACATCCTATCAGCAACCGACAGACAACTGTCCGGCTCCGTTGTAACTGTTTCTATGCTCACAGCACACTCTGTCCCTGTAGGGACTTTGGCCTTCCTAGCCCTCTCAAGATCTTTGATCTTTTCTTGCTCGAGCTGCTTCAATGCAGCCTCCTGTTTAGTGTTTATTGTACTCAAACTACCCGGATCTCGAGCAAAATTCTTCGCACCGGTGCTCTCCAGGGATCCCTCCTGATTCTCGGCCATTCCTGCCACTACTGATATCCCGGCTTCTGATTGCTCATGTTCTGGCTGAGGCGCCTCAACAACATTTGGCTCGTCGCTGAGCTACCTAGTATTCTTTGCTGATTTCACATCCCCTGAGTCCTACTCGTTGAAGAACTGCAGATTGGCAATATCCTCTTCCAGCTCTGCTAGGTCATCTAACCCTTGACTTGGTCCATCTTTCCAAACCACATTGATCTCTGCCCCAACCGATAACTCTACCATCGGCTTAGCCTGGTCTGTTGATGTGATATAACCACTCGGGTTGTACGTAAAGCTCCCAGACCCCTCAGGCTCTGAATCAACATTCCCGTCTGCCTTGAAAGTCATCCCAGTTCTGTGTTCGACAGTCACCACCACCGGTTCGGGTTGGGTTTGGGAGATGCTCAACATGCACAAGTCCATGCTGTTTGGGATGAACACCTTAGGCTTGGGTAGGTGGAAGGGTGTGATGTCTATGCTTGGGTTATATGGAATGGTCGTGGTTTAGATCAGGTTGATGTGCTTGGGTAGTAGAGCTTGGTTATGTGGTGGGAGTAGGTTGGTGGTGACGTTTGGTTTGTCTGGAAGCGCAATCACCTTATTGTCAATGAGATCCTAGATCTCATGACGCAATCTAAAGCACTGGTCGGTGTTGTGACCATACTGTTAGTGAAAGGCACAATATTTGGCTGGGTTATGGGTTGGTGGGAGGTTGTTTGGTAGTGGGCGCGGTTCTAGAGGCTTTAGATACCCCTTTCTAATTAAAACCCCGAGGGCTTTGGACAAAGGCATATACAGCGGGGTAAAAGTCCTCTGGCCCCGCGGTGGGTATTTGGCTGTTTGTGAGCTAGTACCGGACGCACCGGTGAAGGGTGCAGCTGTAGCTATTTTTGGAGTGGTAGTGGTAGCCATGCCCATATCAGAAGTTCTGGCAACTGCAGTACTACTCGTGCCTGCATTCGAACTGCGTGTAAATGCCTTATTGGGCTGTTCCCTGTCTTGGTCGATCAGACCCTGCTTCATAGCATCCTCAATCTGTACCCTAATCTCGTGTAAGTCTGTAAAGGTCGGAAGAGGTAAGACAATCATTCTTTGCATCAGCTTGGGTTGGAGGTTGTGTACAACTATCTTTATCTGATCCTTATCAAGTGGCTTGAGTTATCATCATGGAAGCCTTAGCCCTCCATCGAGTGACAAAGTCAGAAAAGCCTTCCTTCGACTTTTGCCTGGTCGTTTCAAGATCACGGGTTGTGACCTCAATCTGGGTGTTGTATGAATATTGTGTGACAAAGGCCTCAGCCATTTCCTTCTAGCTCATTTTCACTGAGTCCTCCAGCTTGGCATACCAAATGGCCGCAATACCCGACAGGGCCCGACCGAAGAGTGATAGTTTCTGGAGTCTCGTCAAGCCCATCAGGTGCAAAATATCTGAGAATAACCTCAGATGAACCATAGGGTCGCCCGAACCGTCAAAACGGTCTATGTAGGGCATTTTGAACCTGTCCGGCAAGGTCACCGCCGAGTCAGTGTAACCATCCTCTATATCTGGAATGGAGTTCACACCTTGAGCCTTCTTGAATAGCTTTTCAAGTTTACTGACCTTCAGCGCGGTTGGATCCACCTCAAATTCAAACGGTGTATCCATTGGATTAATTGGTGCTTTAGACAGCTTAGGTAGGATTGCTGGTGGAACTGGCCCCGTTGGAACGTCCGTATTCTCCTGGACGTGAGCAGTTTTCCCGAGTGTTAGAACCCTAAGCGAGGGTGGGGGTGGATGCGAAACAGATGCTCTGGCTTGTTGTGATGGCTGCTGTTGTTGGAACCTAGCAATCAGTTCTGCCTGTTGAGTTACCACTTCTGCCTGACGTGTAGTAACCTCGACCTGGCGGGCAGCATCTTGTTGCATGGCTTGCATGGTCTCTTGGAGCTAACGTATCATGTCCTCCATATCTGTCATAAGGTGCTAATCTAACTGAACAGGTGTATCTCTCTCTGCAATAGAAACGGAAACCTCAGTCCGACTACTCACTGGTGGGGTGGACAATGATCGCTGAACCAACGACTGTTGTACTAATATTCCCTGCCTAACTACCCTCTGCCTTGTAACCGAGGGTAATGAAAAGAACACTGCTTGTCTGCCAACTAGATCCTCAGATCGATGAAGCCTTCTACCTCTAACCCAGAGTGCTTTGGGGGAAACTGCCTCCTCGGAAGCAATGATGCTATACTACCTGGCAAAAAGATAAATAAAGCAAAAACAAGGAAACCACAATCAAAAAAACGGACAGCATTTCGACTTAAATAGACACAACACACAGTTGATATTATATGTTGAAAGAACTGTTCTCAAACACTAATCGCTGCCACCAAATCACTGCCTCAAATCTGATACCCCCAAATACTAATGTCCTCAGACTGATACTCAGACTCGTAAACTGATACATGCTGTAGACATCCCATTTTTGACCGACCTTGAGACTCAGACGTCACCAGTTGAGCGCTCGGTGATATTGCATATTGTGCTCGTTCAGAAGTTTCAGAGTCTCGGCTGCGAGCCTTGCCTCCGGACTTCCGAACTCTTTTGTGCTTTGCCTCGGTTTGCGAACCAGGCTCCGTTTTCTCTGTTTTCTCTTCCCGAAGGGAGGGAGAGGTCTCGTAGATCATCTCTCAGTGGCGTGTAAGTCCAATAGATCATCTCTCGTAGATCATCTCTAAGTCCAATTATCAAACCGGCTTCGCGTAGCGTGTAAGTCCAATTTTCAAACCGGCTTCGCGTAGCGTATAAGTCCAATCTTCAAACCGGCTTCGCGTAGCGTATAAGTCCAATTATCAAACCGGCTTCGCGTAGCGTATAAGTCCAATCTTCAAACCGGCTTCGCGTAGCGTATAAGTCCAATTATCAAACCGGCTTCGCGTAGCGTATAAGTCCAATTATCAAACCGGCTTCGCGTAGCGTGTAAGTCCACTTTTCAAACCGGCTTCGCGTAGCGTATAAGTCCAATTATCAAACCGGCTTCGCGTAGCGTGTAAGTCCAATTTTCAAACCGGCTTCGCGTAGCGTATAAATCCAATCTTCAAACCGGCTTCGCGTAGCGTATAAGTCCAATTATCAAACCGGCTTCGCGTAGCGTATAAGTCCAATCTTCAAACCGGCTTCGCGTAGCGTATAAGTCCAATTATCAAACCGGCTTCGCGTAGCGTATAAGTCCAATCTTCAAACCGACTTCGCGTAGCGTATAAGTCCAATTTTCAAACCGGCTTCGCGTAGCGTATAAGTCTAATTATCAAAATCTTCCTGCATATCATTTTGCATCTTGCCCCATGCCTGCGGGCATGCCTACGGGCACATCTTTGTTATCTTGCATGTTTGTCTAAGTCTTCGGTCTTGTCAAAAATGGGTCGTCTCTGGGCTTTGACATTCACTCCCGTCACTTATGACTTTCGAGTTCTATCAAAGAGGGGCAACTGTAGACACCCCATTTTTGACCAACCTTGAGACTCAGACGTCACCAGTTGAGCGCTCGGTGATATTGCATATTGTGCTCGTTCAGAAGTTTCAGAGTCTCGGCTGCGAGCCTTGCCTCCGGACTTCCGGACTCTTTTGTGCTTTGCCTCGAATTGCGAATCAGGCTTCGTTTTCTCTGTTTTCTCTGTTTTCTCTTCCCGAAGGGAGGGAGAGGTCTCGTAGATCATCTCTCAGTGGCCGTAGGCCATTTTGTCCATTTGGAGTCCAGTTTTCGGTTTTTCAGAGCCGTTGGCCGTGTGCCTCGGTTCGGGACCGCTTAACCATCTCCGTTTGCTCTGGTTTTTAGCATACTTCTTATTTGCTCTCTTTTGAGGGACACTGTGGTCCGAGAGACCGACTTTGTGGTCGAACACCACTTCCGGTGCCTAACAGTCAATTTTCGGGGCCTTAGGCTGCGCGTTTCGGCCCCCGAACCTTCATTTTGCATCGGTTTGGGCTCATTTTTGGTGGAGACCTTATTTTCACTGTTAGAAAGCTTGTAGGAGGGTGGGAGGCCAGAAATTTTTCTGAAAAGCCAACTTCTTTTTGGTCAAAAGTGGTTCAGCATGAATCCGGGAAGGAGAAAAATCTGCGCGGCTTCACCGAAACGGGCGTAACTCTTTGCACAAGAGGAATTAAGATATGAGGCCACCACCATTGGAAATCTTACTTCCGGGGCTTCATTTTGCACTCAAGAATCTCCTAAGTCCAAGTCCGGGGGGGAGGAGATGTGGTTGGTTGAAGTCCGGTTGGACCGAATCTGCGCGGCTTCACGGAAAAGGGCATAACTTTTTCTACAGGAGGAATTTTAATGCAAGGTTTACGCCATTGGAAAGATAACTTCTGGGGCTTCATCCAAGGGGGTGGCCGGCCACTTTTTCCCTTTTGACCTGGCCGGCCGGCCACTTACCTGGTGGATGACTTTTTTTTCCCCTTTTAAACTGGCCGGCCATTTTTGCCCCTGTGAGTGCATTCCAGCCATGTATTTTTTTTTACACTTCACCCATGTCCGAGGGTTTGGCACTTTTGGAGGGAAACTTGACTCATTTTTCCCTCCATTTTTCCCCCCCTTTTTCCCCCTCTTTGGCTTATATATCAGCAGCTTTAGCTGCTGGTTTAGGGTTGCAAAAAATCCCCTCTAAGCTCCATTGTTGTATCTCTCTTTCTCCCTCTCTTCCAAGCTCTAATCCTTTAAGTCCTATCCCATTTTCACACCACTACCTAGCATCACCACCACTACTCCATTTCCAGCAGCTTGGGGAGCTTTTCAGCAGCTAGGAGGCATCACTTCTCATGCCAAGAAACAACCAAGGGTTGGTCTCCAAGGGTAAGTGTCAATTCCCTCTTTTTGAGCTTAATTTTGCAATATTTTTTTAGCTATTTTGCTTGCTGTTTTGAGCTCCGACCAAAATTGAAAGTACCCTTTATTTGAGCTCTATTTCATGTTTCATTAAGGGAATTTTGGCATTTGAGGTCCCCATCTTGCACTTCCTTCTTTATCTCTTCTTTAGGCCCTAATCTTGCATGTTATTTTTGGCCTATATGTGATCTGTTTTAGGGCATGTTATAAACTGTAAGTGAGCTTATTTTGAGCCCTTATTCAACATTGAAGAAGGGCTCATTACTGTTTGGGACCTCCATGTGCCACTTGTCATTATACCCCTCTTTGGTCCCCATTTTTGCATGATTTATTAGCCTATTGTTTCTCTATTTTTGGACCTTGGTACGAACTGAAAGTGACCATATTTTGACCCCCTTGTCATGTTTCATTAAGGGTCTTTGGCTTTTTGATGAATGCTTTGTATACTTTCTGTTTTGACCTCTTTTGGGCCCTACCTTGCATGGCATTTTGAGCATACTTGTATATTGTTTTGGGGGTTGCCATAAACTGTAAGTAGTCATATTTTTTGTCCCTCTTCAGTGTTTTAGAAGAGTCTTTTTCTGTTTGGGCTTTACATCTACCACTTGCTTCATTGCCTCCCTTGCGGAGCCATTTTTGTATGATAATTTAGTCCCATTTGTGCTTACTGTTTGGCCATGCTTTGAACTGTAAAAATGCTTATTTTGGGGCTGCCTTGCTTCTGTCTTTTCATTCCATGTACCAATTATGCATGCTTTGTATAGCTGTAAGCCATTTCATGTACCTGGTTTTGCATTTCGGGAGAAATTCCGTGCATCGGGTGTCATTTCGCCTTGATTCGGGGCTGTTTTGCATCTCATTTTGCCTCTGATTTTTGCATGCTTGCATACCATATTCTATGTCTTTGCCATGTCTCATTAGAGTGGCATTTCGGTGCCTGAGGGTCGGTCCTCGGTTTGCGTGCCCGCGTGCACGCATTTCGAGTTGTCTTGTTTTCATCTAATGGCCTCCTATGTGAGTGTGACTGAGGTCCACTTGTGTTGGTGTAAGTCCATATTGCATTGTGTATGTCATTCCATTTCATAGCATTGTGTATGCTAGGTTGTATATTAGTGCATTGTGTATGCCATGTTACCTCGTGCATCGTGTATGCCATTTCATAACATTGTGTATGTTAGGTTGTATCTTAGTTTGCATTCATGCATGTCATGCACATTGCATTGTGCTTGGAATAGGAGTTAGCCCGAGCACGGGAAACGAGGTACGTTCCGTACTCCGAGTGACGGAACGTGTCTCAATTCCCTAGTCACCGACACTCCGGATCATCCATGATGGAGTTAGGTCTTGTTGTGTTTTCATGTGCATTCATTTCATATTAAATTGTGCAATTCGACTCCTCGGCCATCATGCATCGAGATGCGTGATTGGTGGCACGAGGATCGAGACATACATACATTTGTGAAAATACATTGCTATGCCCCTTTCCTGCTCTCTGTTGCAGCAAATCAAGAATCAGCGGTCTTCCGAAGCTTGGCACGTATTTCAAAAAATAGGTGCAAACAGAGGCTAATTGGGGCATCGTCATGGATTTCCGCACGAAGGCAACCCGAGCATACATCATTCATCAGAATCAAGGCAGCCCCTGGCTTGCACGCCAGTTTTACAGCTTTCTTAGTTAATTTGTAAATTAATTAGGAATTTATACATTATTTGGACTGTATTATTTGGACTGTAATATTCTTTTATTCGGGACTGTATATTTATTCGGACCCTCTGTGCGAGGGCACAACTGTAATAAGTGTGCGTGTGTGTGTTGTATGTCTTCCAACCCCACGTCTTTCTCCCTTTTATTTATCTGCTTATGATGGTTAGATTAGGGCATATTTTAATTAGCATACAGTATGATAGCATGTTTGCATTCATTCATCTGTCTTGCATGCACCGGGCTCGGCGCATCATACTAACTGCATTGTATTTTCAATTCCAAATTGAATACATGTTAGCTGTAGCATTTCATATGCCATGTTTAGAATAGCCGAGCCTGCTATAGTTGCATTTTGCATGTGTTGCATTAGGCATTTCTGTATAATTAGGATCATGCATGATTTCTAACCTAGCTTCTGTTTTGGCTTGGAGTACTCGGTGAGTTTTATGCTTTAGCATCCTTGCATGCGTGTGAGTGACTGCCATGAATAGCATGCTTACCATGAGGCTATGTGCTTATGTGATATAAACTGCCTGAATGCCTGTGGGTGAAGGTTGGGTTATTTGGATTGGAACAATTCATCAAATGTTTGTTTTAAGCCCACTAGATAGTGGCAAAACCATTGTTTTCTAAGCCCACCCGAGGGTGGCAAATCCACGTCTTAGCCTACTTGCGGGTAGCACCATCAAACCATTTTCAAACAAACAAACATGAAATGTTTTGTTCCAATTCAGGCGACTCAGTCTATACTTGTATGCTGTGCGCATCACATAGTAACCTAGGCTAATAACCGAAATAAGAACGCATAATGTTTTCAAAAATAGATATCATGGTTAGTAGAGGCCGATCTTTGATCGGGCGAGTGGGGGTGCTCATGAAGTAACCTTCCCCAATCGTACCCAAGTTCCCGAGCCGAGGCAACTTTGGTGATGACGGACACGTGGCCTTTGGCACCGAGTCAGGGTTTCCTAAATTTCCCCAAAAATAAAATATTTAGGTGGCGACTCTGTATCTGGCAAAGCAGTCCATGATTGGCACTTCTTTCAAAAATTTGTTTTCTCAAAACGATTTGCCAGATTTGGACTCTTTGATTCAGATTAAGAACCGTGACAATTTTAGAGTCCTGAGCTATAGTGGGCCCAATATCGAACGGAACGGCGGGGGACTCGTTCCTTCCCCGGGGCGTTCGGGGGATGTCTACACATGCATTCCTGTAGAGACACACTCTAAAAGCACATAGCAAACAAGTGAGAGCCAAAACACCCCTATGGAGGGGTAGGGTTTCCCTGTCCTATCTTGTCAGGAGCTAGGGTTTCATTATGCACGTAGCAGTTTCAAACAACCTACAATCGGGTAAGCAATCTGTCCTAGTTTGGAATGGTCTTTACGGCTTTCGATATGCAACTAGGTCGAATGGTCAAAAAAGGTGTCTCGGCAAAAACCAAGGTTTGTGTTCCCATCGTGGCAAAGCCCGTAACCGGTCAGCCTTATGGCACGTTTTTCCACGCAAGCCTCCGGCAAACCGTTTAGAAATAGTAGATGGCAAACACTGTGACTTAAGCGTACCAATGCAAATGCAATGCAAAGAAACACATAAGTGTAGACAAAACAATATATCATGAGTTCGAGTCAAGTTCTCTAAATCCCCAGCAAAGTCACCAGAAACTGTAGATTGCCCGAACTCACTCCGCGCACGAGGGCGCGAATTGGTTTCTAGCTACTACAGTTCAGACTCTTGTCACAGTTCTGAATCTAACCTCACAAAGTGCAATGTAAGACTGATAAATCGCCAAAGAGTCCAAATCTGGCAAATCGTTTTGGAAAATCGATTTTAACCAAAAAGCGCCAAACATGGACTACTTTGCCAGATTTCAGAGTCGCCACCTAAATATTTTGTTTTTGGAAAATTTAGGAAACCCTGACTCATGCCTAAGGCCACATGTCCATCATCACCAAAGTTGCTTCTGTTCGGAAACTTGGGTACGAGAGGGGAAGGTCCTGAAATGAGCACCTTCGCTTACCCAATCAAAGATCGGCCTTTACTAACATGATACGTTGTTTCTGAAAACACATGTGTTCTTATTCTGGTTATTTAATCTAGAATTACTATGTGATGCGCACAGCATACAAGTATAGACTAAATCACTCAATTTGGAACAAAACATCTCATGTTTATTTTTCGAAAATGGTTTGAAGTTGCTACCCTCAAGTAGGCTAAAGCGCAGATTTGCCACCCTCAAGTGGGCTTTAAAACATGATTTGCCACTCTCAAGTGGGCTTAAAACGCACATTTTGAAGAATTGTTCTAATTTAAGCAATGATGCCTTCATCCACAGGCATTCATGCAGTTAAACACTTAAGCAAATAGCCTCATGGCAAACATGCTGTCATGGCAATCACTTACATGCATGCAAGGATGCTAAAGCATAAGCACTCACAGTGCACTCCAAGCCAAAACAGAAGTTAGTTAGTAATCAATGTATAATCCTAACTATGTCAACAATGCCCAATGCAACACATGCAAAATGCAACTAAGTAGGCTGGCTATCCAAGATGGCATATGAATGCAACACTTGATAACATGCTTTGAAACACGTATTCAAGAAAGTGTATTGAAATACAATGTAGTTTGTATGATGCGCCGAGCCCGGTGCATGCGAGACAAATGAATGATGCACGCATGCGAAGCATAAGTATGTTAATTGAAACATGCCCTAAAACTAACCACTGAAAGCGGATAAATAAAAGGGAGAAAGACGTGGGGTTGGAAGACATTCATACACACACGCACACTTATTACAACATTTGCCCTCTCGATGGAGGGTCTGAATAATTAAGCTAAGCTAACTGGCTAAGCTAATCAAACCAACTAATTAACTAACTTAGCTAATTAATTATTACAAACCAAATTGAATTGAATAACCAGGTAATCTAAGCTAATTAAATATTACAACGCAGATTAAACTAATTAATTACAACACGTGTAATTAACTACAACTAGCTAGTAAAGTGGTAAAATGGCCTCGCAGACGAGGGAGGCATGCATGCTAGGTTGCGTCCTCCTGGAAATCCACTGCCTTGCCTCAAGATGCCTCTGTTTGCACACCTTTAGACCTCTAAAAATTGTGCCAACTTCCAGATTGCTTCTGACTGATCTCAGGAACCTACTGAGGGATGATTGGCCATGATTGGTGGTAATCGGCCAAAGTTGATGGCCATCGGCCAATTCTGATAGCCAATCGGCAGCCTTGGTTGCCGGTCGGCAGCTTTGATGGCCGGTCGGCCACTGCTTCCTACAATTTCTCCTTTTGCTGTAACAGAGCATAAACAGGGACATGACAGTGTATTTGCAAGGGAATGTGTGTGCAACCACACTCCTTATCATGTCTTAAGCCCAAAGGAGTGTAGTGCTCAGCTCTCAAGCCACCAATCACACATCTCGATGCATGATGGCCAAAGAGTCAAGTTTGCGCAATGTTGATGAATGCATAAACAAGACTCAATGAACCTCCACCTTATCATGCATGATCAAAGGTGTCGGTGACCTAAGGAAATGAGGCACGCTTCATCACTTTGAGTATGAAACGTCCCTCATTCCTCGTGTTTGGATTAACGTCCGATCCAAACACATGTAATGCAACACACATGCAAACAACGTGCTTATCTATCAATGCAAAAGTGGCATGCACAAGGCTCTATCATGTAAGCAATGCATGCAAGACATGTTAAGGAGCTAAGGCATCAAAGCTAGTGAAGTATATTACACATGAGGCATGCACTATCAATCTTGAATGGTCAAACCACACATGGACAACCCTAAGATACTTCAAAATAATGGCCAAAACTCAACAAAACTTAGACACAAAAAACAAGGAATGCATACTCAACTCATAGCTCGCAAGCAAAGCATAAAGGCACAACTCTTAAACACAATTAAAGAGTGATAAACATGAGAGTATGACAAGGTTATATTCTATGAAATCATATTCCAAATGATGATGTATCATGCAAATAGCCCAAGCAAAGCATGTTAAGAGGCTTGAAACACAAAGCTAGTCAAGGGATTTTACACTACAACTATGCAAGGCAAGGCATATATGATCAAGACCACTCAAATTAGACCTAAAGCATGATAAAACAGTGGCAAAAATGTACTGGGGCAAATCTAACACATGCTAGAATAATGAACTAAGGCATGAAGCATGTTAGACCAAAGAGCATGATTGCACTACAAGTACCAAAAGCAAGTAACCAATGACCAAATCAACCAAAAACAGAGTTATGGCAAGTCCAAAAAGTCACAAAAACATGCTTGGACTTAGCTTAAAAGAAGTAGAAAAGCATGCTCAAGTATGAAGCCAACAAGGCAGGAAACAAGACAAGAAGAGGGGTGACCACCCCATCTCATTTTGGACCTTAAAAACACCTTTCCACCACTGAAATTCCTCTGAGTTTCAATGGTAGAAAGGCCATGCAAAGGCCACTACAAAAGCTTCAAGGAATGGCTCCAAAGCTTAACAAATAAGGCATACAAGGGGGTGAAACACCCCCAACTCCCACAAGGCCTCAAATAATCATTTTAAACACTTAAAAATAAAGCTTTTTGTAGTTGAAAGCCAAGCCTAAAACAGCATGCAAAGGTGACTAAGATGACATACAAAGATAAGCTTAAAAGGGGAATACACTCACCCTTGAAGAACAACAGCAAAATAAGCCTTCCGCTGAGTCAAAACCAGCCTTTTGAGTCCCAACAATACCCTTAAGTACCTCAGCAACAAAGTGATGGTGCTTTACTAGGTGTTTGTGTGCAATAGTATAAGAAAACACACTTTAAGGCTCAATATAGCACAAATATAGAGAGAGGGAGAATTCTAGTGAGAGAAGGATATTTTTTTTCCTCTAAATTTTCTGAACCTCTGGAAGGGGAGAGGAGCCTCCCCTTATATAGAATTACAAGCCTCAAGCTTGTTTGACAAGCTAGAAGCTTGTTACAATCCCTCCATACATGTGTATGGAGGATGCCTTCTGTGCCCAATAGCTGGCACCAAAAATATCTGCAAAAGCAAAAGAAAAGGCCTCAGCCAAAAAACATGGCCGACCGGCCATTAAAAAGGTCGACCGACCATCAGTGAGGCCGACCGGATGGCCAATGGATAAAAGGCATGGCCGATGGGCACGGGGCCTGGCCGATAGGTTGTAGGGCTAGCCAGCAAGCTACCCTCTTCCCTCAGAAACAAAGCCACAAGCTCTTGGTCCATAACCAAGCACAAAACAGACAAATTGAGAGGCTCCCAGGCAAGGCGCACAGCCGAGAACTTCAGGACTCAAAACGAACACGAGCATGGATGATCACAGTAGGTCCTATGCACCAAATTTGGCAGGTCTAAGTAGTAACGCGTTCTATGCTGTTTTGTGATTCACGTAGTATATTTGGTTACTCAAAACCATTATCGGGTAAATAGAAAATTGAAGCCAAAGTGAGCTCCATGGAAATAGAGTTTTTTGTAAAAATTTCCTAAAGGTTTAAATTAAAGGCTTATCCCACGTTGGTTTGGTGGAAAAACTTTTATGGGCTTATAAGGCTTGAGTTTGCAACTTGCGGAGGGCTCTAAGGGGCACCCCAAGTTTGTAAAAGGAAGAGATTATGGGCAAAGTGGGCTAGACCCATTAGACCCAAAAATAAACACTCACGCGTAAGCCGCCACCGCCATTCGTCCGGTCGGGCGAGCTAGGCTTGGGTGCGGGTGCGTGGTGTGAGGTTGGGTTGGGCTTGTCCGGCCCAATGCTTATCTTTTTGGGCCAAAAACATTTGAATTTAATTTTATTTTTTGGTAAAATAAAATATGACCAGTTTTAAATTTCAAATTTTGATTAGAAAAATTCAAATTTTGCTTGCACCTCTTCAAACCTTCTGTAGAGATTCATATCTGTCTGAACAGGTTCAAGTTCAAACCCATATCTATTTAAATTCAAATCAAACAGGTTCATACGTATTGAGTTCAAAACTGAACAGATTTTCTATCTGTTCAACACTGTCCGAACAGGTACCATACCTGTTGGATTCAAATTTGAACAACCACATTTTCTCTTATAAATAAATAAACCCTCATTTGGATTTTTCATTTAGAAAATTCATTCTTTCCTCTGCTATCACTCTCTGCATTTTGCTACATTAATTTTTCCTGTGAGAAAGAGTGTAAACACAAAGTGTGTTCGTTGTGTGAATAGTTTATAGTGCTACTACTATTCACTGTTGATCTTTTTATCCTGAGACATAGACATCCACAATCTAAATGCACTATGGAGAGGACGAATCTGTCTTAAGGACACAGTGTTAAACATTGGACTTGATCAAAAATTTGTTTGAGAAAATAATAAGATAAGTTCCTTGATTACTTTTCTGGTTAATTATTTTTCCTGTTCCAGATTTTGATTTTGTTTTTGTAACAAAATAAAAATCTATTTTTATTTATTTATTTTTATACACTATTTTGATATTTGTAATCAAACAGTCTCTCTCTCTCTCTCTCTCTCTAAAATTCATATTTCGAATACAGTAAAGATTGTCCAACAAAAATGACTACCAACTACAAACTTTACAAGCATCTCATTCTTGACTGGGTCCACCACATCCTGGAACAAACAATATTTCCTTTCCTATTAGACGTGTCTCATGGAGTTGCAGAATAAATTTATTGGATAAGAAAAATAACCTTAACAACACAAAGGATATCAAAACGTGAAATGATTGGATCTGTCAATTCAACATTTTGTGAGAAAGTCTTTGAGGAATCATATCTGGAGGGGGAAAAAAAAGAGAAAAAAGAAGAAAGAAAGGAATTTCCATTAGATCCATGAGTAAGAATTTAAAAAAGAAAAAATAAAAGACAACAAAACCAAAGACAGAAAATATAGCAAAGGGCAACATTGCAAGGTTGGTAGAACAAGATCCCATGTCTAATCAAGCAAATATTTAATAAAGTACAAAGAAGTGGGATCAATTTATGAATGGCAGGAATGAAATTGGGAAGAGATATAGCTGCCATCTAATCTCTCTCTCTCTCTCTCTCTCTCTCTCTCCATGCAATGAGTTGGCATTTACAAGCATGATCTTCATTAAACAAGCCTAAATACTAAGCCACAGAGGATATTGCCAAGCTTATAATAACTCTTGCCTCATCAAAATAAATTTATTATCTTGCGTATTTTTCATACCTTCCACCAACAGGATTTGCAGCAGCAATAACAAAGCACCGAGCCTGGAGAGAAGTGACAATCCCAGCCTTTGATATGCTAATACTCTGCTGCCCTATTGCTTCATGGATACTTACCCTGATCAAAAGTTAACATTTCCAAAATCAACTAAAAATGTTTTAGAAGACTAAATACATGGGCATAGGCATATGCATTTACTTACATGTCCTGTTCATTTATCTTGTCAAACTCATCAATAAGGCATATCCCTTTATCGGCAAGTACAAGGGCTCCTCCATCAAGCATCCACTCTCGTGTGACTGGGTCCTTGTGTACTGCCGCTGTTAGCCCTACAGCAGAAGCTCCTTTTCCAGTTGTATAAACAGCCCTATGGGTAGTCTTTTCAACATACCTTAGAAGAAAATATCAAACAAACGAAAGCCTGGGAAGTGAACACCATTAAAGAATTAAGACACTTTAGATATGAACTGGGGTATCTCTTACTTGAGAAACTGAGATTTTGCTATCCCTGGGTCACCTAGCTGGAGCACATTTATGTCCCCTCGCAACCAATGTTTCCCAACGTTTTTCTCTTAACCTCCAAACATTGCAAGAGCTATTACAGTTTTTATGTCGTCGTGGCCATAGATTTGATGAAGCAATTGACTTGATAATCTGAGATACACTTACAAAAACTATTCACTGAAAAATTATATCTGAAGTTTTATAGATCTAATCATTTAGAAAAAAAATTACTCAAAATGGATATCATTGCAATACAACAATGACATGGTCTCAGAAGATATTCACTAAGATACTTTTTCTCCAATATTTGGATCCTTAGCCAACTTCTCAATTTCTTCTTTGTCCTCCTCTGTAAGGCTGTAAGCTGAAAATAGGTCTTGCTTCTTCGTGACGTAGTTTGCCTCGACTATTGTGGAAAATACTGGAAATCCATTCTTTGTGTTTAATGACAAGTCACAATTGTTCGTGTAAATTCCAGTGACCTCCTAAAAATAATAGACGGAGTAAGGGACCAAATCAAGAAGAAAAAAAATCACAGATCCAAAGAAATTGGAGAAACAATCAATATTACTCTATATATCAAATGAAGTCATTTTTAGTCAAATTTGAGTAACAAAAGCATTACAAGGAAAATGCAGAATGCAGATTAATTAAAAATCTGCATCTATGGGATGTGTTCTACACTTAAATGGAACACATTGTAATTAAAAATTTACATCTATTGACGAAAATAAATTTGTCACCTATTATTTTTATTTCTTTATTATACGTGACAAAATTTATAATTCCTCATAGATTATTCTTATTTAGTAATGAAATTTGTTTTCTTCACTAATTTTCATCACCACATATATATATATATATATATATATATTCACAATAAAAAGATTTACAAGAGAAATTCCGGAGAAAAAAAAAAAAAAAAAACAACAATAACAACAACAACAACAACTAATGCACTAATACACTAACAAACAATTCCCCAAATCACGTAACAAACACTAAAGATAAAAACATCAACAAAGCACATATCTAACAGGGTTGTTAATCTTCATAATTGATATCCAACAACAACAACAACTAACAATCATAAACCACCTAAACAGATATATATTCAGAGAGCAAGAAAGATTCAAACTTGCTTGTGATAGATATAGACATAAGTAAGACCACACTTTTACCACAATAGTGACAGTCAAAGTGAAAGTTCCAACACCCACACAGGATAAAATATGTCTTCTTCTTCAAAGAACATAATGAAACCAGAGCAAAATTCAACTTTATTTCTCTCTCTCTCGTTTCTCTTCCTCAAATCTTCATCATTTTCTTTCATTTTCATTTCATTGTACTCACAAGATCAATGTCTTTCACTTTCTTAACTCAAATAAAGTAAACCTAAATATATTTACGAAATTTCTGTTCACATAAAATAGCAAAATTTTTTATTCTAGATTTTTTTTTTTCAAATATTTGTTCAATATGAGGAAATGAAGCACAAATCACCAGAATCAAATCCCTATTTATAAATCTAATCCCTGAGCAGAGCATTAATGGCTAACAATTAACTAGCAACAAAAACCCAAAAAATACATATAAACTTGAAATCCCAAATGATAAATCAAACCTTTTAAATCGCTCAATAAAGAAAACAATTCCAAATTTACCAAATCAACAATAAAACCAGATTATAAGCTAAAAATTTTGTAAATATTGAAAACCCATAAAATCAGAAATGTTTGAAAACAACACTAGTTGTACCCATTTGTTTTACTCAGACTGCATTGCCAAACATGTTGTAGTGAAATTTCAAGAGAATATATCGATGGTGAAGTGTCCAGAATTGAATTGTAAAGGGGTTTTGTAGGCCCGAGTCCTGTTGTCTCATTATATCCAAATTAGTGTTTGATCGGTGGGAAAATGTGTTGTGTGAATAGATTATTCTTGCTTCTCAGAAATTTTAGTGTCCTTTTAAGGACTGTTCAGTTGTGTTGGTTGATGATGGTGGTGAGGTTGTGACTGTCTGAGTGCCCTAATTGTAACTCAATTAAATCGATGCAATACAAGAAAAAAAAATAGAGATAAAAGTACTTGGGTTTGATGTAGAGAGTGAATCCCTGTTTATACAAGAAAGGCGTAGGCGTTGAACGTGGAGTAGCGAGGGCAAAGAGCAATGGAGAGATATTACGGGCGTCTGGTTTGATAGAGAGAGAGAGAGAGAGAAAGAAAGAGAAAGAGAGAGGGTTGATTAATAGAAAAGAGGCAAAATAGAAAATAGGCAAAACAAAAATTAAAACCCTATTTTGAGAGAGAGATGGTAAACATAAAAGGGGTAAAAAAAAAAAATTAATACCCTATTTTTTTTCATTGCCGCTTAATACATCAAAATTTTCCTACGAAAAGATCTCAAAAATATTAAAAATTATTGGTGACAAAAATATATTCTTCACAAATAATTTTATGATTAGTGACAAATTTTTTTCTCACCAAAAATCCCAAAATTTTGGCGCCACCCAAAAAAATTAACGGGAAAATTTT
Source organism: Camellia sinensis (assembly GCF_055761805.1). Classification (NCBI taxonomy): domain Eukaryota; kingdom Viridiplantae; phylum Streptophyta; class Magnoliopsida; order Ericales; family Theaceae; genus Camellia; species Camellia sinensis. The sequence continues at coordinate 46,437,128 of NC_138964.1, forward strand.
TGGTAACGAAACTTAATTTTTTCTCACCTAAAAGGAAGTATTTATTGACGAAAATAAATTTCGTCACCTATTTTTTTTTATTAATTTTTTCGTCAACTATTTATTAATTAATTTTTTTTTTTTATATTATATGTGATAAAATTTATAAATTCCTCACGAATCATTCTTATTTAGTGATAAATTATTTTTTCTTCATTAGTTACCATAGGTTACTTTTTGCTATAGTTTGAAATTACCCCGCATAGTATTATTAAAATTAAGAACTTTAACCCATGGGTGAGTGGCAACCTGGTAAGGGCCTGGGGTTTAAGCCCCTAGGTCCTGGGTTCAACTCCCCTCTGGGCCAATCTCTTGGGCATAGCACAGTTGGTTAGGAGGTTGACCTCAAGGATGCCTTATCAGCTCCTTGGTGTGGGTTTAATTCTCCCCCGCTGTGCGAGTCCTGACTTAAGCGGAGTTTGCCTTGGGAGGTCGGGACAAGCTTCCAGGTTATAGTCTCTTACTCGGAACGGACAACAGGACACCCTGGTGATCTCCTCAAGGGGCGCTGCCTTGGACCTGCGGGAGAGTGGGAGGATTTTCCTGTAACAAAAAAATTAAGAACTTTGTTATCATTAGTAATTTAATTGTACACAATACTCACCTGAGTGTGAGTCTCATATAATGTGAATCATACCCCTTTATGAATATTATGTAAAAATTTTAATTATTTTTTAAAGGAAAATGCTAAAAACAAGTTTAAAAATTGTTATTAGTGTTAAAAAAAAATGTGTAAAAAATATGAATGTGTATTAAATTGCGTAAAAATATTTTGAGATATGTGAAAAATATAGTGAAATTATAATTTTTTTGACATATTACAATGTTTATTGACAACTCTTAAAACTATCATTTGAAAGCGGGAGAGGTTACAATGTCCACTTGCACATTGTAGGAAAAGTTGCAATTTTTGTGAAAGAAGTTACACATTTTATGAGATAAAAATTACAATTTTGGGATAAAAATTATGAATTTTAAAGTTATAATGTGTATCTAAAAATCATGTATAACTAAAGATATATTTTTTTATGAGAGAAGTTACATATTTTGTGAGAAGCAAAAAATTATATTTTTTGTGAAGAAAAAAAGTTATATTTTTGTGATAAAACTTATATATTTTATGAGGAAAATTATAGGTTGCGTTTAGTTTGGTTTTGGAATTATGATTCTTTTTTTTGGAGTTGTGATTTGAGTGTGTAATTGTGAGTTAAGTTTTGAAAATGAAAATTTTGTTTGGTTATGAGTTTTGAAAAGTGTTTTTGATAAGAGTTTTTAAATTTTGAAAAGAGTTTTGAGTTTTGAAAATAGTTTTGAGTTGTATTTTGAGTTTTGAGTTTTTGAATTTTAAGTTGTATTTTGAATTTTTTGGATTTATTTTTTTAAAATAAATGTTTAAGAAAATTTTATTTTTTTATTTTAAATATATAATTTTTATTTAAATATTTTATTTTATTTTGTAAATATTTTAATTTTTAATTTTAATATTTTAAACTCAAAACACAATTCCACACTCAAATCGTAACCAAATACATAACTCAAAACTTAATTCAAAAATTATTTTCAAAAATCATAACTAAACACATAACTCGAAACTCCACACTGCTTTCAAAATTCTACACTCAAATCATAACAAACACATAACAAAAAAATTAAAATATTTAAAAATAAATTTATAAAATAAAATAAAATATTTAAAATGAAAAAATAATTTTTTTAATATTAAAAAAAATACAACACATAAATGTATGAAATATAGTGCACATTAAAATAAATAAATAAATATTTAAAATATAAAATATTTACCCTAAAAAAATTAAATTAAATTTTTTAAAAAATATTTAAAAAATAAATCCAAAAAATTTTAGAATACAACTCAAAACTTAAAATATAATTCAAAACTCTTTTCAAAACTTATAACCAAATAAATTTTCTTTTTTCAAAACTCAATTCAAAACTCATAACTCAAAACAAGACTTCACGCTTAAATCATGATTCTAAAAATAATTTTAAAAAATAAAATAAAAAAAATATTTTTTTGAATATTTTTTTTAAATAAAATTTTGAAAAGAGTTTGATTTTGAGTTTTAAGTTGTATGTTTAGTTATGAATTTTAAAATTAATTTTTAAATTAAATTTTGAATTATATATTTAGTTATAAATTTCCAAAAGGCAAACTAAACACAGTCAAACTTTTTCCATAAGGTTCTTCACTTGCGCATCATAACATTCTCCTTTTATTAAAATGGACTTGAACTAAAAAGCATCAAATTACGAATTTTACAGATTCTTTATTCAATCCTAATAAGATTCTCCTTTTACCATTGTTCAAATTAATAAGATCTTGACACGTATACTCACAAGGGAAATAGGACGTGCACGTTGCTAATTGGATAGCCGGATTAAAATATTACACATTTCAGGCTTTGGCAAAGTACATAAATAAAAGAGCAATTTGAAATTTGTTTAAAATATAAATTACTTTATATAATTTAAAAAATTATAAATATTTTTTGTTAAAAATTTTTATTTAATAGAATTAATTAAAAAAATAAAATTCATAATTGCTCTCCTATATAATAATAAAATTACCCAAATTGTTAATTGAAACATATTTTTAACATAATAAAAAACTCTTAATTGATTTTATGATTTATTAATAAAAGGGCGATTTATTATGAAATTAAAAACCTTAGGGAGTGGGAAGCAATTTTCAAAACTACAGAGGGTAATTTGTATTTTAATCAACCCTCAAGGAGTGTATTTATAGTTTAAGCCTTAATAAAATGAATTGCATTATGTTTAGTTTCAGTTTTCAGAATTCACTTTTCAAAAAATTATAATTTTTCTTTTTTCGTTTTTTTTTCATTGAATTTTTTTCATATTTTAAGCAAATTGTTAAAAAGATTTTAGACTCACCTAACATAAATACACTTAAAAGGTATAGTATTTGTGAATTTTTTCTAAATACCAAAAAAATAAAAAAATACAAAAATTCAGCACATTTTTTATTTTTTTGTGTATTTATTAATTTTTTAAAATATTTTTTCAAAAATATTTTATTATTTAGATACATCTAAATAAGGTGCATTTAAAAAAGTAAAAAAAATTACTTAAATTTTTTAAAATATTCACTAAAAACAAAAAATAAAATACAATATATTTTTTTTAGTAAATTATACTTTATCCCTTTAAATTTAAATATATTTTTTTATTATTTTAGCTCTTTACATGTATATTTTTTTTATTTTGATTATAAATGTTTACAATTTTTTTCAAATTAACTTTCATTCAATTTTGGATGAAAAAAGTCACATGAATGTGGCGCCACATGGCTTAAAATATATAAATTACACTTTACTCTTTTTAAGTTTTACAATTTCTTATTTTGATTCTTAAAATTATTTTTTTCTAACTTTAACCTTTAATATTTATAATTTTTTTTCTTCTAATTTTCGAACCCCCAAACCCAAATTCCAACCCCTTCTCTTTCTCATCTTCAAATTCACTCACAAATTTTCACTGTTCCTTTACCATCCCCATCTACCTCAACCTTGACTACTTCTCTTTATTTCCATTGCGCTTCTCTATCTCTTTTCTTCAATTTCTCACCTATGTATCACGACTATCATTCATATACACCCAAACATCTTTCTGTATGGTTGAGTTTTTGTAACATCTTGAATTCTGCAAGTTCACTCAAGCGATGGAGTTACCGCTCGAGTAGTGAATCAAGGCTCCCTATATTCTTTTTGCAAGTCGTGTGTTAAGGGAAACCGCTCGAGCAGTTAATTGATTGCTCGAGCGTAGAAGTGTGGCCACTAGTACTTTTCATTCCAAACCTGCAGTTTTTTGGAAGCTCGCATTTACCACTCAAGCAGTGGAAAGACCATTGGAGCGGTCTGTTCAGAGCGACCAACTTAAAAATAACTTTTTCTCATTTCTTTCTTACGTTTTCATATCCTCTCTCTCTCTCTCTCTCTCTCTCTCTCTCTCACACACACACACACACACACACACACACACACACCTATTTCTGAAAACCCTAGCCTCAAACACTTGATTTCCTCTAGTTTTACCAAAGATCTCTTCAAAACCTTGCATTAGAAGTGAAGAACTCGTGAGGATCAAAGCTTTCACCGATTGAATTGTGTTTTTATCAAGTTTTCCTGTTGGGTCTTCAACTCCTAGTTTCCATTTTCAAAGTAGGGGTACTTTTAATTTAGTATATCTATAATTTGAGGTATAGATGTGGTATTTTCTTGGTTATGGTGATGTATGAAATGATTTTTTCATATAAAATAGGTTTGATAAACCAAAAGGGGGGCTTATACCTAATTTTTGGAAAAGATTATGAATATTTCTAGTTGATTCTTGATGTTGATGATGAATATTTGTTCTTTAAGTGTAAAAAAAGGAAAAGCCCCAATTTCTCAAAAACCCTAGCCTTTAAATTTGATTTAATATTGGTGTTTGGTTCAATTGACTCTTAAATAATCTTGAGGTTAGGTGAATGATTATGGCAAAGGTGTTGAGACATGAGATTTTTTTGAACTTTCTTGGATACATGTATTGAGATAGATGAATGTTAAAATTGTGGAGTTGGGATGTAACGCCACGAAATAATCCGACATAGATTAAATACATCAACCCATGTTTACTAAGATAACAATAACATTACTCCAATCTTTACACCATTAATCAACGAGATTTATACAAAAGTTTCACATGCGAATTATACATTTAATGATGTAGAAATACATGAATCTATAGCATGTAGAGTATCATATCCCAAAAATAATAAAATGCCCTCATGGGCTTACAATTTCCAAGGTTTAAACCCGATTACACAAAAATGTCCTCTTGGACCCATACATGAATAGCCCTTGGCTAGAAAAATAAATCACAACAAAACAGAGTTATTTACTCTTCACAAACTATGTCCACGCCCTCAACTCGGCGGAATTACTACATCTTTTCCTGCACTAAAATCCCATAGGGGTGAGCATAAAACTCAGTAGAGGATCCTTAATAAAGTATATGCAGTTATGCAAAACTTCCAATAATGAATGCAAATGCCAAGTGTAACGACCCCATCACGTATAATGATTAGCACATAATTAATCAAGGAGATTTGATTCATATATGATTCTATTGAGAATTTATTTGGAGTCAGAATTAAAAGTTTAAGTGGCTCAAGAAGGAAAGTTTGATGGGAAAATTGATGAGTGGATTTAGTTTAATTTCAAGTATCGGACCATGTAGGAGTTTAATTAAATATTCGATTTAGTTTAGTAAAATTGAGATTCAATTAAATTGGGTCCGAATTGGAATTTATTTAGTTAATTAAATTATGAGGATTGAGAATTGTGATTATTACGAATTAAATTTATTTATGGGGTGTTCAATTTGAATATGTAATTTATCGGCAAAGATTTTGAAGTTTAATCCAAAATTGAAGACCTTAATGATTTAAGGAACCAAAATTGATGATGAGAATAAGTTTAATTTGATATTTAGAGCCTTTTAGAAGTTTGATTAAAAATCTGATTTGGATTGATAAATTTAAGTATATTTAATTAGGTGCAAGATCTTGGAGTGAACATGTGTGTGTAATGTGGTGATATTCCTTGAGACAATAAATGTTTACGTAGTCAACCATTTGTTTTGCCTTGGCTAAGAAAGGGAGTGAAGAGAATATGAGTTCAAGAGAGGGAGAAAGAGCCGAGAGAGAGAGAGAGAGGGGAAGCCACTGTCTTGTGTGCTGCTGCTAGAGTTAAGGAAGAAATTGGGAACAAAGAGGAAAGTAAAGAGTAGCAAAGAGAAGACTCAAGAAATTCAACCATAAAAAATAAAAAGGGTAAGGATTTCAAGCTTGATTGTTTTTTTTTAGATTCATTTTTCTAGCAACTAAAATCAAGAAGTGAATGGGATTAATTCCATGAAAAGAGAAGGAAACTAGGAAGAAGAATAAAGGAAAATAGAATTAAGTTTATGATCAATGAAATTGATTTAGAAATTCATCATTTGAGAATAATTTTAATTATCTTTGATGAATTTGAGCTCTAATTTTACATGCATCATTATTTTCCAAAGGTTTGACACTTTAACTTCATATAATTAGAAAGAAATTACCAACAAAATTAAGGTAAGTTCATGTTTATGGAAATTAGTTATTTTGAATTTGATTTTTATAACCTTGCATGAAATTAAATTCCATTGTTACATGCATGAAGGAATTCTATGAATATTTGAGTCCATATTTTCATGTATCTTGGATTTTGAAGAAATTGAGCCATTCAAATTCATGTTTTGAAAAGAAAAGAAAATGTTTTATGAAAATCAAGATTATGGAAATTTGGAATTAATCCTAAAAGTTAGATGAAGTTTTGGTTTATAATTAGATTTTTCTTTAATCCATGCATGTAGTGTAATTTAAGATTTTATTTAATCTAAACAAATTTGGGTATATATATGTATTAAATTAGTTAGTTTTATTTGAATTTTGTATATTCAATGTTTGCTAGGAAATTAGCCAAAAAATGAAGAATTGGAGTTAAGATCAAGTTTATGAAGTTACACTAGAAATTAATTATTTTGGATTAATTTGGAAAGTTATTGTTAAATTAAGCTCCATAAATTACATGCAAATAAGGATTTATTGAAGATTTAATCTATGCAAAGGAGTTAGGTTCAAATTATGGAACTTAATTACTTTGGGTTTGAATTTAGTTATCTTAATATGAAATTAAGTTCAATTGTTCATGCATCATGAATTTGTAAGAGTTTTGGAAGATCAATTTATGTTTTAAAATTTGTGGGTTTGAAATTGGGTTTGATATGGAGAAAATAAATTAAATCCAAATTTGAACAATTTGAGCATGATTTTGAATAAATGATTTCCAATTGAGAGTGTTTACTAAATTATACAATGGTTCTCCATTTTTGTGTACCAAAAATACATGCTTTGAGGCTTTGAATATCAAATTTGAACTTAAATTGCAATTCTGGGAATTCCAGAATTTACGCTGCCCGCTCGAGCGAGGAAAGTCTCGCTCGAGCGTGAAAATCGAGCTCCTCAGAAGTTTTTCAAATTTTACAGTCCGCTCAAGCGACCAAAGTGGCGCTCAAGCGGAGACCCATTTTCAGCATATTTTGGAAAATTGCATTTAGTTCACATTTTTATTTTCGTCTCTTTCCAAAGCATTCTAGACATGATTTATGACTCAATAAAGATTAATAAGCTACCAATCAACATAAATTAGTTAGTTAAAGCATGAATCATTGATCTAATGGTAATTGTTTAAGAAGCCAAGTAAAAGATCAATCTATTTGGAAAAGAAAGACTTAGTAATGAAAGAATATGTGAAATAAGAACCCGGTTTATTTAAATGAGAAAGAATAAGCGTAGTAGAACTTCGGACTATTTAGACGGAAAAAGACTAGAAAAGTCAAGTTTAATCAATGGAGTAATATTGTATTTCAATGTGTATATATTATGTGTTTGTGTAGGTCACGCGCCATTGTCTGCCTGATTTATCTGATATGTCCAATCCGTCTTATTTGCTTCTGCGGCTATCTGTGAGTAATAACTTAGTAAAGTTATGTTCAACTGTATTTACTTTTCTGTGTGACAAAATGAGATCTGTTTCCTGAAATGATATGTTCTGTACAATGAATGATTGTCCAATTTCTGTTATGTATTCGTGACATCCTTAGCATCATGTGATATCTGTTGGCTGTTACCCGGTATCGAAAGTTCCTTTATGGAACTTAAATCTATCAGCACTCTGTTACCCGTACCGGAGGCTCCGTCATGGGGGCTCAGCGTATCTCTGCTCTGTTACCTGGATCCGAAGGTTCCTTTATGGAACTGGTCATTCGTGACCCTCACGTGTCTGCATCTGTTCTGTATCTGCTCTGTTAATGCTAATGGATATATCACGTAAACTTAAGCATACCTTATGATTTCTGTATATGATCTGGGCAAATTATGAATTTGATACAAATCTGAATTATAATTTCTGAATCTGTACGGACTCATTCATTAAAACCCCTTTACTCTGTTATTATTCACTGGGCTCTAGCTCACTGTATTATTTATGTATGTAGGTGACCAGGCGCGTGACCAGGCTTAGAAGCATCTACCTAGAATCTTTTTTTGTCAGCCAACCTATGTGCTTCTCGTGGAGGTTCCGGTTATGTCAATTGATTACCGCTATGCGATTTAAAGTTTAAGTTCTGTTTTCTTGTTTGGTTAAACAAGTCTTGTGTATTTTGAAAAAAGGACTAAGTCATTTTTGTCTGATCTGTATATATATTATGACGTAGGAATGATGTGTATATATGTATATAAAAAGTTTAAAATTTTTTTGTCTCATATAAGTCTGCACAACTCAATGGACATCATCCGCTAGTCCCTAATATTATGCTAAATTGTCTCAGAGGCCTTTGGTAATCCCAGGATTACTGGCCGGTTACGATGCTAAACCTATAGGGGCGAGTTTGGGTCGTGACACCATGCAATGCCAATTAAAGAGAAATTTATTACGTGCTCTTCTTGAAAATTACCATGTTTCAATAACAGTTTGAAATCTTAACAATTCTGAAACTTCCCATTTTTTTTAACAATAGGGGCGGTAAATACGACTCAGGTGATCCCTAGGTTGGTGTCTACAAGTAGGCTCAACTAGCACTACCAAAAACCCCCCACTTTACCGATTGCTAACTGAAAGGGAAGTGATACCTCCTCCGCGCGTGTTTTCGGTCTTTCACCCCAGACACTCAGGCTAACTTATCAATCTCATCTACACCTCCTATTCGGACTTACCAATGTATTTACCCCATAACATTTCAATAGTTCTCATTCAAAATATCCTTTTCTCAATGTAAGCGTTTCCAAATTTAATTCAAGATGCATAATAGTAACAATAAATTGAATGAGTATGTAATGCAATAATTAATACCTCATAACATTTCTCTATTTTCCCTCCCTCCAATGTTATTTCACAAAATAACCATATGCTCAACCAAAGCTATCAACACATAGCAATATTTTCTCATCATGCACAATTCTTAACAATTTAGTCTTTTCAAGACTATACGTAATTTTTCGAACGTCGATTTCCAAGATTTACATTTCTCATAATCATGGTATTCAACAATTTGTCATCTCCCAACTATTCATGTTCATGCATTTAACAATAATTTTAATATAAATTCTCAATCCTCATATATCAAGAAGATCGCCATTTTTGCAAACCATATAATGAAATCTACACGCATTCATTCCTTTAACACAAGAAAAAGAAAGAAATCCATAGGTTTTCCCACATGTTCCAAAACCCTCAAATTTCTAGGGTTCTTCATCAAAAACAAAACATCTCCACATTTTCTTGATGAAATCTCACCAAAATCTTCTTTCTTAAATTAATAAAAATGAAACCCTCATGGATTAACAAGAAAAAAGTTGAGATTTAAACCCACTTTTGAAATCTCTACATTTTGAACCACAAGATCAAAAGCAATATAATAACTTCAAGAAAACTCTTAAAACACATCATCTTTGCAAAACATGTATATATAACTCAAAGGAGTCCCTACCTCAAGTTTTGGAGAAGATGAGAGAAAAAGCCCTAGAAATCAAAGTTGTAGAAAGTCAATCTCCACCATACAAAGTGAGGTTCTTGCTTTGCTCTCCAAGATTTGTGAGAGATGATAGATCAAAACCCTATGGATTGTAAGAAATCAAGGTTCTTGGGTGTTTGGTGGAGGTTTTTAGAGAGAAAGAGGAGCAAAATGCATTTTTAGAGTGAGAAGAAAATGTTAAAAAGTGATATTCATTCAGTCCAAAAGAGGAAAAAAACAGAGATTTTGGACTACCCACGCCTCACATGTGCAGCACGTGCCCTCACACGTGTGGAGCCTACCTCCTGCACGTGCAGCCCTCAACGCACGTGCGGCCTTCCCATGCCGTACCACTTCCAGCACCTACATATATTGTAGTGTGTTGCCCCAAACAACCTCTAAATTCTGCAAGTGCGGCCTCACCTCCCGTACGTGCGGCTCCTCTTCCGCACGTGCGGCCCATGGCCCCGCGAGTGCGGCTATGGTTCCACAGCCCAGAATTTTCTCAGCTCAGTTCTAGGCACTTCGGACCTGACCTCGCACTCTCCGGAACAAGTGAAAATCAACACCGAACAAACAAAAGTAGGAATTTATTTAAGGAAAAACTTTGGGACACCACAAAGCTAAAGTTAAACAAAGGAGAACGGAGCGAATAATACTCCGGTCATCACATGGGAATTGGAGAAATTTCTTTTGTTGTTGACATTGTTAAATCTTGCTTATAAATTGAATAAACCTTAGGTAAATTGGATTTGAAAAACTTATGCATCATGTGCATTATGATTTTGTTATGCGATCCTACAATTTTGTAAATATTTGGAAATGTTGGAAGGAGGCAAATAACGCATGAGTCCGGGTAGTTGAGTCGGGTTTTGAAAATGATGGTGTGTTGTACTAGTACATACGTGGGGAGTCAATGTGTCCAATTGCTTTGTCTTGAACTTATCACTAGACGAATGTGGAAGGGAAAGGTTTTTGGTGCCCATTGGCCCACCGTTATTAGAGTCGAAAAATTTAAGAATATTTTCTATACAAAAATCTATATATGTATATTTGGTTCCATGGCTCTTGGGATGTCATAGCGTATTTATCACTCCAACATGTGGATGAGTTCTTAAATGGAAATTGTGTATTGAGCATTATAAATTTTAAAGGAGAAAATATGGATTTTAAGGTAGCATGTGCATAGCATGATCATATACATTTCGATTATATATATCTTATTAATAGTATTCTTGTTGGGCATTATCTCACCCCAAACTAACAATATTTCAAGAACTGATGGTGTGACTCTAATCAAATGACTTGGCGGTAGAAGTGTTTTGAATGGAACATGAACGCTCAATGGGTTTTACTTGTTGAAACTCCGAAACTATTTTGTGATTTGAGACTGAATGTCCATCTTTGTGTACTTAAGGACAATCCTTGAAAATGTGTACGCCACTAGGGCATTATAATTTTGAATTCGCTTGCTCCTTGAACTGTTATTATTTTTAAGTGTAAATGAAACAATGATGCAATTCACTAGGGATAATTCAATGGGAGAGAGATCATTTTGAATAAAAGACTATGTTCTTTATGGTATTCCCTATAATAGTTGAAATTATTAAATGGTTTCAATTACAAAAATGGACGATAAATTTATGGGCGTCTCAGTTTTTATAATTTTTTTAAAAATCAGTTTGATGAAAAAATGAAAAAAAAAAAAATCATAAACACTAATTATTTTTGCATAGTTTCTCTTTTTTGGGTGGAAATATTTTTAAAAATTTCAAAAATATATATTTTGATATTTATTTTTGTCAAACTTGTTTTAATTATTCAAAAAAAATAGAAAAAAAATTATGAAAACTTAACAAGATTTTAGACAATACTTTAACAAAATTATGAAAACTTGACAAGATTTTATGCAACATGGTTACCAAAGTGGCATTTTTTCATTCAAAATTAGACAATACTTTGTTTTGGGAGTAAATTTAGAAAATTACAAATATTAAGGGTTAAAGCGAAAAATAATATTTCAAGCGCCAAAGTGAAAAAATTATGAAATTTAAGTGGACAAAATGTAATCAAAATTAGGCAAAAGTTATTTTGAAAGTCAATAGTTAGGACAAATTTTAAATGTTAAGGACCAAAGTGAAAAAAGAATAATTTAAGTATCAAAATAAAAGAAAAATGAAATTTTAAAATGGACAAAATTAAAATCTCAAACTGAGATACAAAATTGAGATGTTAACAGAAATAGAAAGAAAGTGTTTTTGTGGTTTCAATGGATGTGTTTAAAATTCTGGCTGAGGATAGTCTATTTCTATAAAAGTTAAAAAAATATTATAAGCTGTAATATTATTTTTTTTATTGTTTTTGTGTGGGTGAAAATCTGACCACACTGCCCGCCTAGTAATCAGCTGGAGAGCACCGGCAGAATAGATGGCTTCAGCAAACCTGTAACAGAAAGAAAAAGGCTCCGGCGGTGGTTCTTCCACCCTGGGGCACTCCGACGATCAAGTCAGTATATCTCTCAAAGATAATCAAGTGCTAAACTTATTGCTCAAAACATAAATTGCGTACCTTAGACCCACGGGGGTGCCTCTCTTTTATAGTTTACTCAATCCTTGTCCCATTAGAAGCCTGTCTTCTATGGACTCCAATTCAATACTGACTTTGGATTCTTCAAGAGATAAAGATAAACTCTCAAAGAGCTTTATCCATATCTTGACTAAATTTCCTCTTTACTCTAGGACTCTTGTCCCTTATCCGTTTATCTCGGATTCCGATATCTTCGGAGATAACCTCGGCCTTGCCGAGATCACCTCGGCATAACTACCACGACACGTGGAACCTCGGCTGACACGTCGGCGTCACCATGCCACGTGTTGGTACTCAGAAAATATATCCCCACAACTGCCCCCTAGGTTCTATTACCTCAGCATTCTGAGGTGATGGAACCTATATCGATATCTCTTTCTGTACATTGGCTTACAAACTCTTCAGCCGAGATCATTTATTTTAAGCCGACATGTTCTCTTCGGAGAACAAGAATTCCAGTGAACTTCTTTATATGTGTGAGCTGTCACGCATTATTTACTCAACCGTTTCTCTCACGCGTCATTACTTTATTGGTCTGTGTTTGTGACGCACCCATAAACCACGTTTTTTCTGCGCACGCCGCCTGACGTATGCGTTGCTCCAGGCGCATTGATTACCTTTTTGCCGCCGTTTTCATTTTTGACAAAAATCTTTCCCCCTTTTTTGTCTCTTCACTTTTGCATCTGAGTTCTCTTGTTTTTTCTCTCTCTAAGCCCTGTCTCTTGAATCCGCCATTGTTCAAGCTCCAGGTTCTGTAACTTCATTCGTCTATCTAGTGAGGCTCTCACTACCCTGTCGCTTCTGTAACCGTCGTCTGTCTTCGGCAAACTTCATTTCGGCTTCAATTTCTCTGGTAAGCCACTATTCTTTTTGTATTCAGTTCACTGATGTTCTTCTATCTTCTTGCTGCCATTACTGTTCTGTTTAAACTGTTAATTCCGTGAATCATATTTATTGTTCACTACTTCTTGCATTTTTTCCACTGTTCTTGGCCATGTAGTTCTTGTTTTCTTTGTTTTTGAGAACCCCACCTCTGTTCTTCATTCTGAAACTGCGTTCTGGTTTCTTGTTTCCTGTGTTGTTTTCCAGATCTCTGCCTTCAATTTTTGCTTTCAATCTTTGCCTTCATAGGTTTAGTTTTGGGATTTGTCTATAGAACCTATCAATTCTTAGGAAAAAACTGAAACAATCCTCACCAGCACATACCTAGGGTTTCGCTGAGGTCCCGATAACCCCTTAAGAGCATTTTCTGAATTTCAACCCTTCTAATAGAAGCTGATATCATGGGTATGTGGAGACATAGGGTAGATACCCCGACCAAACTTGAGTACTTTAGGCAGGAATTCTCCATCCCTGCCGATGTCCACCTGAGACTGGCTGGGAATGATGACTCTATCATGCCTACAGAAAATACCATGCCCCTTCCCATTGTAGTTTTTACTGAGTGCGGACTCCGGCTCCCACTCAACATTTTTTTTCGCGAGATCCTTCATTATTATAAGTTGAACCCTATGCAACTGGCAATCAACTCTTATTGAGTGATTTTTGGTATCATCGCCTTAGCTAGGCAAGAAAACGTTAGGATCACCCATGCCGACATCCAATACTGTTATACCATGTGCGCCCTTAACCTGAAGGAAAAAGGTTACGTCTATTACCTCAAGTTGAGGTCCACTGAATTCAAAATCGTAGCCGACCTTCTAGACTCCAACAAGGGGGCTGGAGATGATTATGTTATTGCTTCAGAAAATTAGGAGTTTGGCGCAGACGAAGACGCCCATCTCTACCCTCTTCCCCGATCAGTCAAAGAGGGCAAGGGTAAGAGCCCAGTATTAATACTTAGCTGTTTCTGTTCAAGTCTTCAATATTTTATCCGTTTCTAATGTCTGTTTCTTCTTGCAGAAGTTCGCAAGCCAGCGAAAAACTTCCACCAAACTTACGTTCCCAGTAAGGACCTGAAAAAACTCCTGGACTTGCCAGTTCACAAAAGAAAAGCACCCCTTCTTCTCAACTTTATTCCCACATACAAATCGATTTTGCCCGACGTCCCCAAAAGAAAGAAGAAAAGTCTTTCTCCTCCTACTGCCACAACTCAAACCGCCTCTACATCGTGAACAGATCAAGAGTCAACATCTGACCCAACCAATCAACCATCCACTTCGGCCCCATACTTGGTCCCAATACAAGAACGAAAACGTCGGCGAAGACTTGTCAAAACTGCTGAGATGGGTCACCCAAAGCCCGTTGCTCAAGATCTCCTTGCCGATCTCCCTGTTGACGTCGAGGCTCAGCTGACGCAAACCATGCCCCCACCAAAACCGAAACGAACCAAGAAAGCCCAGCCAAAGGCTAAAGTCACTGAAGTTGAGGCTGAGGATACCCTTACAATTTCACAATTGGCGGGGAGTGAGAAGACAGCTTCCGTTAAAAAAAGGTCTGCTGAGACACAGCCATCAGAGTCCACGCAATCAAAGAAGCCGAGGTCATCGTCTACGACGACCTCGGGGTCCAGAATACCAAAAGTCCCCTGGACGCCTGAAATTACTTTAGAAGATAAGCCTGTTCTTGCCAGCGATAGTGCCGACGACATTAATGTCGGCGTAGCACTCTGTACTGCCCTACTTCTCCCTAGTGATCTTGAGCGGAATGCCAAGATGAGTGAGTACGAGAACTATGCCTTTATGCTCCAACGTTCTATCCAAGTAAGTGTCTTTACATGGAAACTTGTCTTCTCTTTTACTTTGCAAAATCTTGTAATAATCTTTGCCCTGTGCTCTTCCAGGCCATTCAACATGCCCATTCTCTCTCTATGCAAGCTTTTGAAAACAGGGCAAAGTTGGCCGAGATAAAGAGGAAGGTTTCTGCCTTTAAAAATGAGAACAAAACTCTTCAATCAAAAATGAACAAACTGGAAGACCAAGCTAAGGCTGCCACCAAAGCCCAAACCCTAGCTGAAGAAAAGGCCGAGTCTGCTGAGGCCATCAAGAAGGTTGCCAAGGCCGAGAAGAGAGAAGCCAAGGACAAAAAGGCCCAAGCCAAAAAGGAACTTCAGGAGGCCTTGGCTACTAAAGATGCTGAAATCAAGGCGGCCGATGGAAAAGCCTATGCCCAAGGAATAGCCGATGTTGCAGAGGAATACAAATTACAAGTTAGGCAGGCATGCAACAGGGGCTTTTCCCTTGGTTGGATGTCCTTGGCCAAAAAGCTTAATATGCCTGAAGATTCACCTCTGTGCAAGGCCGAAGCTATTCCTCTCCCATTCCCTCCTTCTCCTCCACCTCTAAGTCAAGCTGAAGAAGAATCTGAATCTGAGTCTGAAGATGAGGAGGAAGGTGAGGATGAGGCTCTAGTAAGGAAATCTAAGGAGGCTGTTGGGCGTAAGTCTCCTTCTCTGAATGAGCAGGTCTTGGACCTGACTCAAGATGATGATGGTGATGCAGTTGCCAAGGAAACTACTCCTAAACAGGCCTCATCTGACGTTCCTCCAGCCGAAAAAAGTCTTGATGAAACCCTTGCGCAGATTGACGCCGAAATCGAGGTAGAAAAGATTGCCGAAGTAGCTCTTCAGGAATCAGCCGAGGTAGTTCTCCAAGAACCTGCCGAGGTCCAGTCTCAAATTGCTCCTGAAGTAGAAGAATCATAACTTTGATGTTTGTCTTTTCTTGTCTTTTGTACTTTTTTGTTTCTTGGACAGTAGAAGCTTCTCTGTACGGCCGGTGTGCCCTCTGTTTGTGTTGGATATTTTAACATAACTGTGTTTTTTTGAATGCCTGCACTTTTTTTCAATTCTATACTTAGAATTTTTTGTATGCCTTTCATACTTTACCTCCTTTGTGCAATCTTCTCGGGGTTACATACCTCGGGTATAATAGCTACAAAACTTTTACTTCGACAAGATACTGACCTGCAAACTTTTCATAAATTCTAACAAGTGTTTAAACGGTGATCTCAATCTAGCCTACTTGTAAATTGCTACAAATTTCAACAAGGATTAACATATACTGTAACAGGGATCAACAAGGATTAACATAACAAACGTTAATCAATAATCTATTTTGTAAATTGCTACGAATTTCAACAAAACAACATACTTAGCCTTTTCCTCAACCTGTAAATTGCTGCAAATTTCAACAGATGATCATATGTCGGCTTAACGTTATCTTGTAAATTGCCACAATTTTTAACAAGTGTTAAGCATCTTCTTTGGTTTAACCAACCTGTAGATTGCTACAAGTGTTTAAGCAATAACCTCGGCTTTGTAAATTGCTACGAATTTAAACAAGCGAAGAGAAACAGTAATATTGGCTTAACTTCAACTTGTAAATTGCTACAAATTTCAACAAGTGAAGATAAGGAACCATCTCAGCTTAACTTCAACTTGTAAATTGCTACAAATTTCAACAAGTAAAGATAAGGAACCATCTCAGCTTAACTTCAACTTGTAAATTGCTACAAATTTCAACAAATGAAGATAAGGAACCATCTTAGCTTAACTTCAACTTGTAAATTGCTACAAATTTCAACAAGTGAAGATAAGGAACCATCTCAGCTTAACTTCAACTTGTAAATTGCTACAAATTTCAACAAGTGAATTAAGTGTTTCTGTCTTCGCTCTGCCCCCAATGTAAACCTGAGTTCTACTTGGGTTCTCATTGTTCATGTCTCCAAAAAGACCAATATTAGTTTTATCAATCATATGTGTTTAAAGAAAAGGGAAAAGATTTTATTGATGACCTCGGCCAAAAATAATGTACATCTAATGATAGAAGAATTTCAAATTACAAGTGTTCCAAGGTCTTGGCAATGCTTTGCCTTCGTTATCTTCAAGCCGATAAGCTCCATTGCCTAATACCGAAGTAATTCTGTAGGGTCCTTCCCAGTTGGGCCAAGCTTGCCCTCTCTGGGATCCTTCTTGTTGCCGACGACTTTTCTCAGGACTAGGTCGCCGACTTGAAAATCTCTTGGATTGACCTTTTTGTTGTAAGCTCTGGCGAGCTGTTGCTGGTATACTGTGAGCTGAATTGTAGTTTTCTCTCTTCGTTCTTCTAAAAGATCCAGATCTCGGGCTAAAAGTATGTCATTTGTCCCGTTCTCAACTCCCTGGGTTCGGATCCCTGGGCTGCCGACTTCCAGTGGAATGACTACTTCTGTACCATAAGCCATGGCAAAGGGGGTTTCCCCTGTTAATCTTCTCGGCGTAGTCCGATATGCCCAAAGCACGTTGGGCAATTCGTCTACCCACTTTCCTTTTGCTGCCTGCAGCCTCTTCTTTATTCCATCCAAAATTACTTTGTTGGATGCTTCTGCTTGCCCATTACTTTGGGAAAAACTTGGTATTGAAAAGTAATTCTTGATCTTGAATTTCGCACAAAAGTTCTTGATGAGTTTGCTGTCAAACTGTGTTCCGTTGTCGGCAACTATTGCTCTTGGAATGCCAAATCTGGTGATGATGTTTCTCCATATAAAGTTCTTGACGTCCACATCTCGGATTTTGGCAAGAGGTTCTGCCTCTATCCACTTTGTAAAGTAATCTATTGCTACCAGCAAGTATTTTCTTTACCCAGTTGCCTGGGGAAGTTGCCCAACAAGATCCATGCCCCATTGGGCGAACGGCCAAGGGCTGGATACTGGGTTTAAGTCAACAGCTGGCTGATGTATCAAAGGTGCAAATCTTTGGCACTGTTCACACTTCTTCACGTAGGCTTCAGCATCCTTTTGCATGTAGGGCCACCAATACCCCTGGGTAATGGCCCTGTGGGCTAATGATCTACCCCCAGCATGGCTTCCACAAATTCCTTCATGAATTTCATATAGGAAATCTTCAACCTGTAAAGGGTGTACGCACCTTAAAAAGGGTCCAGTAAAGGACCTTCTGTAGAGGTGTCCATCTGCTGTCAGACTGAATCTTGCCGATTTCAATCTGACTTTGTGTGCCTCCTTACGATCTTCAGGCAGCTTTCCTTCTTTTAGGAATGCAACAATTGCATCCATCCAGCTTGGCCCCATGTCCACACACATTGCTTCCTGCTTTGTGTTCTGTGGTTCAATGCTCGGGCCCGATATATAGTCGATCATAATTGTCCTTGTTTTTCCAGTCTGTATTGAACTTGCCAGGTTAGCCAACGCGTCGGCGTGGGTGTTGTCATCTCGGCTAACTTGGAGTAATCGGCAGTTCTGAAACAGGACTGCTAATCTGATGACCTCTTTTGCATATGCCGACATCCTTTCGTCTCTGGCTGCAAATTCTCCTGTTGATTGGTTAACAATAAACTGTGAATCACAAAAAACGATTACCTTATCTGCTTCTGCTGCTGCTGCCAGTTTTAGCCTTACAATTAATGCTTCGTATTCCGCTTCATTGTTTGAGGCCTTGAACCCCAAACGGATGGACTGTTCTATTATTTCTCTATCTGGAGATATCAGCAGTACTCCTGCCCCCGCTCCTTGTCGGTTCGAACTTTCATCGACAAACAGTCTGAATGAGTCGCCGATGTAGATACTGCAGGGTCTGAGTTTTTCCTTCCTTTGCTCTTTTGCCTTAGGCTGGGATTCTCCTTTCTTGCTGGGACAACGCTCATCCTGGCTTAACGGAGCCCGATGTTCGATGGTTTCAGGCGTGAATTCTGCCACGAAGTCGGCCAAAACTTGGCCCTTTATTGCTGTTTTGGGCCTGAACTCCAGGTCATACTGGCCCAAGGCAACTGTCCATCTTGCGATTTTTCCTGTTAAGTCTCCTTGTTGCAACAGGGACTTCAATGGGTGCTCTGTGAGTACCACGATCTTGTGCGCCTGAAAGTAATGATTCAATTTTTTTGAGGCCATTACTAAAGCCAGCATCAATTTCTCTAGTGGAAGATACCTTGTTTCTGCGTTGGCCAAGGTTTTACTTACATAATAAACAGCCTTTTGTTCTCCTTGTTCTTCTCGGATTAGCACTGCACTTACTGCGTGTTCTGACACAGCTAAGTACAAAAACAGCTCTTCCCCAGGTTCAGGTGTCGAGAGGACCGGAGCCGTGGTCAAATATTTCTTTAGGTCGGCCAAAGCGGCTTCACATTCCTCAGTCCATAGGAAGTCCGTGGTCTTCTTCACCAGGTTGAAGAAGGGTTTACATTTGTCTGAGCTTCGGCTTATGAACCTGTTTAGGGTTGCGGCCCTTCCAGTAAGCATTTGCACCTGTTTTGCCGACGTTGGGCTCTGTATGTATAGGATGGCCTTGATCTGATCTGGGCTGGCCTCTATGCCCTTCCTTGTTACCAGGTACCCCAGAAATTTACCAGATCTAACTCCTAACGCGCACTTTGATACGTTGAGTCGGAGCCGATATGTTTTGAGGATATTGAATACCTCTTTTAGGTCGGTAAGATGACTCTTAGGCTCCTTGGTCTTCACAACCATGTTATCGATGTAGACTTCTACTGTTTGGCCAATCAGGTGTTTGAACATTTTGGTTACCAGCCTCTGGTAGGTTGCTCCTGCGTTTTTCAACCCAAAAGGCATCACTCTGTAACAGTACAGGCCTTTTGGGGTGATAAACACTGTCTTCTCTTCGTCTGGGGGGTACATGGCTATCTGGTGGTATCCTCTGTAAGCGTCCAGGAAGCTCATCCTTCCATGTCCAGATGTAGCGTCTACCAACTGGTCAATCTTGGGTAAAGAAAAGCAGTCTTTGGGACAAGCTTTATTCAGGCTTGTAAAATCTACGCAAACCCACCATTTACCGTTCTTCTTCTTTACCACTACTGTGTTGGATAGCCATGTCGGGTATTGAACTTCTCGGATGGCCCTGGCTTCCAGAAGTCTGTCCACTTCTTCTTCTACTGCTTCGACGTGCATCAACGTCGGTCTTCTGGCTCGTTGAATCATAGGTTTTGCCGACCTGTCGACATTCAGTCTATGGCAAGTGATCTCGGGGTCAATGCCAGGCATTTCGTAAGGTGTCCAGGCGAACACCTCAATGTTGGCTCTTAAAAAAGTCTCCAACTCTTTTTTCTCTTCTTCGGCTAAGCCCGAGCCGAGAAGAAAGAAGCGTTCTTCGTCCCCATCCTGGACGAGGATTTTCTTTAGCGCCTCGTCGCTCTTCTTGGCTAGTTCTTTGCCGACGTCTTCTAGTACTTCCACCTCCTCATCTTCAATTTTAGCCTCTTTTGGCTCTCGAACGCTGCAGGTAGACTTCATTGCTGCCATGGAGCAACTTTTTGCCTGTAGTTGATCTCCTCTGACTTCTTCAATCCTATGCTCTGTTGGGAATCGCAGTAGTTTATACAATGTCGAGGGAACTGCCCCCATTGCATGCAACCATGGTCTTCCCAATATGATGTTATATGGTGAAGGGGTGTCAATTATCATGAATTCTGTCCTGATCTTCTTAGTGCCAGCTTGTACTTCCAAGCTTGTTGCGCCCAGTGGCCACGTCGGCGTTCCATTAAAGCCGACCATCGGGCCGTTCGATTGCTCCATGTCGTCTGGGTGAAGGCCTAGCTCCTTGTAACATCTAACGTACATGATGTCACAAGAGCTGCCTTGATCTATTAGGATGCGTTTCACTTGGCACTCCCCAACCTAGAGGGATACTACCAAGGCATCATTATGTGGATGCTGGACCATCTCTAGGTCAGCTTCAGTGAAGGCTATCATTGGCCCTCGGCACTCTTCAGGCGGAGGTCTTTTATGTCCGACCTGGTTCACGTGCTACAGGTGTTTTACTCTTTGGGTTTCTCCCCGAATATTGCTTTCGTTCACTTTTGAGTGAATTACATTAATCACCCTAGGTCCCCCTCCGTGTGGTTGCTGTGTTGGGGGAGGCGGGGCCGCTGGTGCTTGAGGCAATCTTGTCTGCTCTTCTCTTGTCCTAGCTTCGTCGATGAGGTCCCTCAGATGGCCTTGCCTTACTAAGTCCTCTAAGTATGCTTTTAGGGCTCTGCAGCCCTGAGTTGGGTGCCCTTCTTCATTGTGGTAAGCACAACGCTTACCAACGTTCCTTCCCATGTATTCTCCTGGGGTCTTTGCTGGTGCTCTGAAATAAGGTTGATTTCAGATTTGATCTAGGACTTTATGTACTGGGATTCGGAACACAGTCGTCACTGCCTGTTTACCCCTCAATTCTATCTCTGATTTGTTAAATCCGTTGTCACCTCGGCTTCACTTCGGCTCGCCGTTTCTTTTTTCCTACTTTACCTCCTTATTCCCCGATGTGTCCTCCTCGGCTCTGGCATATTTCTCAATTCTCGCCATGAGCTCTTCCATGCTTTTTGGCAAAGTTTTTGCCAAAGACTTCCGTAGTGGACAATTGTCTTTTAGGCCGTTCTTGAATGACACGACCGCTACTTCTTGATTACATTCTGGTATTCGATTGAACACCTCATAGTACCTTTTCGCATAGGCCCTAAGGCCTTCGTCTTTGCCGATCTTCAGAGCCATCAATGCGTCCACCCTCAATGGCTGCAGTTTGTTCGTCACAAACCTGGCCACAAACATCTCGGCCAGGCCTTCCCAAGTCTTTACGCTTCCCTTCGGTAGTTTATGGAACCAATCTGATGCAATTTCCCCAAAGGACGAAGGGAACACTTTGCAGAGCAACGGCTCATTCCCACTATATAATGCCATCGAATTTAGGTATAGCCCGACGTGGAAGTTGGGATCTGACTTACCATCATATATTTGGAACCTCGGCATACTGAATCGCTTTGGTGCTTGAAATTTGTCCTGTTCCACCGAGAATGGTGTCTTTGGCTTAACCGGGGAAGTTACCTCGGCTTCAGCATTCTGTTGTTTCCTCTTCAGGTAATCTCTCAAGTCTTCTTTACTCCTCCTTGGAGCTCGGCTATCTTTGGACTTCAATCTTTTTGGCATACTACTTTCAGCCTCGTGGTGGGCTCGTTTTGACCTCTCTCCATGTGTTGTGTCAAAGCAGAGCGCTTGCCCTTGAGCATGTCAATGTTCTTTGGGCTCTTGGTCCTTCGTCTGATATGTCCTTCGGGACTCTTCTCGTCTTGGCTCCTCTCGTTCGACTTCTCTGGAAGGTCGATGAGAGTGCCTTCCACTAGGGATGGCAATTTGAAACCGGCCCGACGGGGACCCGATCCCCCGATCCCGATTTGAATGGTTTTTCCCCGAAAAATACTCCCGACGGGGAGGGGATGGTATTTAAAAATTAATCCCCGATTAATTTCGGGCCGGGGACGGTAATTAATGCCCAATCCCCGGCCCCGACCAGTTTGTCCCCGACTTAGTATATATATATATATAAAATATACTTTATATATTATGTTTCCGTCTCTCTTTCTCTCTCTTTCATTTGCACACTCTCTTCCCTCTCTTCTCTCTCTCCGGTTCTCATCCTCTCACTACCTCTCATCTCTCTCTCTCCCTCTCACTCACTCACTCACTCACAGTCTCTCTCTCTCTCACTCTCGTACTCTCCTCCCCTTCAGCGCCATCGTCTCTGTGGCCTCACACCGCCGTCCTCCTCCGTTGTTCGTCTCAGCCACCGTCGTTCATCGCCTTCGTCCATCGCAGCCGTCGTCGTCTACCATCGCCGATTGCAGCAACCATCGCCGATCGCAGCCACAGTGGTCCACCTTCGGTGCAGTCACCATCGCCGACTCAGATCTGTTTGATGACACACAAATCTCAGATCTGTCTCTATTTGTCTTTATTTTATTTTTTTTGGTAGTTGATGCACGTTGATGATGTTCTTGATTGATGAATGCACACTCAGATTTGTTGATTGATGATTTTTTTTTATGATTTTCTTGATGATTTTGTTGATGTTAAAAGTTGTTGATGATGTTGAAACAGATTTGGGCGAGGAATTTTCGGGGTCAGGGAAACCCGATCCCCGTTAGGGGGCGGGGATGGGGACGGTGACAGAGTCCCCGTCGGGGATCGGGGCCGGGGCCGGGGAATTTTTTACCATCGGGGATCGGGGACGGGGAGGGTGATCCCTGGCCCCGCCCCGCCCCGTTGCCATTCCTACCTTCCACTCCTGGTGTGCTGAGGGACTTCGGGGATGGCTCTTCTTCCCCTCTTCTGTGTATTAGTTGCGGGCATCGGCGTATCCTGTAGCGGGTATGGTGGCTGCATGACATTATTTTGCATCATGAAGTTGACGACCAACTATAGGTCTGCCAATTTGTTTGCCAAGTCTTTTACTTGCTCATCTCTCCGTAGGCACCTATCCCTCCATACCTGAAGGTTATCTTCGTTATAATACTTGCTTTGGTCTGTTCTCTTCGAAGTATCGCCCTCCTGGCCGACGTCTTTTTCATCGTGGCCTTGGTCATGAGTTTGTGCATCGTGGTTGTCTCCTTCAACGTCAAGGTCAATTGGTCTGCCACTCTCAGCAGGAGTGTCGCCCCCA
This sequence comes from Camellia sinensis, assembly GCF_055761805.1. Lineage (NCBI taxonomy): Eukaryota > Viridiplantae > Streptophyta > Magnoliopsida > Ericales > Theaceae > Camellia > Camellia sinensis. The sequence continues at coordinate 46,460,739 of NC_138964.1, forward strand.
ATGTTTTCCTTTTGTCCGTTACTGGCCATCTATTCTTCTAAGATTCCCACAGACGGCGCCAAATTGTGTGGGTGAAAATCTGACCACACTGCCCGCCTAGTAATCAGCTGGAGAGCACCGGCAGAATAGATGGTTCAGCAAACCTGTAACAGAAAGAAAAAGGCTCCGGCGGTGGTTCTTTCACCCGGGGGCACTCCGACGATCAAGTCAGTATTTCTCTCAAAAATAATCAAGTGCTAAACTTATTGCTCAAAATATAAATTGCGTACCTTAGACCCACGGGGGTGCCTCTCTTTTATAGTTTACTCAATACTTGTCCCACTAGAAGCCTGTCTCCTATGGACTCCAATTCAATACTGACTTTGGATTCTTCAAGAGATAAAGATAAACTCCCAAAGAGCTTTATCCATATCTTGACTAAATTTCCTCTTTACTCTAAGACTTTTGTCCCTTATCCGTTTATCTCGGATTCTGATATCTTCGGAGATAACCTCGGCCTTGCCGAGATCACCTCGGCATAACTACCACGACACGTGGCACCTCGGCTGACACGTCGGCGTCACCATGCCACGTGTTGGTACTCAGAAAATATATCCCCACAGTTTTTATATAAAAAGTTACCAAGTTAACTAAACTAAGTAAGACTGATTTGAGTTGGACTACAATCTAAAAGTTGATTTTAATTTGTTTGACCCAAACTTAAATCAATTATTTTATAGAACTGAACCAACGCAATTCGAATAAATCGATTTTTTTTTTTTCTCGATGTTTTGTTTTCCCAGAAAATTAAACCATGTTTTCTCTTCAACTCCACAAAGTTCCATTACATTCAGGAATTTTCCATAAAATTTCTACCCCATTATGCTAGTTATTTGATTTTGATGGTTATTATAATATTTTAATATTAAAAATATCAGTAAAGTACACTTTCTTTCCTTTTATGTTTGGCCATTTTACATTTTGAACCTTAAAATTTATTTTTAAAAAATTTACTTAGAATTCTTATCCCAAAAAGTATGTATCGAAAAGTCTCATGAATTTTTTTGTTGACAATTAAATCCCATTAAAACGTACACCATAAGATCATTTCACTATATTTTACAGAAATTATTGGGTGATACTAAGTTTGGTTTCCAAATGTGAGTATATTTCATTTGAAAAATTTTAATGTGAGATTGTTTACATCATTATAATGTGTGTTAAACTTTTATCAAATGTGTCATTATTAAAATGTGACATTGAGACATCATTATAATGTGTACACTATTGTCTTATTAAATTTTTATCAAATGCGTCATTTGGGAGATTTAATGTGAGACCATTCACATTAATATTCTAATGTATGCACTTGTTTTTTAAATTTTTACCAAATGTGTTATTCTTAAAATTTGACAATGAGAATGACAACTACGATTTTCTAATTTGGAATATCATATTCACATACACGTTTTAAGTTTTTAAATGTGGGTATGTTCTAGTTGGAAGATTTTAATATTAGATAGGAGTTTTTGGTTTAAAAGATTATCTATGAGACTCTGGGTCATAAGTTGGGTATATAGGATTTATTAATCAATGCTTTATTTTTATATTTTTTTAACTTTCGCCCTTCATGTTTCAATTTTTTTGTAGTTTAATCTTAAAGTTTATTTATGTCTAAGATTAGATAGAAAATAACACATTCACAAAAACGCATCATAAAAATATTTAATTGTTCACAACTCATATATTTGACACAAACCCAAACCCCAATATAATATTTTTTTGAAAAATTCTTTACACCACAATTTTATCTTTTTACATCTATTTTCTCATTACACCATTAAGAAATAATTGAAATTCTCATTACACTCTTTATAATATCAAAATGAACCCTAAATTAAACCCTTTTTAAAACCCTACAGATTTTTCTTATTACACCTATTTCTTTTGAATTATTTCGGTGTTATGTTACCAAACAAACTATATTTTTCCATCCATTTGTCGCCACACGTTTACAGATTCAATTTCCTTAATATATTTTTTCCCCTAAATTTATGGCGGGTCTGTTCAATTATACATTGCTAAACAATTTAGATTATTTCGATATTATATTGCCGAACAAATTATATTTGTCTAGCTATATTTTGCTGCACGTTTACAGATTCACTTTCCTTAAAACATCAAATATCTATAAAAATATGAAGTGTACAAACATCCATAAAAACATTCACAAAAAATTTCAATACACATATGTTCAAATTTGTAAATACAAACATCTATAAAAACACATTGAGATGTTATCACAATCCATCTATGTTGATAGTTTTGGTAGTTAAGACATCAGTGATGACAAGTGTACGAAATTGATCAATACAGATTTTATATGCTTTCTCCCATTCATTAGCATATGAGTGATGAAAACGAACAATACTTACTTTCAGAGGTACTGGATGATTAGAAAGAAGATAAATCTAACAAACCATTAAGAATGCATTACTAACCTTACTGCAAAGAATATAAGCATAATCCTTTAAAGCAAAAAATAAATAAATAAAATTGTTAGAAAAATGAAACTGAAAATATTTAGCAGTGAGTTACCGAATGTGTACTTTTTGTTTGACAGTAGGTTATTGAACAAGTACTTTTTGTTCGACAGTGGATTACTAGATATGCATTTGTTGTTCGGCAGTGTGATTCTGAACTATTTGATTTTGTTCGGTTCTAGTACACCAAACAAAAGTCGAACAACCATCTTCAAAAACGAAACAAAAACATAAAAAAAAACAAAGAAAAAAACTTACCATTTTACTTTTTTGCTGGTCCTTTATCACCATTTCTTCGTCCATTACTTTATTTTATGATCAAAATATTATAATTCTTTCTTTTGAAAGTATATGTGTGGTAGAGAAGAATAAATGAGAGAAGAATAAAAGCAGTATAATGGGTATAAAGAGATAACAAAATCTTTTAAATTTTTATCTTTTATCCTTAAAAATAATTTCACACATGAGTAAAATTGAAAAAAAAAAAATATATATATATATATATATATATCTTAAATGGAGGGTGTAAAGAGGTAAATGTATTGTGTAAGTAGAATTTCCCTTTTTTCTTTTTTTCCTTTTTTCCTTTTTTTTTTGTATGTAGACGTAATATTTTTTATCTAATTTTGAATATAAGTTAATTTTAGGAATAAATTGGACAAAAAATTAAAATATGAAAGATCAAAGTTTAAAAAAAAAAAAAAAAATCAAACACCAAAATGAAAAAATTGTCAAATATAAAAAGGGCAAAGTATAACTTACCCTTAAAAATATCAATATATTTCATGTATTTAATGTTTGAACATTTGTACTAAAAAAGTTGTAAGAAATCATGCTCGTGAATAATGGATGTTGGCACCAAAGTCATGGTATGATGGACATATCTTTAATGTAAGGAAACAAACATGTCTTCAAGCTGGAAAAAACAATGCATAGTTCTTGAGTTGAAATCGTACAGTAAAACAATTTGATGAAGAGATGTAATTGTCAAAAAGTAGTAACTATGTGAAAAAGTAATTTATCGATCTTGTTTTTACCTTCAACGGATTGAACTCATTGCCAACATATTCAATAATATAAAAAGAACCATTACTAATTATTTGGCATAAATTAAATAAGTATATTTATTTAAATAAGTATATTTATTTGGGCCACATTATCTTTTTATTTTTTTATAAAAATTAAAAAATATATTTATTTAGATGATTCCAAACTTCTTGTGCTCTTGTTCTATCTTTGAAAAATCAAACACTTAAAAAAAATTTGAATAAAGTAAGAAGGGTGTTTATTTCGTGGAACTGTTGAGCTTTGGGCTCAACCATTTTTGCAAAATTAGTCTGAGCCACACGATGAGCAGTCAATTTGTTGTATCCTGAAGAAGATAAATCAAAAGTTAAATTTTGCTACATGGATTTGCAGGCTTTTCTAAGTGCAGTTTGTTTGAATTCCCTGTTAGAAATTTTGGTTTTATAGACTCATTTTAGGCAATCTTTGATCTCAAATTTACGTGGGACCCACACTTCTTTTGAGGTGAGTTCAAGTGGTGATGTGTTCCTTACCGCATGGCAAGTCACACGGTGAAAATGGGTCATTAAATTCATTTACAAGTGAATGGAAAGTTGACGTCATTTTTGGTTTCGTGAAATGAGAAGTTGAACAGTCAAATCCTAGTTATCTTGTTTTGGGTGTCCCACAGAGAAACAATAAGAGAGCTGATATGAATATATAAGTTTTAGGTTGACATATTTGGGATGGGCCCCAAGGGACACCCCAAGTTTTGCAAGGAGGAGAGTTATGGACAAAGTGGGTTTGACCTAAATCTACCACACACGCGCGCCGTCATCCATCCAAGCATGGGTGCGTGGTGTGGGTTGGGTCCTAGCTTTAGTTTTTTGGACAAAATCCGTTTGAATTTTTTCAAATCATTACGAATTAATTCAAACTTTTGCAGAGCAGTGCCTCTTCGGTCGGCTCTCTTCATTTTCTGGTAGTTCTAGGTTTCACACCTGTTCAAAGGGTTTTCTACCCTTTCAAACAGGCACCTGTTGGCCTATAAATATAGAATCCTCTAGTAGATTCAATTCATTCCATTTTTCCTTTCTTGTTTTCCTTCTATGCTGCATTTATTCTTCATACTAGTTTTTAGAGTTTTAAGAGAGTTTCAGAACTCAGGTTTTGGTTCGCTAGAACAGATTGTTTGTAGTGTTACTACAATCTGTGTGAGTGATCATTGTATTCTAGGAGATAGACATCGATAATCCGTGAGCACCTATGCAGCGATGAATCTGTCTTAATGATAGAGTGTCACACACTCAACTTGATCGTGATTTTGTTGTTCTAACTTCCCAATGATTTTGTTGTTTTAACTTTTCGGTACAAGAACTTCCTGTAAGTACTTTAGTTACTTTGTTGTAGTTTTTTATTTTTTACACAGAAGATTGTTTCAACAATCTTAAGACAGACTCGAATTATTCTGTTTATACAGAATTTTTCATTTGTTTCCTTTTAGAAAAAAAAAATTATTTAGTTTTTTTACAGAGATTATTTTCTATGTGAAGTTTGTCATAAATTAATTCTAAATTTTTAGAAATAATATTTTGGGTTTTCATTAATTAAAATTTTGATTTTCAGTATTTTAATTTTTGAAGTTTACAAAAATAATATTTTGTGTGGAATTAATTTGATTAAATAAAAGTTTATTTTCAAATTACTTTGAAACAAAAGTAACAACTTTGTTTCTTTTATTTTTTTTTACAGAATCATATTATGTGTTGTTTGGTTTAATTTTTTGAGTAGTATAAAATTCTAATTATAATTTTGTTTTATAATTTAGAATTCAATGGCTACTGAAAATGCTCAAACCCCTAATCCGACCGGTATTACGACTGCCCCAATCCCTCTTGTTATTGTGACAGTCCCGGTGAATCATGAGGAAAAGTCAAAAAAGTTCCTAGAAACAGACTTTAAAAGATGGAAATAGAAAATATTGTTTTATCTTACTACATTGAATCGGGCGCATTTCCTTCATGAAGATGCTCCTATTCTAAAAAAGGATGAAACCGACCGACAAGTGTTTACTGCAGTCGATGCTTAGAAGCATGCGGATTTCCTTTGCCACAACTATATCTTGAATGGGCTTGATAATACATTGTACAACGTTTATAGCCCTATCAAGACAACAAAGGAATTTTGAGAGTCGTTGGAGAAAAAATACAAAACAGAAGATGCTGACTCGAAGAAATTCATGGTGGGAAAATTTATGGATTTTGTAATGGTTGATTCAAAAACTGTGATCAGCTAAGTTTAGGATCTCCAACTCATTCTGCATGACATCCATGCTAAAGGCATGTCACTAAGCGAGTCTTTTCAAGTTGCTTCCCTAATTGAAGAGTTATTACAAGGTTGGAGAATTCAAGAACTATCTCAAATACAAGCGCAAAGAAATAACTTTAGAGGAATTGATTGTGTCTTTGAGGATTGAGAAAGACAACCAAACTTGTGAGAAAAGGGTTGGAAAACATCCTATGGAGTCAAAGGCTAATGTGGAACATGCACCAAAAGCAAAGAAACGAAAATTTACCGGAGAAAGTTTCTCACAAGGCTCTAAGGGAGGGGAAACCAAGAAATTCAAGTTTAATAGCAAATGCCACATTTGTGACAAAGGACATTGGTCCAAAATTTGTCGTAGCAAATGCAAATGTAAAGGAAGTTCAAGTAAGAAACCTGCTCAACCCAATTTCACTGAAGTGGACTGAATCTCCAATGGTGTTGATGGCATAAACCTTTCAGCCGTTGTGTCTAAGATCAACCTTGTCAGAAATGTCAAAGAATAGTGGGTGGACATTGGTGCTACTCGTCACTTCTATGCCGACAAAAAGATGTTCTCCTCTTATTCTGTGGTGGACAATGGAGAACAACTGTTCATGGGCAACTCTTTGACTTCTAAAGTCAAAGGACAAGGAAAGGTTATTCTGAAGATAACATCTAGAAAGGAACTCACCCTTAACAATGTGCTGCATGTACTGGACATTTGCAAGAATCTTATTTCCGGATCTGTGTTGAGCAAGAATGGGTTTAGACTAATTTTTTAGAGTAACAAATTTATACTTACCAAAATGGGATGTATGTAGGAAAATGTTACATGAATGATGGCCTTTCTAAAATGAATGTAATGACTTTTGTATCTTCTATGATTAATAAAAATACATCTTCTTCTTACTTGCTTGAGTCTTCAAATTTATGGCATGATAGACTAGGACATGTTAATTATGGATATTTTCGTAGATTAATTAATATGGAATGTTTACCTAAATTTGAAATTGATCCAAATCATAAATGTGAAATTTGTGTTGAGACAAAATTAACTAAAACTCCTTTTCATTCAATTGAAAGAAGTATTGAACCACTTTTCATAGTGACATTTGTGATTTTAAATCAATTCAAACTAGAGGTGAGAAAAAATATTTTATCACTTTCATAGATGACTATACTAGATATAGTTATGTTTATTTAATTCGAACAAAGAATGAAATTTTGGAAATTTCATTCAATATAAGAATGAAGTTAAAAATCAACTTGACAAAAAAGTTAATTCTAAGAAGTGATAGAGGTAGTGAATATGAATCACTTTTTGGTGATTTTTGTAAAGAACATGGAATAATTCATCAAACCACCGCTTCTTATTCACCTCAGCAAAATGGTATTGTTGAAAGGAAAAATAGGACTTTAAAAAAAAATGATGAATACCATGTTAATAAGTTATGGATTACCTCAGAACTTGTGATGGGGGAGGAGGGGAGCAATACTTTCTACTAATTATATTCTTAATAAAGTACTCCAAAAGAAAGTGAATCAAATACCTTATGAAATGTGGTGTGGGAGAGTACCATCCTACAAATACTTAAGAGTGTGAGGGTGTTGGGCTAAAGTGGCTATTCCTAGTCCTAAAAAGACTAAGATAGGTCCGAAAATTGTTGATTGCATATTCAACGGTTATGCAAGGAATAGTAGTGCATATCGATTTTTGATTCATAAGTCAGAACACTCAGAAATGCATGAAAATTCTATTATTGAATCTAGGAATGTATCGTTCTTTGAACATGTGTTTCCTAAGAAACTGGACAAGAGACTAGTACTAACAAAAGACCTTATGATGCTATTACTAGTCATGGTCAAGAAAAAGATCAAGTACACGAGCAAGAGATAGATCAAAATGAACAAGAGGAACCTAGGCGTAGTAAACGTACTAGAACCTTAAAATCTTTTTGTCCAGATGTTCTAACCTTTTTGTTAGAAAATGAGTCTTTAACTTTTAAAGAAGCTATGTCTAGTCCTAAGGCTCCTTTATGAAAAGAGGCTGCAAATAGCAAAGTTGAATCTAGCTTGCAAAATCACACATGGGAATTGGTGGATTTGCCACCAGGTTGTAAACCTCTTGGATACAAGTGGATTTTCAAGAGGAAAATTAAAGCAAATGGATCAATTGACAAATATAAAGTAAGATTTGTGGTCAAAGGATATAGACAAAAAGAAGGTCTTAATTACTTTGACACATACTCACCAATTATTAGAATAACATCCATTAGAATGCTAATTGTCATTGCAACTTTATATAATCTAGAAATTCATCAAATAGATATGAAAACAACTTTCTTAAATGGTGAGTTAAATAGAGAAATCTACATAGAACAACCAGAAGGATTTTCTATTCTAGGGAAAGAAAAGAAAGTGTGTAAATTTGTTAAATCATTATATGGTTTCAAATAAGTGTCAAAGCAATGACATGAGAAATTTGACAAAGCAATGATGTCAAATGGATTTAAGATTATTGAATATGACAAATGTGTTTGTGTTAAAAACACAAACAAAGGTTATGCTATAATATGTCTTTATATTGATGATATGCTTATCGTATGTTGTAATAACGACATGATTAAAACTACCAAGAAAATGTTGAATGAACATTTTGACATAAAGAACATGAGGATTGCTGATGTAATTCTTGGTATGAAAATTATCAAAACAGCAGAAATATATACTTTGTCACAGTCACATTACATTGAGAAAATACTTGATAAATTTAGCAAAGATACTAATCATCTTGCTAGAACACTTTTGAATGTTAATTTGTTTTTTTTTAAAAATGTACAGGAAAGTATTTCTCAGTTAGAGTATACACAAATTATTGGAAGCTTAATGTACTTGATGAACTGCACTCGTCCAGATATAGCTTATGCAATAAGTAAATTAAGTAAATTAAGTAGATATACGAGTAATCCAAGAGTAGAATATTGGAAAGCTATTATAAGGTTTCTAAGATATCACAGATTTACTCGTAATATTAGGCTAAACTATACTAGATATCCAGTGGTACGTGAAGGATATTGTGATGCAAACTGGATATCGAATATTTGAAACTCAAAATTCACCAGTGGGTATGTCTTTACTCTTGGTGGTACAGCTGTATCTTGGAAATCTTCCAAACAGACTTGCATCGCTAGGCCTACTATGGAATTAGAGTTTATAGCGTTAGATAAAGTTGGGGAAGAAGTAGCATGGCTTCGTCACTTCCTTGAAGATATTTCAATGTGGTCGAAACCTGTGCTTGCTATATACATACATTGTGATAGTCAATCGACAATAGGTAGAGCACAAAGTCATATGTATAATGGCAACACATTCGTCGTCGACATAACACCGTGAGACAACTACTCTCTAATGAAATTATTTCCACTGAATATGTGAATTCTAAAGACAACATAGAAGATCCACTAACCAAAACGTTAGCAAAAGAGTTAGTTGAGAATTCATCGTGAGAAATGGGACTTAAACCTATTTAATAAGAGTTACCACAACGATAATCCAACCTAGTTGACTGGAGATCCCAATATCTAGGTTCAAAGGGACAACTGAGTTGTGTATAACTCATAAGGATTACTGGGGAGTTGAACTCCTACCCAGTTCTATGATGAAATAGTGATGTTTTCAGCATGTTAGAATAAGCAATGCTTTTAATGATTCTTATATCTAGGAATATCTAGTGGAGTATGGCATGATACTTTTCATAAGAATCTCCTATATGAGTGTGAATTAGGCCGATTCTATGAGTTTTGTCAAGGGCTACAATTCTCTAGAGCACTCATGAAGTACCAGGTTATTTAGGGCCAAAATGAACACAATCGTGAGAACTAAACCGTGTCTAGAAATATGCTGTGTGAGTTCTATTGTCTTGGTTTACACAAATGGCTGAATAGTTCAAGACATCATGTTCACTAATTAGCTAGTAAATCTGATAATGTCTCATAGTGGAAGGTTTAAAGCCAAAAGCTACCTATCATTTGCAGAATATCTCTGATTTCTGTACTCTCTTTAGGAATATCATGTTGTTGTATTTTCTCTCCATCAATTCCATTTGTGTGGGGGATTGTTAGAAATTTTGGTTTTATAGGCTTGTTTTGGGCCATCTTTGAGCCCAAATTTAAGTGGGGCCCACACGTCTGTAGACACCCCATTTTTGATTGCCCTTAAGACTTGGGCGCCACTAATTGATCACTCGATGATGAAAGTTGTGCTGTGCAAATGTTCGATTTCTTCAGCAAGAAGAGCTTCTAAATCCTAACCTTATACCCCATTTTGGACCAAAACTATTTTAGACCTTAAAACCCTCACTTTCAAAATATTTTTGAAAATGTTTCTACAATCTTCTAAGGCTCGCATTTCGTTTAAAATTGCACTTTTCGGTAAATCAAGTAAGGACAAAGTGGAAATAAATGAAAGGGAGGTGAATTCTTTGAAAAATATTTTAAACATCTCATTTAGAGATTTGGAGTTAAAGAAAATTGGAGGAGAGGGAAGAAAACTAGTTGGGGAAGTGGTTAAGCATGAAACCGTTAAGAGAGAACTGAAAAGCCTTTACTAAAATAGGCATATATCTTTGCACATTTAGACTCTAGTTATGAGGCCACCACCATTGGAAAGTGAACTTCCGGGGCTTCAATTTAGACTTAAGAATGACCTAAAATCGAGTCCGGATAAAGGAGATATACCCATTTGAAGTTGGGCATGGAGGCAAATTTTGTTGTGGCCGACAGCCACCATTTGTGGACGGCCGGCCACCACTTCTGGCCCCCTCGCCACTGGTGTAAAGCCCAGATATTTTTGCCAACTGTCCTCCAAATGCTCCAGCTATCCCTATATAGATATTTTTGACTGACGGACTGTTTTTTCTATATAGAGAGGACCTCTCTTCATGCTTTCAAGGTTAGAAAACGTTTAGGAGTGAGCAAATTTTTGGAAAATTCCTCTTTCTACAATTCTCTCTCTTCTTTTCTACTTGCATAGCCTTTGCCCAAACACTCTAAACCGAACCTAGAGAGCTTCTTGCTGAGGTGATTTAAGCTTGAATTTGAGCTATTGAAACACTTGAGAGTGTGAAATTAATAGTTTATAACTCAAAGAAGCATTCCTCTTCAAGAGGTACACTTTCTCTTGCTTTTGTACCATCTCTACACCACTTCTTTTCTATCTTTTCTTGCTGATTTTGAAGTGTTTTTCAATTGTTTTTTATGGGTTAAAGCTTGTGGTTTAAGGCTATTAAAGGCTGAGGGGTGGTCCACCATTCTTTACACCTTACTTTGAAGGCTTGTACCCTTGCGTTTCCTACCTTTGCATTATCTTTTTTTTGAGCTTTTAGACACTGTTTTTCAAAGTTATTTCAGTGGCCAAAATCATATTTTAAAGTCCAAATTTGGAGGGGTTAGCCTCCCCTCTTTGTGTCTTGCTTACTAGTCTAGGTTGTGCCATGTATTAGCTTATTTTTCTAGCTATTGTTAGCTCAATTCCAGTATGTTTTAGGACTTTTTTAGACCTGTTTTAGGACTATTCTTAGTTGTTATTTACATTTGAGCTTTGTTTTGCATGCTTCTAGTATAATTGTCCTCGTGAGTTTGGTATTTTAGGCCTTAGACACCATCTTATTTGAGTTGATTACATTTATTTATGGCTTTCCATACTTGTTATCACTCTTAATCACCTCTGCAACCTCCCTCCTTTCTTGGTTTTTGTTTTTCTTTGAAAGTGGTTCAAACAACTTGTTTGTTTAACACATGAGATTGAAATGTCATGCTTAATGATTTAATCCCTTAGGGGTTCATTACCAACGATATGATGTCTCTTTCATGCCTAAGACAACACTTGGTTTGAGACATCTTTCCATTAGAGGACTTAAACTCACCATTAGACTCAATGAATTAAAGAATTGATGGTAATTAAAATGGGACTCAAATGGTATAAGATAAGAATTTGGTTTTGTGTTCAATCGGACGTTAATTGAACACATGAAAGCTTGAGGCATTTCATATTCATTAGTGATTAAATGGCTCAAGTATCCAAGGTCACCACTTCCCTTGATCAATTCATGAAAGGAAGGAGGTTAGAGTCTTATTTTGTTGCATTTATTGAACTTGCACATTTTGGTTCATAAGTCATCGTGCAATGAAATTATTTGAGTTGATGGTTTGTGGACCAAGTTTTGTCTCTCCTTTGATTTGTTCATGATAAGGAGGGGTAAATTGTGCAAACAAACCCTTGAGAATACCCTGTTCATACTCTATTTGTTCTCTGTTACAACAAGATGAACCCTGTAGCAGTGGCCGGCAGGCCCTCACTCCTGGCTGGCCGGCCACTAATGCAAAATTTAGCAGTGTGTTTTTTGAGTTGAGCAGAGTTATTCTGGAAGTGCACAAAGATATTAGTGTTCTACTGTACAACAGAGACCTTTTGGAAGCAAAACAGTGGCTTTTCGAGTGGAAACCGAGCACGTGCATGAGCATTCCTCTCGTATTGAGCATGTTTAAGTTTAAATATTTAGCTTAGATATTTGTTGTAATTAATTAATTATAACTAGTTAATTTTGTAAAGTATTGTAATTAGTTAGTTAGTTAGCTAGTTGGTCAATTTCGCCTTGTAATTGTTTTAGTTGACTAAAATAGTTAGTTAATTTATTTGTTGTAATAATTAGCTTAGCTTTAATTAGTTAGTTAGCTAGTTAGTTCATTCGAACTCTCCTTTGTGAGAGCGCAATGTTGTAATAACGTGTATGTCTTTCAACCTCGCGTCTTTCTTTCTTTTATTTACTAGCTTATGATGGTTAGTTTAGGGACATCATGTTTTGTTTAGCATACTTCATCTTTGCATCCATTTGTATTGCATGCACTGAGGCTCGATTTATCACTCTAATTGCATTGTTAGTTTAATACTTCTTTGAATACGTGCTTAGACCGCATGATATTCACTTGATTTATATGCCATGTTAATAGCCGAGCCTATTAGCTGCATTTTTGCATGCGTTGTATTAGTCATATTGCATAGTTAAGAATCATGCATTTTTTCTTACTCTTTCGTTTATTTTGGCTTGGAGTACTAGGTAAGCATTTACTCTCTTTAACATATTGCGTTGACTGTTGATTGTTGCCATATCAAAGCATGCTTACTATGAGACTAAGTGCTTAAGTGCTATAATTGCTTGAATGCCTATGGATGAAGGCTAATTTGCTTAAATTTGAATAATTTGAGTAAATGTTTATATGCGATTACTTTTTCAAGTGGTACATTTCGAAACAATTTTGCAAACAAACATGAACCGAGTGTTCCAATTCTTGCAACTTAGTCTATACTATGTATGCGAGCATCACATAGTAATGCTAGCCTAATAAATCGGAACAAGAGCATATAATGTACATAAGATTCATATCATGATTAGTAGAGGCCGATCTTTGATCGAGCGAGTGGGGGTGCTCAATTCATGACATTTTCCTCTCATACCTAAGTTCCCGAGTCAAGATAATCTTGGTGATGACGGACACGTAGCCTTTGGCATGAGTCATGGGTTTCCTAAATTTTTCCAAAATAAAATATTTAGGTGGCGATTCTGTATCTGGCAAAGTAGTCCATTTTTGGTAATTTGATACGAAATAGAGTTTCCAAAAGATTTGTTGGATTGGGACTCTTTGGCGTTTATCTATTTTACATTGCACTTGTGAGATCAGATTCAAAACTACGGGAGTCCGATACTGTAGGACTTATTCGCCTTCCGAAAGAGGGCGCAAAAAAAGCAAGCTACAATGTCTTTTGAGGTAGGTCCAAGGGGTGACGTATTCCTTATTGCGTGGCAAGTCACACGGTGAAGACGGATCATCAAAACCGTTTATGAGTGCATGGGAAGTTGATATCGTTTTCGGTTTCGTGAAATGGGAAGTTGAAGAGTTAAATATTGGTTACCTTGTTTTGGGTGTCCCATATAGAAATAATAAGAGAGGTTATATGAGTATATAAGCTTTAAGTTGACATACTTGTGATGGGGGGCACCCCAAGTTTTATAAGGAGGGGAGTTATGGACAAAGTGGGTTTGACCCAAATCTGCCATACACGCACGTCAGCGCCGCTGCCACCGTCTGGTCGAGCTGGACTGGGTCGGGCTGGATGTGGGTTGTGGGTCAAGTTAGGTCCTAACTTTAATTTTTTGGACAAAATCCATTCGAATTTTTACAAATTCTTGCCGAAAAATTTGAAATCCTAACGAATTAGTTCAAATTTTTGCGCCAAAATTTGAATTCGAATTTTTGCTTCCCAGAACAGTGCCTCTCTGGTCACCTCTCTTCATTTTCTGGCGGTTCCAAGTTTCACACCTATTCGAAGGGTTTTCTGCCCTTTCGAATAGACACCTCTTGGCTTATAAATACAAGATCCTCTAGCAGATTCAATTCATTCAATTTTTCCTTTTCCATTTTCTTTCTGTGCTACATTTATTCTTCATACTAGTTCTTAGAGTTTTAAGAGAGTTTCAGAACTCAGGTTTTGGTTTGTCAAAATTGATTATTTGTAGTGCTATTACAATATGTGTGAGTGATCATTGTATCCTCAGAGATAGACACCGATAATCCGTAAGCACCTATGCAGCGGTGAATCTGTCTTAAGGATAGAATGTCGCACACTCAACTTGATCATGATTTTGTTGTTCTAACTTCCTAGTGATTTTGTTGTTCTAACTTTCCGGTACAAGTGAGTAATTTATTTACTTTGCTTCAGTTTTTTATTTTTTACACAGAAGATTGTTCCAACATTCCCTTTTGTGCCTCAGCCTAAGTTGTTTGTTATATGAATTTCGTATTTATTATAATTTTTAAATGGTTTATTTGGAAGGGTTAGGAACACAAATATAAAACAAAATGGTGAGACCCACATATATAATACCCCACGTCATGTGGGACTCACCTTTGTCTCACATCTGTATTCCTAAAATTATTGTTATTCTAGTGATTTTTTTGTAATATTCACCAATAGATTTTTATGCCTTCCACTGATAAATCAATAGCAATATTAATGTTTGCAAATAAATTAATATTACCCATCAGTCCATTCTAATGTCATGATATTACCTAGTAACCAATGCACAACTAACTGGTTATTTTAGTAATTTTTTTATTTTTTACAAAAAGATATACAAAAAAATAAAAAAAAATGATGTGATAATTTGTATTGACTTTTTGGCTAAAATTGAAACTTGTCAAACAAGAAATAATAGAAAAAATTACTCTGAATATTAAAGGGGAAAAAAAAAATTTGTCATATGATGGCAAACAGTTGGCTGTCCAACATTAGGATTAAGATCAACAAAATCCATACTTTGTGGGAGAAATTAGCATTCAGTGATAATTTCAAATTTTTATTTTAAATTTATGAAAAAAAAAATTAATAATTTAATTATTAATATTTGTAAAATTTACTATTGATTTGTAATTATCTCTTAAAGTTACACTTAATTATTATATGGGGTAATTTCATTTCAGTGTATGTTTAAAAAAATTATTCACAAATTAAAAAATAAACTTTATACATAATAAAAAGTAAAAGTATAAATTTTACCATGCATATGTAATTAATTTTGACAAGAGCCAGTGACATGTTATTTTTCTATTATTATTTCCCCTAAATTATTTCCTCGAATGTGACGAAGGTCAAAACAATTGACCTTGTATATGTGTGATCATGCGTAGCCTTAGGTATCATTTGAGAATAGGTTATTTTATTATTTTATATATTTTTTTAATTAAAATATGATAAAAATAATAATAGATTTGAAATAATTTTTTAATTTTTTATAAAAAAATGTGAAAAAAAATTAGACAAAATATGAAACTTTTTAAGGTTTTTGTATAATTTGTTGACTTTTAAGTTTTTTTAGTGTTATTTTTAAGTTAAAATACATGATTGCCAAACGAAGTCTTAAACTATATTTCTTTGTTTAGTTTAGTTTTTAAAGTTTATTTTAAATTTTTTTTTACCTTTAGTGATTTTTCGTTAGGCCTCGTTTGGTAAGTAGTCGTTTCAACCTAAAAGTCAAAAAAATTACTAAAAAAATCAAAAATCTTATAATCTATACTAAAAAGTCAAAGATTTCCTTTTATTTCTACTTTTTGCACATCTTTTTGTAAAAAATCAAAAAATCACCCCAAACATACTAGTTTTTTTTACCTCATATTTCAGCCAAAAAGTCAAAAAGTTATTAAAAGGAAAAATTAGTCTAGGGTCCCTCTCCTACTTTTTGTAATGGAAGAGATCCATAAAATTATTTTTTGATGTCTAAGATCCCTAAACATATATAAGAGAAATTTGACTCTTTGTCTCTCCCCTCTGTCTCTCTCTCTTCTCCTCTCACCCACTAGTCTTCGAGATCCAAGGCATTCAAATCAGTTACTCTGCTCCTCCACTCTCCTCTACGACCTCTTCCTCAACACCTTCTCCTTCGACTCCTTCCTCCGCTCTGCCACCGTCGCAGACCTCCGCGCCGTCCGGATCCGCAACCCGGCCTGCCTCTCCTTCTCCCACTGCCTCCTCAACTACAAAGGCTTCCTCGCTCTCCAAGCCCACCGGGTCGCCCACAAACTCTGGATCCAGAACCGAAAACCCATTTCCTTCACGCTCCGTTCCTGGGTCTCCGATGTCTTCTCCGTCGATATTCACCCGGAATCGGACAAACTGGTGGCGATCCGATGGTACCCACGGCTCGTGTGTTAGGAATCGAGGCTGCTATGGCTGCTTTCGGGCTCATCCATCATCGTGTCGATTTTCAATTACATGCTCAGTTTTGTTACTCAGATGTTCACCGGTCATCTTGGTGCTTTGGAACTCGCGGGAGCTTCCATTGCCAGTGTTGGAATTCAAGGTCTTGCTTATGGAATCATGGTATAGATATACATGTCTCTGTTTTTTTTTACTCTGTTTTACAATAATTCGTCAATTCACTGTTGTTGACTGCTTGTTTTCTATGTATGTTTGTCTATTATGTGTTTCTGCTTTGAACTGAAATTTCTCTGGGTTGGTCCAAAGAAATTCTCTAGTTTGAACTGAAATTTCTCTGGGTTGGTCCAGAGAAATTCTCTGATTTGGATTGAAAATTTCTCTGGATTGGTCCCTGGTAATAAGTTTTTTCAGCATAGAGTTTGTCATTTATCCCCTGATGTTGAATCGCAAGCTTTGTCCTTCATGATCATTTCCTTCCCAGAATTGTCATCAATCTATTCTCAACATTTTCAACTCAGAGAATTTCTCTGGACCAGAATTTCTCTGGATCAATGTTGAGGGATTTTAGACATTATGAAAATATTAGATGTCTTTTATACTATAAAGTCTTAATACCAGGGACCCTAAAAAAAAAAAAAAAAACCCATATTAAAATAGTCTATTCTCAAACGAGGTCATTTTTTTTTAAAATTCATAACAAAAAAAAAAAAGGAGAAATTACCTTACATATTTATGAAAAGGATTGTGATTTTAATTATTAATATTTATAAATTATTTTACTTATTTGTAATTATATTTTTAATTTTACACTGACGTAAAATTTCCCCAAAAAATTATGTAAAAATCTTTAAAAAAAAATTAATAATGATAAAAAAAGGTTCATTTGAAAGTCATTTTTTTTTCAAATCTAGATTTGTCTCCGAGTATATAATTCAAGTGAATGATGCATCAGAGTGACTTCTATCAAACGAATTGCGTAGTCAAGCGAGGACGACTTTAACTAATTATTTAAGATTACTAATCATCATAATTCTTCATATTCATAAGCCATAATAATATCATATTCAAATGAATGAAGAACTAAAAAAATTATTGAATCAGAAGAGCTAAAATTATTGTACTCATAAAAAAGAAAAAGAAAGAAGACATAAATGATTGAAATACAAATCTAAATTGCAAAAATGTTAGAGATGAGGAGAGCCTTAAAAGAACTAGGCATTGAGAGGACGCCATTCATCGTCCGGATATGAATCGCGAACAACTATTGCATAGACGGCATAGATTATCCCAGGTATATAACCTAAGAGTGTCAGCACCACGCAAAGCAGGAACTCACACTGCCAAAAAAAAAAAAAAAAGTCAATACAAATTATACCTAAATTATTTCATTCCGGATCAGTTTACCCTCACCATTAGTTGCTGTTTATAATTAAACGAAAGTTGCTGACGTGATACTGGAATTTTGTTCGAAAATTTATTTTACTCCAAAAATTATGTTTAAGATATCAACTAAACTCCCAAATGTCATTTTATTCTGAGATCTAATTGATATTTTGGGAATAATTTGGGGATAAAAAAAAATTTCAAATTAAATTGGTGTCACATCAACAACTTCTATTTGATTACAACAATTGATGGTGGGGTAAATTTGACGCAAAATTAAATAGTTGAAGTATAACATTGATATTATTAAAAAAATATGAGTTAAATAAATTTTTGAATGATAGTTTGGAAAGTTAAATGATATTTTCTCTTTTGTATCTTCGGGAAGCCATAATTCATGTCAAAAAAAAAAAAGCACAAAAAAAATCAATGTATATCTCAGATTCATTTTGGGCATGATTCACACCATACTTATCATTTAGGTCGTAGTTCTTTTATTCTTTTTTTTTCTTTTTTTGTGAATATATTTTAATTTTGAGTCAACATTTTTTTAACTTTTTAAGCCCGTCTAAAGTAAACAATCTTAAAAATTAAAAACAATTTAGAAACTTTTTTTACAAAGGCCTCGTTTGGAAAGTGGCTATTTTAGAGATTTTTTGGCTATTTTATTAGGCTATTTTAGTTTTTGTGTTTGGTAAGATGAGATGGATTTTTATTTGAGTTGTTGTATTGAAAAATGTATTGAAATAATGTTTGAAGTTAAAATGACAAATTTGTCCTTAAGATTACAATTTTTTAAATTGATATAAAAAGGCAAAATCATAATTTACCAGTTGATGTAACAATTTGTCAATTGACAATGTAGGCTGTGCCTACATTGCCGGCAGCTACAGCCTAATTTTTTTTTTTTTTTTTTTTTTTTGAAAAACTTTGAACAGTGGGGCTTTTTGGCTTATTTGTAATTTGAGGCTATAATAGCCTCAACCCTTTCTTCCCAAACAGCGCCAAAAAGTCACCAAAGAATTAAAAAAAAAAAAAGTTTTTCAAGCTTTTTTTTTAATTATAATAAAATGGATTTTCATCATTAATGAACTTAATTAAAAAAATCCAAAATATGTAGATCATCTATACTGGTAGAAAACAAAATTTCTAAAAAATCACTAAATTCGAAATAAAGCAGAAAAGAAAAACAAAACTCTCCAAGGGAATTAGAATGAATGGAGGCTACATCTCTCACTTTTTTTATTTATTTTTTATTTTTATTTTTTTTGGGTGAGTAAATGGAATACAATAATAATAATAATAATAATAATAATAATAATAATACAGAAAATTTAGTGTTATGTGGTCCTATCACTTCAAAATAACAAACTCACTAAGTTAATTTTCAATTACAAAAATATAACTTGTCATATCATTTTGGTAACAAATTTTGTTAAAATTCTATGTAGGAATATTATTTTCCTTTTTTTATACATTTTTATAAAAAATAATAAATTTATAAGCATATAACATTACTGTATAGAAAGAGAGACAAAAGAGAAGGTCATACACTACAGCAACCATGTCTGAAGAAGACTCCCAACGGAGGAAGCAAGATTGCAAGTAGGATTTCCAAGAACATCCCACAACTACTTGCCATTTTCAACGGCACCACCTAATACAAAAAAGGAGACAGAGAAAGAGAGATCTGAATGATCACTTTGATAGAGAAAAGTTCAAGTGTAGAGTGTTATGGTTGAGGAAACAAATAAGATATATCTGATCTGTATGCTATATATGTGCTAGTATTTGACCAAGTAAAAGGTTTATCAGATAAAAAGCTCATGTGAGAGAGTAGATCCATGGATTTAGTTGGTCTTCAATATATACAGTTAGAGTAATATTACATAAACAGAAAATATGCATATAAAAGTTCATTCAAAATGATAAAATTGTTTTGTAGTTCTATCACTTCAAAGAAAAAAAAGAGGTTAAATTACCCCCAACTTCTCTTTGAAATAAGTGTCCTTTATTTAATCCCAAAATCTTTTTAGTAGACCTAAAGGTCCTGTGCGCCTTCCTTCTTTTCTTTTCGTTTTTTCTTTTTTTTCTTTTAGTGATATCCGGCGACCAGCGGCTATGCCTTCCTTTTTTGCTTTCTCTTTCTAATAAGCAGTCATTGGCTACCACCATCGATTGAGGTTTCACCAGCAACCACTGACCAACAACTCCTTGCTTTGATCTCCTCAAATCTCCTCAAATCTTAGTCCGGTTAAAGAGATGAGTAGATGAGTTTTCAACGAAAGAGATGAGTAGATCTACTCAGATCTGAGTAGATATGAGTAGATCTACATCAGATCCAGTCAGATCTAAACAAAAAATAGTTGCCGGAATACAATTTTCTCTCTATGTTTGTCTCTCTCCTTCGATCTTTCAGTTTTTTTACTTTTTCTCTGCTACACATTTCTTTTTTTCCTGTTTTAGTGAAGAAAATTTTCAAATTCTGAACAATTTTTTTATTTTAGTTTTAGTTACAAATGGTGAAAATTGAGTAAAATTTTACAATTTCAATTTTTTTGGTGCTGAAATGAATCATGCTTAAAAATTGCAAAATTTGTGTAGTTTCATAATATGCTTTAAAACTGTAAAATTTTATAGTCTCATAACATACTTTTACTACAAAATTTTACAATTTCATAACATGTTTTTCAATTTGATTAATAAGGAGAAATGCTTAATAGAATCATACTTTGAAACTATAACAATTTTACAGTTTCAAAGCATATTTTTCAATTTGTTCAATATAGAAGATTAATTGCTTAAATTCTACAAAAATTGAAAAATAACTTTTTTTTTTCTCATTGTTACTGTTTATTGTTGTTATATTTTTTTTCTTTCAATTTATCAATATTTAGCACATTTTGTTATGTTTTTTCGCTCTAATTTCTTCATTTATCACTACAAAAAATTTGCTTTTTTGCGACGGTAAAATACCGTCGCAAATACACAAAACCCTGTCTCAAAAGCTTTTTTGCGACGGTAGCGAGCTTTTAGCGACGGTAACAGGGGGTCACAACAAAGGGGCTTGCTAAAGCCCTTTAGCGACGGTGTGATGCCGTCGCAAAATATAGGCAACGGCAAAAGTGCCTTTTAGCGACGGCAAAATACTGTCGCTATTAATGTGTAAAAATTTGAAGTTTTTGAGACGGCACTCTGATACCGTCGCTAATAAGGTTATTTGCGACGGTAAGAATACCGTCGCTAAAGGTTTTATTTGAGACCGCAAAAATGCCGTCGCTAAATGGTTATTTGCGACAGTAAAAATACCGTCGATAAAAATAATATTAGCGACGGTTAAGGGTACCGTCGCTAAAGCCTTTTCTTCTAATTAACAATAATGCCAATATCTTTGGCGACGGCTATACTACCGTCGTAAAAAACCCTTTTTGAGACAGTATGATACCGTCTCAAAAAAAAAAAAAAAAAAAAAAAAAAAACTACAACACAATTCTTAAAAACATGAAAATTACCTGTATTAAATGAAAATAACTAAAAAAAAGACTGATAATTATATAATAATATAAAAATTTATGTATATAAATAAAAATCCATCCATAATTAAAGTATTCTTCCATTCATAACAACACATCATCAAAATTATACCACCACATAATGTTGCATAATACATACATAATGTTCACAAATCTAAATAAGGTAAATCAATAATAAAAGTATTCGTCATGATTCTTCTGTAGGTTACAAAAACAAAAGTTTGTCAAAATCTTCACACGTTTACGTTCCACAAGAAGCAAACTGCTACTCAGGAAATATCTGAAAATAAAAAATAAAAATAATTAATGACAATATAATTATGTGTTAATATTTTAATTACAAAAAAATATAAAAAATTAACTACTATATAATTACAAAGATAGTTAAGTAAATAATTTTGGCTAGACAGAAATTCGACCCTAACTCCCAAACCGGGAACCTAATTCGAGCCCCGTCTTCTCCCACAAGTCTCTCGTGCCTAGGCGGTCGTGTGTGCCAAGTTTCGTGCCAATCCGACCCCGTTTGGTGATTTTGGGGCATCAACACCTCGAATTCAAGTTTCTTAAGGAACTAGTTTGCCTAGACCGAAATAGGGCTCTAACTCCCAAACCGGGAGCCCGATTGGAGTCCCGTCTTCTCCCACAAGTCTCTCGTGCCTAGGAGGTCGTGTGTGCCAAGTTTCGTGCCAATCCGACCCCGTTTGGTGATTTTGGGGCGTCAACACCTCGAATTCAAGTTTCTTAAGGAACTAGTTTGCCTAGACCGAAATAGGGCTCTAACTCCCAAACCGGGAACCCGATTGGAGTCCCGTCTTCTCCCACAAGTCTCTCGTGCCTAGGTGGTCGTGTGTGCCAAGTTTCGTGCCAATCCGACCCCGTTTGGTGATTTTGGTGCGTCAACACCTCGAATTCAAGTTTCTTAAGGAATTAGTTTGCCAAGACCGAAATAGGGCTCTAACTCCCAAACCGGGAACCCAATTGGAGTCCCGTCTTCTCCCACAAGTCTCTCGTGCCTAGGCGGTCGTGTGTGCCAAGTTTCGTGCCAATCCGACCCCGTTTGGTGATTTTGGTGCGTCAACACCTCGAATTCAAGTTTCTTAAGGAATTAGTTTGCCGAGACCGAAATAGGACTCTAACTCCCAAACCGGGAACCCGATTGGAGTCCCGTCTTCTCCCACAAGTCTCTCGTGCCTAGGCGGTCGTGTGTGCCAAGTTTCGTGCCAATCCAACCCCGTTTGGTGATTTTGGTACGTCAACACCTCGAATTCAAGTTTCTTAAGGAACTAGTTTGCCTAGACCGAAATAGGGCTCTAACTCCCAAACCGAGAACCCGATTGGAGTCCCGTCTTCTCCCACAAGTCTCTCGTGCCTAGGCGGTCGTGTGTGCCAAGTTTCGTGCCAATCCGACCCCGTTTGGTGATTTTGGTGCGTCAACACCTCGAATTCAAGTTTCTTAAGGAATTAGTTTGCCAAGACCGAAATAGGGCTCTAACTCCCAAACCGGGAACCCGATTGGAGTCTCGTCTTCTCCCACAAGTCTCTCGTGCCTAGGCGGTCGTGTGTGCCAAGTTTCGTGCCAATCCAACCCCGTTTGGTGATTTTGGGGCGTCAACACCTCGAATTCAAGTTTCTTAAGGAACTAGTTTGCCTAGACCGAAATATGCAAGAAAATCACTAATTGTCCACAGTAAAGCTTCATGCATTTGAAACATTTGATTTGTTGATGCATCAAATGTGGAGATACCGTCATTCCATAGTTCTTTCAACTCCTCAATCATCGGTTGCATATACACATCAATCTTGTCACCAGGTCCTTTTGGGCCGTCAATAAGCACAGATAAAATTAGAAATGGTTGTTTCATGCACATCCATGGCGGCAAGTTGTATGGAATGAGTACAACAGGCCAAGTGCTATGAACTATGTTCATTGTCCTGAATGGGTTAAAACCATCAGATGCTAAGCCAAGCCTTACACTTCGGCAATCATTACTAAAGTCAATATTCCAACGATCAAAATCTTTCCATGCAAGGGAGTCTGCAGGATGCCTAAAGACACCATCATTAGTTCGTTCCTCTGCATGCCATCTCATTAACTTAGCCGTCTTGGATGACATAAACAACCTCTGCAACCTTGGCTTTAAAGGAAAATACCTCATTTGTTTTGCAGCTATTTGTTTGCCACCGTTGTGAGGACCATTTGAACCACCATCACCATTTGATTTCCATCTTGAACTGTTGCATATGACACATTTATCAAGATTGGCGTCCTCGTTTAGAAACAACATGCAACTATTGGGACATACATCCCACGTCTCATAAGTGAAGCCCAAATCTGTTGTGACTTTTTGAGCTTTATAATATGAGTCCGGGAGTTTCACATCCAACAAGAACGCCTTATTCAATAACTCAAGCAACATGTCAACAGACTTGTCTGTCCACTGATTAAGCACCTTCAAATGTAGAAGTCGAACAATGAATGACAAAGATGTGAATTTCTGACAACCCGGATACAATTCACTTTGTGCATCTTGAAGAAGTTTGAAATACTTTGCAGTCTCTGCATTTGGACCGAGCTGGGGTTCAGATGCATGGGGATCAGGCCCCTGTGGTTCATTACCCTCAACACTTGTACCGGCATGTGGATTTCCTATAGCCCCTTGTATCATTCCAACCATATCGTCCCCAATGTCTAAATTAGCCAATGTTTCATTCTCTCGATTACCATGCAGAGATACGTAAGATTCCCCATGATTAATCCAATGTTTGTACTTTTTTAAAAAACCATTTAAAATCAGATGCTCCCGTACACCGTCTCGCACAAGATGGTATTGATTCTCACATTTTCTACACGGACAACTAATCATCGAACCTTCAACCCTATTGGTATAGGCAAACACAAGGAATTGATCAATCTCATTAATGTATTCCCTCGACATCCTATTTGGCAAATCAATCCAACTCTTATCCATCATCTGTACTTCCCTCATATGTGTTTCCCACTATTAATTTGCTTCAGGCAAACTTACTAGGAGATATACATCTCACATGCAAAACAAATATGCCCTAGAAAAAAATATAATTACTACAAATGTAAGAGTCATAATGAGATGTAAGGGTAAAAATCTGTTGTGACCTTTTGAGTTTTATTTTATTTTAATAATTTCTACATTTTGAATCATGTTCCCATAAAATCACAGCCTCTGAGGTCCAAAATGATATTCATGAAAAAAAAACCAAGATGCATATTTCGAAGAATTACCTACCAGATGGGGTAAGGAAGAAGAAGAATTACCTACCTCTGTATCAAGGTTACAGGATGAAAATGAGGAGCAACTGGACGAAGGTGCGTGTAAAGGATATGCTTCTGTTGCAGCAGGATGTAAGCTCTCTGTCATTAAAGATTTACTTGCATTAATAAATTAAATGTACAATAGAGCTATTTTTTATTTTTTTTTCTTTTCTTTTCATTATGGCTTTTTATCAAACATGTTTAATTCAAAAAAATTGTGAATGTAAAAAAAGGAAATCAAAATGAAATAGCAGCTGTGTTTTCAAAAAAATGAAAACAGAAATCGAAAACATAGCCAAACACACTCCCTCGTTAATCTTTTTACAAATCTAAGATCCAAACACAAAAAAAAAGTTCCTGGTTGTAAGGAGAGATTGCACTTGTCATTGGTTAATGTACTGCACCAACTGAAATAAAAAGATTTTTGCAACAAACACAAACAAAGGACATGATTTCATGACATCAAAAAGCAAAAGCAGCCCAGAACAATTTTTGGGATTCAACTATGTAACTAGAGGCAGAAGTATCAAGCAAAAAAGTGTGAGAGAATTAAAATTACCTCGAAACCAGGCACAAAATAGATCCACACATGTCCCAAAACAGTTATACACATTTCAATACACTTTTTACACACTTTTTACCTTAAGGGTTGTTTCTAGCATTGTTCAATATGTATGTATATAAACATGTATGCAATAGAAAAGAAGGAACCTCATCCATAAATCATTACCTTAAAGTAGTGGATTGCCCCCTGTAAGAAACCACCATGAGCAGGATCACGAAAATGACCAATATTTACAAGCCATACCAATACACAAATACTTGCAATAACCTACAAAGAAGAACAAGATGAAGAGGAGGAAAAATCAGGAATGCACACATATAAGCCCACACACATCTAGAACCATGTAAACTAAGCATTTCAAATAACAAAATCCAATTATTATAACCATGATTGATGAATCAAATTGCCCTCAAGCTGCTAGACATTAGGCATATTTGATTATGAACTATTCATGTTTTCATCAAAAATTTAGTTAGTATGAACTAACAATGTTTTCATGAATTATTTCAGAAAAAGAAGAAAAACCCATATCAGAGATGAAGGGGTTTAGTCTGAAAAAAAAAGAATATGGATCTACAATCAGAGTGCAAAGCAAACAGCAGATCAACCTATCAATTTCTAGCACATGTAAAGACCTCCTCATTCACCTTAGTGATAATGGGCACTTACAACTCCAATGGAGAAGGAGATAGCTAATGGAATCAATAGGATAAGAGATGAATGTCTATTCTGTAGTTCTAAAATCCAAAATATACATATAAATTGAAATTGTAGCTCATCGTGCTTCGTTGATTTTTAACGAGTCAATCTCAAATGAATTTTTAATGAGTTAAATACGAGTCGAGTTTCAATAACTTGATTTTTTTATAGTACATATATAAATTTATTGATTTGATCTCCAACAAAGTAGTTTGATTTGTTTAAGAGTCATCTCTGATGGAATGTTAAATGTGTATATTACTAATGGAAAATAAATGATAAGAAATAAGATTTAATTTTATTTGTTACAAGTTTTGTTAATTTATTAAGTGACTAAGTGTTCCAATGAAAATATTAAATTGTTTACAAGTAAGAGTGGGCTGTACTTAGAGTAAGGGTGGGTGAGCATGATCTAACAAACTTTTTAGGAAGCTAGGATTGATATGTAATATAAATTCGTAAGGCTAAGCTAAGCTAAACTTAACTTTTAGGTCTCCGTATTAAATGGATTGAGATTGAAAATATTAGTCTTTGAGCCCGGCTAGGCTCGGCGTAATAATTAATATATTTTATATAATTTATATATTATTTAATCATAAAATTAAATACAAAAGACTCACAATGCTATGAGTAACCACTTTTATGATCAGATTAATGTGTTTGTAGAATTAACCTAGATTTATTATTACTTTCACTTAGCTTTGTTATTTGTATTCACTTCATGATTGGTTGTGGACTCACCATATTCTTTTTTTTTTTTTTTTTTGTGTGTGTTTAAGCAGAACTTTAAAAATTATATTGTTTGCCAAAAAAACAAAACAGAACTTTAGCTTCTGGCCTTAACAAAAATAAAATATAAATATATGATTACCCACTTTTGAAAGAAGATAATAATCAAACATATGTAAATATACAAGTTAAAAAAAAGATATTATTCATTGGATGGCAATAGAAGAAAAAAGGGATATAAGGAAATAAATAAATTAAGGAAAGTCAATTCACAAGAGAAATTTTAAAAAATAAAAATAAAAAATCAAAGAAGTATAAACCTAGAATTCAATTGAATGAAAATAGAAAAAAAGAATGATCAAATTGAAGAGGGATACAAGTTCATATGACAGCCCAATTTAACTTTAGAAATGTATATACATAAGAATTTCAATTAATGTATGTAGGAGTATTTAAATTTAGCATAGTGTGAATCACACATAATGAATCAAATCTACACATTTTAAAATTTGAATTTTTTTTTTAAATATTAAGTTTAATTGATAGAGGAAGCTCCCAACAAAAAAACAAACTTCAATACAATTAACATCTAAATCCACTTTGCTAACTAAAAAACTAAATGATTCATGTATAACCACAAGAATAGATCAAAGAATTTCAATCACTACTTAAAAAAAAAAAAAAAAAGAAGAAGAAGAAAAGTGAAGAGAACTCACATATCATCCATGAACTTGATAGAAACCAAGACACTGGTAATGAGAACTGATGCACATTGAAGGAATTGATCGGCAAAAGTGGTTGGCTGTGCACTAACCGATCAAGAAAAATGTAGGCGACAACAAAGTACGATGAGCTACAATTGGCGTACTTGAAGATAAGAGATGAATGTCTTGCCTTGTCAGTCGTCGTTCACCCTCGTCACGCGTCGCTGCTGCTCGTCACTCCGGCGAAGGCCATCGTTCACCGTTCACCGTTCACCCTCGTCACTCTGCGAAGGCCGTCGCCGTCGGAGATTGGGGATTTTGGGATCAATGGATTTTGATTTGGGATTTTAGGGATTTTGGGACACATGACCGCGAATGGGCCACTGAAATGAGCGGGATATGAAAAAAAACTTTTTTGCGACGAGAAATTTTAACCATCGCAAATGGTACATCATTAACAAATGAAACGATGTCGTTTTTACCCAGAGTATTTGCGATGGGCTTCTGCCGTCGCAGATGATCCACCATTTGCGACGGTAACTTTTTACCATCGCTAAAGAATACTTTTTGCGATAGTATACCGTGCGTCGCAACTGTTCCTGCATTTTTCTTTTAATTTCATTAGCGACGGAAGTCATACCCGTCGCAGAAGCCCATTTTTAAAGACGGTAAATAAACCTCGTCGCAAAAGAAATTTTTGGCGACAGAAATTACACTCCGTCGCAAAAAAACCACTTTTTGCGACGGCAGTTACCCCGTCGCAAAAAGCTCCGTGTTATTTGACAGGTTTTCTTGTAGTGTATTCTTTTTTTCCGGTAATATTTTGGACATTCTAGTGAGTCTCCGGCGATGTTCTTGACGTCTGACGACATTCTGGACATTCCGGCGACTTCCAGTGACGTTCAGAATACTCTAACGAATTTTCAGCAATACTCCAACGACTTTCCGATGATGTTGAACATTCCGACAAGCTTCTGGTGACTGTCTGATGGAATTCCGATAGTAATCGGATGTAGCAACACCTTTAATTTTTTTTAAATAAAAAAATAAGATTTTTTTTGTAACAATTAAAAATATATGTAAAACTAATTGATGCAAGTGTTTACTTTTGAGATTAGACAGATTTTGAACTTTGTATATGAGACTTACTGGTAAGTGCCAAAAAAAAAAAAAAAAGAACTTTAGGCCATAAGTTCATTTCTGAATCTTTGAGTCATTAGGCTCAAATTCTAATATCTTTGGCCAAAATGACGTAATTTGACCAAAATTACAACTATTTGTTGAAATAAACCTATTTGTCTATCTGTTAAAGTTCACCAAACTAACTATCTATTGAAATGTGACACATATCACTCATTCAACACCATATTTGTTGAATATTCACACATTGCTCTACCTCACCATCACCACCTACAATCGCCAACCACCGATCACTGCCGCTGGTGACTTTTCCGGCTAATTTTCCGGCACCAGTGTCTTTTTCAGCAAATTTGTCAATGCTAGCGATTTTTTTTTTTGACCACCTTTTCCAATGTGTCCTTATTACCAAATAAGATTTTACCTTCGATCTGATGCCTTATACCCAGTTTGGGATGGACTTTTCACTAATTTCTCCACAAAAAAAAAAAAAAAAAAAAAGTTGATTGTTAATTATGAAAATTCTATTGCCACATCAATATGATTGCAAATTTTGTTTAAATTTTCTGTAAAAATATATTTTTTCCATATAATTAAGAAGAGTCAGCAGACTACTAGATAGGGAAATCCCTACATTACACACCCCTTTTAAGTTGTTTATCATATGCACGTGTTTCGTATTTATATGATTGATATTATGTAATTTTTTGGTAGATTCATAATAATTTTTTATTTAGAAATAAAGTTACTCATTTTTATGATAATATTAAATTTTTTTTTTTTGTTTTTATTTTTGTTTTTGTTTTTTGCTTTCTGTTTTTTTTTTTTTTTTTTTTTTTTGTGTGTAAATGTTACCCATCTTATTGTTCAACACTGTTTTGATGAAAAAATGTATGATACTACCACAAAAACAAGTAATATTATCACAAAATGCTTAACTTCATTTTTTAACCATAAATTGTCATAATTGTACTAAAAATTTGCCTAACGTATACCAGAAAAACGCGTAACAAGATGCACTAGGGGTGATTGCGGATTGGGTTGGGTTGGGTTGGGTGGCATTCCATCCACCGTCCATCCAAAATTAGGTGTATTGAAAAAAATCAATCCATATTCGCCCACCAATTTGGCTGATGCAGATTGAGCGAGCCATGCAGATTGCGGGATGAATGCGATCGGTTTGGTGGTTTGGACTTTACAAATTTTGAGCCTTTTTTTGAATTATAATTCATAATTTTTACAATCTCCAATAACTAGTAATCTAAAGAAATATGTATTATTTCTCTATAATACGCCATGTCACCACATATGTATACTTTTAAGGTATTATTTTTCATTTTCTCAAAAATATATATTTTATTAATTTTACTATATGTTGTTACTTGTTAGTAGGTTTTTTTTTTTTTTTTTTTTTTTTTTTTTTTTTTTGAACTTCATCTACAAGCAAATCAAGTTCATGCGGGTGCAGGATGATTGATCCACCATCTGAACTGTATCCATAGATTTTGAAATATGTCATTTGCATCTGTCTGCTGAAAGACATGTATTCGTGCAAAATTAATCGGGTTAAATCAGTTCGATTAGGTTGGATGAGTTGGACAAATTCATAATCACCCCTAAGATGTGCAAAGTAGTAAAATGTGTACCCAAGGGATTTCATGTAGAAAATTGCCATATTTTATCATGTTAGCCTTAACGTTAAAAAGGGTACAGTTAAGGGTGTAAAGTTGGCCCGACCCAGCCCGGCTCATGTTGGGCCTCTCGAACTCCCGCCAAAATTCAAGTCGGGCCGGGTTGACCTACGAGCCAGAAAATTAGGCACAGGCCTAGATAGTATTCAGGCCAATAGGCCTGGGCTTGGGCTTGGGCTTAGGCGGGCCTGAACATTTTTTTTTTTAATTTTTTCTATCAAAATTTTATTATTTTTCACTAAAAAAAGCACTAGGCCACGGGCCAACCCAAACTGGTGGGCCCACGAGTTGGGTCGGCTTCAAAATGATGGCCTAGGCCCAGGGTCTCAGACCGGGCCCGGACCCGGGTCCAAACAGGCCAGGCCCACCCAGGTCGCGAGGCGGGTTTCGGGCCGCCTATAGGCCACGGGTCATTTTTACACTCTTAGGTACAATAATGTAAATCCACTTAGTAGGAGAAACTTATGATATGCATTTTTAAAACGAGATGTCATAAATAAAATTACACTTTTTTCTGTGAGAATGTGTGCGCAAATTTGAAAAGTAAGGATAAAATGGTAAAATAACTCAAGATTCTATCTATGGATAAAATGGTAAAATAACTCAAGATTCTATCTATTTGTAAGTTTTGTTGATCTTATCATTTATAATATAATTCTAAATATTGGTCCATTGATTGGTAAATATTTTACCATATTTTTCACTGTTGTATTATTTTCCTAATATAAATAATCCAAAAGTCATGTTTGTTTTACTCTCAGGATGGAATTAGATTAGCAATTAAGTAAATTTCACAAAAAATAATGTTTGTTTTGTAAAATTATGATAGGAATAAGAGTTTCATAGGACTATGTTTGAGGGGAATTAGTCATCCAACAAGATCTGAAAATATCATTTTACTTTTACTTTACAAAATTAATAGAATCAACTTCTATATATTGAGCATTTTATATAAATTCAAAATTTTAATACCAACTAATTAAATTTCACCAATCTAAGTATACAAACAAATATAATTTATATTATATTTCTAACCTAATATCATCATATTAAAGTTTCGTTCGGCATTGGCTAATATAAACAATTTTTTTGTGTTGAGACTTTTTTAGCCTCGTTTGGTTTGAATTTTTTTAGCTTTTTTGAAATTTGTAAAAAAAAAAAGTGTAATAATTATGGATTGGTTGTTATATTTTGTCTTATTAACTTATTTGGCATATTTTATCATTTTGTGCTTTTTAAGCTCCAAAATGATAGTCAAACCAGGGCTAACAATCTTATCACTAAATCCTATCATAGTTATAACTTCATTCAACTAAATCCAACAAAAACATGATCTAAGGATGTCCTTGTTTTATATTTGAGAGCTCTAATGATGTGAAGAGTGCCCATATGATGGTAGGGCCCACACTTCTCTCTCTATTCAACAATGATTCATACCATTAAAAAAAAGATTACTAGTAACACTAATGCATTGGGAATGCCAAAAAAAATCAAGGCATAGACAGTGGACGGAGCCCACTGCCACAGCATTAGTGGTGCTATTAGAGCACCACTTTTAATGCTCTCAACCATTTCTCTCTCTCTTCCACCTTACTAGAACTCCATTTAGAGTTTTAATATTAGAGATATGTATCATTACTGATTGATCACTACAAGAAAATCCAGCTTTGGCGACTAAAAAATGAATTTTCGTCGCTGAAAGTAGGACAATCGGCGACTAAAATGCAATTCGTCGCCAAAAGTGTTCACTTTTGGCGACTAAGACAATTTAGTAGCCAAATGCATAGTTATTGGCGACTAAAATCAATTTCGTAGCCAAAAGTAGGGGTTTTGGCGACTAAAATTCAGTTTAGTCGCCAAAAGTGCAGATTTTTTGCTACTACAAAAATTAGTAGCTAAAAAGGAGGGGTTTTGCCGACTAAACCCGACTTTAGTCGCCAAAAGTGCTGTTTTTGGCTACTAAAAAAAAATTAGTAGCTAAAAGGATGGGTTTTGCCGACTAAACCTGACTTTAGTCGCCAAAAGTGCTGTTTTTGGCTACTAAAAAAAAATTAGTAGCTAAAAGGAGCAGTTTTGGCTACTAAACCTGACTTTAGTCGCCAAAAGTGGCTGTTTTTGGCTACTAAAAAAAAATTAGTAGCTAAAAGTAGGGGTTTTGCCGACTAAAACTGACTTTAGTCGCCAAAAGTGGCCTAAATTTTTTTTAGTAAATAATTTATTTTTTAAATAATTATATTGAATTAAAATAATTATATTTGTATATATTATTATTTTGTATTAATCCGGTTAATATACTATATAAATAATATATATTGCATATATATTCATGTGAAGTTGTAGTGGCATAGTGGAGGGAGTGTTGTGCAAAAAGGCTGGGAATATGGGATGGTTAGGGTTCGAAACTCAGGAAAAGCAAAAAAAAAGTCGGTTTTTTTTTTTCGCCGGAAACACCTTTGGCGACTAAAATTTTAGTCGCCAAAAGTCTTTATTTTGGCGACTAAACCGTTTAGTCGGCGATTTAGTGACTATTGGCGACTAAATTTTTAGTCGGTAAATGTATTATTTCCAAAAGTGAAAAACACTATTGGCGACTAATTTATTAGTCGGTAAACACCTATTTTTGGCGACTAAAAAAGGTTTAGTCGCCAATACCGTCCGCGACCACAGATACGCGACAAATGTGGCGACTAAAAAATTTTGTCGGGAAAAGTCAAAAATTGACTTTCGGCGACTAAAAACAGACTTTTGGCGACTAAAAATTTAGTCGCCAAAAGTGATTTTTTTTGTAGTGGATATACTACGGTGGTATTTGTTTGGTAACAAATAAAAAAAAAATCAAAAAATTACTACAAAAAATAATCCATTCTCATGATTTTCTTACAAGTTTTTTTGGTAAAATTTTTTTTAAAAATTACTAAAAAAAAGAAGAGAGTAAATTCTCAAATACCTCCCGCAACTTCCCAACAAAACGCAATAACCACATGATATAAGGATATCCTTATTTATTGATATACTACAACTTCCTAAACAAAATACAATCATTTACAAGACCCCAGACAAGTTTTTATTTATTTATATATTTATTTTTTTTTTTTTTTTGGGGGGGGGGGATCCCATTAAAACGCAAGTGTCCTAAGAACAAAAATGTTACCAACTGCGACAAAATTTCTCAAAAAAAATTGGATGACTGAAAAGGTAAGATTGACCATACGGATCAATCGACAAATACATTATGATAATTTTTGTAAAACTTTTTCATGGCATGTAATACTGTTGGTCCCATGAAATGTTTAATTTTGACAAATTTAAATAAAAATCTCTCAACAAAACTTTTTATGAAAAAAGGACAACAGTTTTTGTTGGAAAAATGGTTTAATATAAGCATATTTTTTAGCTCAATTTGAGTGGGCCTCAAACGTCTTTTGGGGTGGGTCCGAAGAGGTGACGTGTTCCTTGCTGCGTGGCAAGTCACACGGTGAAGACGGAACGTCAAAACCATTTATGAGTGAATGGGAAGTTGACATCGTTTTCGGGTTTAACATTAATTTTTTTTTAGATAAATTTCATTTGAATTTTTTTCAATAAAAATTATTGTGGGAATTTAATTTAAATTAATTTAATTCAAATTTTAGGTTCCTAAGTGGTTTCCTAAAGTTTGTAATTGTGGGAATTTAATTTAATTCTAAAGTAATTTTGGGCTTTAGAAATATCTGTTTGGAATTTCAAATTATATTTGTTTGAAATATGTTGCACCTGTTCGGCTTGAGCTTTTATCTGTTCCAAGTGTGTTTCACACCGGTTCAACCCTATTTAAATTCAGTCTGTCCAACAGTTTTGACCCCGGGGGAAAAAACAATCTGAAATCTATTTCTTTGCTGTCCAGATTTCATTTGTATATATTACTCTTCATTTTAGTTTTAGAATAAAATTCAGAGAGTTAGAACACAGGTTTGGTTCGCCGAACAAATTGTTTGGAGTACTACTACAATTTGTGAAGATCATTGTATCCTGGGAGATAGACGCCACTCAACCGTAAGTGCCGTAGCGGGGCGAATCTGTCTTAAGGACAGAGTGTCACACACTCGACTTGGTCTTAATTTTAATTCAGTTGGATAAATAAATCCGATATGTTATTTATTTATTTTGTTTGAATTTATTTCAAGTTATTTTATTTACACAGAAGATTGTTCTAACAATCTTAAGACAGAATCGAATTATTCTGTTTACAGAATTTTTCGTTTATTTTCCTTTTTCATTCTTCGTAAATAATTTCGGAAGAAAATTATTTTCTGTGGATTTACAAAATAATATTCTGGTTGGAAAAACAAATAGTGATTATATGCTATTTGACAGATAGTAGTAATATACTGTCTCTTTTCTTTAACAACAACTAGTAGTACGATACTGGTGTCATTAACAATTCAGAATATATTTTTGTAGAATTTTTTCAGAAATTAATTTTGGGTTTTAGAAATTATTTTATAAGTTTTCATTAATTAAAATTCTGTTTTCAGTATTTTAATTATTGAAGTGTTATTGAAATTAATTTTCTGTGTGGAATTAATTTGGTTAAATAAAATTTTATTTTATTTCCAAATTAATTGAAAAATAAAAATTATTTTCTTATTTCTTTTATTTTACAGAATTTAATTTCTTGTGTGGAATTATTTTGGTTAAATAAAATTTTATTTTATTTCCAAATTAATTGAAAAATAAAAGTTATAGTTTTATTTTTTTTTATTTTACAGAATTTAATTTTCTATGTGGAATTAATTTGTTTAAATAAAATTTTATTTTATTTTCAAATTAATTGGAAAATAAAAGTTACATTCTTGTTTCTTTTATTTTTACAGAATTTAATTCTGTGAATTTGGTTTAATTTTCTGTGTAGTGTAAATTCTAATTATAATTTTGTTTTATATATTAGAATTGATGGCTGCTGAAACTAATGCCCAAACAAGTACTACTGTGGTGGCTGCAATGACGCCAACCCCATCTCCTGTGGTGACAGTGCCAATAAATCATGGAGAAAAGCCAGAGAATTTCTTAGGAACTGACTTTAAAAGATGGCAACAGAAAATGTTGTTCTATCTTACAACTCTGAACCTGGCTCGTTTCCTCCGTGAAGATGCTCCTATCCTGAAAGAGGATGAAACCGACCGACAAGTGGTTACTGCGGTTGATGCTTGGAAACATGCCGATTTCCTTTGCCAAAATTACGTCTTGAACAGACTTGACAACACATTATACAACGTCTACAGTCCAATCAAGACAACAAAAGAACTTTGGGAATCGTTGAAGAAAAAGTACAAAATGGAAGATGCCGGCTCAACGAAATTTGTGGTTGGCAGATTCCTGGATTTTGTAATGGTTGATTCAAAAACTGTGATCAGCCAAGCTCAAGATTTCCAACTCATTCTACATGACATTCACGCAGAAGGCATGTCTCTCAGTGAATCCTTCTAAGTTGCAGCCTTAATTGAAAAATTACCAAATGGCTGGAAGGAATTCAAGAACTACCTCAAACACAAGCGCAAAGAAATTTCTATGGACGAATTAATTGTGCGTTTAAGGATTGAGGAGGACAACCGCAATTCTGAAAAGCGGGCTGGTAAGCATCCTATGGAGTCTAAGGCAAATGTGGTGGAACATGCTTCAAAAACTAAGAAACGAAAGTCTTCTGGAGAAAGTTCATCACAAGACTCTAAAGGGGGGGATAATAAAAAGTACAAGTTTAATGGCAAATGTTACATCTGTGACAAAGAGGGACATCAGGCCAAAAATTGCCGCAGCAAAGGCAAAAGCAAAAGAAGAACAAGCAAGAAGCCTGCTCAAGCCCATATGACCAAAGTGGACAATATTTCCAATGGTGTCGATAACATCAATCTTTCTGCAGTTGTTTCCGAGGCTAATCTTGTCGGAAATCCTAAAGAATGGTGGGTGGACACTGGTGCTACTCGCCATATTTGTGCCGACAAAAAGATGTTTACATCTTATTCTATAGTGTTAAATAGTGAACAACTATTTATGGGCAACTCCTCAACTTCCAAAGTTGAAGGACAAGGAAAGATTGTACTCAAGATGACATCAGGAAAGGAACTCACTCTCAACAATGTGCTGCATATACCGGACATTCGCAAGAATTTAGTTTCCAGATCTTTGTTGAGTAAGAATGGGTTTAGGCTAGTTTTTTAAAGTGACAAGTTTGTACTTACCAAAAACGGGATGTATGTAGGAAAAGGTTACATGTCTGATGGCCTTTTCAAGTTAAATGTAATGACCGTTGTACCCTCAGTTATTAATAACACTACATCTTCTTCTTACTTGCTTGAGTCTTCAAATTTATGGCATGGTAGACTAGGACATGTTAATTATGGATCTTTGCGTAGAGTAATTAATATGGAATGTTTACCTAAATTTAACATTGATTCAAATCATAAATGTGAAGTTTGCGTTGAGGCAAAATTATCTAAAACTCATTTTCATTCAATTGAAAGAAGTACGGAACCACTTGAATTAATTCATAGTGACATTTGTGATTTTAAATCAATTCAAACTAGAGGTAGGAAAAAGTATTTTATTACTTTTATAGATGACTATACTAGATATAGTTATGTTTATTTAATTCAAACCAATGATGAAACTTTGGAAACTTTCATTCAATATAAGAATGAAGTTGAAAATCAACTTCGTAAGAAAATCAAGAAACTTAGAAGTGATAGAGGTGGTGAATATGAATCACCTTTTGGTGAGTTTTGTAAAGAATATGGAATAATTCATCAAACCACCGCTCCTTACTCACCTCAGCAAAATGGAATTGCTGAAAGGAAAAATAGGACTTTAAAAGAAATAATGAATGCCATGTTAATAAGTTCGGGATTACCTCAGAACTTGTGGGGGGAAGCAATACTTTCTGCTAATTATATACTTAATAAAGTACCCCGAAAGAAAGTGAATCAAACACCTTATGAATTGTGTCATGGAAGAGTATCATCCTACAAATACTTAAAAGTGTGGGGGTATTTGGCTAAAGTGGCTATTCCTAGTCCTAAAAAGACTAAGATAGGTCCTAAGACCATTGATTGCATTTTCATTGGTTATGCTAAGAATAGTAGTGCATATCGGTTTTTGATTCATAAATCAGAACATACCAAAATGCATATAAATACTATTATTGAGTCTCGGAATGCATCATTCTTTGAACATGTATTTCCAAAGAAGACTGGACAAGAGACTAGTACTAATAAAAGATCTTTTGATGCTATTACTAGTCAGGATCAAGAACATGATCAAGAACAAGAGTTAAATCAAAATGAGGAAGAGGAACATAGGCGTAGTAAACGTGCTAGAACTTCAAAATCTTTTGGTCCAGATTTTCTAACATATTTGTTAGAAAACGAGCCTTTAACTTTTAAGGAGGCTATGTCTAGGCCTGAAGCTCCTTTATGGAAAGAAGCTGTCAACAGTGAAGTTGAATCCATCTTGCAAAATCACACTTGGGAATTAGTGGACTTGCCACCAAGTTGTAAACCTATTGGGTACAAGTGGATTTTCAAAAGAAAATTGAAAGCGGATGGATCAATAGACAAATACAAGGCAAGACTTGTGGTCAAAGGTTTTAGACAAAAAGAAAGTCTAGATTACTTTGACACATACTCACCAGTTACTAGAATAACATCTATTAGAATGCTAATTGCCATTGCATCTCTATACAATCTAGAAATTCATCAAATAGATGTTAAAACCGCTTTCTTAAATGGTGAGTTAAATGAAGAAATTTACATGGAACAACCAGAAGGGTTTTCTGTTCCAGGGAAAGAAAAGAAAGTGTGTAAATTGGTTAAATCATTATACGGTTTAAAACAAGCGCCAAAGCAATGGCATGAGAAATTTGACAAGGCAATGATGTCAAATGGATTTAAAATTAATGAGTGTGACAAATGTGTTTATATTAAAAACACAGATAAAAGTTATGTCATTGTATGTCTTTATGTAGATGATATGCTCATCATAGGTAGTAATAATGACATGATTAAAATTACCAAGAAAATGTTGAATAAACATTTTGACATGAAGGACATGGGCATTGCTGATGTAATTCTTGGTATGAAAATTGCCAAAACATCAGAAGGATATGCTTTGTCACAATCTCATTACATTGAGAAAATACTTGACAAATTCAGCAAAAATGATGATCATCTTGCTAGAACACCTGTATATGTTAATTTGTATCTTTCTAAGAATGTACAGAAAAGTATTTCTCAATTAGAGTATGCCCAAATTATTGGAAGTTTAATGTACTTGATGAACTGCACTAGCCCAGATATAGCTTATGCAGTAAGTAAATTAAGTAGATATACAAGTAATCCGGGAGTAGAACACTGGAAAGCAATTATAAGGGTTCTAAGGTATCTCCGATTTACTCGTAATATTGGGCTAAATTATACTAGATATCCAGCAGTACTTGAAGGATACTGTGATGCAAATTGGATATCGGATACTAGAGACTCGAAGTCCACCAGTGGGTATGTCTTTACTCTTGGTGGGGCGACTGTATCTTGGAAATCTTCCAACGGACTTGTATTGCTAGGTCTACTATGGAATATGAATTCATAGCTTTAGACAAAGCAGGGGAAGAGGCAGAATGGCTTCGCCACTTCCTTGAAGATATTCCAATTTGGCCAAAATCGGTGCCTGCTATATGCATACATTGCGATAGTCAATCAGCTATAGGTAGAGCACAGAGTCATATGTATAATGGTAAGTCACGACACATTCGTTGTCGACATAACACTGTGAGACAACTACTCTCTAATGGAATTATTTCCATAGAATATGTTAAGTTTAAAGACAACATAGCGGATTCACTAACCAAAGGGTTAGCAAGAGAGTTAGTTGAGAATTCATTGAGGGGAATGGGACTTAAGCCTATTAAATAAGAGTTACCACAACGGCAACCCAACCTAGTTGACTAGAGATCCCAAAATCTAGGTTCAAAGAGACAATCGAGTTGTGAATAACTTAGAAGAATCACTGGGGAGTCTAACTCCTACCTATTTCTATGATGAAATAGTGATGTCTACAGTGTTTTAGGTTAAGTAAAACTTTAAATGATTCTTATATCTAGGTAAACCTAGTGGAGTATGGCATGATATTTTTCATAAGAATCACCTATGTGAGTGTGAACTGGGCCGGTTCTATAAGATTTGTGAAGGGCTACAAGTCTTTAGAGCACTCATGAAAGACCAGGTTGTTCAGGGCCAAAATGAACACAATAGTGAGAACTAAACTGTGTCTGGGGATATATTGTGTGAGTTCTATTGTCTTGGTTTACACAAACGGCTGAACAGTTCAAGACATCATGTTCACTAGTTAGCTAGTAAATCCGATAGTGTCTCACAAGGGAAGGTTCAAAGCCAAAAGCTACCTATCCTTTGCAGAATATTTCCGATTTCTGTACTCTCTGTTTTAGATCATGTTGTTGCATTTTCTCTCCGTCAAATTCCATTCATATGGGGGATTGTTGGAAAAATGGTTTAATATAGGCATATTTTTTAGCTCAATTTGAGTGGGCCCCAAACGTCTTTTGGGGTAGGTCCGAAGAGGTGACGTGTTCCTTGCTGCGTGGCAAGTCACACGGTGAAGATGGAACGTCAAAACCATTTATGAGTGAATGGGAAGTTGACGTCGTTTTCGGGTTTAACATTAATTTTTTTTTAGATAAAATTCATTTGAATTTTTTCAATAAAAATTATTATGGGAATTTAATTTAATTCTAATTCAAATTTTGGATTCCTAAGTGGTTTCCTAAAAGTTTGTATCTCTTCCTTTATTTATTAAACTATTTAAATAGTTTAATATATATATATATATATTCCAAATAGATTAATTAAAGTTGCAACAGTTTCTTTGTTTGTCCACTAACGGACAAATCATTGTTTGAATATTGATGTTCATATTCAACGGTGGGAATCTGTTTGGAATTTCAAATTATATTTGTTTGAAATATGTTGCACCTGTTCAGCTTGAGCTTTTATCTGTGCCAGGTGTGTTTCACACCGGTTCGGCCCTATTTAAATTCAGCCTGTCCAACAGTTTTGATCCCGGGGGAAAAAACAGTCTGAAATCTATTTCTTTGCTGTCCAGATTTCATTTGTATGTATTACTCTTCATTTTAGTTTTAGAATAAAATTCAAAGAGTTAGAACACAGGTTTGGTTCGCCGAACAAATTGTTTGGAGTACTACTACAATTTGTGAAGATCATTATATCCTGAGAGATAGACGCCACTCAACCGTAAGTGCCGTAGCGGGGCGAATTTGTCTTAAGGACAGAGTGTCACACACTCGACTTGGTCTTAATTTTTATTCGGTTGGATAAATAAATCCGGTATGTTATTTATTTATTTTGTTTGAATTTATTTCAAGTTATTTTATTTACACAGAAGATTGTTTTAACAGTTTTTAATAGATAAAGTCCCTTGGTTCAATTTTTAAGAGAGTTCAAGGACACCTTCTTTCTCATCTTTTATAATTGTAGACAATTTTACTCCTTTCATAGATATTTAATTTCAGAATTGTGCAGCGATCTGGACTTACAAAATAGATTGATGTGCTTGTGAGGTAGTTCCTTCTTCTCATCTGGGTGATGAAAAGTCTTCGTTCCACATAAATAATAATAATAATAATAATAATAATGAAAAATAAAAATTGTAGGCGCAGAATTGTTAGATAAGGCTAAAAAATTTTCACACGACATGATAACAATGCTCAAAACACACACGATTTTAGTGGGTTAGGATTCACCATTTTAAGGCTAATATAGTTTTTGTTTTTGTTTTTCATTGAAAATAATATAGTTTTTGTTTTTGTTTTTCATTGAAAATAATATAGTTTTTGTTTTTGTTTTTCATTGAAAATAATATAGTTTTTGTCTACTACCTGAGTTAATCTAGCACAACAATGATTCATCCCCCCTTTTCCTCCCACCCCCTTTGACTCCCTCTCTCTCTCATTGGTTACATTTTCTTTTTTTTTTCTTTTTTTTTTCCTGCTCCTCCAATCACCTCCCGCCACGTGGCAAAGGGGGGGTGAGGGGGTGACCCCCAAAAGGGAGTCCCAAGCATTATTCAATCTAGCAACAAAAATATTATTGTCTACTATTTGAGTTAATCTAGTAAGAAAATATACTAATAATTAAGAAAATAAAATTGAGCTGAAGAATAAAATTCTTATCAATAATTTTATAATTTTATTCAATAAACATTAGTTTCATTAAATTTAATTTGTGAAGAAAAATTTTAATTTTTTTTCATATATTTAATATTTTTAGTTAATAGTGAAGATTTTGACTTAACACATGAGCCAAACACTAATCGAAAATAACACAATATGATAACATGAAAAATGGGTTGGATTAATTTTTACATAAATAAAAAAATATGATGTGAATAGGACCCAACATGACACAACACAACCCCACCACTAAGGTTAAATAAATAAAATAATTTTTCTAATTCAATGTCACGGCACTTAGAAAAAGACGTTTTTTGAAAAACGTCTTCATTTCTCGTTTTTCAATACGCGTGCCTTCGCTAATGCTTAACCTTGCCAATTAATTAATGAGTTAAAAAAAAGAAAAAGTAACAAACCTCTGATACTCAAACCTAATAGAATATAACTTTTATTTCCAAACATCAGAGTCACAGATTCATTACCCTCTCCCCTCTCTTTCTCCTTCTCCAACATTATTCTCTGTCTAAAATGGCACGAATGAAGCTCTCTTTGTAGATATTGACGAAGCAACTGATGATGAAGATTTCAAGTAAGTCTATTGTAGATCAAAACCTTAGATCTCTCAATCGTTTTTCATTATTTTTTTATTTTGAAATCTTGTTTTGTGCACTCGATTTGACTAATTTTTTTTGAGATTATTCGATCTCTCTTCGATATTGTTCGATCTCCCTTGATTTGACCAATTTTCTTCAAGATTGTTCGATCTCCCTTGATTTTCATTTATCTAGGGTTTCGTTCTACACGGCGCTGAAAAAATGCAGTGGATCTTTTTGAAAGGGCTTTTCAATCTATACTTGCTGTGTTCACTCGAGCTTCAGAGATTTTCATGACTGCACAGTAGCAATCTAGATCTGTTTTGATTTACATTCTATTAGTTTGATTTCATTCGATTGACTGAAACGGTTGCTTAGGATTTCGATTTCCATTGTTGATCTAGGTGCTCTTTTCTTTTATTGGTCTGACTCAAGCTTGTTTTGGATGATTTTGATTTCGATCTATGTTTTTGTTTTTCTTAGGTGTCGGATCTATAGCTCTTTTATTTGTTTTAGTTCTCTCAGGTAGCCAGCTTCAATGGTTTTGATCTGTAACTGTATTTTATTTAAATAGTTTTATTGTTTGTTCTACAAATAGGTAGCTTAGAAGATTTATATATTTTCTCTCACTCTCTGTTTCCTCTTTTTAAGGTTTTTATTTGCTAAAAGATGATTGAGCCTTTTGGGATGAAATATGTTTTAAAGTTGATATTAAATAAATTAAGTTATCATTTTCACCAAATAAGGGTGAAATGGAGGGGTTTTGGCCAAATTTCCCTTATAATTGTATGTTTGTGTATGTGTAAGCAAAATAAAAGTAAAGAAGAACCTGTGTACAAATCTGAATGCTCATTTTTTAAATATGCCCAGCCTGAAAAGGCCTCT
The DNA here is from genome assembly GCF_055761805.1 of Camellia sinensis. Lineage (NCBI taxonomy): Eukaryota > Viridiplantae > Streptophyta > Magnoliopsida > Ericales > Theaceae > Camellia > Camellia sinensis. Next base: position 46,503,781 of record NC_138964.1, read on the forward strand.
ACTCTACTTGTTTAGGCCTGTGGATAGAAAGGATATGCATGTAAGTGTTGTGCTCTCATTCGATGGACTCGTTGCATTTTTTTTTTTTTTTTTTGTACATTGTTATGTATTTACATGTTTGATGTATATTAGTGGGATGCATCTAATGGCTTTTCATTAATTCTACTTACAGGGTGGTTCCCAAATCTCTTCTAACTTCTTACCTTATTCCCAATCTTTGAAGTGAGGGAGAATGAAGTAATATCCTACCAGAGAGATTTGAAGAGCCTCAGAAAGATGGAGGTTAGTTAAAAGTCACTTGGAAGATTTAACATGTGCCGGTATTATTGCCAAGGCCAAACTGAGAAAACAATATTAGGGATTTGTTATTTTGTGTTTCTTAACTTTCTTGTTACATATTTCCTGTCTGGATAAAGAATGCATGTAATCAAGATTTGGGAACTTCCTAAAAATGCTAGCTTTTTGACTTTTTAATTTTTTTACACCAAAAAGCCAAAAAGTTAGTTTTTTACTAACTTCTCAAAGCACCACATAAATTTCTACTTCATGGTACCATAACCACTGTTTTACGGATCTCTGCAACTCTTCTACTACAAGGGACCATATCAATTCTTACAGTTTGATTTGATTTGCTATATGTAATCCATGTCTCTCTTTGTGTACAAACACACCCAGATACATATACACGTGCCTATTGGAAATTTTAGGACAGATGATCATAAGTTGTGGCCACTAATCATAGCTACAAGCTACATGGCATTTTTTACTCATGCAAGTTTATTTTAGGAATATCTAATAGAGGGATCCTTTATTCCAAAATTTCTATCTCTCTGTTCCCAGTATACTTTTAGCTGCATGATATGTAGTGAGAATCTTGAAACACAAAAGTAGGCACCATTATACATAATTGATAGTGCATCAGGAGCAAAACGAAACTGATTTTGAGATGGAGAATTCTCGTACTTATTAATTATAGTTTCTAGCTACAAGGCAAAGCGCATTTTTTGTGTGCATTGTTAAACCAGGTATAACCTCAGTGTCTATGTCCTCTTTCTTATTCCCAACAGGCAATTCTCTGTCAAATGAATAGAGAAGATTAGCTAGTGCAAGCTCCACTGTCACAACACCCAGGTATGACCTCATTGTTAATGATGTTATGGTATGTGATACTACTTTATCTATGGACTTTTAATATGATTTATATTTATATTGGAGGCTAATTATTGAATTCAAACTTGCAGACTCAAATGAATGAGTTAACGGAGCACATGGAGGGATCTTCTATTTATACTTTGCTACTAAAGAATTTGGTAAGTAGTAGATTGTGTTGATTTCACCTTTCACATATAATTCTGATGTAACTTTTATTCCCTGCAGCATTCCATTTTCTGAATCTGATCTGCGCAAGGCAGTAAATGATTGTTAACGCTGAAGATGATACAGGAATGTCACGAGTTTGGTCAGAGGATAGTCCGTACCTAATTAATCAAGCCACTGATCATTCTCATATCATTGACCCAGAAGTTAATGTCAGGTATAGTCTGTCAGTACCAGCATACACAGCGCCACAGACACTCTACTCCACAGCTAGAACCACGAAGCCCAATGAGTATTTCAATTTGACATGGCACTTTCCTCTTGATGGCAGTTTTTGTTACCTTGTTAGGCTCCATTTTTAAAGGGTAAACTCTCTCTCCAGGTTACATGTTATCTCATTTTTTTCCCTTCATTTTTGCTTCTCGAGTTTGTTAAATATGAGATGTTGTATATAATCTTATTGTTGTGATTGATAAATAAACTATATGTAAGTGGGTATAATCAAACTTTGATTTCATGTCTAACTCCACTGTCACTACAAGAAAACTTTGATAAATAATTTCAAGTATTTTATGCATTAATCTCTTGCACTTGATTTTAGAAAAAATGGGACAGTGGTAGTATATATTTGTCAATCTAACTGAAGTAACCAATCTAGAAACTATAGGAACTACATGAGTAAACAATCCTTTTTCTTCACATTCTTCTTCCTCTCCTCTTACGATGTTGCATACCATGTTCTTTCTAAGGTAGCTAAACCTAAACCTACACATTGCCACCTTATTTGATTGATTTTCAGAAGGTGGCTCTTCCAAAAGAATAGACTTTGGTTTGGCTATATATCCATGTTTTAGTTTTGGATTTAAGTGGCCTTATGGCTTACTAACAGCCCCACAAGTGATAGACCTTCCCAAGATCCCGCCAATTCCCAGGGCCCATGATGTTAGTGTCCCATTCCATTTAACATCTATTTCAAACATCAATTTTCAATCTAATTAGTATTTATTTTTCAGAGAGAATTTACAAATATTAAGAAAATTTTTTAAATATTGCATTCGTTAGGTAAGAAAGTTGAACAATACATTATACGTATACAACGAATTCAACAATCACATAAATAACATCAGAAAGAACTCAAAGAAAAACTTACATACAAGTAGAGAAAGTCAAAAAACCCACAAGTAAAATTTTTAATAAATATTGAATCGATAAACTCTAAGTCGAGAGTTTGCAAGAGCTGGCTCTACAAGCCGATAATAGAAATTTTCTAATTGTAATACATAACAAACCAACAAGTATATACAAATAGTCAAGAAAATCCAAGTGTGCATTTTTATTTTTTTTTTATTTTTCATTTTTTTGTTTAGTTGGACGTAGTCTTAAGGATGATCACATGATGCAGCAATGTGAAACCATGCATATCCTAACAACTATATCTGTTGATTCAGTCCACTAATTGCCAGGTTTCTCAATAAATAAAAAAAAAATGGACTTAATTTGAAGGTTTGGGTCCATAATTTATGGTGATGTTGAAAAAACAAAATGAAGTGATTGATTTAAGGGAGAGAGTCGATTTTGCCTTGAAAGATACTTGCATATATGGCAAGATAAGTAGTTGGGGCATGTTGCGAAAAACAATTGTGTCATTTTCATTAAAAAAAAATAATTGTTAAACATTTAGAATTTTTATGTAAAAAATCTGTGCAATATGTTTGTAATTATTAATCATGGTAATGAGTAATTTGACTTTTAATAAATTAATATAAATGAGTTACATCATTCTTACTAAAGCTTATGTACAAATTATTTTATATCACTCGTTTAAAATTTTAAAAAGGAGATAGAAATCTCAAATAAATAGATGAAAAATAAAGTCCACATACATATAGGCATATATAATTCACTTACTAGAGTAACCCCATTAATTGAATAATATTACCTTTGTTTAATGTCAAGTACGCTTGCAACTGCTTCTAGTTGGAAAGCCAACTCACATTATCATAGGAAATGGGGTGCCTGCTGTGCTGCTACTGTGTGGTCCTATGAGTTTATTTTGGAGTCTGTTTTGATAATCTTAACCGTTTATATTTTAAAGCACACTAGGACTATGCCCAGATCCTCCTACCATCAGTAGGTGGAGGCCAAATCCGTGCCATCACTGATAAACTGTTTGCCACTCTGTTCGTTCTTACTCCTACACTTTTTGTTTGTCTAATTTTTATTGTTCGTTTGTATCTTGGGCAATTTCTAACACATTGTCTGTAGAGCCTGCTTTCATTCCGCAAATTCTCAGCATGGATCAACCCAATGAGGTATTTTCTCAAAGGTATTCAACATCCCTCTCCTTAGTGTTGCGGCTTCGTTTGTAGCTGAAGATATCTCCAAAAATGCAAGCAAGGGATCAACTTCAGGTAAAATTAGAATAGGTGCAACAAGGACTTCAATCTCTTGAGCATGAAATACATTACACAAAAATAAGAATTTTTTTTTCTTCCATTTGTTCATTTTGAGAATTTGATGTAAAATGACGATTGTGACAGAAATTAACAACAGTAAACTCCTTGATGAAACAGATGAAAGAACGGCACTACCCTCAGTCCCTACTGCCTTACTTTTAGCGCTTGGAATTGGTTTATGTGAAGCTTTAGCTATGTATTTGGGAGCTGGACTGTTTCTCAACATGATGGGCATATCAACAGTGAGTAGAACATGTTAGTTTATATGAGTAATGAACATATATCCATAACTAACTCTTTATGTTAACTGATCACATTTTAGACTCAAACTTTGATACTATTACTGCACTCCTGGGAGAGATCTGTTTTTCCCATTATGCTTGTTTCAGAAATCTCACCATTCAAATTTTCATATGCATCATTTTCTAGCTACAGGGAACCAAAATTTCCTAAAGTTGATTTTCTTAACAGGCTTCACCCATGCACATTCCAGCACAACAATTTCTTGAACTTAGAGCTATTGGTGCTCCTGCAGTTGTTCTTTCACTGGCCATTCAAGGCATCTTCCGTGGGTTTAAGGACACAAAGACCCCCGTCTTATGGCTAGGTAAGTATTTGGTATATTGTCTGAATCTGCGATGGAGAAAAGAAATAAAGATCATATAATTATGTATCATGATTAATTACCCTGTAAGTAAAATTTTCATATGCATCATTTTCTAGCTAAAAACAAGGGTATCTATTTCTGATTAATTACCCTGTAAGTACTGGGGATTACTTTTTCCCCATCTACTGTTATTCCTTCAATGACAGTTCAAGCTGCTGAACACTGTAGGATCTGATGTTGTCCCATACTCCATGCGGCAGAACAATCCTTTTGCATTTGTTTTAGTAAATAAAAAATTGGAGTGTTTACGATTTTTATTCTTGATAAGGTCATACACTTATAGTCTAATGTTTTGGAGTTTCTTATTCAATGTACTCTGAAACTCTGCTACAATTTCATTTACTAATAGCATTAAATGCCTTGATCTATGAAAATAGTCATAATTTGGCAATCAGGATAACCTGTTTTATTCTCCTCTTCCTGAAGCTCATGTTGTCATCTTTACTTCTCTTAAAATTTTCTACTGCATCATTTATTATTTTCCTTCATGTTAAATTCAATTGCATCAGCAATGATATGTGCATAAAAGTTTACGCACACAGTATCCACCAATGTCTCACAAAATGTACAAATCGCTGCATTTTGTGCACACAAACTTTCTGTGCGTGTAGGGTTTTGCATTTTTATACATGTCAAATGATGAAGTTTCATTTTGTCATGAGAACAATGGTGTTGGTGTTCTTGTTGCAACGACAGATATTCACAAGGTTAATTCTATTCTCTCAGGTTGGAGGACACGAAAACTATGGAATCAGAGACGAATTCCATTGACAGGGCTGTTGCTAACCTCATGTTCAGTAAGGTGGATTCGGGTGGAATAGATCTCCTCGCTGCAGTGTCATCCAAAGAGGAAGCTAAGGGAACAACCAAGCAGTGCAACTACAGCTTGAATCAGCCACAACAACCTCATTGGAATCACCACACAAGAAGTTCAACCAGTGATGCCGAAGTTCCAATCTTCGGTTAAATGAAGCCACACTTGTTGCTGCAGCAAATAGATCCATGCAAATTTCTCAAGCACTGTATTGTAAGCGCTATGTAGTCGGTACATGCTGTCTCAACTCAACAGAGATGCACATTTCAGATTTCATGGAGTACGTGGACCTCTTTAAATGTGTATGTATATATATATCAAAGTGGTTTGTATTTGTTAACAGGATGTGAATTCTTGATCCATCCACTCAATTTTGGTTGGCACCTAAATGAGTTATATGTTTCTAATATATTTTGTGTCTAGATATATTCTGTAATTGTACATGTATCACATCTTATCGCATTGTTTTTTATTTTTAATTTTGTTTTCAAACTTAGTTTATTTATTATTTTAATAAACATTAATTATTAGTTCTTAATAATTGTTTATGACAGGTATTTTTTTCAACCATATAAAATTAGTATAATTTCAAAAATAAAAATGAAAATAAGGCTATGGCGGCGTTTTTTGAACGTCACTAATCCCTATTCCAACGGTTAGATTTTTAAAATGTATAAATGTCTTTGACGGCGTTTTCAAAACGTCGCTAAATGTCATAGTGACGTCACAGTACAGTTAGGTAGGACATTTGGCGGCGTTTTTAAAAACGTCGCCTATACTAATATACCGACGTTTTCTAAACGCCATAAAGCTATAGCGACGGCCGCGTCTTCGGCGTTTGGTATTAAACGTCACAAAAAGAATTAGCGACGTTTTTAGTACCTATAGCGGCGTTTTTAAAACGCCGCTAAAAGTCGATTTTCCAGCAGTGAGACTTAAAATTTAGCAGAACCATTTTTCAGGACGATACAGTAACTCGGGTTATTAGATAGTTAATATATATCTATGCTGTTGTTATGCATATTTTTGTGAAATATTACCTAATTTTTCAATAAAGTTATGACAATTTATTATTCAAAAATAAAGTTAAGCATTTTTGTAATGACATTATGAATTTTTTTTGATAATATTACTTTTTGTGGTTAAAAATTATGTAACATTATTACAAAAATGCATAATGTTATCCCCCCCCCCCAAAAAATTAATAAAACAACAAATAAATAAAATTCAATTCTGGTAGACAGACAGTCAGAACTGTGTTTTTCTATTAGCGATTAGTTGTTAGAATAGGACTTGGAGAGAGTTAAATTCTCACCATTTCACTCCTAAGAGTGGCGGCAAATGGACTAGTTATACATGCTACAATTTCTTAATTTAGTAGATTTAGAATTAGCGGGATGTTAGTCACATTTACAATAATTATAGACCATTTATTGATTTTTTTATATATCTTTGTGAGTAATTATTCCATATTTATAGTGATACTGTTTTGACAAATAACTAACACCACTTTTCTTGTACCTAACATTATTTTTCTCATAACCAACACTACTTTCCTCATAATCAAAGTTTGGGGCAAAGCTCCGATGTTTTTATTTTTACTATTTTTTTTAACTAAAAACAAAAACTTATGGGTTGGTTTGAAAAGTGGGTTAGCTTTTTAGCTTTTTGACTTTTTTGGCTATTTTAATCTAGGTTAAAAAGTTTAATTTGGGAAGGACTTTTTGGCTTTTTAACTTTTTTTGACTTTTTTTGTAAGAGAATAGTGTAATGATTATGGGTTGGATGTAATGTTTTGTTTGTTGTGGTTAAAATAGCTATTTTGTCTTTTGTGGCTATTTTAGCCACAAACCATTTTGCCAAACGAACCTATAGTATAATTCTTTTTGCTTTAAAAAAAAAAAACTAATTTCAAAATTTCAAGATTTTTTTTGGTTCTCATTTATTTGCAAAATATTTCTATACACCAAAAAAAAGTTTTTATATTTGTTTTTTGGAGCAGATTCAATGAGGGGTACAAAACAAAACAAATAAAGAAATAGCTCCCCATCAGTTCCCGGAGAGCCGTGTTCCTCAAAAATCTTCAGCTAGTAATAACAAAAGTAAAAACAACACACAAGTATACACATAGAATTTGCCTATGATCACAAGAAATGAAAAGAAAACTTCGTCGTCATCATCGTCGTCTTCCTCGGAGGAGAACAGCCATGGCGAGTATGCCATGCAGCTGGCAAGTTTATCGGTACTTCCCATGGTTTTGAAAACAGCTATCGATCTATGGTTGCTTCAGATCATTGCAAAAGCCGGTCCGGGTCACAACTCAATTGCAACAATTTTGAAGCACCAATCATTCTTGATCAGATGCTTCTTCTTCTCGCTAGCTATTCGATTGTCACTTGTTCATCGGATATTGGTGCCCAGCAGGAGCAGAAAGAGGAGGAGAAGCAGAGCAATAGGGCAGTGGCGACTCTAGGAATTTTTGTCAGTGGTGTCAATCAAAAACTTAAATACCATATATCCTACAGAAAATTCACATTAATCATTATATCACTTATGGAGAAAAAAATCAACAAATTAATTTAAATTCTAAAATTATAAACAAAAATATTTCAATATATTGATACTATTGTTTAAGCAAAAAGACATGCTAATATCTAATATGGATTCAAAATTGGTGAGTTCAAAAGAGTATGACTTAAAACTATGGGTTCAAAATTGTATCTTAGTGGGTTCAATTACTAATTTTTTTCCTAAAATTTAATATTTATATAATAAATAAATTCAGCCAGAGGGCTCGGGTGACACCCTGACCAAACTTTGGAGCCGCCCCTGCAATAGGGTATATGGTTTGGCACCTGTGTCCAAATATTTTAGTCCCAACCAAAATGGAGTTTCCTTTGCACCATTGTTTCGAACAATTCAGGACGAGGATCTGGTTAATATGTGGTAAGCCCCTATCCAATAACCTTTAAAAATTTTAGTTAAATTTGATTGAAAATTTGCATGAAAACTTCATTTGATATAAATTTGTACTCCCACCCATAAACTTAATTGACTGTAAATGTAATAAAAGTTATTTATAGGGGGAATTTCCTGTCAGAGATATTTTTAAAAATTGATTATAAATTTATGATTTTACTTTTTAATATTATAAAATTTATCATCAATGTGAAAATATTTTTTCAAATATAGGCTGATGTGAAATTACTCCTTATTTATACCATGCACCCTTGAGTTGAAGGGCGAAAGTCCCACGTAGAGATAATCGCGACCTCAAAGGTTATGAGCCTTGGGAGCTACCCACGCTGAAGAGAAGAATTGTTAGGACACACCGTACGAAATGTATCTTGTGGGCTAGTTATGTCTAGAATTAATGAATGAGACTCTTTGTTACAGTTTTTGGAGGTGGTTATAACTTATTTTAATTTGGGAGTCTATATCTGTTGACTACAAATTTTGTATAAGTCAATTACAGTTCGACACGTGGCAGGATAAGAGCAATGCGGGAAGACAATTCGAATCTTCAATTATAATCACACACGTGGCAGTTAGTATTAGTTTTTGTAGATCTGCATAAGCATTGGAGCAGCAAAGAGATGCAAGATGACGTGACTTCAACGGTTACTCATATTTAAATTCAAAATTAGGAGGGAAGCCTAATTGTAGATATGGCATAGTGGAGCTAACTATAAGACAACATGATCAGCGACCATGGAAGGATGGTTCGACGGTTAGAAATGTGGTTTGACGGTTGTCATTAAGAAGTATAAATAGCAGATAAGGCCCCAGAAAGTGCCCCCAGACTCAGATCCAAAAAACCAGTTTTATCTACTTTATTTTTCCTTCTAGTTTTTCCATTCTTGTTATTTACATTTCTGTACTTCAAATTCCTACACTGCACTGCACTTTGTTCATAGAAGTAGTTTCAACTAGTTTGTTGCTATAAACCTCTACGTGGCTAATTTGGATCTTTGTAAGTCTTTCATTTTACTCAATGAAATACTACAATTATTCTTCATTTAATCATTGTTTACTTAATTCTCCTAAACAAAGCCACCAGCAAAAGTCCTCTTCATTGAGGCTGAAAAAACTAAAACACAATTGTCTGATAGTTGGTTGGCAATTAATATTCTGTAAGGACTGATTGATCCTTGCTGGCACACTCACAATTACAAAAATAACCTTCGAAAACCAAAAACCCAACATATATTTTTGGCATGCCCGGTGGGACCATATTTGAAATGGCTAGACGTAGAAGATAAGGAGAAAATGAACGCTTGAAAGAAGACGTGAAATGAGAGGTAGAAATGCTTAATCCAGAGGATAATGTGATAACACATCCTATGGAAGCATCTATCTTATCAGAACCTATGGTCGAACAGACCAGCACTTCGGAACAAGTACCACATGTTCAAAATATTGGACGAGGCCAAGGAATTAGACCATCCACTGTTCCATCTACTCAGCCAATGAATCCATGGGGTGGCCTAATAGATGCCATGGGACAGCAGTTAATGAACACAATAGAAAGGTGGGCAACATCCTTTTTGGATCGAATGAATACTCATCAACCAACTAACGCAAGACATATAGAAGAAAACTCAATTGTTCCGCAGCAAAGATTGGCTAGAGATAAACAGCCTATGCAGAGTAATGGACATACTAATGGTCAAACTAGTAACCAAAACCATGAAAGACCATCACCTCAGTCTTGGTATGAGCCTCTTTCGAGGCCTATGGCAAATCAAAATGCCTCCTTACTTAATAGTGAAGCCATGTAAATTGGTGGATCTGGCCCAATACAAGAAAATTGCATAAGGATGTTTCTAAATCCCATGTTCGAAGCCATACCTGGCACGAGGGGGTTCACTAATCCTTTGTTCAAATTTGTACCCGGGGGATTAGAAGGGTTTCCTGCAATTGGAAGAGACACAACACTTGTTCCAGCACCTTTCGCAGGTCCTTTCGCAGGACAGGCTCAAAGGGGTCACCCATACCCTCAACAGCAGCAAGCACCACAGGGACAACCAGTCCCAAACATACCACCCTATGGACCAAGAGGACCCCAGGCACAAGGTTGTCCACCAAATCCTGTGTTTGTTCCTCCAATAGTGGTTCAACAGGCACAAAATGTGGTTCCTAGGGACCAAATTGCTGATATTGTTAGAGAGATATGTGGACCAATTGTAGCACGCGCCCGCGAGAGACCCCGCTACTACTACAGTTCGGACTCGATTTTTGTCACGGTTCTTGATCTAAACCAAAGAGTCCAAATCTGGCAAATCGTTTTGAGAAACAGATTTTTAGGAAAGAAGTGCCAAACCTGGACTGTTTTGCCAGATACAGAGTCGCCACCTAAATATATTTTTTTATGGGGGGATTTAGGAAACCCTGACTCAGTGCCAAAGGCCACATGTCCGTTATCACCGGAGTTGTCTCGGCTCGGGAGCTTGGGTACGATCGGGGAAGGTCAGCTATGAGCACCCCCTCTCGCCCGATCCGAATATCGGCCTCTACTAACCGTGATATCCGTTTTTGAAAACTTTATGTGTTCTTACTCCATTTTATTAGCCTAGAATTACTATGTTATGCGCGCAGCAAACAAGTATAGACTAGATTGCCTAATTTGGGAAAAAGCATTGCATATCCATTTGTCTTAAAAAAAAAAAACGGTTTTGGAATTTTGCTACTCGCAAGTAGGCTAAAATACGGATTTCAATGAGCTATTCCAACTCAGGCAACCCAACCTTCACCCACAGGCATTCAAACAGTTTATCTCATATAAGCATCTAGTCGCATGGCAAACATACTGTCATAGCAACACTCACACGCATGCAGTATGCTAAAGCATAAATACTTACATCGTACTCCGTGCCAAAACAATAAACTAGTTAGCAAACATGCGTGTCCTAGTTCATGTCAAGTTGACTAATGCAACACATGCAAGATGCAATTAGAGTAGGCTCGGCTAACCTAAACATGGCATGTGAAATGCAACCAATTGATACACGTATTCAATTTGGAATTTGAAATACAAATGCAGTTAGCATGATGTACCGGGCCCGGTGCATGCAGGACAAATGTATGAATGCACGCATGCATTGCATAAGGTATGCTAATTTTAAATATGCCCTAGTCTACCATCATACGCAGGTAAATAAAAGGGAAGAAAGAAGTGGGGATTGGAAGACATACACACACTCACCCACACTTATTACAGATTTGCCCTCGCTCGGAGGGTACAAATAAATATTACAGTGCAAATAACAAATAAATTAATTATTACAGAATTTCTACTTAATTAATAGAAAGAATGCAAAATGAAGGAGAGAGATGGCCACAGCCTTCGCCTCGAGATGCGTGAATGATGTATGCTCGAACCCGCCTTGCCCGGAAAGTCCGTACCATACCAAGGCTGTCTCTGTTTACACTGCCCTGTCCCTCTGAAAAATTTCAAAGTGCTGGGACAGGTTTATTGCATACTGCAGAGGACCACCGGCTGGGGGAAAACCCCACCGGCAGTGCATAATTTCCACCGGCTGCCTCTGGACTTATCGGCCCTTCACCAATGGTCGGTCGGCACTGAATTATGCCGGTCTGCAGAAACTTCCTGCAGGAGACAGTTTTGACAGCAACAGAGAACAGACAGCATATGGCATGGGATTTCAAGCACATGTGAGCATGGTCATGTTTCCCATCATGTGTTGAACTCAGGGAACATGGCCCTCGATACTCGAGCCATCAATGGTGCATGATAGCCCAAGAGATCGAGCTTTCCATTTGATGAAAAGAATGCATGCAACACACAAATGCGGACCAAGGCTTTATCATGTTGAAGTCAAAGGCCCCGGTGACCGAGAGTTAAGGCACGTTGCATCACTTATGGTATGAACGCCCCTTTACCCTCACACTTGGTTTGACACCCCAAACCAAGTAATGCAATGCATGTTATGCAAACATGGCTCAAAATGCAACATGATATCAAGATACAAGGCATACCAAGTGTCATGCAACTAATATGGCAAGCATGCAATGTTTAGGCATCAAATATGGACAATTTAAGCAATGGAATCATCATGCTACAACACCTAATGAAGCAACCATAAAACAAACATGAAACAAGCATGCAATGGTGGCTTAAGATGGTAAAGGGGCAGACCTTCACCCACCTCAAAACAGTGGCCAAAAGTGTCCAAAAGGTGGACCAATACTCATGCCAACAATCAAACCAATGGTCCTAAGGTTAAGGCACAAAAAGGAGGCACTTCACTCCCACCAACATGACCACTCATGGCATGACTTGGACAAGCCAAAACAGAATTTTAACATGCAAAAAGGGACTCCAAAACCTCCTAATATGACAGCTTAGGTGACTCCTATGAAATGCCTTCACCAAGACTCATCTCTAGGCATAAAAGGGTACACCCTAAGAGCATGGAAGAGGTCACAAATGCAAGCATACAAGCATGATTTATAGGCTGAAATATGACCCTAAATGATGGTAAATCATGAGGAGGGCCTAAGCTATGCATGTTGGAGGTCAATATGCTCAAGGCTTACAAGCCAAAACACAAAGGGATGACATCAAACCATGCAAGCATGACTGAAATGAAGGGCCAACAGACCTTAAACATGGTAAAATAATGCCAACATCTTCATGGAACCAAGCCAACACATGCAAGAATTATGACCTAAACACAAGATACAATTCTAGGCCAAATAGAGGAGTGTAAAGCAAGTATATTAAGCCTGCAAATGAGTACAAATCCGGCCAAAAACAGAGATCATATATGACCCAAAACACCCAAAAAACTTCTGAAATGAGGCCAAAAATGATCAAGCATGCATGTTACCCTTTTAAGCCAAAATGCAAGGAAACAAGACAATGAAGGGAGAGGGGTGTCTCTCCCCTATGCAAGACTTCAAGCCACCTTCCTCACCACTGAAAATCCACTGGTTTTCAGTGGTGAGAAGACCAAAACACTTAAGCAAATAAAGCCTTACCAAAGAGGCAACAAAAAGGCCAAATAAGGCCTAAGAGGGTGAGTTTGAACTCGAACCATGAAAGACTCTTAATGAAAGTTCTTAAGCATGAAAATACAAGCCTTTTTTATGTTATGCACAAAAACTAAATCAGCAAGTAAGATAGGTAAAAAACTAGTGCAAGTTTGGGGGAAACTAAAGTAAAATGCTCACCCTTGAAGCACACTTCAAGAACAGCCAAGACAGCCCCTTTCTTTTGATCAAAAACAGCCCAAAAACTCAAGAATCAACCCTCAAAGTCCTCAATCTCAGAGCAAGGTGTAATAGTGTGTGTATTGGTGCAAAAGTAAGGTAAAATCACACTTTTAGGCCAAGAAACACACACAAGGGGAGAGAGAGAGGGAAATATAGAGATAAGGTGTATCTATAAGTGTAAGCTCTGGTTTTTGCCTTCAAAGTTTCTAACCTAGAGCAAGGAGAAGGCCTCTCCTCTTATAGAACTCCCTCTTGCAAAGCTTATACAACAAGCTTGCTTAGAGGGAGATCCCTCCATACACATGGAGGGAAGCAGAATTGGTGCCAGCTATCACAGCTGGCACAAAATATCTACATAAAGTAGATGAACAGTGGTCGGCTGCCCAAAAATGTCATTTTGACAAAATTTAGTGTCGACCGGCAAAAAACAATGCCAACCGGCAACAAAAAGTGCCGATGGCAATAAAAACCAGCCGGTGACCTCTAGCCACTGCCGGTGGTGTGTGAGGATGCCTTACAAGGCATTCCCTGCCCCTCCAAGGCAAAACACAGGTGTTTGGTGCAAAACCAGACACAAAACGGTCAAGTTCGAAGATCCTGAGGCAGGGCGCGTAGCCGAGACCTCCGGGAACTCCAAACGAACACAAATATGGATGATCACCGAGTGTTCAAACGGTGACGTCCAAGTCTTGAGGACGGTCAAAAATGGGGTGTCTACACCAATGGCTCGGGGGGTTCAAACTCCTGTGTACAGGAAACCGTACCCAGAATGGGTAGATAGGGTACATAATACCCAAGAGGCTTCAGGATACCAGACTTTGCCCTTTTTTATGGGAATGAAAACCAGTCAACGGTTGAGCATATTGCTAGGTTTGCTACTCAGTGTGGTGAATTTACCAATAATGACTACATGAAGTTAAGATTGTTCCCAATGGAGGAGGCATTTCATGCCCAATTCTTCCAAACAGAGCCAGAAGTTTCTATGGCAGACTCGGCAAGATTGAGTCAAAGGCCTGATGAGAAGGCTACTCAATTTATTGCCAGATTCAAAAGAGCACGAAACAAATGTAGGATCATCTTACCAGAGCCTGAATTTGTGAGGTTGGCTCAAAATGTTCTAGAGTTTAGGCTTCGAAAGAAGTTTGACTTAACTGAGTTTAGAGACTTAGTGGAACTAACCTATAAGGTGTCTAGGTATGAAGCATTACTAGAGGAAGAGCAAGATCGAAGTAATGCATCATACAAGACTTATTATAGAGATCTTAATTATGAGATTGATGAGGCAGAGATTATGGGAAAAGAACCTGTGATTTGTGAGGCATTAATTCATAAAAACACAACAATAGACCATTAGTTTAAGAAGAAAGACCTTCATAGGAAATACTCTTTTGATTTAACAAAGGCAGATGACATTTTTGATCATTTGCTTGCGGCAAACTTCTTGAAGTTACCAAAAGGAGTCAAATTCCATCTCCAGAGGAACTTAAAAGGAAAACTGTATTGTAAATGGCATAATTCTTGGTCTCATTCAACTAAAAACTGTATTGTTTTTCGAGACAGGATCCAAGAGCATATTCGAAAAGGGAGTTTAAAATTCCCAACTAAAGCAGAAAAGGCCATGGGGATTGACACTAATCCATTCCCAAAAATTGGAGAAGTGGCAACCAATGTTATTGTACCAGACTTCCAAAACTTGTCCTTAAAAGAATTAGAAGAGATCAATGTGCAAATGCATGTTGCCAGCCAGACTAATGTCAAAACAGATGCTAGAAGTTTACCAACTGTTGGGCAAGGCTTTGCAGGTCAAAAGGAAGACTCTGATGAAGAGGCACTGGATGATGATTCTTTAGAGGCGGCTATCATACAAAAAATGTGTCCCAGGTGTAGGTTGACCTACAAGTGGTTGAAAGGGCTTCTGATTGATGGGAAGTAATATTATAAGGATGTGCAGAGGCGTCCTAAACCAACCAGTGCCTATAATAAGAGGCCATATCCAACTGGTAATAGGCAACAGTCATTCATGACTGAGCCAGCAGCCACCAGAATGCACTCCAAGGGCAAGAGACCTCTACATGAATTCAGACCACCCAACTATTACAGAATAGAGGGCAATCATCCTAAGAGGAGACTTGAAGTGGGCTCAAGTCAAAGGATCAAACCCAGAGGTTGGCCCCCTAGACTAGCCTCACACAAAAAGGAAATTGGCCACCTTCATGGGAGGCCTGAATTAAGTCCGAAACAAAGGGTTAGAGCCAAGCAGTGGTCTTCACAGCCAGCTTCAAAATTGGATTCGAAGGAAGAAAGAGGTAATTTGACAACTGGGTCAGTAGGTTCATGGGTACCTGGAGTTCTAGATTGGTTTGTCATGCAGAACAAACCTAAGGAAATACCTACCCAAAGAAATGTTGTCGGAGATCAGGGCAGGATGGTTAAACCCCCTTTGGTAGCTCCAAATAATTAGGTGTTACTAAAGCATCCAAAAACAAAGGAACCAGATATGGTTCCAGTGATCTCTAGATCCCAAAGGAGGAAGATCTAACGAAGGTACACTCAGTACCAGAAGGATCAGAAAGAAAGTACAGAAAGCTCTTCATTGGTCCAGCCAAAGGGCCAAGCAGAGGAAGAAAAAAGTTTAAAGTTAGATCATAATCCAAAATCAACTCTTCATGACAAGAGAAGTTGTAGCAGAGAGCAATTGGCCAAAGTTCATTCCGAACTGAAAGCTAAAAAGAGATCCAGTTTGCCAGGACTGGAAAAGGCTTCGATGGAAAGTGATAGTAGACTAAGGAAGAAGTTGGCCTAGGCCAAAAGAAGGAGATGGTTGAGGAAGAAATGTTTGCCTTCATGGCTGAACAAACATTTTTGGTTGAAAAACCAGTAGAAACAGATCATTCGAAGAAAGTTACTAGTACCGAAGTGCCAAAATGCAGCATGGAAGATGTTTCTGAAGTAATTGAACAAGTTGGCCAAGAAGAGAAACAGGTACAGCCAGTCATCCAATTTGGCTCATTTCCTCCAATATCAGTGAATATGGTACATATACTACCACAGGAATTCCAAGCTGAAGATGAGAACCAAGAAGGTCAAGAAATTGACCCAATTCCAGTTTCTAGTGAAGACTCACAAGTGAGTATGGTGCAAGATGAATCCGAAGTGGCCATACCAATGGAAACTGGCGATGAGAGTGAGGAAGAGGTGAGTATTAACCTCTCATACCCTTTTGAGTATCCCACGACACCTATGACACAGCATGTCAAACCCTTTTATACCAAGGCCTTCTTCGATGGGATATAGATGAACTGAGTATTAGTGGATAATGGGGTAGCAGTAAACCGGCTTCTGAAATCTTCTTTGAAGAAACTAGGAAAGTGGAACCCCAGACTAATCCCAACCAGTACAATCATTGCTGGTTTCGCTGGAGACAAACAGATGGCTCAAGGAATTTTGCCCATCAACTTGAGTGTGGGAACTAGGGACTGTATGACTGTATTCTTCGTTATCGACAACAATGCTAAGTACAATGCTCTACTTAGTAGGGATTTGATTCACACCAACAAGTGTGTGCCTTTTTCTCTACATTAGAAAATAATGATGGCCTTGGGCAGTGGAGAGACAGAGGAGATCAATGCAGATCCTCAACCCTTCATAGCTTGTGCAGATTTTATAAAGGCCAAATTGTATACTAAGGGAGTGACACCACTCAGTGTACTGAGGAAACCTGATGGATCAGCCGAAGTGACGGTTGATGAGGAATTAGCACACCTGAAGCACTTAGTCCAAGAAAGTGCCGATGAGGAGTTTGTCGCCAAAGATGATAATGATGCCTAGTTGTAGGCAAAAAGATGGAACCCAGGAGGCTAGGTCTTTGGCTTTAATTAAGTTCTCAGTATTGGACATAAAATCAATAGTCCAGAAGATGCAAGAGCAAGAGGAAGAAGCCATGGCAATTGGCTGTAAGCAGGAGCAGCAACAGGTCAGGGTTTTGGCCTTGGGAAAATACTGTGCATTAGACATTGAAACAAAAGTCCAGAAGATACAAGAAGAAGAATCCTTGTGGACAGACTTTGTCTATAAGAAAGAAGGCAAAGATGTTGAATCAAAGAAACTAGGAGCAGGACAGAGCAAGGAGATTGCTTTGAAGATAAAAGAAATCAAAAAAGAAGCATCAGTGAGTCCTCAGATGCAAGACCCTTTGGAAGAAGTGAACTTAGGGGAAGGTTCTATACAGCAGCCCACCTATGTAAGTGCTTGGTTGAATGCTCTTGACAGGGACCAGTTGTTGGTGGTCTTGAAGAGATATAAAGATTGTTTTGCATGGTCTTATAATGAACTACTAGGATTGGATAGGTCATTAGTAAAACATAGGCTCCCTATGAGGCCTAATTTCAAGCCATTCAAGTAAAAACCAAGAAGAATGAGTCCTGAGGTGATTCAGAAGGTCAATGAGGAAATTCTTAGGCTCCTCAAGACATGCTTTATTAGGACAGCCAGGTATGTTGAATGGCTATCCAATATTGTGCCTGTAGTTAAGAAGAATGGTAAAATGAGGGTATGCATCGATTTCAGAAATCTGAATTTAGCAACTCCAAAAGATGAGTACCCTATGCCCATAGTAGATTTATTGGTGGATAGTTCAACAGGACATCAAATTTTATCAATGATGGATGGGCACTCTGGTTATAACCAAATCTGTATTGCAGAAGAGGATATCCATAAGACAGCATTCTGATGTCCTGGGAAAATCGACACATTCGAATGGGTTAAAATGCCATTTGGTCTGAAGAACGCTGGGGCTACATATCAAAGGGCTATGAACACTATCTTTCATGATCTCATTGGAGGATACTTAGAGTGCTACATTGATGATATTGTAATAAAATCTCAATCCATGGAGGAACATTTGTTTCACTTGGAAGCAGCTTTTGAAAGAATGAAAAAGTTCAAGTTGAAACTTAATCCTCTTAAATGTACTTTTGGTGTATCAGCTGGAAACTTCTTGGGCTATGTAGTACACAAGAAGGAAATACAGATTGATCAGAACAAAGCCAAAGCTATCATTAAAGCTAGACCTCCATCAAGTAAGAAAGAAGTACAAAAATTCATTGGGCAGTTTAATTTTCTTCGAAGATTTATTTCTAATACTGCATGGAAAACTAAAGTATTTTCTATCTTATTAAGGTTGAAAGATGAAAAGGAATTTGTGTGGACAGTAGAGCATCAAACTGCTTTTGAATGAATCAAAGCCTATTTGGCCAACCCTCCAATGCCGATGCCACCAATGGGTGATAAGCCTTTGAAGTTGTATATAGCTGCAGCAGAAGGTTCACTGGGAGTTTTCCTAGCCTAAGAAAATGAAGAAGGCAAGGAGCAAGCTGTTTATTACCTTAGTAGGTTTCTAAATTCTAGTGAATGTAAATATTCAGCTGTAGAAAAGCTATGCCTTGCATTGTATTTTGCTACAATAAAATTAAGATACTATCTTTTCCCTATAACTGTCTTGGTAATTGTAACCATAGATTTGGTTAAATATATGTTATCTAGACCCATGTTGAGGGGAAGAATTGGCAAATGGATACTAGCTTTATCAGAATTTCATTTAGAATATGTCCCCCAAAAGGCAATAAAAGGACAAGTTTTAGCTAATTTTTTGACAAACCATCCATGTCAAACAGAAAGCAAAGAGATAATGGAACTTGGTATGGTTAGTGTTGAACCATGGCAAATGTGATTTGATGGATCAAAAGCTAATGGTCTAACTGGAATTGGTGTAGTAATTAAGTCACCACAAGGGGTAGAAACCACATATGGTTTCAGAGTGGATAAAATTACTTGTTCCAATAATTAAGCTGAATATGAAGCCTTAATAATGGGACTGAAAATACTTATTAGATTACAAGCTCATGCAGTTGACATATTTGGAAATTCTCAATTGGTAGTTAACCAGGTGAAAAGGATTTTCAAATGTCAAAGTGTAAACATGTTGCCATATTATGTTGTTGCATTATATCTGCTTTCTCAATTTCAGATAGCAAATGTAACTTATGTCCCAAGATTCTTGAATAATAAAGCTAATGATGTGGCTTAGAAAGCTTCGAATTTCAAGAGAATGGATAATACTCAAAGGGACATAAGCCAAACAACATATCAGAAAGTAATACCACTCTTAAATAAAAGGAATGTGGTCTTAGAAGTCAATCATAATGACTTACAAGAACAAGATTGGAGGCATTCAATAATGCAGTATCTAGCTGGTCCATCTTCGAAAGCCCGCATAAAAATCAAATTGCAATTTATGCAATACATAATGTATGGTAATACTCTCTACAAAAGAGGGGCAGATGGGTTATTGTTTGAATGTTTAGGTCTAAAGGAAGCATTGACAGCTATGGCTGAGGTTCATGAAGGCATTTGTGGTGCTCATCAGCCTGGTGTGAAGATGAGATGGCTGTTTCGAAGACATTCCTACTATTGGCCAACCATCCTTAAAGACTGCATAGAATATGCTAAAGGTTGCCAGGTATGCCAAAAGCATGGCACAATAAGGCATGTACATATAGCTGATCTGCATGCAGTTGTGAAGCCTTGGCCATTTAGAGAATGGGCCATGGATATGATGGGAAAAATACACCCACCCTCTTCAAAGCATCATTGTTTCATCTTAGTGGCCACAAATTATTTCACTAAGTGAGTTGAAACTAAGCCATATAAAGCTGTAGACCAGATCGAAATTATTGGATTCATTAAAGATCTGATCCACAGATTTGGCACCCCACAGACTATAACTGTTGATAATGGGACTGTATTTGATGGGAAAATGGTAAAGTCTTTTGTGGCAGAGTTTGGAATTAGCCTCGTTAATTCTACCCCCTATTATGCACAAACCAATGGTCAAGCTGAATCATCCAATAAGTCTTTGAAGAAAGAAATACAGAAAGTTGTGGAAGACAATCTCAGGGATTGACATAACTTGTTGTTGGATGTATTATGGGCTTATAGGATTTCTCAAAGATCAAGTACAGGAATCACTCCTTATGCCTTAGTATATGGGCATGATGCAGGGCTACATGTGGAAATTAATGTTAAGTCCTTGAGGGTGAGATGCCAGGATCAGTTAGATCTTGATCAATACCATCAGAGTAAGTGCTTAGAATTAGAAAGTATAGATGAAGTTAGAATTCTGGCATTAAATAGCATTCTTTTTCAAAAGAAGAAAGCATCCAAAAACTATAATAAGAAAGTCAAGAACATTAGCTTTGATGAAGGTGATTTGGTATGGAAGACAATACTCCCAATAGGGATTAAAAGCCACAAGTTTGGCAAATGGTCACCTAATTGGGAAGGACCATATCAAGTTCATAGAGTCTTGCCTTTGGGAGCATATCATTTGAAAATTTTGAATGGACATGTACATCCCAAAAAGATTAATGGTAGATATTTGAAGCCTTATTATCTAACCGTGTGGGAAACACAAGAAATAAAATAAGTGCTAAATGAAAAGAACATAAGAACACTCAAATGATAAATAGGAACTTTATTTCATAAAGAGTTGAGTACATGTACCCATAGATTGGCCCAAAAGTCAGTACAGTGTTTCAGTTGTTCTTTTACAATAAATGCTCTATTCTTGAGAGATGGGAACAACTGAATGGCTGTGGTCATCTCCTGCTTTCGATCAGCTAGCTCTCGATTAGTAATTTGCAGCTTGGTGGCAGTTCGATCTAAAGCTTGGTTGACTGCTGATAACTTTTTCTCAAGTTGAGCCTTTTTTTCCAACAGTTGAGCTTGAAATTGGGAGACAGAGGAATGTTGCTCTTTTAGTTCTGACACTTCAACATGTATTTTGGAAACAAAACTCTGATCTCTCAGCAATTTCTCCTCTGCAGCCTTGGCAGCATAACAGATGTTGATATAAAAATCGAAGGTGGCTGCCGCCTAAGATAAATGACTTGAAACAGTTATGCCGGATTGCTCAACAATCTTGCAGCACTAGAGAAAGACATTTTTTATTTTAGGCCTCTATAAGGCTTCGAAAGGAATCCTCGAAAAGAATATCAGCAGCTCCAGGTAGCTGTCCAAGTCTATTGAAGGCAAGTCTTACCACTAGTGGAAGAGCTCTAAAAAATTTCTAATAAAGAATCAGCTAGAATTAATGGCTCAGTCTCACTGCTAGCTATTGGAGAGGTAGAAGGTATGTCAAAGAGACTAGCTAACCTAGCTTCGAAGATATCCACCTCATCCATTGACATGGAAGGTGCAAAAAGAGCTCTGGTAGAAAGAAGAAATGACTGCAAAAGAATAGGAGAAGAATGTCGAGTATCCTTAGCAGTTTCTATGGTTTTGGCTATCAGTAAATCGAGAGAAGAAGGACTGGAGCTAGATAGAGATAATGAGCAAGGAATTGGAGAGTTACCAATGTCTTCTCTATGGAAATCAACTTTCATTGGAGATAATGTATTAGCTGGAATTTTCTCAGAATGAGAAGAAGCAGTAAGGCTTAAAGGGAGAGTAAATTGAGTGGAATTGAAAGATAAATGAGGAAAGTATGGAGTTAAGCCAAAAGAGAGAGATGCAAGAATACTTGGCCTTAAGAAGTGTATGGAAAATATAGGACCAAGAGGTGGAAGTATTGCTTGAATTGGCTGTACAATTCGAAGTCTTTCAACTTCAAATAAGATTGAAGGAGTCCTTGTTGAAGGAGGCAGAGTAGTTGTTGCTGCAAAAGAAGAAATACAAAGTAATGTCAAGTTTCAGTACTAAAAATTTGAGAGAAAAAAATAGAGGCACGAAGGAAATTACTGGTTTCAAAAGTAGTGGCTATGATCGGAGAGCTGCGAAAAGTATAATGTCCAGTGGTTTGTTGTTGTCTTGCAACTTCTCTTTGGAATGCATCAACGGCAGTAGCCTCATCTCTAAGCATTTGTTGTTGCCTTCTCTTCTCAGCCCTTTGAAATACAATAAGCTCTTTGGAATACTCTACTTCCACTGCTTTAGCAGATGCTTCGTGAATGGGATCTCTAGTGAAATCAGATAAAGAGATAGTCATTTTCTTCCTTCACTTCAAGCGTGTTTGTTGCTCTTTTTCTATCTCTTCTTGTTCTGTTTCCGTTTCTTCTATACGAACCTCAGGTATTTTTTCTTCAAGGTCGAATAAGAGCCTTCTCTTCTTCTTTTGTTGCTGTTTCCGTTTCAGAAGATTTAAAGCTTGAACCTTTTGGGGAGAATCTCCTTGAGAGGCACCCGCACCACCTACACCAAAGGAAAAGTTATAAGTAAGGATAAGAGTATCATAAAGGAGGAGAAAAGAAAGAAACAGGAATACATACCTTTCTTCGAGGAGAAAAGAAAGAAACAGGAATACATACCTTTCTTCGAGGCAGCTCGAGTAACTCTAGGAAGAGTTGAGGTAGCAGGAATAGGCTTTGTGGTGACAGGTGCAAGAACTGTAGTAGTAGGAGCAGTGGAAGAAGTAACAATTCCAGCCCCTTTCGATTTGGCTTGAGGTACGTCCAGTACCATTAATAGGTCTTGGGGAGGAATGGCCAAGTGTACCTCCATATTGGCCATCCACTAGTTCTGGCACCTTTTCAATATGTTACTTTGAGGAATGAAATGGAAGTACTCAAAGTCAATAAAGTCCTGGATGAATTTAGAAGTTGCCTTTTCTAATCTGGATCTTTGAACCTTCAAGTCCCTGCTGGTAAAGCTTAAATTGGTCTGGCTGCAGAGAGGTATTGGGACCCCTTGTGAGAAGCCAAATTGCCTAGTAAATTGGGCAAGACAATAGGGCTTAGCAATGCATTTGTAAGCTTTGGGGTTCATAGTTCCAATGAATAACTCTCTAGGGATTAGAATAGAGGCCTATATGTTCTTGTGTTGGGGTGAAGAGCAGAACCTATCACTAAGAAAGGTCCTCAACTAAGATAGGCCAATGTTGGTAGGTTTGAAGGGACGGAAGCTGTGGGAAGAAAGGGAAGCTGGAAGTTGGTGGAAGAAAGAAAAGTAAAAAGCGAAGGTGGAAGGATAGAGTGAAACATTGACTAACCTCATGCCATGAGTAGTAGGGTTTGGCTCCAAAAACTTTAGGCATTTAGATTGTAGCTTAGTAAAATATGCAAAAAGCCAAAGCTGAAGTATCCAAAATGGACCTCCTTGATTGGCATCCAAGGGTTTCTCACAAAAAAGGGGAACAAGCTCTATAAACATGACCTATAACATATGGAGCTAAGGCCACCTTTCTTTGTAAGATGGGGGCTTTGGCAAGAGGGGTGAATTTAGGCATGATCCTCTAAGAAGAGGTGCAGAAAAGGAACTTGCAAAGCCAATATAATATAAAAGAAAAGAATTCCCTATCAGTCACAGGGCCCTCTCTTTTATTCTCAGCCTTGACAAAGTCGCTATAGGATGAGTTAAGAGAGGGGAGGGAAAAAGGGGTTTTGAGATCAGGATAATCTAGACCAATGGGGGTTCCAGTAGGGGACAATCCTAATAGATGGCAGATATCAAGAACAGTAGGGGCTATCATCCCACATCTGAATTGAAAGAAATTAAAAGCAGAATTCCAAAAGCAAATGGTAGTAGGTATTAAGAAAGGGTCCTCCGAAATGGTGAACATGGATAATTGGAGGGCGTCGAAAAGGCAGAGCTCTTGAAGATCCAGAGTCCTATTAGGGACAACCCAATCATACCATTATTGCCACTCTG
Source organism: Camellia sinensis (assembly GCF_055761805.1). Classification (NCBI taxonomy): domain Eukaryota; kingdom Viridiplantae; phylum Streptophyta; class Magnoliopsida; order Ericales; family Theaceae; genus Camellia; species Camellia sinensis. The sequence goes on from NC_138964.1 coordinate 46,527,974, forward strand.
GTCTCACTGTAGGCCAGCAACGATGGGGGCGATTCATCCTCTAGCTTCCCCAGTCAAGACCACCTTCGTAAATAAGACAATGGTCTTCTAGACGTGGATATAGAGTTGGAAGCTCAGTAGGAATCTTCCTGAAGATGGGCCTAAGCACATACTCTTGCTGCTCATGACGACGAGGAATGAAGATGCGTCCGTCAATGGCGCTTTTCTCACCAGCCTTGTACTTCTCACACTCTGCGTCAATAATCCTTTTCAAGGTTACAGACGGACTCGCACCCTCCACGACCGGTATTTTCAAGGAAGAAGAAGCCATTGATAGAGAGTTTTCTCAGAAGACGAAGTCGAGAAAGAGAGTAGAGGAAAAAGGAAGGTCAGTAGAGATGAAGGGTTTGTGTGATAGGCAAATAGGTGAATTCAAAGCACGAAATAAAAGGGTTTTAAAACTTTTGTGTCTAAAAAATATACCCAGTCGTTTTGCACGGACGAAATTCACAAAGAAGTACTAAAGGTACGGATGCGAAAAGTTTCTTTCTATATTGATAGTTATGGAGGGAAACACATCTGAAATACTGATGTCAGCTTCGAAATAAAATATTTGGCTTCGAAGCCAAATTTTTGCGCCAAATCAAATGACAAATGGCTTCGAAAGTAGGAAGCCGACTTTGAAGCACAAACAGGATTAAAGACCTGTTTGTAGGTTTCTAAATGAGAGTAAAATCCTTTGAAACAAAATTTGAAATACCTTCCGGTTAGAAATTGTTTATTCTAAGTTTTAAACCGGTAGTTGGTTTGATATGATACAGAAGGAATCATTAGTGTAGTCCTTAGAAGAGGTTTCCATATTTTGGAAAATGTAGGCTGTTTGTTTGAAACAAAATTAGTTGATTCAAAATTACTTGATTGTATTAACCATATGTTAGAGAATTGGGTATGATCAAATCAAGTTTCGAAGGGCAAAATTGTTGAATTCGAAGCTTCAATTCTAAAAAGAACCCGGCAAAAGTTGTCAATTATACTCCATAAGTTGGAAAAGTTCAAATTGGGTTTTCAGTATTTCATTGGGTATGATCGAATCGAAATTCGAAGGGTGAAATTGTTGAATTAGAAGCCTTAAGTTTGTTTGTCTTTGACAAATGGGATAAAATCAGACCATGCCAAATAAAGAACAGACATCTTGGCTTTATTAAGACAGAAGCAATTACATCAGGGGCCTTCTTTGGCTACATATTCAAGTTCATAAAAATAAGGAATAGAATAAATGACAAGATCATGGAACTTGTTCCAACTATGGTTAATAAACTTATGTTCCTTCTTTATTCTGTCTTCAATCTTTTCCAAGCTAGGCTGTTGAAGTTGATATGCTCTTACTTGATAAAAAAAAGTTTTTTGGCCCTTATTTCAAACTTTGTTTCTTTCAAACTTTGTTCCATCTCATCCATGTCCAAGTCATCCTAGTATGCAGAGTCTTTGTTCTTGAAATCATTATATTCATCGAAAAGGTTCTCTGCTTCATACCGGGTATGAACTCGATGGGCTGAGATTTGATCCAAAGATTGAGTGGTGACCACAAAAATGTGATGCCAATGAAGAAGCAATGGGAGTTGGTCTAAGAACATCTGGAGCTCTACTTGGGCGATAAGATTGAGGACATGACCCCCGGTCATAACATCACAAGCCCATCGAAAGTTCTTGAGAGGAATATCGCCCTCAAGAACATTGAAGGGCAAGTGAGAAAAGGCCACAAGCAAAAGTTGGGCTTACTGTCGCTGATGTTTAGTAGGGGGAGATGGAGGGTGATAAGTGGGAAGAAACTGGCCCTCAAAAAGGGTAAGTCTCAGTTCCTCCATCCAATGAGGGTTTTGCGGAAGAGGAGGTGCAGGAGCTTCCATCTCGAAAGAAGGAGGAAATTGGGGGTTGTTGATGATATCAAGCCAGTCAGAAGAACAAAGTTTTGCCTTTTGGGTTAAGAATGACGGGTTGTACCCTTGAGCCTCTTCTGGACGGTGAGTGGCTTGTACTATCTTTGTAGGCATGGAAGATGTGTACCATGCTACGAGTAAGTTGTCTTCCAAACGGCGTCGACGGTCGATGGGCTCATATGGGTAAACCACCGAACTCCGAGCAAAGGGAAGGAAAGTTAGAGGATCGATGAATTCGACAAAATGATGATTGATTCATTTTTTAACTTGGACTCCTCAGGTTCTGGCCAGCTTCTCCAACCAGAAGCCGCAGAAGAGGAAGAAGCTACAACCTCATCCCACGCAGAAGATTTTGGACCAGAGGAAGAGCTTCCAATATCCATGTTTGCAAAATTTTGGGTTAAAGAATTGTGGAAAATAGGTTCGTAATCCAAAGGTTGATAGTTTGCAAAAGCCTCCATGACTTGAATATAGAAAGGTGGGTAAAGGTGGCTAATCAATTCATGAAAGTTTTTTCGAGGATGAACAGCATCATCAAATAACTCTTCGTATGCTTGATCAATGTAAGAAAAGATTGGCTTGGCCATAGAAGATGTATCAGTCTTTTCGAATACTGAGATAGTGAGAATGTTCAAGAGTTAGAAGAGAATTTAATGCAAATGATGAATGACGGTTGCATTTCTGAAAAAATGCAAAGCCCATGCACATTCTAAGATGTGGATAAAATACCTTAATCCACTGATATCACCAAGTATTGGGTATATTAGTGCGGGGGTAATGTTGGCTACATTTTTTGTATAAGCCAATTACAGTTCGACACGTGGCAGGATAAGGGCAATACGGGAAGACAATTCGAATCTTCAATCATAATCACACACGTGGCAGTTAGTATTGGTTTTTGTAGATCTGCATAAGCACTGGATCAGCAAAGAGATGCAAGATGACGTGGCTTCAACGGTTACTCATATTTAAATTCAAAATCAGGAGGGAAGCCTAACTATAAATATGGCATAGTGGAGCTAACTATAAGGCAACATGATCAGCGACCATGGAGGGATGGTTCGACGGTTAGAAATGCGGTTCGACGGTTGTCATTAAGAAGTGTAAATAGCAGATAAGGCCCCAGAAAGTGCCCCCAGACTCAGATCTAAAAAATCAGTTTTATCTACTTTATTTTTCCTTCCAGTTTTTACATTTCTTGTTCTTTACATTTCTGTACTTCAAATTCCTACCCTACACTACACTGCACTTCGTTCATAGGAGTAGTTTCAAGTAGTTTGTTGCTGTAAACCTCAACGAGGTTGATTTGGATCTTTGTAAGTCTTTCATTTTACTCAATGAAATGCTATAATTGTTCTTCATTTAATAATTGTTTACTTAATTCTCCTAAACAAAGCCACCAGTGAAAGTCCTCTTCATTGAGGCTGAAAGAACTAAAACACAATCGTCTGATAATTGGTTGGGAATTAATATTCTGTAAGGACTGATTGATCCTTGCTGGCACGTTTATAATTACAAAAATAACCTTCGAAAGCCAAAAAGCTAACAATGTCAAACTGTTTGGTACAGCTTCTGGTTATAAATTATTAGATAGAAATAACTTAAATAAGTTGATTATTTGAAAGCTGGACTAGGAGTGTATTTACTTTTTACTTTCTGATTATCAACTTTTAACTTAAAAAAAGCTCCACCAAACCGGGCCAATGAGCAGATTTATGTGTGTACCTCTCAAGTCAAGGCTAAGGATTAGTGTGGTTATGTTACGAATGATGTAATATAAATATTATGTACTATTTTGGTGAAAAAACTTACGGCATATTGTAGCATTTATGATAGAATATTGGGATTAAAATAAATTATAAATACATATCTTGAGATTTATTTAAAATATGAATTTTTCTTTGTGATTTAGAAAATTACAAATATCACATTGTTGGAATTTTTTATTTAATATAATTAACTGAAAAAATAAAATTTCTAACTGTTCTCCTATACAATAATAAAATTATATGAATTATATATTAATTTAAATAAATTTATGACATTATTAAAAATTGTTAATTGACTTGATGATTTATTAATAAAATGGGCAATTTGTTACGAAATTATAAATTGCAAGGGATGAAATGTAATTTTTAGAATCACAAGGGACAAATCATAATTTAAGCAAATCTTAAAGGGTGTATTTGTGCACAAGTCATATTTATGACACATCTTTAAAGAGTATTTTCGTCATAAATGTTATATATGCACATTACATACATCTTTTCTATCTGTTTTGATAACCAAATTGACATAAGAGTTAGATTAAAAACTTTCAGAAGATAAAGAAGGTACATTGCCCAAACCAAACTTTCAGAAGATAAAAGAGGTACATTGTCCAAACCAAACTAAGTCTTAAATCCTATCAAATAAGATCGGCTACATGAATCCTTATTCTCCACTCAATTCTAGCAACAGTCATTTGGTTAGTCAAATTAAGGAGATTCATATCTCTATTTACTATACTAGCTCAGATCAATCTAGGTCTGCACATTCCCCTAATACTTCCATCTACCGTCACTGTATCGTATCTTTTCACTACAGCCTCTATTAATCTCCGTTCTATATAACTAAATCATCTTAATCTATTCTCTCTTAACTTATCTTCTATTGGTACTATTAAAGAAAGTACACTGTATCAATTTTTAATTTGAGAGGGTAAAGTATAATTTGCCCTTGAGTTTTAAAGGGCAATGTTTTTAAAAAAAATTACAAATGTGACTCCAATTCCTAATTCGTATCACTTGATACTTCAAATTCTTATAGTCAAATTAAAGAACGTCAAATTTTAAAATGATAAGACTCAAAATTGTCACCTAATTCTGAATCAAAGTTTCATACAATTTTTTTCGTTTGTATAGCACTCCTCGGTATGTCTATCCATGCCTGTAGGTACCATTTGAAAGATGCAGCTATAGAACGAGGACTTCCATTCAACAGAGCCTATGGAATGAATGCATTTGACTATGTTGGGAAGGATGGTAGGTGTGGTGAGCTTTTTAAAGGTTTTATGGGAGACTACAATCCCTTGTTCATGAATAAGATTTTGGAGACTTACAATGGCTTTCAAGGCTTGAATTCTATTGTGGATGTTGGTGGTGGAAATGGTGCTATCCTTAACATGATTGTTTCCAAGTACCCTACTATCAAAGGCATCAACTTTGACCTTCCTCAAGTTATTGAAAAGTCTCCTTCTTATCATGGTATGTGGATTAATTTTATATACATCTCTCAACTTATTTATACTGTTATGAAAATTTTGGCATGCTCAAATTGACTTGGTATCTCACTTTCTTTTCTTTATTTTTCTTTTTTCAATTATCTATTCATTTAAAAAATTTGACTTTTTTACAATCAATTGAACAGTCCAATTCAAAGATTGTGTGGGTCTCACTCAACCCCTCTCACAATTTTTGAACTGAACTATCCAATTAATCAGAGAAAAGCCCAGCTTCTTGAAAGAAGAAAAACACCTCCAAAATTTAAATTTATTTCTCCAAGCTTTCTCAAATCAAGTGAGTATGTAATACTTAAGTTAGAACCGGGTCAAATTTAAAATACAAGCTGACAAATTAAAGAGCAAGTGTGATTTTACTTTTCAAATTATTCCTCAAAAATTAGTTTGACTTGTGCTTTTTTTTTTTTTTAATTATATCAATTTTGCACAAACTATTTTAATTTGGGTCGCTATCTATAATTAAATGGAATCTCTCATTTTATTCCTAAATTACCCCTCAGAAGTCATTTACCCTCCAGAACAGAGAGACTACAATATAATTTTCCTTTTCTATTCTTTATTCTTTATTCTTTATTTTTTTCTTTTGCAGGTATTGAGCATGTTGCAGGAGACATGTTCTCGAGCATTCCGAGAGGAGATGCCATTTTCATGAAGGTTGGTTATGATTGTTTTTAAGTTTATTAATTTATATATTTTGATGGGATTTAAGATTTGATTTAGTTTAGTTTTAATTTATATACTTTGATTTAGGAAAATTGCGGTCACAGAGCACATTGATTGATAGAAAACTCTATAACATCCTATTTATTATGGGTTTTTTTTTTTTTTTGTTAATAAAATGTTATGAACCTTATTGTAAATGTTACACAATTTATAATAATTTGTGATTTTTGAAGTGTAATTATAACAATTTGTGATACAGTTACCTATTTTTATTATGTGTTTAAATTTTTTTCATCGAAATTTTACTCAACAGTAATAAATTATATTATGTTTCAAAATTTTGAGTAATATTTCAGTGAAAAAAAGCGTAATACTATCACACACACCCCAAAAAAACAATGTATCAGAAATTGTAGTGACTTCATTTTAGAAACTATAAATTATCACAAGACTACCAAAAAAAACTGCATAACATATTTCAAAAAGATTTATACCATTTATAAAAATAAAAATAAAAACAAAAATAAATGTAACAACGTGCGAATAATATGCACCTTTACAATAACGTAGCATTTCTCTGAGTGAGCTTTTGACTGACACGTGGATTTTGAATGGTGTAATCAAACAGTGGATACTTCATAGTTGGGATGACAAACACTGCTTGAAGATACTGAAAAATTGCCGAGTCATTGCCAAAAAATGGAAAAGTGATTGCGGTGGGTATGGTGGTTCCAGAATCCCCTGAAACCATTACGCTATATTTGGTTGGTGTTAGTAATGGGCGTCCATGTGGCATGACCATTTGAATTTGAATTTGGAATCCTATCCAAATAGGTTTTGAAATTGAATTCAAACCTATTTAGGATAACCACTCAAGATACAGATATTATCAGTTTTAACTGATATGGATAGATATAATAATATATTATATATTGATATATGGTTATGGGTAATTAAGGGAGAAACAACGTATGATCTATATAATAATATATTATATATTGATATATGGTTATGGGTAATTAAGGGAGAAACAACGTATGATCTGTTTCTACCCATATACTGACTCTCTCCTAAAAACAAACGATCAAGTCATTTGTACTGTGGTTTGTGATATCACTTCACTGCTGGGTTGGTTTATCAGACTCTGGAAGCACGTGATTTATCCACGAGGTTCTATCATCAAAAAGGTATGATCTAAACATTTTATCCGCTGCATATTTTGTACTTTGATTTACATTGGTATCAGAGCCATTGATGGATATTTTCGTGTTTCTTTTTAATCATGTGTATATTTTTACATGTGTATGTTTACATTATATACATGAATGTTTGTAAAGGAGAAAAAAAAAATCTACTTTGATTAGATTAAGAGCATAAATATTTTTTTATGTTCATTAATGTCTTTTTTCATACCATAAACGGTTTTATTTTGAAAAAAGGAGTCTGGCAGTGTAAAAATCGGACCAGTCAGTACCCTGGAAGGCGGCGCGTGGTATGCACGCGCCACCACGCCGAAGAGACGCGCGCCCACGCGCTGCCACGCGCCCACACGCGCCAGACGCCCAATAGACGCGCCTGCAGGCGCCATCACGCGCGCGTCAGCGGCGCTGTCCACGCGCACGCCGTCCGCGCCTCGCACGCGCGCCGCGTGCTGGAGCCGAGCGCCGAGCCGCGTTTGAGCCGTGCGTCGAGCCGCTCCGAGCCGGTGCTGCGCCGCGCCGCGTTGAGCCGACTTGCGCCGAGTTGCGATGAGCGGCGCCGAGCCGAGCCGAGCCGAGCTGTTTTTCCCGCCTGGCTTGGCTCTAAGGCTCTGTTTGTTTGTTTTTAATTCTGAATTGCGTTAATTGGCCATAATTTATTCGTTATAGCTTTGTTTGAAGCATGGTTGGTACCGTTAGACTCAGAATTAATTTTTCTACATTCTGTAAAATTTTGAAAATTTTACGAAAATATAAAATATTTTTTCTGTGTTAATAATTCATGTTTTATGCTTTAAAATGCATCTGGTGTTGCATGATTAAATTTCTGGGGCTGAATTTTTTATTGTAGACTATTGATGTAGTTTACTATTTACTGGTATAGTTATAGCATTTTATCAGATTCTGGAATATTTATTTCTGATTTTATGTGTGTTTATTAGTTATTTAAAATTCCAGAAAATTTCAGAAAATTTCAGGATGATGTACTTTCTGTTATGGCATAATTTAAATATTTAATACAGCATATTTTTTTTTAGAATTTGTAATATGTTGTAATTAGAGGAGCATGATTATTTATTTATTTATTTATTAGAATTCCATTATTAAATGAATATAGCATGAGTTATTTGTAAATTTACATTAAGATACTATTGTATGGAATTTATCATGCTTTGTATATGCCATAGTCAGTGGGAGGTTATTCGGTTGAGAGAAATCTTTGTAGATTAACTCCCGAAAACCAATATTTTGCGTATAAATTAAATTAAATTTTGGATAATTGTCACCTGTGGCGCAAGAGATGATTACGAGCATAGCGGATTTTCGATCTTGCGACTTGTGTAATATTGTCACTATTTAATTTAGATTTTTGCGGCAAAATTATATTATGCTAATCAAATTAATCCCAATGCGAATTTCTCTCTAAATTGATTTAGCTTATGGAAGTTAATTTGGTTGACCTAGACTTAGTAGAGATGTTCAAAAGTGAACAAACTAATCCCATTCTTTAGATGAGCAAAAGTCTTGGAGACTTTAGGTCAAACCTTAATTGAGCCAAAGTAAGGAAACATGACTCAAAGTCGCCGTGGTTTTGTTGCCTTGTTCGGCACAATAAAAACTAATGTGTGCGCTATAGTTAGCGGCACGCTACATAGTTTTGGTTGGCGAGTTTTGGAGTTATGAAATTAGTAAGCCCTCAATAGATCAGTATATGATCTTGACTAATGAGCTGCGCGGATTGACTTTGTAATTTGATTTGTAAATAATGTTACATCATTGGATGAAGTAACATTCAAGAGTCACGTCATCCTAGAAATGCGAGCTTAAATAAATTAGTCATTAAGTGTAAGACGAGTAGCCAGTATGAGCAGTGTTTTGCTCTCTACCCAATTATTGGGAGTTGGATGGAGCAAAATTTCATGCACTATAATAGTGTGCGTTGAAGTATCACTTGAAGATTAAAAGATTAGCGCTTAGTAGCAGCAAAATCTATTAACACTAAGTGAAAAGATTAGCGCCAAGTGGCGGCAAAATCTATTAGCATTGCTAACTTGTCTAAGTCTGGACACTTTGTTTCCACACTTAAGTGTGAGACATGGATGAGGTGCTTCTTTGTGTGATTCCTTTACTAGGCTAACGTTTTGAATAACATTTACCACTAAGCGCAAACGTTGCAGCATAGTAATGAAAAGATCAAGGTTGACAAGGTTGTTGTGACTTTAAGAATTTGACGCATCGCTTGTAAGAGCATTGTATTGAATTAGACTCTTTGGCCTAATTCGCGCTTAAGTTACTTCAGGAGCTGTCATAGTTGATAGCTTATTCTCTCATTCTTGTGGATAGTAGAATTAATTGCAAGTAACTATGAAGCGAGAAATAGATATGGCAAGAGGAGTATCGTCATCTTTCAACTAGATGTATTAAAGTGTATGGAGAATAAAATTGACTTGAAGGTGCAGGGGATTAGCACTTACTAGTTAAATTTGTGACTTAGGCGCAGTTGATATCTCCATGACATCCTTTTATGATCTAGTGAATATGAATTAGTCCTGAGTCATTACCTAGTTGGGCCTAAACCTTTTAAACTTATCTTCGAGAACTCACACATTAAGATGATTGGAATTAGTTTATGACATTGGTCATGAACCGGTGGCTTATTATACTTAATCACATTAATGAGATGATGACACGATGGTTTGAGTAGGCCTTCTCGGGCCCACTCGCTTATGACATCCTGCTCTCATGTGAATGTGTAACTTTGTTCGCAATGGGTGCGCACAAGTAAGTAGGAAAGCCGTAGAAAGTCATTTGTATTGGCGCATTTAGTCCACTATGATATTTGTGACTAAATATGTGTGAGGGTATGATAGCTAAGCCTCAATCTCGACACATTTATAGATTACGATACGCATCTGAGTCAAGACTATTTGATCTCCCATAAGTCAAAAGTTTTGAGATGATTTTTTAACATTGCACATATGAGGTTGAGATCAATTAGATAACAGCTTTCATGCTTTTAGTTTTGACCAAGGTGGCGAGTATTTATTTGAGTTATTTTTTAGAAAACTCTGTGAAGAGAGATGGGTGCTTAGAAAATAGATTATTCCTAGTACTCAACAACACAATTGTGTAGTAGAGATAAGGAATTAAATATTGTTAATGTTAGGTGGATAATGGCGCAAAATGTTTCCCAATTGGAAATTGCACTAGTTTGTTGCCTATATCCCTAACTAAGTGCCCTCCATATCAGATTTTACACTCCATTTGAGTAATGGGTTAGCGGAGAGCCATCTATGGGCGATCTGTAATCGTTAAGCAGCTTATCTTTATTTTACTTCTCATAAGATTGCGAAGTTCAGACCTAGGGTTCTATAGCGCATTATTGTATGCTGTCTTGTAAACACAAAGGGTCGTGTGACGCATTATTGTATGCGGTCATGCAAACCCTCCAGGTCATGTGCATATAGGTAAGCAGCTTTGTGGTAGTGTAACTAAGTCACATAAAGTTTTATTAGTAAAGGTGACGTGAATAGAGTTTTCGGAACTCTATAAGATGGAGAATTCCAAGCATAGCGCTCTATGTAGCCTAGTTGAGAATGGAAAGAAATTTCCAATATCCTAGGGACAGTGGGAGCGATGTGCCTACTAATGGATTACTCCATTAGAGAAGAATACTCTACATTCTTAGTTGCGTGGTAGCGAATGTGAAAATTTTCCACGTCATCACTGGGTGATTGAGAGGGAAACATTCATGATTGCTCCGCAAGATGATAAAGAGCCTAGGATAATGCCTAAGGCTCTAGTCCCCTTTTTTTTAGAAAGTGGATCAATGTTGCGTAGTTTAAGACAAAGTCTTTGAGGATTAACCATTTTTTTATAATTTGGTTGACTTTCCATTATGACGCAAAACTGTTATAAAGTTATGCGTAATTTGGATAGTCATTGTTGAGGCATAAGGCTCGCTAGATACCGAAAAGTCGCACCATTGAGGAAAGTGTAGACCATGAGAAGACTTCCTCCTGGGGAGTGAGGTTATTTTGACTTAGGCTATAATTGACATAAGTTCGGAACATTGATTTGTGGACATTGTGACCCGATTTCTCATTAGAGAATTGGATAAGTAGATCCGTAGGGATTTACCTTCTGCTTTTATGGTGAAAAGTTAGGAGCGCAAAAAGGTTGCTAGTTCCAATAAATCTTTTACAGCCTAAAGCAGTTATCCAAACAGTGGTTCTTAGATTTCGTCAAGCCATGATAGGCCAACGATGATCAATGAAGACCACTGAGGCATGATCAATAGTCCAAAAGAAGTTTTTTCCTTACTTAGTCATTATGAGCCAGGAATTTATAAGGTTGTCGCCACCTAGGGTGGGCAGTCCTCTATTTTAGATATGATGGACATGGGTGATGTAATTTATATGCTCGGATGTATGATCCTTAGGGATTGTTTTAGGAAAATTCTCGGTTTGTCTTCGATGACTTACATAGAGAATATCCTAGAATGATTCTAGATGCAAAATTGCAAATCCATTGACCTACCTATCGGTAAAAGCCAGAGTCTTAGCTATTGAGTGAATCCTCGGATTGTCTTTGGGAGAAACAGATGACCTATATTCCTTGATTTTTTCTTTGTTGTGGGAGCCTAAAGTACGCTATGTGGGCGTATTCGGCATGATAAGTGTTATCTTTGGTAAATGGTCAACTGAGTTGTTTAGACATTGACCTTGCTCATTAGACTGTGGATAAAATGCTTTACTAGAAGCATATTAATTTGCTCCTTGTAAAATTCAATGCGCTAGTTGGGCGCATCTGCGCTAGTTGGGCGCATTAAGAATGAACGCAAATTGGTCACCAAAATATCTTTAGAGAGGTTATTGCGCAAGAGGTAGTGATCTTAAATCATTTCATGTGAGGCGCAGATGGTGGATTCCGTTGTATATACTTATCGCAAGAGGTGCTGATAAAGCTTATGTTTGGAATCTATAATTGCGCAAGCTGTGGTCAATTTTTTTAAAAAATCGATCACTTATTTTGAGATGATGGGATGTTTGACACTATTATGGTTTGTGTCATAATGATTAGCAGATGATGATGTCAGCAGGCAAGATTGGCTCACTCACACGAGCAATCGCCCTTGGCGCTTGGGAGCGAGCAAGGATGAGACTGGTGGTTTATTTTTATTCAGAGCCAAGAGAGGTTTAAATCATCCACTATGTATGTCGCCTTGGTTATAACCAAGATGAGGTCGTGTTAAGGACCAAACATGGATGTTAGTACCCACTTTCCATGTTGTGCCTGTTATGATTAGCCAGATGCGAGATCTCATTTGGCGCCTAGAAGGCGAGCAAATAGAGAATTCGGGTTAGGCGCTAGAAAGCGACTAGACTAATATCTGTACGGTGTATCGAGTATGACGTCACTCTTTATGGAAGAGTTACTCCACCGTAACATGTATTCATACTATATGTGCTTGGCGACCGAGTAATGAGGTGAGAGAATGGATCCCTGCTTCCTCACCGTGTGAGTCTTACGTGTCATTATTGATATGACTTTCATTTATGTACCCTTTTGTGACTTTTGACTATGTCATAAGGTAAGGGGTTGATGTTCTGCTACTTTGGTATGTTGCCTGCGGTCATGCATGATTCGGCCTTAAGGGACATCACTGGGAAAGCGGTCAACCCTAAACTAAATGGCATGAGTGCAAAGGGAAGATCATCTAGTATTACACCACTGTTGTATATTCACTGCCGGCAACTCATATCGCTCTGTATGAGAGGCGAATTGAGTGTGAATATATTGCAAGAATTGAGAGGGTCAAACATGCTCTTTTTGAGGGATTAGAGATGTTTTTTGGACCGGTGTAATTAGATGGGTCTGGGGTATATGAGACACTATTTCTGTTCCTTTTGGATTGATGTCTCTATGCTGGCTCATTTTGAGTTTCTAGTATAGAGCTCCCACATGCAGGTGTTCTCAGCAGTCGCACGGTGCAGTGGCTAGTATGAGATTGTTTATTTTTGGGAGATTGAGACAGAGATGTGGCAGTGTCATGCCAACTCATGTGCGAGTGGGAGATGTTAGTAATGGGCGCCCATGTGGCATGACCATTTGAATTTGAATTTGGAATCCTATCCAAATAGGTTTTGAAATTGAATTCAAACCTATTTAGGATAACCACTCAAGATACAGATATTATCAGTTTTAACTGATATGGATAGATATAATAATATATTATATATCTGATATATGGTTATGGGTAATTAAGGGAGAAACAACGTATGATCTGTTTCTACCCATATACTGACTCTCTCCTAAAAACAAACGATCAAGTCATTTGTACTATGGTTTGTGATATCACTTCACTGCTGGGTTGGTTTATCAGACTCTGGAAGCACGTGATTTATCCACGAGGTTCTATCATCAAAAAGGTATGATCTAAACATTTTATCCGCTGCATATTTTGTACTTTGATTTACATTTGGAGTTTAGAGAGTGATTTGGAAAGAGAAAAGAAAAAGGTGTGTGAAATTAAGTGAAATATACGTATGTTTTATTCACATTTTACCTACTTTTTTTATTTCTCTTTTCAAATTTCTACTCAAATCTCTCAACCGAATACAACACTAGTGTTGCTGTGAAAAGTGAACTGCAATTGAGCTTTGCTTGATGAACATGAACCCTGGAGGAAAGGAAAGGACCAAAACCCAGTTCCAGCTGTGGCTTGTCATGCCAACAATTTCTCACTTGTGGAATTCCATAGAAAAATGTAACCCATTGTAACTATTCCTAGGGTATTTATTTTTAGGTTGTGTTTAGATATATGATTTGAGTAGAAAGTTGTGGAGGGGATGGAAATAGGATGGGAAAAGTAGTGAAAATATGAGTTAAATTTTTATCACTTTTCTCTTCTATTTTCATTTTCCGCTCCAAATTCTTACACAAATTTATGATTTAAACACATTCTTAGAGTCTGCTTGATTGCAAAGGAATACAGGGAAAATTTATGATGCACACCCTTACAAAGGGCCACATTGTAAGAAAGTTTTGACTTCTTTTTAGTAAAAGTTATGAATGTTTGTAGTGTATGTTGTGTGCTAATTTGTAACAAAAGTTATAAGAATAGTAAATTTGTGATAAATTATTCTTGTTCCGCTGGGTGTGTCAATTTATATTAGTAATAATATTTCTATTAGGCTATGATTGACTATGCTTTAACACAAACTTAATAAGTAAAGATCAAGAAATTGTTGATGTTCCATTGCCTTTGACAAATTCAAGGACCCCTTTAAAACAAAGAAACAGGAACTAACTAAAGAATTCAAGCAAACTCAAGGAAATGAACTAGAAATTGAACTTTTATTGTTAAATCTCTAAATTACATCTCAATCAAAAGATGCGTTTAAGAAACTAAAAGCAAATTTCTACTCTACAGATTAACATATATATATATATTTTTTTTTTTTTTGCCAAAAGGTCCTTTCACTATCTCTCATTCTTCTTTTATAGTCTTCTTTGTCGACTAAGGTTTATTTTGGCAAATGGTTAAAAAAAATTTTAAAAACTAAAAAATAACTACATAAAAATTAATTCTTCTTTTAATTTTGTACATTTTTTCATAAGAAGTCAAAAAATTAAATAAAATAGTCAATTTCTAAAATATCCCCAAGACAACTGCCATTATTTTTTGTGTGCTTCAGGAACAAAAGCAAGGCGGCCCTGAGATATTCCTAGCCCAATGCGAACTTTTAAAATTGAGCCCTTTATAAATAATTTCAAAAAAAAAATGATAGATATGTAAAAGAAAAAAATCTTTTGTTAATATCCACATAAATTCTATTTGTATATATAATCACTACAACTATATACTAAATTTATTTACATAGACTAATATATGAATATAAAGAAATCATTACAAGAAGTAAAAAAAATATAAAAATTTGGTCTTATAACTTTATGATTTAACAAATCTAGGTTACAACTAAAGAAATAAATAAATAAAATATAAATTTATAATACAGAATAAAAATTTAACTAGTTACAACAAAATATTAATTAAATAATACTCTTATCATATTTTTAAATGTAAAATTACTAACTAAGCATTCTTGGGTTTTATATTAATTTCATAAAATTTAACTTGTAAAAATTTTATAATTTTTCCATGCACTTGCTATTTTTAATTAAGAATGAAAGTTTTGATATGAAATATTAATCGAACATGAATAAATAATGATATGATGCAATAACAAAAAAAATAAATAGATTGGATTAATATTAAAATAATTTTGGAGCTCTTAAATTTTATTCAAATTTGAGGCTCAAGCCATCTTGGTCACCTCAAAAGTAATACAATCGTGACACCCAATTTTTTTTAAATAAATAAATTAATAATTAGCGTTATGTTAACATTTTCAAATGACAAAGAACATTCCAAAGAAGATTTTAGGATTAAACACTACAAAAATTTCAGTTTTTTGTGACGGTAAAATGCCATCGCTAATACTCCTAGTGCCGTCTTAAAAAACTTTTAGCGACGGCAAATGACTTTTAGCGACAGAAAAAAGAGGGGTCACAACAGAGGGCGTTGCTAGAACCTTTTAGCGATGGCATCATGCCATCTTCTTTTTTTTGCGACGGGAAATGTTACCTTTTGCGACGGCATTTTACTGTCACTTATAATATGTAAAGAACTAACACCTTTTGCAACAACACTATTGTTCCGTTGCTAAAAGTTTTTATTTGAGACAGCAAAAGATGCTGTCACGAAATGTTTTTTATTGCGACGGCATGACCTCTGTCGCCAATTTCTTTTGTGACGGCATTGCCTATGTCGCCAAAAAAAATACATTTTGCTTCTAATGTTTTTTGTGATGGTGTGATGCCGTTGTTAAAAAAAAAAAAAACAAACAAACAAACAAACAAATTATTATTAAAAATATTAAATTACCTGTATTAAATAAAAAACAATTGAAAAAGAAACCAATAAGTGCATAATAATACAAAAATTCTTGTATAGAAATAGCAATTGCTCCATAATAAAAACATTCTTGCATTCATAACTATACATAAGCAAAATTACCCCACTACATAATGTTCCATAGTACATATATAATGTTTAAATACATAATGTTGTTCACAATTCAAAATAACATAAACCAAAAACAAAAAATTTCTTCATCATTCTCCATGGGTAACAAAAACAAAAGTTAGTCGCATTCTTTATAGGCATGCATTCTACAAGAAGCAAACTTCTACTCGGGAAATATCTGAAAACAAAAAATAAAAAAAATTAATGACAATATAATTATGTGTTAATATGTTAATTACAAAAAAAGATAAAATTTAACTAATATACAATTACAAAGATAATTAAGTAAATAATTTTGCTTAGACCGAAATCCGACTCTAACTTCCAAACCGGGAACCCAATTCAAGTCCCGTCTTCTCCCACAAGTCTCTTGTGCCTAGACGGTCGTGTATGCCAAGTTTCGTGGTAATTCGACGCTGTTTGGTGATTTTGGGACATCAACACCTTGAATTCTAAGTTTCTTAAGGAACTAGTTTGCCTAAACCGAAATCCGGCTCTAACTCCCAAACGGAGAACCCGATTCAAGGCCCGTCTTCTCCTACAAGTCTCTCGTTCCTAGGCAATCACGTGTGCCAAGTTTCGTGCTAATCTGATGCCGTTTGGTGATTTTGGGGCGCCAACACCTCGAATTCTAAGTTTCTTAAGGAATTAGTTTGCCTAGAGTGAAATCCGTCTCTAACTTCGAAACCGGGAACCCGATTCGAATCCCGTCTTCTCCCACAAGTCTCTCGTGCCTAGGCGGTCATATGTGCCAAGTTTTGTGCTAATCCGGTACCGTTTGGTGATTTTGGGGCATCAACACCTCAAATTCTAAGTTTCTTAAGGAACTAGTTTGCCTAAAGTGAAATCCAGCTCTAACTCCCAAACCGGGAACCCGATTCAAGTCCTGTCTTCTCCCACAAGTCTCTCATGTCTGGGTAGTCGTGTGTGCCAAGTTTTCGTGCTAATCCGACGCCGTTTGGTGATTTTGGGGCATCAACATCTCGAATTCTAAGTTTTTTAAGGGACTAGATTGCTTAGAGTGAAATCCGGTTCTAACTCCCAAACCGGGAACCCAATTCGAGTCTCGTCTTCTCCCATAAGTCTCTCGTGCCTAGGCGGTCGTGTGTGCCAAGTTTCATGCTAATTCGACACCGTTTGGTGATTTTGGGGGGTCAACACCTCGAATTCTAAGTTTCTTAAAAATTAGTTTGCCTATAGTGAAATCTGGTTCTAACTCCCAAACCAAGAACTCGATTCGAGTCCCGTCTTCTCCCACAAGTCTCTTGTGCCTAGGCGATCGTGTGTGCCAAGTTTCATACTAATCCGACGCCGTTTGGTTATTTTGGAGCGTCAACATCTCGAATTTTAAGGCTCTGTTTGGTTGTGAACTGAAATGGTGATTCTACACCTTAATTCCACAATGGTGTTTGGTTAGTGGTCTGAAATGTTAATTACAAAACTCTGCACAGAACACCTGTTATGACAGAAGCGTTGTTTCTTTCCACATTTACAAAATTTGGCTTTGCAGGACGTCCGGCCAGTTGACCGGAATTTTTTTTATTTTTTATTTTTTATTTTTTGCAATTGATTTATATAATCGGAAAAAATATTTTCTAAATTTTTTTTAATTTTTTATGTGCTTTAAAACAATTTTGAATTGTATGTTTAGTTATGAGTTGTAAATTTTTGTATCACATATCAAATGTCACATCAACAATTCCCCACTCAAATCAAACCTCTTTTCCAAAACTATTTTCAAAACTCTTTACCAAACAATTTTTCTACACTCAATTCATAATTCTACAACACACAAACTCAAAATATAACTCATACTCTCAAATCACATTTACAAAACACAACCAAACGCAGGCTAAGTTTCTTAAGGAACTAGCACTACAACAAAATTGAATAAGGCCTAGTTTGGGAACAGGCTAATTTAGTAACTTTTTAGCTATTTAGTTAAAATATGAGCTAAAAAAAATTAGTATGTTTGGGATGACTTTTTGGCTTTTTACGAAAGGATATGCAAAAAGTAAAGAGAAAAGAGAATCTTTAACTTTTTGGTATGGGTTATTGGCTTTTTGGCTAATTTAGTAACTTTTTGGCTAAAATGGAAGGTTCCCAAACGAGGCCTAATTACACTTTTCACGATATAATTTTGTATGTCGTAAAAGGTTATTTTTAGTATATTTCCTGGCATACTTTGTATGTCGTATGTAATCTTTTACAGCATTTTCGTGCATGTCATAAATTATTACACTTTTCACGACATAATTTTGTATGGCGTAGAAGGTTATTTTTAATATATATATATATATATATATAGAGAGAGAGAGAGAGAGAGACAGAGACAGAAAAACATATTCAAAGTTCATTACATGAATAAACTCAATATATAAACACATGATATTCAAAGCATATTCAACATATGTAGCTCAACCACACGATGCATTTTCTTTAAAAGGGCATAAGAAGCAGGATTAAATTATCATTGTTGATTTCCTCGAGGTAAACAACTTATCATTTATAATAAGAAAACAAACATACACAGTGCATACTCGGAAGAACCACCAATAAGATCAGTTCCATGTAGAATGCAATCAATTTATTTCATGCCTATTATGAAAATATATCCGATCAATTTACACAACAAACAGATTATATTACTCAAATTATCTGACTATCCAACTTCTCATAGCATGAAACATCCTTGCATTTTGGTGTCAAATCATCTTCACAAATGTGTATGTACAAACATTGCTTGCATATATATCGGAATGATTCAATGATAGGGCCAATACACAAAGCAATAAATCTTAACTAGGTGCATTTGTTGATCACCCTATAACCTAATAGAAGTGAATCAGATGGAGGATGAGGACCAACTGATCAAGGTTTTGGATAAAAAATTTACAATTGAAAAATAATGTATATAAATTGATTTTCTTAATCGTCTTAATTCATAACTGGTGGGATTTCTATCTTTGTAATCTGTTGATAACAAAATTAATGTGCATCAGATTACCGAAGTTGCTGTTTGAAAATGAATATAACACATGCCTCCAAGAAAATTTAGAGCTCTGTTGGAAATAGCTTGCACAATTTTGTCATTACTCCAAAGTTAAGACAGCATACATTGCAATTTGTTGAAAACACTAACCATGAATGAAGTCCACAGCTTAGCATATATCACTCAGTGACGAAGCAAAGAGGTAGTCTCTTGTTGGAAGCACCAAATGATAATACCATAAGCCTGCAACAAATTACCATAATCAGAAATAAATGGAAGAGCTCGGTGAATAACCTTGCACTACGGTGAAATATGGCTAAAGGATGTCAATAAACATGGTGTTAAAAAAAATGACGTAAAATCGTTTATGCATCTCAATAACATTCATATGTTGGACCACTAGTCAAAAAAATAAAAAATAAATAAAAACCATCTCCCTCAAACTTATTTGGTAAAGCTCACATTCCAACAAATCAGAAATACCCAACAAGATTCCAGATGGAGTGAAAAGCCAAAAAGAATTACTTTCTCAAATAAGTTTGGGAATGAATGCACTTCAGAAGCAACCTTTAATTATTGCACTTAGTAAAATAAATGGATGCACTTCAGATAACAAGGCATGCCAAGCTGTAAAAAAATGCACAAGTTAAAAAACAAAAACAAAAACAAAAACTGAAACTCACTTGATATAGAGATGTTGGAAACAAAGTCTCATATGGCTCAGTTAAGGTGATCACTCCACAAACTCCAAGATCTTTCAACCGTTCAACATCGGCAGGGAATGGGATAGCACCTAATAGTACACACTGAAAATGGAGACATGATTTTTGATAAGTAAAACTACAAATGGACATAGTAGAAGCAACACTAACTTTAGTTCATATTGCAAAGAGCATATCTCATTATAAGCACTGAACAATTTCTAAACCAGTCAGAATACATGATGATGTTTTTTTTTTTTTTTTTTTTTAAAAAAAAAAAAAAAAAATCCTGGCACAGGGTGTCCTTAGATGAAATCATGATTACCTAAATAAATCACCATAAAACTACAACTCACCAGTCTTTTAACCCCCAAAATCAAAGTAAACCCTAAATGCACCATCAAGAATGCACAAATCACTACTAAACAAAGTAGCAATTATAAATTTATATATACTAACCAAGACAAACAGGGCAAGTAGGCAATTCAACGAATCTGGGCAGGGGTGAATAGGCTTCTTCTGCCAACTCATAGCTCTCCGCTGATTGAGCAAAATATATATGATAGACCTCAGAAAATATATATGACAGACCTCAGCCTAACAAATCAAGCATAAAAATCTCAAATTAAAAATACTAGTAAAAGATAGCATTAAACCTTTTAAATCTATCTAATATATATAGTATTATATAATGCGCACAACTCATAAGGGTTTGAAGGTTTGTAACTTACTTTTTTCCCCCAAAAAATGCTCAATATTGTTAACTGCTTCAAAAAATAACTGCTACCATTTATCAAATTCAACCCATATTCTTCATTCATCAAATCATCAAAAAATTAGAATGTAAAATTGCAATGAAATTACAAACGCATACTAATATATAAAGCACACTACTCATAAGGATTTAAATTCAAAAATACCCATATTATTAACTTTTTCAAAAAAAAATTAACAGCTAGCTATTCTCAAATTCAATGCATCTTCTTCATTTACCAAATCATCAAAAAAATTCAGATGTAAAATTGCAGTAAAATTACAATCACATCATTTGCACCCATTGCTAGTATATATATATGTACGTAGAGAGAGAGAGAGAGAGAGAGAGAGAGAGAGAGAGAGAGATGATTAGGGACCTCCGATGATTTGAACCACTTTCCATTGAAGTTACAATAAAATCCATCAGCAGTCAACTGATTGGCAAGCGTGATCAACACACTGTACCGATCCTCCATTTCATCATTCCTACAATACACTCAAAACAAAAACAAAAACAAAAAAACCCTAGGGTTTCAAGTTCTCGAGTAACAATCTCAATAATAAAAAAATAAAAATTGAAGAGCTTGGAGGTGGATACCGGAGGAAGCAGAGTTCGAAGAAGTGGTCGAGGTGGGATCCAAAGAAGAGGAGGATGAACATTCTTAAGGTTAGGGTTAATGGCCAGCATGTAGAGATTGACATTCATAGGGTGAATCAATCAATGAACCCTTACTGCGAAGGATCTAGAAATATAATAAAATGAATCAAACAGAGGTGAATCGATGATGAGCACTTACCACAAAGGATTGACCGATGATATCGTCGAGAGAGATGCAGAGAGAAATAGAGAGATTATAGTATTGATCAAATAAATAGGGTTGATGTGGCTTCAATTGAATGTATATAATAAATAGGGTTAATTACATTATCGCTCGACGCCGTCGTCTGTCGTTGCCATCGCTCGACACCATTATCTGCCGTGGCTAGCCGTCGTTCAATGCTATCGTTTGCCCTGCTCACAGTCGTGAGAGTGAGAGAGAGAGAGAGAGAGAGAGAGAGAGAGAGAGAGAGAGAGAGATGGAGATTTTTGGTTCAAAAGATTAGGGATTTAAGATTTGGGTATTTTTGGTTGAAGGGTAAAAAACGAGCGCGAATAAGATTTTGGGCTTTTTTTTTTTTTGGCAACATCAAGTATAACCGTCACATATGAAAATTTAAGGTAGTATTTGGTAACGTTTATGTTTTTGGTTTATGTTTACAAAAATTTTATAAATCGGTTTTTATTTATTTTTACAAAAACATAAATTACAAACGTGTTTGATTTGAACAAAATGTTTAAAAAATTTTAAAAACATAAACTAAAAAACATGTTTATCCAGGCCTAAAATATTTATATTTATTTTTTTATTATTTATGATAATGAGATCATACACATCATAATGGAAAAAGAAATTAATTGAAAAAAAAATAATTGAAAAAAATAATTGAAAAAAAATATTTGAAAAAAAAATTAATTAAAAAAAAATTTGTTTGTCAAATTTTTAAATTTCCATTTAAAAATAACATAAACTCATTTTTTGAGTTTATAATTTTTTCTCAAATTTATAAACTGAGACAATCATTTATAAACCAAAAGAATTATCAAACAAGTTTTTATGACAGTTTTGTAAATTTTTGTAAATATAAATTGAAAATTGAAAACGAAATGGTTATCAAACAGGCCATAAACAATGAATCCATGGCTCATTTAGTAATTTTTTTATTTGCGATGGGGGTATTGCCATCGTCGATAACCTGTATTTGCGACGGGGGAAGGTTGTCGTAGCAGAAATAAAACTCATTTCTTTTGCCAAAAACCTCTGTATCCATTTTTGCTGCGCAATGAAAGCTAGGAAGAGAGAGAAACAAGAGATGATCAGCGAGAGAAAGAGAGAGAAAAAAAAAGATGAACGATAGAGATATAGAGAGAGACATAAAAAAAGAGAAGAGAGATGAACAAGAGAGACAGAGAGAGATGAGAGAGATAGAGAAAAGAGATGAGTGAAAGAGAGAGAGAAAAGAGAGATGAGAGACACACAGAGAGAGAGAGAGAGACCCATTTCATTTTTTGACTTTTTTCTCTTTCAACAACAATGGGCTTAGAGAAAAAGATGAATGTGATTGAAAGAAATGAACGATTGAGAGAGAAAAGAGATGAAAGAGAGAGAGAGAGAGAGAGAGAGAGATAACAAAAAGAGATGAACAAGAGATATAGAGAGAGTGAGAGAGAGAGAGAGAGAGAGAGAGAGAGAGAGAGAGAGAGAAGAAAGATAAGCAAGAGAGATAGAGAATGGAGAGAGATGAGAGAGCCAGAGAGAAGAGTGATGAGTGAGAGAGAGAGAGACACAGAGAGAGAAACAATGTGACGACCCCATCATGTATAATATTTTACATTTAATTAATTCTAATTATAATTTAATTGTGGAATTCTCAATAAGGTGAAATTGAAGAATTGAATTATTTTAATGTCAAGTATCGGACCATATAAGAGTTTAATTAAATATCTGATTCAGTTTAGTAAATTTGAAATTTTATTAATTGGGTCCGAATTGGAGTTGATTAAGTTATAAAAAGAAAACAAAATAAAAAAATAAATATTGATAATAATACATAGCTATACATGCTAAAGATGTAATTTAATTTGGGATTAGGTTATCAAAAGTATGATTAATATATTTTTTGGGGCCAAATCAAAACAACTATGACATTATGATACTAATTGGGGCCAAGTAAGAATATAAGAAAAGGTATGTGTAGACACCTCATTTTTGACCGTCCTAAAGACTTGGACGTCATCGATTGAGTGCTCGGTGATTGTGCATGTTTGTGCTCATTTTGAGTTTCCATTCGGCTGAGCGCCTTGTCTCGGGACCTCTTAACTTTCTCCTCTTGGCCTGGTTTTTGGACCATGCCTTGCTGCATTTGCCTGGAGGGAAACAAAGGCATGTAGGCCACTTTTTGTAGCCGTAGGCTACCTTTCCCTCTTGTAGGCCACTGGTAGTGGCCCGTAGACTAGTTTTCGGGGCTTCTGGTTGAGTGCCTTGTCCTGCGGACCCTTGTCTTTTTTCCTTGTTGGTTTGTTTTTGAACCAAACCTTGTTACCCTTTGCTTGGAGGGTGGAACAAGGGTGTAGACCACTTTTCTCCCCTATAGACCACTTTTCTTCCCTGTAGACCCCTTTTGGTGGTCGGTCAGCTAGGGTAGGTGGTCGGTCGACCAACATAAGTGGTCTACAGCCTGCCACTACCTTCTCCTCTCTTTGTAGACCCTTTTTTTTTCCTGCCAGCCAGTTTTATTCCCTGTAGACCACTTTTCGTGGTCAGTCGATTAGGAGAGGTGGTTGGTCGACCACTTTAACTGGTTTACGGCCTTTTTTTTTGCTTTTGTAGATATTTTTGGTGCCAGCTGTGCCAGCTGGTGGCCACTAAATGCACGTGTATGGAGGGATTCAAACAAGTTTAAACTTGTCAAGCAAGCTTGTAGTTGCATTGTTCTATAAGAGGGGGGCTCTCTCAACCTTTCCAGAGGTTCTGAGATTTTGGAGTCAAATATATATATCTCTCTCTCTCTTGTTTTCTCCCTCTCTCTCTATATTTATGTTATTTTGTGCTCAAAAGTGCTATTTTTTCACACTTTTACACACAAACACCTAGTGAAACACCTTCACTCTTGAGTTGAGGTTCTTGGAGGTTGCATTTGAGTGGTTTTGGCTTGGTTTTTGCCTCTGAAGTTGCTGTTTTGAAGTTATTCTTCAAGGGTGAGTCTTTAGCCTCTGTAAAGTTTTGTTTTCATTGCTTATTTGGCCCTATTTGTATGATGTTTTAGGCCTAACTTGCAACTACAAAAAATTTTTTTTTTAAGTGCTTAAAGTGTTTGTTTGAGGCCTCTTTGGTGTTGGGGGTGGTCTACCCCCTTTTGTGCCTTATTTTGCCTTGTTTTGTGCCATCTCTTTAGGCCTTTGAGATCACCTTTGTTTGGCCTCTTCACCACTGAATTCCAGAGGAATTTCAGTGGTGGAAAGTGTGTTTTGGGACCCAAAATAGGTGGGGGTGGTCCCCCCCATTTTGTACCTTGTTTGCATGTGTTATTGGCTTACCAAGTTAGCATGTTTTTCTACATTCTTGGGCCCCTATCTTAGCATGTTTCAGGCCTTGTTTTGCCATGATATAGCTCTATTTGGGGTTGGTTTGGTTACCTCAGGCATTCTTTTTACACTTGTAGTGTAGTCTTGTTATTTAGCCTTGTGTGCTCAATGCTTTGATCTATCATGCTAGCCTATTTTGGTTCTGTCTCAGATGTTTTTGGTGTTTTTTTAGCATGCCTTAGCTCTATTTTGGGTTGGTTTGATTGCCTCTTGCATGCTTCATACCCTTGTAGTGCAATCCTCCCTATAGCCTTAACATGCATCATGCTTTGGATCACCATTTTAGCATGTTTTTGACTCCACTCCACAAGCTTTTAGTCATGTTTTGCCATGCTTAAGCTCTGTTTTAAGTGTTTTTGGTCATGCATGCCTTGCTTTGTATAGCCTTAGTGCAATCTTGCTCACTAGCTTTGTGTTCTGAGTCCACTAGCATGCATTACTTGAGCTATTTGCATGATTTAGCATCATTTAATATATGATTTCAGTGCATGAAGTGTGGTCATACTCTCCCATGCTTCACTCTTTCAATGCTTTTGGAGGGTCATGCTTTATGCCTCAATCATGAGCCAATTGGCATGCATGCTTGCCTAAGCTTTTTGGGCTACCATCTCAGTGTGTTTTTGGTCTTATTTTGCCATGATACAACTCTGTTTTTGGTTGGTTAGAGCATCCCTCATTTGCTTCTTACACTTGTAGTGTAATCATGCTCATTGGCCTAGCTTACTTGGTGTTTTGGCCTTTTATTCTAGCATATGTTGGCTATGTTCAAGCATGTTTTTGGTCTTGTTTTGACATGCTTTAGGACTGTTTTGAGTCATTTTTGCCCTTTGGGGCTTGCTTGATACGGCTATGGTGCAAGTACCTTGGTTAGTCTTGAGTTTTGAACACCTTGGCATGTTTTATTTGAGCTATTGGCATTATATGATATCATTTAGCATGGTATTTTAGAGCATATACTTCCATCATGCACTCATATATATCGCTCTTTAATTGTGTTTAAGAGTTGTGCCCTTATGCCTTATTTATGGGCCAATGCGTGAGCATGCATTTTCTTGCTTTCAATGCTATTATTTCAGAGTGTTTTGGCCACTATCTTGGCATGTATGAGGTCTGTTTGGGGCTGGTCTAATCCATTGAGCATTGTATTGCATAGTCCTAATGTTGTGTACCTCACTAGCTTTCATGCTTTAGGACTCTAGTATGCCATACTTGTGTTGCGTGCATGATATGTCATCACTTGGCATATGATTTCACTGTTTGGACCTTTGTCATGCTCTCTTATATGTCACTCTTTCAATGTGTTTGAAAGTTAAGCCCTTTGCCTTGCTTGCGAGCAAATGAATGAGCATGTGTTCTTTGCCTTTTTGTGCCTAAGTCTTGGTGTGTTGGCCATTGTTTTGGCATGGTTTAGGTCTGTCCATAGTTGGTTTAGCCATTTAAACTTGGTATTGCATACCTCTTGTGAGATGCTCTTACTAGCGTTGATGTTCTTTGTAACAACCCTCACTTCATCTTAGTCCTGCTCTCATGCATTTATATGATTTTGTCTTGTTAAGCTTGCATTTCAAATCTTGTCTTTGTCTTGCTTAAGTGTTACTGCATGCTTTGTTCCTTGCTTGGTGTGAGTTTAGCCGAGGTCATCATAAGCCTGGGTCGCACCTTTGAATCTCTTCTACCTAGGACTATCTTGGAATCTTTTGGTTAACCTCCACTCGCACTTTGGCATATTGGCCGAGATGTTCGTCCCCACGGCCGAGGTGTGTATCATCTAGGCCGAGATGTTACCCTTGCACCTACTGGTCTTGTTCCTGGATTGGTATGACCTAGACCGAGGTGTGGCACATCTAAGCCGAGATGTGGCACAGCTAAGTCAAGTGTTGTCTTTCCTAGCCGAGATCATTGAGACCTCACTTGCCAAAGCCTTGTCCTTAGCCGAGATCAGTACTTGCTGGAGTGCCTATGCCATCTTGCTTGTTGAATACACTTTGTCATAGTCTTGTCTTTTCATTTAGTCACTTTTTTTAGTAGAGCCAACCAGCCGATGCCACGTCTCCCTGCAGAGGGTTAAGTCAGTAAGCTGTTGAGAAACACATCATTTTGTATCATATCCTTGTCTTTAAAGAGAGAGGCTCTAGGAAGAAGATGGAGGAGTTCTTAGAGAGGGAATAGATTTTTCAAGCTTGATCTTCACACCTTGAGCCATTAGATTCGTGTCTTGAGGTTAGAATCTTGATCTACTCTTATTGTTCTTATTGTTCATCTAGCTGCATTGCATGATCGAGCACGATTTGTAAGCCATGCATTGATTTAAAGTTTGGTTTTAGAAAGAGAAAGTGATATTCATGTGTTCTTGAATAAAAGCCTTGTTTGATCCGAAAGCTTGCATCAAGATTCATGTTTTGTGTTTGTTTTCATAAAATCTTCGAGTATGGGTACCCAGGTCCATGTTTTTGAATTTATAGCATGAAATCTCAGATTTTGTAATGATAAGTTATGATCTTTACATCCATGTTCTTCATGTTCTTCAAGAAAGGGAAACCCAGATTTTCCCAACTTCATTTCCTTGAATATGGCCATCGGGGCCACACCTCTGCAAGGAGGTGTGAGACCTCGGCCAAGACCTGGTTGGTGCCCAGCAAGTTTTTTTCCCGAGATGAGAAACAGTGTTTTGTTTCGGTTCGACTTAGTTTTGAAGGAATGCCGAGATCATTTACATTCATGTAAAGCTTGTTTGAAAGTGCATTCAATAGACTTTGCCATGTGTTTGTAGGACTTGGACTCTCGCTTGACCCCGACGTTTGAAGAACTATATGAGTGGTATCTTTAATAAAGCTATGTTATAATGTTTTGATAAGCCTTGTTTTGCTTTGTTTTGAAAAGTATTTAATTAAGCATGAATGATTATCCCTGTTTTGTGTGCCAAGTATAAGTTTTGTTTTGGATGACATTCTCGGACAGTTCGTATGTGCTAGGGGACTATAAGCATTTGTAGCACAACCTTTGAAAGTCTGTACGTGCTAGGGGACTATAAGCGTTTGTAGCACAACCTTTGAAAGTCCGTACGTGCTAGGGGACTATAAGCGTTTGTAGCACAACCTTTGAAAGTCCGTACGTGCTAGGGGATTATAAGCATTTGTAGCACAAGTCCGTACGTGCTAGGGGACTATAAGCATTTGTAGCACAACCTTTGAAAGTCTATACGTGTTAGGGGACTATAAGCATTTGTAGCACAACCTTTGAAAGTCCGTACGTGCTAGGGGACTATAAGCGTTTGTAGCACAACCTTTGAAACTCCGTACGTGCTAGGGGACTATAAGCATTTGTAGCACAAGTCCTTACGTGCTAGAGGACTCTAAGCTTTTGTAGCACCTTTGTTAATGTCATCCCTTGAAACTTGAAAGCCTTGAAGGACTTTGATTGATGAAGCTTGAAAGACTTGTTAGATGAACTTGTTTTGTCTTTGATTTTGTGCAAGATATAATGTGTATCGCTTTGATAAAGATCTCAGATATTATTCATGCAAACCCTTTATTACTTGTACCATTCACTGAGTATCCAAGCTCACCCTCTTTATATATATGTAGGTGATGAGCAGGACGGCGGTGACGCCTAGATGTGCTTTGCAACTTGTTTTGGACTCGCATTTTGTAGCATCTTGAAGATCATGCTTCTTAGCTTGTAATTCATTGTGTTTTGTATATGATGGCTTGAGAAACTTTTTGGTCAAGATGTATTTTGTATTTCATTTTATTGTGTCCAAGTTGTAAGACCTTGATAAGATGTATGACATTCCATTCGATCTATGCACAGCTCTTATGGACTAATTAGATTTAATTTATTGCTTCTGCACATGTTAGCCCCTTGTGTATACTCTAATTGTGTGTGAATCCTTGTAAGTTGGCCTTTGGTAATCTCGGATTACTGGCCATCATGGCACCATTCTACTAGGGGCGGAATGGGGTCGTGACATTCTTGGCCTCCGAACATGTCTTGTTTGCATTGTTCACATGATAGAGGCTTGTGCATACCACTCCGGCTTTGATAGATACGCATGTTGTTGCATTGCATGTTGTTTGCATGTTGTTGCATTGCATTGTGTTTGGAATGTTGTTGCATTGCATTGTGTTTGGATCAGACGTTATTCCAAACACGAGAAACGAGGGACGTTTCATACTTGAAGTGATGAAACGCGTCTCATTTCTCGGTCGCTGACCCTCTTAATCAAGCATGATAGAGGTGGAAGCCCTTATGTGTCATTTGTGCATTCATTGACATTGAATTGTGCAAACTTGGCTCCTCGGCCATCGTGCATTGCGATGTTCGGTTGGTGGCCCGAGAGTCAAGTACCGCACTCCCTTGAGCTTGAGAAATGATAGGGAGGGTGGTTGTGCACACATATCTTGCAAATACACTGCTATGCCCCTTGTTGTTCTCTGTTGCAGCAAAACTGGAGCTTGCCAAATTTTCTGGTCGGCAGACTAGTAAAAGTAGTTGACCGACCATTTTTTCTGGTCTACAACTGGTGTACAGCCCCATTTTCTGGTTGACAGCCCACTAGGAGGTCCCTGTGTTGGAGAAAAAGCATTCTGGAGATTGGCACAATTTTCAGAGGTCAAGACAAATACAAACAGAGGCAATTCTGGACATAGCAATGGATTTTCGAGCGAGGCGATCGAGCATGCATGCATCCCTCACCCTGAGGACCTTTTTTAACTGCTTTACTTAGCTGCTTGACTTAGTTAGCTAGCTAGCTTGTCAGTTTTGTACTTAATTAGTTAACGTGCTTAACTAATCGATTTGTGTTGTAATAATTAGTTAACTAGGAATAGTTAATTAGTTTTGGTTTGTAATAATTAGTTTAATTAGCATAGCTAGTTAGCTTATTATTCGGATTCTCCGTCGAGAGGGCAAATGTTGTAATAAGTGTGCGTGTGTGTGTGAATGTTTTCCAACTCCACGTCTTTCTCCCTTTTATTTACCAGCTTTTGATGGTTAGTTTTAGGGCATGTTTCAATTAGCATACTTATGTTTGCATGCGTGCATCATTCATTTTGTCTTGCATGCACCGGGTTCGGCGCATCATTCAAACTGCATTGTATTTCAATACACGTTACTTGAATACGTGTTTAACACCTTGTTGTCAAGTGTTGCATTCATATGCCGTCTTAGAATAGCCGAGCCTACTTTAGTTGTATTTTTGCATGTATTGCATTAGGTATTGTTAACATAGCTAGGATCATGCATTGATTACTAACTAGCTTCTTTTTTGACTCGGAGTACAGTGTGAGTGTTTGTGCTTTAGCATCCTTGCATGTGTGTAAGTGTTGCCATGATAGCGTGCTTACCATGAGGCTATGTGCTTATATGATTAACTACATGAATGCCTGTGGATGAAGGCTTTATTGCTTGAATTGAGACAATTCATCAAATGTGCGTTTTAAGCCCACTTGAGGATGGCAAATCCGCGTTTTAGCCTACTTGCGAGTATCAACTTCAAACCATTTTCGAAAAACAAACATGAGATGTTTTGTTCCAACTTAAGCGATTTGGTCCATACTTGTATGTTGTGCGCATCACATAGTAATTCTAGATTAATAACCGGAATAAGAATACATGTGTTTTCAAAAACAACATATCATGTTAGTAAAGGCCGATCCTTTGATCGGGAGAGCAGGGGTACTCATTTCAGGACCTTCCCCTCTCGTACCTAAGTTCCCGAGCCAAGGCAACTTTGGTGATGACAGACACGTGACTTTAGGCACGAGTCAAGGTTTCCTTAATTTCCCAAAACAAAATATTTAGGTGGCGATTGTGAAATCTGGCAAAGTAGTCCATGTTTGGCGCTTTTTGATTAAAATCGATTTTCCAAAACAATTTGCCGGATTTGGACTCTTTGGTGATTTATCAGTCTTGCATTGCACTATGTGAGATTAGGTTCAGAACCGTGGCAGGAGTTCGAACTGTAGTAGCTAAGAACTACAATTTGTGCCCTCGCGCGCGGAGCGGAGTTCAGATAGTCTACAGTATGCAGGTTGGCTGGAAACTTGTGATTAGGCCACCTGTGAAGGCTAAGTAAGTAGGAGAAGTGAATCACCAATTAGGGTGATGATTAAGGGATGAGTCATCACCAAAGCTCAGGTATAAAAATGGAGGGTTTGCACGAATTTGCTGAAGATCAAGAGAAAAAGGAAAAAAAACAAATAATAAGGGGAAAGTATACTGCCGAAGGTAACTATTAGGTAAAACGATCTTTGACAGTGGAAAGTAAGAGTGAAAAATCACTATTAAGGTGAGCTATATTAAACCTTGAGTCACCATAATACATTTTACGTATGTTTTGAACTACCATAATTTATTTTATATAAGTTATGTTTTATAACTTGTATTTATATTTCAATTACATTAATTATTTTCTGAACTCCATTTTCTTAAATTGAAACCCATGGATATGTTTGTTTAAATTTTAAAAATTATTTGACAATGATTTTGTAAACAAGTATTTTTCGTAAGTACTACCATGGGAGTCCCATGCCTTAGGGAACTTAAATAAGCATTGGCCTCTGTTTGGCCACTTTATGATCCTCTGTTTGTCATGGATCCATTGACCTCTGTTCTGATTGTCACTCCAGTGACCTTTATTCTGTTCTGTACCGTGGTTATGGTTATTTATTTCTATATATCAGTTTTTGCCACCTTGAATAATTTGTTTATTCAAATTAAGTTACGTTACTATTTTAGCTGAAATAATTATCTATGGTAATTTTTGTACCCTCTTGCTCACGGTATAATATTTCTCACTCTGCCATGTGCTTATAACTGTTAACCACTTTTAGGTGACATATCAAAACCAGTGCATGGGGTAGGCACAAGGCACTTTGTAGTCATAATATAGCCCTGGTATTGCAATCGAATAGAAATTCCAATGTACATATTTTTGTTATACTCAAATGAAGATTTGGGAATCCTTTTATTTTACTCTCTTGCACTATTAATTTGTTATGACTTTAGTTATTATCTTATCGCGAAGCCGAACCTCCAGGTACCGGGTTTGGGTCGTGACAAACAAGATGAGCGAGAGATTGACACAGAGAGAGAGAGAGAGAAAGAGAGAGAGAGAGAGAGAGAGAGAGAAAGACACCAAAAAGAGATGAACAAGAGATAGAGAGAGAGAGACATAGAAATAGAGAGAGAGAGAGAGAGAGAAGAAAGATGAGCAAGAGAGATAGAGAGCGGAGAGAGATAAGAGGGCCGAAAGAAGAGTGATAAGTGAGAGAGAGAGAGAGAGAGAGAGAGAGAGAGAGAGAGAGAGAGAAAGAAGAGAAGAGAGATGAGCGAGTGACAGAGAAAGAGAGGCCCATTTCATTTTTGACTTTTTTCTCTTTCGATAAGTGATTAAGAGAAATGAGAGATGAGCGATTGAAAGAAGAGAGAGAGAGAGAGAGAAAAAAAGAAATCGATAAATTGAGAGGGAGATCGGTAAATCGAGAAGAGATAAGGGAGAGAGTGAGCAACGCGAGCATAGTGTGGGAGAGAGAGAGAGAGAGAGAGAGTGAGGGAGGGAAAGAGAGAGAGAGAAAGACATAGATAGAAATGCAAAGATAATGAGTGAAAGAGAGAAAGAGAGAGAAGAGAGATGGGCGAAAGAGAGACAAAGAGATAAAGAGAGACAGAGAGATAGGAAGATGAAAAAATGGGTGAAACACTACAAAAATTTCAGTTTTTTGCAACGGCATTCTAATGTCGTCTCGTCAAAACAGTATCGCTTTTTCAATTTTATTTTTTTTTTTTTTTTTTTGCGATGACACCTATTACCATCCCAAAAAACTCTTATTTGTGACTGCAGTTCATGTGATCGCAAAAAACAACTTTATTTGTGACAGCATGGGTTACCGTCACAAAAAATTCGCATTATTTGCGACGACAGTTGTTACCGTTACAAAAAAGTGGTTTTTTTGTGACAAGAAGGGGTGTTGTTGCTAAAAACCCATTTATTGGCGACGGCAAGTGGTGCCGTCGCAAAAAATCACTTTTTGTGTCGGTAATTGATACCGTCGCAAATGCTTCTGTGTTATAAAACCCCTTTCTTGTAGTGAAATTTATGTTTTCAAAACATAAATTTTAGGTTAATTTTAGCTTATCGCAAAATTATTCAAATCTTGTTTCTAAAATTGATTCTAATCTTAATATTATGTTTTAAAAATAAACCTTTTCAAAATAAATTAAATAGTGAAACAATAAAATACCAAATCATTAGAGCTAACCCAGTTTAATAGCCAAACTCGTAATAACTATATTTTGTTAGCATGTATCAATTTAAGGTTATCTCAAGTTTAAATTTAAACTTAAGAGAATTTGAGGAGTCTATATAACTTATTATGAATCATATTTTAATAATTTGAATTGTTTATTTTGTACACCGTTAGTTTATATCATGAAAAAAATTAAATCAATTTCATAATCGTAACATTTTTATTTGATTGTGTTTGATCTTAAAAGTATTTCCAGTTTGAATTTGAAAAAAAGTCCACCCTAAACAAGGGATTGGATTATAGGGTGTTTGGGAAAGATGATTAAAAGTTGACTTTTTTTGTGTAAAAAATGTCAAGAGTGATATGACCCAAAATGAGTTAAAAGCTGGCTTTTGACTTTTTTAGTATGTTCCCAAATGGCCCCTATATCAAGTTAGTCTGTCAATAAAATTGGCACTATATGCACCCTATTATGCATTTTTGTAGTAAATATTATATAATTTTTTGGTAGAGTTACGACAATTTATAATTTAAAAATAAGTTATGCATTTTTATGATAATGTTACACGTTTTTATATTCAAATATTTTCTAATAAAAAAATACATGACATTATGTTGCTAAAATATCAGTATTAAACTTGAAACTCCCGACAGATGATCAGTAGTGCAAAGAAATGAAACAATTGATTACATTTTTCATATGATCTCCTTTTATAGATAGACTAACGTCATAAGAGTGAATATCATACATACTTTTTTAGGGTATACACGATAGCATTATCCATATATTTTATTTAGGGTAAATTACAGATACATCCCTTTTTGATTTGCTTAAAATATGATTTATCTCATATGATTTTGAAAATTATATCTCAGTCTTTGAAATTTTTAATTTTATTACAAATGACATATTTTATTAATAAATTATTAAGTCAATTAGTAATTTTTTAATTATGTCATAAATTTACTTAAATTAATAATTTAAATAATTTTATTATTACATAAGAGATCAGTTATAAATTTTATTTTTTCAATTAATTCTGTTAAATAAAAAAGTTTGATAATGAAATATTTTCAAATTAGAGAAGACAAACTCATATTTTAAGTAAATTTTAGTATATAATTTATCCTTTTATTTATATTTAAACTAAAGTTTGACAACAACCTAAAATATTCAAAAAAAAAAAAAAAACAAAAAAAATTATTATATAAAAGTCAAATTTTCTCTCTATTTACATGTACATCATTTTATAAAAATTCATAAAAATTTTAAAACTCAACTAAAATAGTTGTGAAATGTAAATTTTTTTGAAAAACAAAAAAAAAAAAACGTTGGGTAAAAAACTCGTGAATTGCACAGTTCATCTACCGGTCTGCCCTCGTTCTTGCCTTGTGTTACGCACGCCCCTCTGCATCTGTCGCCATTCCACTCCACTCCACTCCACTCCTAAACCCTCACATTCTCTCTCTCTCTCTCTCTGTATCGCCATGGAATTCAAGTTTCGAGCCAAAGATGGGCAAGCTTCGACGACGCATGTCCCTCCTTCTTCAACCATCGGTTACTTCACCCAACAAGCACTCCGAGGTCCGTACACAATTCCTCTATACTTAACTTCTCTGACAAAATCAGAGGAGAAAATTCATCTCTTTCGTCTACAAATACTCATGAATTCATACATTTATCGATTTTTGTTTATGGAACAAAAAGGTCGAAGGCTTTTTTTTTTTTTTTTTTCCTATTTTGTTTTCTTGCATTTTCTCTGCCATCAAACAGAATGTGATTCTTGAAATTCAGTTTGATTTCTTCGATTTATTGTTTCTTTTGGTGTTTTTTCACTGGTAATTGTGCTTTCAGCGGGCTACTCGTTCCCTGATTTCGGACATTCCTCCGACTTCATTCGAAACCCTAGCAATGTGCGCGAAGCGATTCAGCGAGAGCTCGAGAAAGAACGAATCAGGGAAGAGATCATTGCGACCGAGATTGTTCGGAAGCGTATGCTGGAAGCGGAATTGAGGAGGGAGATGGCATTGGCGAGAGAAATGGCGTTACGCAGAGGAGAGGGTTTCTCGACTTTCTCGGCTCAGTCGGCAATGCGGTTTGAGCCGAGACTGTCGCTTTTGCATCAATCTGAGGGTAGATTTCTCGAGGAGAGACTCGCATTGTCGCTTGAGGAAAGGCTGGGCTACCAGGCTCACCACAGCGTTGGGGGTTTCGAGATGATGCGTTTTACGCGCAATGCAGAGCCTAAGATTTCTGAGATCATGCCTCCTTCAGAGGTTAGCACAGAGAGTCGTTTTCGTGGTCGGTATTTAATATTTTCGTTAATAAATTCTGTGTGTGTGATTGTTATATTAGTTTTTTGTTTTCTTTGATGAAATTTCTATATATGGGGTCCTAAGAACTTCTCCCTTGGTGACTGCAACCTCATTGATTTCTAAAGCGGAAATTTTCTTACTGGTGTTCTTGTTTTCATTTCTAGAGCTGTTCTGTTCATGAGTTTAGATGGTTTTGGGGTATAATTTCTATGTCAAGGTCATGAAGTATGAATTTTCTTTCTTAAAGCATTTCTGATAGGGGTTGAGTTATATCTGAGGTCTGTGACTTGGGGAAGAGTATGTATTTTTGCATTGTCTCACTACATCTGTAATTACCTTTAATTGTTTTCTTTTTCCTTCTGTGTTTCTGTTAAATCTCTGTATTATGGTTGACAAAAAGAAGGGTAAAAAAACCTGTGGTCTATGTGCTCTAATATAATTTTTTAGTACAATTTCACGTACTAGATCATTTAATTGCTATATAGACATGCATGTGGCTTCCTTGAATTGGACCAAGTTTCTATGA
This sequence comes from Camellia sinensis, assembly GCF_055761805.1. Classification (NCBI taxonomy): domain Eukaryota; kingdom Viridiplantae; phylum Streptophyta; class Magnoliopsida; order Ericales; family Theaceae; genus Camellia; species Camellia sinensis. The sequence goes on from NC_138964.1 coordinate 46,563,846, forward strand.
ATAACGGTGCAGATACTTGGTGAAGAAGCTCTTTTGTTTTTTGTTTGCCAGATTAGGTTGGATGAAATTATTAGTACGGCGAGATTGAGTGAGGGGATTATCAGTATGTTGGTATTAGATCACTGATATAAGATAAATTGTGTTTGTTTATGCATTAGTGTCGTGGTATTAATGGTTGGGATAAGATCCTTGAAATTGTGTCAAAATCCTCATTACATAAAATGTGATTTTATTTTTTTGTAAAATGTAGGGGTTCACCTCCGCTCCCATGGGATTGGATTAGCAAACCCAAGTCCCCCATGAGACTGATAATTCCATGAGATTGATAATTCCATGATAGTTTTTCAAAACAAACATCATGTCTGTGGGCCCCACCACACTATTAATATAATCCCACCATCTCCGAAAACAAACAGAGCCTTTGTACTTGTTTTTTTGTTTTTTCAATTTCACTTGATGAATAAGTTATTTGCAGGTATTACCACAAATAGGCTTAGGGATTAGAGTTCTACAAAGAGAAAATGCAGAAGTATCGTGGGGAAGCTTCAGAGTTACGTATCGAACAGAAGCTTATCATCATTCAGGTTGATAGGGAATCCAGAGGTAGTTTAGTGGAGATCATTGAGAGAAATCGACTCAGAAGTTATTCTATCAAGATAGATTTGGGGGGAGTTTTTTGGGCAATGCAGGGTTTGCGACAAGTTTGGAGATAGTGCAAGGATCTACCATTTTTCAGCAAGTATAGCAGCAGTTCAGCAGTATTCTGTCTTCAGAAATATAGCAACAAGGGTGGTGTCTTTGTCGAGTTGTCTAAATGGGTGGCCGGGGTACGAAGAAGTAACATTATTCTTCCGGCAGGAGTTGATGGTCAAGGGTGGCTGGCTGTGGCCAACATGTTTGAAAGAATTATTCATGGTGATTCTAGGGTTAAGGCCGATGGGGAAAGGAAGTATCCAAGTGACCATGATTCATCAAGGACTCGCACAGGCATCACAAGAGTGAACAGGTCTGTTCAGTAGAAAACAGGGACAAAGCTTCGTATGCAGCTGTGCTCAGCTCTAAAATAGATCCCTTGGGAGGCAGTAGTTCTGTTATGGAGATGCGAAAGGTGGTCGTCTGACCAGAACTGATTTCTTCGATGAATGGGCACAGATTGAGGAGCTATGTCGATTTTTTAAATCTAATAATTCTCTGAGGCCTTTTCAATTAAACAGAGCTCTGTTTGTTGCGAAAAGCATTGAGGAGGCGGATTACTATGGTGGCCAAGGACTGTGTTTCTTTCGTAGGAGCATTGCGGTGAGTTTGGAGAGCTGGTCAGATGAAAAGCACAGTAGGGCTAATGTCATTGCTTCAAATGGAGGATGGGTCTCTGCTTGTGATTTACCTTTTAGTTTCTGGACTAACACGGTTTTTGAATGGGTTAGGACGAAGTGTGGAGGTCTGTTAGAGGTGGATAGTAGAACCAGGTCTTTAGGAAATCTCTTTGAGGCAAGATTGAAAGTCAAAGGTCTTGGTAATGGGTTCTTACTGGTGACTATTGACGTTCAACTGGAAGGAGTTTATGCCATTGCACGATTAAAGGCATTAACAAAGCCCAGTGGAAGACGGGAGGTTCACCGGCAATGGAGTTTTCAACCAGTTTCAGACGATTCCAGTATCGGAGGAAGGGGAGGTGAGGGGTCTCAAGTGACAGCTAAGACACGCGGCAGAATGGAGGTGAGAAGTCAGGCTGGTGGATTGTGTGAGGTGGATGACGGCAATGGAAGAAGCGTAAGAGACGAAAGGGGCAATTAGTTACAGTGTTTGATTAACTTTGGGCCTGGCCAAACAGTGGGCTCGGCCCATGATTTGGTTATTTCCAATAAACAACTTTATTTTGGAGTACAGGATCAGGGTGGCTCAATTGATTTTCAAAGTTTTAAGGAATGTGGCCCAGATACTAATGAGGGCCCCAATATGTTTTCTTGTTTTAAGGAAAGGGGCTCAGGTATTGTGGAAGGAATTAGGGCTTTTGATTCCAACCCGAAGGTGGTTTCGGGTTTGGGTTTAGGTTGGAATGTTAGCCCAATTATTTTGGCCTCACGGGTTAAAGCTTCCGAGTCAGCCAGTGTCGATGGGTCTCAAGGACTTTCAGCAACTAAGGATAGATGTAGACCCTCCTTTTTTGAAGCATCCAAACCAGTCGATCATTCGTGAACCTTAGCATAGACGAAGCACAACTAGGGCTGAACGATATTGTGGATAGATCATGTAGGGATCTCCAAAGATTAAAGGCTGTGGCTGAGGGCTTGCTGGAGATTAATTTCGCTTCGGAAAAAATGGTTCAGGACTTGGAAGGGGGTCGTTTTGACACACAGGAGGTATTGCAAGCTCTGGAAGAGTATGAGTCATCTGAGAGTTCAGATTCACAAACTAAAGGGGGCAGTATGGAGGATGAGCAAGCTAATCAGGATTGGGCTCTCAATAATCTTTTCAATGCTGATTGTACTACTGATGGTGAGGATATCGAGCAGGTTTCTGACTCTCTGAATCAGGTCAATCCTTCATTTACCCAAGTTTTAACATTTTCATCTTCACTCAAGGGGGTACAAACCATTCCAGTTTCTTCTATTTCTATTTCTGGGGAAGGGGCTAGGGTTGGGGATTCTTCGGTTCATTCTTCTAGGTTGATTTGACCTGTTATTTAGATCTCATCAGGGAATATTAATGAACAAGGGGTTATCACCGATATCTCAAGGGCCATTGTGAATGAGTATACTATTGTGTCTGAGTCTTTACAAGCTAATAGTACTCAAGGTCATGTGTATGACAATTAGGGAGGGATCTCAGGTAATCATGTTGACAAGGGGGGCCAGGTTTTTCGTAACGGGGTTGAAGAAACGGAGAGTTGGTTGAAGGAATTAAGTATGAGATTTGCCCAATTGAGGAGGAGGTGGTGCCTTCTTTTATGCAGTTACTTCAAGTTATGGGCTTGTCATTAGTTAAAATCAAGGGGACTTTTGGATCATTTAGTAAGAATGTTAGGTTTACAAGGGAGAAAGCTAGTAGAAAGGTAGGAGAGAGCACCAAAAAAGGGGTAAGGGAACTCAGGAATTTAGCAAGTTCGGTTAATTATGAGAGGCGCCGGGAGGTAACTACGGGTGTACATGTTTCCCAACAAATATTATTAGCTGGAATGTGAGGGGGTTAGGTTCTCGGAGAAAGAGGGGTGTTATTAAGGATTTTCTAAGGAGTAATCAATCAGACATAGTTGTTTTTTAGGAATCTAAAGTAGAAATGTGTGATAGGAGGTTCATGAAGAGTCTTTGGGGTGTTAGGCATAGGAGTTGGGCTTGTTTGCCTTCAGTGGGTAGATCGGGGGGCATTTTTGTGGTATGGGATGAGAGAGTTGTTTCTCAATGTGAAACTATAATGGGGGAGTGTTCACTATCAGTTAGATTTGGAAATCTTGATAATACAGAGTGGTGGTTGACAGGGGTGTATGGTCCTAATAGATCATCCAAGAGAAAGGATTTGTGGGATGAGCTATATAGGTTATCTGGGTTGTGTTTCCCTAATTGGTGTTTAGGGGGAGATTTTAATGTGGTTAGGAAAAGCTTAGAAAAACTCCATGGAATTCGAACCACTAGGGGCATGAGGGACCTTGATTTGTTTATCAAAGATTGTGAGTTGATGGATCCTCCTTTGTGCAATACTAGATTTACATGGTCTAATTTGCAAGAGAATTTGGGTGTGTTGTAAATTGGATAGATTTTTGTTCTCCTTGGGGTGGGAAGGTATTTTCCCCAATTTAAGGCAGGAATCATTACTGAGATTAACGTCAGATCATTGTCCTATTATGATTGAAAGTTGTCCAGCAAAGTGGGGCCCAATGCCTTTTAGATTTGAAAACATGTGGTTGGAGCATCCGTCTTTTAAAAGAAAGTTTGAGGAATGGTGGGCCAACGCTAGTTGTTATGGATGGGAGGGTTTTAAGTTTATGAAAAAGTTGAAGATGGTCAAGGAGAATGTGAAGTGTTGGAATAGGGAGGTTTTTGGGAATTTGGAGTTTTCAAAGAAGGAGGTGTCGAGCAGAATCGAAGTGTTAGATGTATTGGAGGTGCAAGGGAGTTTGGCTGAATCCTTTAGGAGAGAGCGATCTCAGTTGAGATTGAAATTGGAAGAGTTGGTTTTTAGGGAGCAAATTTTTTGGTCTCAAAAAGCAAAGGTTAAATGGTTGAAGGAAGGGGATGTGAATTCAAAAAAATTTCATAGGGTGGCAGTTGGAAGAAGAAAGAAGAAGTTCATCAAGAGATTAGAAGTAAGCCCAGGGTAGTGGTGGAATGGGAGAATCAGATTGTCAATGGAATTGATGAATTTTATTCCAAGCTTTACTCGAAGGAGGAGATGACAGACCAGGGATTGAAGGTCTTGAATGGGGACCTATTGATCAAATAGTTACAGCATGGCTTGAAAGACCATTTGATGAAACGGAAATTCGGGAGGCAGTTTTTGATTGTGAGAGAGACAAAGCTCTAGGTCTAGACGGTTTTACCATGGCTGTCTTTCAGGACTGCTGGGAGGTTTTCGGAATTTCATGAATCGGGGGTTGTTAATTTGAGCTCAAATGCCACATTCATTTGTTTTAATTCCCAAGAAAGCGAATGCGGTAAGAATTGGAGATTTCAGGCCTATTAGTTTGGTCACATCACTTTATAAGATTTTAGGGAATGTTTTATCAAAGAGATTAAGAATTTCATTGGGGGAGACTGTGTCGATGGCGCAGGGGGCTTTTGTGAAAGGAAGACAAATCTTAGATGTAGTTCTAGTGCCGAATGAAGTAGTGGAGGAATATAAAAGTTTAGGAAAGGAAGGAATTCTTTTTAAGGTGGATTTTAAGAAGGCATATGATCACGTGGATTGGCAATTTTTGGATTTTGTAGTGGACAAGAAAGGGTATGGTGGGCGGTGGAGATCTTGGATTAGAGAATGTTTGTCGACGTGCAATATGTCTGTTTTAGTTAATGGTAAACTAGGGGAATGTTTCAAGGCTTCGTGAGGATTACGACAAGGGGATCCACTATCTCCTTTCCTTTTTATTTTGGTAGCAGATGTACTGGGCAGGATGGTTGATAGAGTTAGAGAAGTAGGTCTTTTTGCGGGATTGGTGGTTTTTTTTGGGGGGGGGGGGGAGATAGAGATAGTGTCACACATTTACAGTATGCGGATGATACTATATTTTTCTCAATAGGGAATGAAAGTTAGATACTTAATCTTTATTCGATTTTGAGACTTTTCGGGGTAATCTCGGGGCTTAAGGTTAATTTGGAGAAAAGTAGTGTAGTGGGCATTAATATGCAGCAAGACTTGCTTCGGCATAGGGCGGTTCTTTTAGGATGTGGTATAGAGGCATTTCCGTTTAAGTATTTAGGTCTTCCATTGGGAGGTAATCCTAGAAGTGAAGTTTTTTGGAATCCAGTTGTAGAGAAGATTGGTACGAGGTTGGAAGGGTAGAGTAAGGCTTTATTGTCACGCGGGGGCAGATACACTTTGGTTAAGTTGGTTTTGAGTGGTATACCTATTTATTTTTTATCTTTGTTCAAGATACCGGTTAAGGTGGCAAAGGCATTAGAAAAGTTGATGAGAGATTTTCTTTGAGAGGGCAAGGATGAGGGGAAAAGGGATCATCTGGTGAGTTGGGATTTAGTTTTGTTGCCTAAGGAAAAAGGGGGTTTGGCTATTGGTAACATTTTGGCTAGAAACATGGCCCTTCTTGGTAAATGGTTATGGAGATTTCTAGTTGAGAGTGATTCACTCTGGGCATTTGGTTATTAGAAGTAAGTATGGGACTCAAGACAATGGTAGGGACTCACGGGTGGTTCTGAGGAATAACTGTCGTGCTTCTTGGAAATCAATTTCGCATATCTACACTTGTTGGACTCATCACCTTTTTGTAAGGGTGGGCAATGGGGCACGTGTTCGTTTTTGGGAGGATGTTTGCATGGGCCAATCTTCCTTTGCTCTGATTTTCCACATCTCCATAGAGTGACTCAATCTCATAACTCGTCTATTGCTTCCATAGCTTGTTCACTTTTGGCTCCAATTTCTTGGAATTTTGATTTTTCTAAAAATCTTAATGATAGAGAGGCTGCATAGTTGGCATCTTTGTTGTCCAGAATTGATAATTTCTCTTTAGTTCTTTTTTTGGAGGACAAGAGGGTTTGGGCTCTTCATTCATCTGGAATATTTTCTTGTGAGTCCTTTTTTGATAAACTCATCGATAGTCCTCATGTTTTTCAATTTCCTTTTTGCAAAAGAATTTGGAAGGCTTGTGCTCCTCTTAAGGTGAAGGTGTTTATGTGGGCTTTCGTTCATAGAGGCATTTTGACAAATGATACTTTGCAGAAACGGAGACCTAATCGATTTCTAAATCCTCAGTGGTGCGTTATGTGTTGTAAGAATAGGAAATCTGTGGATCATTTATTTTTGCATTGCCCAATTGCTTTGACTCTATGGCGCAAATTGGTTTTGTTGGGGGATGTTATGTGGGTAGCCCTGCAAAGGAGTGCGCATATGTTTCAAGTTGACTTTTGCGCTTTCAGAGGATCAAAGAGAGCAAATTGTTATGGTTTAGTGCGGTCTTTGCAATTTTTTGGGTTCTATGGCTCGAAAGAAATGCGAGGGTGTTTGAAGATAAGTCCCGAGAGATAGATTGTTTATGGGATAGTGTGTGCCATTTAACTTCTTTTTGGGTTTCAGGGAATCCTCTTTTTAAGGGGGTCCCACGTTTTTTGTTAGCTAAAGATTGGTTGGCAATGTGTGATATGTAAATGTTTGCTTTAAGACTTTTTTGCTAGGCTTTAGTTTTGTGGTTTTCCCTTTTCCTTTGTAAGAGGATGCCTTATCCTCACTTTCTTTTGTTTGATTTGTCAATAAAGTGCTTTGTTGTTGAACCAAAAAAAACAAAAAGAATAAGTTATTTGCAAGTGTTCCATCCATTCACTTTTTGGGTTGGTGTTTCATTCACTTTCTGTGATGAGGAATATGTTCGAATTAATGTTGAATGGGTAGGGCTCTCTTCTTTAGCACATTGCATCTCCAATGGAGATGTTAGAGAGAAGTTAGCCTCATAATTTTGTTAGTTTGCGGATGTTTTGCACTCTTGTGAGCTCCAATGCACATGGTTGGTGAGCTTGTTAAGTATGTTGGATATTAAAATATATGTTACCTGTAGCTAGCAAGCTAGTGAACAAAAGTTGGCCCCTTACCCTTTCACTTTCAATTAAATTACCATCTTCTTCATGTTTGCTTGTGGAGCTTAGTGTGTTGTTTTAGTTAGCCCCATTAGAGCATTCATGTGCATGTTAAGTGGCTAGCACTTTAGTAAAGTAAAGTGGACTCTACTTTTGTGAATTTTTGTCCATGTGATCTTAGCATACCATTTTTTAATATCTCCATTGGAGATGCTCTTAAAGTGTCTTGAGAGCATCTCTGTTGGAGATTTTAAAAATGCGTGCGCTAAGATATCCACCAGTGTGATTTTAGTTAGCCCCATTAGAGCAGTCATGTGCATGTTTAGTGGCTAGCACTTTAGTAAGGTAAAGTGGGCTCCACTTGAGTGAATTTTGGCCATGTGAACATCTTAACATACCATTTTTTAATTTCTCCATTGGAGGCATCTTGAGATCTTTAAGAGCATCTCCATTGGAGATTTTAACAATGTGTGCGCTAAGATATCCACATCGTAAAAATACACTCCTTACTTGACAAACTTGCTACTTTCCATTAATATTTTACATGAAATCTCCAAGGTGACTGGCTGGAACCATCCACTAAAATTGGCCCCATAAGCAAATAAAAAGAAAATGGTGGTTTAATTGAAGGCAAGAGGGATGTGGGGGCCACTTTCACTTGCTGAAGTATTAGCCACTGCTAGCATAATGCTTAACCTCTGACATAACATGTGAAAAACTAATCTGTTGGAGATGCTAACAGTAAGAAGGATCCACTAATTGACAAACTTTTGATCCACCTCCTTAACGCACCCAATGCAAATGCAGATTCTTGGTCATTGGACATGTCTGAAATTCTTAATATATCTCTCATACCCTATGGTGCAACATAGCTCAGATTCTTGGTTATTGTTTAGGTTCTAGAGAAACCCTTCAAATATCTGTCATTCCCCTTGGGTGGAACATTTTTTTGAGGTGTTATGATATCTTATAGTGGGGACACGGTGAATTGAAAGTAGAGAAGACATTCGCCTCATGGACGGGGATGAGGAACTTCAGATCCAATGATCTTTTGTTTTCTGCCCTTGATTAAGTTGCCTATTAAAGTGGCTGATGGAATGGAAAGTTGCCCGGAGGATTTTCTAAAGGGGTTTTGGAGACGGCTTTAATAGAGGACACTGCTCTGTTTCTCCTAGGTAAGCTAGTGAAAAAGGATTCACATAGATGACGACAAGTAAATTTTTTTTTTTTTTTGATCAACAACAAAGGACTTTATTGATAAAAAAAAGGAAACGAGATGAGGCATCCTCTTACAAAAGGACAATGAGAATACAAAAAACTAAACTCTAACAAGATAATCTCAAGAAAAAGCTTACATATTGCACACCGCTAACCAATCTCTAGCTAACGAAAAAAGTGGGACCCCCTTAAAAAGAGAAATCCCTGAAACCCAAAGAGAAGTTAAGTGGCAAACATTATCCCACAAACAATCCACCTCACCGGAACTTATCTTCAAACAACCTTGCATTTCTTTCCATTCATAAAACCCAAAAAGTTGCAAAGAGGGCACAAGACCATAGCATTTAGGCTCTCTTCGATCCTCCGAATGCGTGAAAGTTAGAGGACAAGTAGTTTCAATTAAGAGTTTTGTGGAGTCCACGAGGTTCTGCAATGAACTTAATGGAAGCTTGGTATTAGGAAATATGTTTTTACAGAATAGCTGTTGTTCCAAATTGCTCTGGTAATTTCTTGAGAATGTATCTAGTCTTTGGCACAATGTCTTTTTCTAGGAAGCACTGACACGTTTGCCAAGCCCACATATCAGTGTTCGGCATCGATACGTGTCGGACACATAGTGGACACGTGTCTGACACTCAGTCTACCGTGTTTCGTTTTTTTTCTCCTCATCTCAAACACGTCTTGGACACGTTCGAGATCCTAGCCACACATAGAGAGAGAGAGAGAGAGAGAGAGAGAGAGAGAGAGAGAGAGAGAGAAGAAGAAGAAGAAGAAGAAGAAGAAGAAATACCCGAAGATCTATTCAGGTGACATGTTTGAGACCTATCGAGCACTATTCGAAGTCGCAGCTACTATCCATCTGCAATTGGGAGGAACAAATTTTTGAAGATCTGTTTGAAGGAAGATGAACAAGTTTGAGACCCATTGCATTATTCGAAGAAAGATCTATTCGAAGGAAGACATGTTTGAGAGCTATCGCACTATTTGAAGATCAGTTCGAGTGAAGACGAACAAGCTTTCCATTTGCGATCAAGAGAAGCTTCCTGCTGCTGCAACAAATTTTTGTTCTCTCTCTCCTTTTTAGTCGTTTTGTATTCCTAGAAAATAAAAAAGTATACAACTTTTCACCTACTAGATTAATAAAAGGTTCCACCTATACGTCAAATGATCAAATGGTCAAACAGCTGGCTTCCACCTACCAATCAAATGGTTAAAATAACTATTTGAATGTGTATTTTTGCTGAATCTGTGATACGATTCATTTTTGGGTATTTTGATTTGCATTTGTGTGTTGCAACTGCATGTTTAAATTTTTAATTAGTGTTAAATTATTATTTTTTTATAAAATTAAATAAAATATTTATATATAGGAGGTATATTATATAAATAAATAAATATATTTTTAACGTGTCCTTAGCATGTCATGTTCGACATGTTTTGAAAATTATTGCGTCAGCGTGTCGGTGTAGTGTCACGTGTCTTTGTCCGTGCAACATAGGTATTTTTTAATAGGTATTAAGCTCAAAGTTTGTTATCCATTGGTTGCCTCTTGCCTATTATCTCCAATCTCATACGAAATTTGTGATTAGGCCAGATTTTTTCACTGAGTTTTTAACTCATTCCTTATTTTTCTAACTTCCTGGATTTCTTTTTTTGTTATTTTTTATTTGTAATTTGTTTTTCAAGCTCATACTGATAACAAACGTAATATTTTATGTATTGAAATAATTAAAGGAACTAAATACAATATACATACTAAACTAATCAAAACCCTAATCCCCTAATTACAAGAGAAAGACTAAACTACCCTTGAGAAAGATAGAGAATAACAGAAATATAAAGCAAGTATAAAATACATATTCACAACCCCCCCTCAAACTGAGGATGCGAGTGCAGAAAGCATTGAAAGTTTGTCAAGAAGAAAACGAAAACGAGTAATCGAGTCTTCGTAAAAAAAATCAGCCAACTAAAGGGAGGAGGGAACCAAAGGGAGAGTAATAGTGCCAGCCTGAAGATGTTGTCGAACAAAGTGACAATCTGTCTCGATATGCTTAGTTCGCTCATGGAAAACAGAATTATGGGTAATCTGTATAGCACTCTGATTATCACAACACAACGGAGTCAAGGAAGAGATAGAAACACCTATATTGGAAAGAAGCCAATGAAGCCAAACTATCTCAAAAGTAGCATGAGCCATGGCACGGTATTCAACCTTAGCAGTGGAGCGAGGAACAACTGATTATTTCTTACTTTTCCAAGAGATAAGAGAATCACCTAGAAAGACACAAAGGCTAGAAGTAGATTTGCAATTAGAGATGTCACCATTAGCATCAGCATGGGCACGAAGAGCCAAGTTTGAAGAGGAAGACAACAAGAGACACTGCAACAAGGTACCACAAAGGTAGTGAAGAGTATGGAGCAAGGCAGCCCAATGTGTGGACCGAGGAGCAGAAACAAACTGACTTAGTATGTGCACAACATAAGAAATGCCAGGACTAATAATAGTGAGATAAACAAGACATCCAAGCAACTCACAATACATAGTGGGATCCTCAAGAGAAACTCCATCAGATGCAAAAAATTTGGCATTCAACTCAATAGGAGTGTCGACCGTTTTGTCATCAGTGAGATTGGCACGAGAAAGGATATCACGGGCATACTTAGTTTGAGACAAAAGATACCCAGTAGGAGAAGTAGCAACCTCAATACCAAAAAAATACTGAAGAGACCCCAAATCCTTCATCTCAAACTGTTGAAACAACAGATGCTTAACCTCCTGAATAGTGCTACAATTAGAGCCAGTGATGATCATATCATCCGCATATAAGAGAAGGAGAACAAGGCTAGCAGAAGTACGACGAACAGATAGAACACAATCATGAAGACTGGGACGAAATCCAAGCTCAAGGGTAATGGAGTGAAAGCGCACTCATACCAAGCACGAGGAGACTGCTTGAGACCATAGAGAGCATAATGAAGACGACAAACTACATCGGGAGGGGGAAAAAGGCCCGGTGGAGCACGCATATGCACTTCTTTAGCAAGATGGCCATTAAGAAAAACATTCTTAACATCTAATTGAAACAAAGGCCATTAATGCGTAGCAGCAATAGAGATAAGAGCGCAAACAATAGTTATCTTAGCAACGGGAGCGAAAGTCTCATTGTAATCAATCCTATATTCTTGAGAAAATTCCTAAGCAACTAAACGAGCTTTGCACTATTCTAAAGAACCATCAGAAAGAGTTTTGACCTTGTAGACCCATTTACATCCCAAATATTCTTGTCAATAGGTAACGGAACGAAATCCATTGTTAACTTGTCATTCATGGCAATAATCCAATTCAGATCATGACAGGCTTCCTCATAGGACCTGGGCTCAAACGAAGTATGAAGACAAGAAAGAAAAGACTGATAAGAAGAGAAGAAACATGTATTACCAAAACCAAGTCTGTTTGGAGGATGTCGGTCTCGCTTGGGAAAGCGATGTGTAGGAGAAGCGAGATCCATAGAGCCAATGGGAGGGGCGGTAGAACTAGTAGCATGGGGGCTTGGAAGTGCTTTGCAACTCTTGTAAACAAGAAGAGGAGCAGGGGCAATAGGAGTTGGGGAGGGATCAAGAGGGCTAGTAGGAGACAAAGTAGAGACCTCAAGATCAGAAGCAAACTCATCAGGAAGAACATCAGAAGGAAATGGAACAATATGAACCAATTCATCGTTGGTAATGGGGACAGGTGGGGAAGGGATATTGTAGTAGGGTAGTTTTTCTAAAAAGTTGACATGTCTAGACACATGTAGCTTTTTGGTGACAGGATCATAACACCGATAACTTTTTTGATTAATGCCATAGTCTAAAAACACGCATAGGGCGCCACAGGAACTTAGCTTAGAGTGATCCTGTTTGGGAAGGAGAACAAAACATGCACAACAGAAAACACGAAGAAGGGAGTAATTGGGAATAGTACCAAGAAGACACTCATACAGAGATAAACTTGAGAAGAGAGTAGGCATCCGATTGAGAAGATATGCAGCAGTGAGCACAATTTCTCCCCAAAACACATAGGAAATAGAAGACAAAAGCAACAGAGAGCGACCTATATCAAGGAGATGGCGATGCTTGCGTTTAGCGCAACCATTTGCGCTGCAGTGTCAAAACACGAGGACTGATGAATAGTACTATTAGCAGCTAGAAACTCTGTAAACTTAGACAAATAATACTCAACCCCCCAAATCAAAACAAAGAATTTTAATGGTGGTAGAAAATTGAGTGTGAATCATGGAGTGGGAGATGGAATATGTTTTGCACAAATCAGATTTGCATGTCATCAAATATATCCATGTAAACCTACTGTAATCATCAACAAAAGACATAATATGTGGAACTCCCTTTTATACTGATAGGGGAAGGTCCCCAAACATCAGTGTGAACCAAGTGAAAAAGAGAAGAAGAAATAGAACTACTTTTATTAAAAGGAAGAGCTGACATTTGAGCCAATTTACAACCTCTACACTCAAAAATATCAAAACTAGGGAAATTGTGCCTAAATATCCAAAATTAACTAACAACTTCAAACGATCACTCAACAAATGACTTAACCTAGAATGCAAAATATAGAATAAAGAGGATTTATTGTTTAAACAAAAGGAAGATAAAGTCGTAGAAGACACATACAGAGGAACATGCAAGCTTTCCAAAACATATAGTTCGCCAACTCTACGTCCGATCTCAATTTGCCTCTTGGATACTCGATCCTGCACAACACAATGAGAAGAAGAGAAAAACATTAAAACCGGAATCAGATAATTGACTAATAGAGATTAGTTCGACAGAGAGATGAGGCACATAAAAGACATGAGAAATAGATAAATGGGGAGAGGAAATGAAACCAATAGATTGAACACTCATAGAAGAACCATTAGTTGTGGCAATATTGATAGGAGAAGACGGAGATATACAATTACTAAGAAGAGATGCAATAGGAGTCATATGGTGCGAACAATGATGCACATACATGGATATGGACACAGACATAGGACATGACACGACACGAATACGGTGAAGTGCAAATTTTTAAAAAACGGGAGACACGACATGCTGAGGACACATTCAATATATATAATTTTATTTTTTTATTATGTCTAAAAATTTTTAAAAAAAATTCATTGAAAGGTAATTAAAAAAATAGAAAAAAAAAATGGAAAGATGAAAAAAAAAGAGGGGCTCAGATATATATAAAAAAAAGTAAGATTTTTGTTATAAAACAACTATATATATTTTTGATCTCTAATCAGAGAAAGAAGAAAAAGAAATTAAAAAAAAAATTATTTTTAAACTCTCATAAGAGAATAATATATATATATATATATACAAAACATACACTGAAAACAGAGGGGGATAGATGAAATCAGAGAGAGATAAAGAGAGAAGACCTGCGAAAAAGCGAGAGAGAGAGAGAGAGCCTCAAGACACACAGATAGAGAGACAACCTGTGAACCAAGAAAGAAGAAGGAAAACGAAGCAAAGAAAAACAAAGGACATACCTCGATCTAGGCTTCAATTGGTTCATGTTCTCTCTTCCCCTTCTTCGATTCAATTTTCTCTTCTCTTTTTTTTTTCAGTTTTTGTTTTTTACAGTTTGGCTCCATTTAGAAGTTTCAGAAATTACATTTTGTACCCCGCAGGGTCCAAGCGTGTCCAAAACGTGTTTGGCTGCAAAAAATTCAAAAAAAAGGGGACACCTTAGGGAGTGTGTCGGACACATGTCCACCGTGTGTCCATGTCCGTGACCGACACATGCCCGACACTAATACATAGGCCTTAGGAAGGTGTTTGTGCTTCATAGGGTGCGAATAACCAGAATAAAAAATCCACGAAGTGGGTACACTACCTAAGGATGATGAATTAGGCAAACCTGATTGAGTGGTAGTCATAGCAAAGGCCTGAGATGAGAGATTCGGAACGAACTGCTCAAACATAGACTGCATAGGATCAGACACGAGAGTAGCATGGGTCGTTGGAGTGGCATGACGAGATGGTTGTTGATGAGATAAGGATGATGCATGAGGGGGGTGACGACCTTTGGGCTGCAAAAGCTTAGGACAAGCATGCTTTCAGTGACCCTTCTGATGGCAAAAACTGCACTCATCCACGTAAACCCTAGGCTGAGGTTTCCTAGTAACTTGAATCAAATGAGAGGCAGCAGGAGTCGGCAAGAGAGGTGAAGAAAAGACAGACTGAGAAGGGGAGGGAACATGTGAGACCTTAAACCGTGATTCTTCTGCAATAAGCTCTCGATCAGCTCCATCAACAGAAGGCAAAGGAGAATGATGCAAAATAGCCCCTCAAAGAGGCTCAAACTAATCCCGAAGAGCCATAAGAAACTAGACAAGCCGTTGTTTTTCTAAATGTCTCATATAGCTGTCAAGTGCTTGGAGCTCCGAAGGTTCCATGAGGGCCAACTGATCCCAATACGATGCCATCAGATTATAGAATTCTTGAACTGACTTATCTCTCTGTGTGGCAGTGCAAATAGACATCTCAAGCTCATATTGCTTGGCAAAATTAGATTCCAACACATAGTCTTCAAATAATCCCAAACTTTCTGCGTTGTGAAACCAAGTGAGAATCTGAGCATTCTCTTTATCTCATTTGGCAACTGTGCCCTCAGTTTCTTTAGTTTCATCAGGTCGGCTTGTAACACCACTAACATAGCCCCACATGCCCTTGCCTACTACAAATTTCTTCACAACATGTGACCAATATGAATAGTTGGACCCATCCAACTTAATGTTAATTGAATCGTGGAACTTATCATCAGACATATTTGCAAAATAGTTGAAGAAGAACAGTATTGACAACAGCAATCAACCCAAACAATATGCTATATCAATCAGCCCAAAGAAAAATATTTGCACTAATATTTAGCAAAACAAAGTACCCAACAATGCAAAACAACCAGATAATGAAACCAGAGAGAAGGCAGAAACAGAGGTTATGGCTCCAGAGAAAATCCAAAA
The DNA here is from genome assembly GCF_055761805.1 of Camellia sinensis. Taxonomy (NCBI): domain Eukaryota; kingdom Viridiplantae; phylum Streptophyta; class Magnoliopsida; order Ericales; family Theaceae; genus Camellia; species Camellia sinensis. The sequence goes on from NC_138964.1 coordinate 46,579,312, forward strand.
GTAGAGAATCCAAAAGCAGGAGATACGACTGATACCCACAGCAACCTGACTGATCCAGATAAGTCAAAAGTGGCTGAAGAGGACTTGCGTAAGAGCTGCAAGTTGCGAAGGGCTGGAACCACTCGCCTAAAGGTTGCAATGGCTGGAGAAAAAAGCTGCGATGCCTAGAACAGATGTGCCAAAAGGATTCGCAGGTCGTATGTGAGAAGAGAACACCTGCGAAGGACGTATGAAAAAAGAGAAGACGACAAACGATAGAAGGCTACATGCTAAGTCTGCTTCTGTAACCTAGCTTTGATACCATGATAGCAAACCTTAGTAGTAGGAATCGTCGGAAGGGGAGACGATTCTCGTCTAGAATCGCGATTCAGCGATTCGTAGGAAGATTTGTGATAGAATCGCGTCTCCATTGAGATAGAATCGCGGATCTGACTGGATGGGAATGATGGTGACACAAAAGGTGAGAGAGAGAGAGAGAGAGAGAGACTAGGCTGCAAAGAAGCAGCACCTGCTAGGGGTTGGGAATTATAAACATGAGAGTTAGGTGGGAATTTTTATTGGGCTTGGGAATTTTTTTTAGACCCATGCAAACATTTGTTTGGGCTTGTGAGCTGTTTTATTTAGTGTTTGGGTTACCAGATGATTTGCATCATAAACATGAGAGTTGGGCTTCGGATTCTTCTCCTTCCCCTCTGCCCCTCTCTTCTTCTTTTTTTTTTTTTTTGTAAGAAAATAAATAAAACAAATAATTTTTAACAAAAATATTTTAAAATAAATAGATAAAAAAATAATATAAATATTTTAGAATAAATATTTTATAATAAATGAAACAAATCTAATAAAAGTATATAATTATAATTTTTTAACATATGATTTTTTATTGTACTCTCTTTAAAAAAATTTGTAACATATATTTTCATCATCATTAGAGAAAAAAAAATTATATAATCTTACAATATATTTTTCTATATTATATTATTTAATACATATACAAATGCTCCCTAACAACGATTCTTGGAATGTCTACGATTCCCCGATCCCGCTTTGTGCAACTAAGTAACAAATGTAATATTTTCTATATTGAAGTAAATAATCAAAGGAACTAAATACAATATATATATTAAACTAATCAAAACCCTAATACCCTAATTACAAGAGAAAGGCTAAACTATTCTTAAGAAAGATCGAGAATAACAGAAATATAAAGCAAATATAAAATTCATATTCACACGTACACTATTACAGTTGGTTAAACTTGTATTAAACTTGTATTAGTGAGACTACATATTAGGGAATAAAGCCAAGTATGGTTGAAATGTTCGTATCAGGAGGAACCTTGAGTTCTCTATCTTGAATGAGGTCTTAATCCACTGGAGTACTTGTTTTAGCCTCTTTTGCAAATTAGTGTTATGATTTTCAAGTTGTTAAGTTAATTGTCATTCTTGAAAAAAAAAAATTCATCATTTGTTTCCAGAACCATGGAGGAGTTGAACCTTTATCTGGACATTTTGTTTTCTGATGAACTTCGTGCATGGGAGTTGGTAGCAGCCTATGTTGCACATATACGGACACGTGACACGACACCGACATATTAATTTTCAAAAAATACCGCACATGACACGCTAAGGACACGATAAAAATATATTTATTTATTCATATAATATACCTCATATATATAAATATTTTATTTAATTTTATAAAAGAAAAAAAAATTAACACTAACTAAAAATTTTAACATTCAGTTGCAACACAAGTGCAAATTAAAACACCAAAAAATGAATCTTGTCACACATTCAGCAAAAATACACATTCAAATAGTTATTTTAACCATTTGACTGGTATGTGGAAGCCCAACTGTTTGACTATTTGATCATTTGACTTCTAGGTGGAACCTTTTGTTAGTCTGGTAGGTGGAAAGTTATATATTTTTTTATTTTCTCGGAATACAAAACGACTATAAAGGAGAGAATAAAAATTTGCTGTAGTAGTAGGAAGCTTCCTCTTGATCGTAGATGGAAAGCTTGTTCGTCTGCCGTCGAACAAATCTTCGAATAGTGCGATGGGTCTCAAACATGTCTTCCTTCGAACAGATCTTCCTTCAAATATTGCGATGGGTCTAATCTTGTTCGTCTTCCTTCGAATAAATCTTCAAAAATTTGTTCCTCTTCGTCGCAAATGGATAGCAACTGTGATTTCGAATAGTGCTCGATGGGTCTCAAACATGTCATTTGAACAGATCTTCGGGTATTTCTTCTTCTTCTTTTTCTTCTTCTTCTTCTTCTCTCTCTCTCAGCTAGGATCTCAAACGTGTCCAAGGCGTGTCTGAGATGAGGAGGAAAAAAAATAAAATAAAAATAAATTAGGGACATGATAGACCGAGTGTGGGACACGTGTCAGACACGTGTCAGTGTCCAATACGTGTTGGACATTGATACGTGGGCTTGGCAGATGTGTCGGTGCTTCCTAGGTAGCAGCCAACAACCATTAAGGCCTGGCTTGAATGCCAATTTATATAATACATTTTGTAGAAACAAACAAAAATCAAAAAGTTATCCTAATCCAAAAAATCTATCCTAGAGTATTGCATATCTAATTTGTTAAAATTTACAACACCAATACGTCCAAAAACTTTGCAACTTTGTACAAAAATCTACAAGCCTAGGCATAGGCTTACACAAAGGTTTCACAAAAATAAATACAAAGACAAAAAAGTCTTTGGAAACATAAATGAAAAACTACAATTATTTGCCATATTCTAACAAACTACCAATTATATACACTGTCGATCCTTCCCGTGGTTCAGAGAGATAGATTGATATAGATAAGATTTGATTGATCTTATTTGTCGTGTAGCATCGGCGAAAAGGATTTGTCTGACCACTTTCTGCTTAATAATGCAAGTTACTCCACGTGTTGTGGATAAGGTTAGAGTCGATCATGAGACAACTGCATGTGATAGTGGGGTCCACTATGCTTCCATCCTATTTATGAGATTGTGATATTTTTCATCAGTCTCTGGTGGAGGGGAATCAGGTTCCTGGCTGTATTGCTCATTCCAAAATTGTTCTACATCATCTGCTGTCATGGCTAGTTCTAACGGAAGATCCAAATTATTTCTCTTTTTGAGAAAGAGTCTCATTAATTTATGTAGGAGACCTCTGATATGTTATGGTAAAATGAGTTACCAATAGTATTCTACCATCTGTGACCATGAATGGCAACTTTGCTAAGCCATGGATATTAGAAGCTACCTGTGAAATAGTTATTAGACTGTCTATCTAATATTTTGTTCTCCTAGCCAAGGAAAAAGAAGATACACGTGTTGGGAATATTTAATTTTGCAGGTTATAAACCGTATAGCCTTAGTGTTCTCATAGATACAGGAGCTACAATCAGCTCATGTAAATGGAATGCCATACCAAAAAAAAAAATGGACATTAATGAAACATCCAGTTTTGGTTACTGAAATTGATGGAAACCATACTTCTATACAATTCAAGGCTAAAAAATGGAGAAAGAAGAATATGATAATCTTTGTTTTCGCATTTATTATGTTTTAAGACTAATAGCATATCGGTGTCTAGAAGCAAAGGCGAAAAAACACATAAAAAATCAAATTTCTAACTCACAATATGGTCAAAAATGTTGTGATAAAATTTTGAAAGAAAATTGAAAAATTGGTTGCAATACATTTCCCAAGCAAAAAAGATTTTTCAGAAAAACACAGAAAATATAAATGAAAATCTTGGAAAAAGAACAGAACTTTTTCAAAAAAGAAAAAGTATATTCGAAAAAAGAAACCAATAAATGTTTTAAAAAAGAAAACTTGTAAATGTTACATTTGTAGCGAAGAGGGTCACTTTTCACCTGAATGCCCAAAAAGGGGGGAAAAAAAGTGTAAGATGAAGAAGAAATCTTGGGCGAAATTTCTAGTGATGAAGAAAGTTAAGATGAAGAACTAATCTTCATGATGACTAATATAGATAGTCAAGAAATATCTCAAGAAGCAGATAGTATATCTCAAGAAGAATTACAAGCAATTCAACTTGGAGATGTAATCGGTGAAGAAAAAACTTTTACCGAAGAAGAATTAGCAAAATCTGAAGAAATACAAGAAGTTGTTGTGTCAGAAATTTACGAACTTTCAAAATTCAACTTCTTTTCAGCAAGAGTGTTTGCACAATACAGTGGCAACACTCAGGCAAAATGGTCAGAACACGGAAACATTGATATTCCTTTTTTTGATAAGAAAAAGGTTGCAAGGTGGAAAAAAGAAATATCCTGAGATTCAATATATTCATATTTGATTAATACAGGTAACCATAACAGCCTTATTCTGACAAGGGATAGATACTCCTATTTTGGCTGTAATTTTTGATAAAAGATTTTCCGACCCAATGAAAGCAATCATTGGAGGAATTCAATCTAATTTCGCTAATGGAGTAGTTTGGTTTAATGTTAGATCAAATTTCTTTATTTCCATAAATGATCATATTCTTGAGGACACAATCAAAATAAGAATTAAAACACAAGGATTAGGAGTGAAATCTAATTCCCATGATTTGGCTATTTGTTGGAAAACAATTCACGAATTGATCAAATTTCTTGAAACAAAAACAGGATCAAACAATAATAAAATCGTTGAAATAGACCATTTGACACGGAAATCCAACAGTGTCTAATGAATTGGAGCGATTTAGAAGTCCTTCGACAATAGTTAATCCATGACCTAGTGGGACAAGGATAATCGTCTAAAACAAAAAATCCTGCAAAAATACAAACGCAAGCATCAGGAAAAAAAATTTATATATTCAAAATATAGTTCCAAAAATTAAAAGATCAACTTCTGTATTTGAAAAAGATTTTCCTAACAAAGTATTTTCAAAATTAAGCATAGGTGAATCGAGTAATAATTTTAATCAAGAATCTATTGCCTCAACAAATGTTTAGATCCCTATTTTTCCACGCTATGTGTTGGGAACATTTAATTTTGCAGGTTATAAATCTTATAGCCTCAGTGCTCTCATAGATACAGGAGCTATAATCAACCCATGTAAATGGAATGTCATACCGAAAGAAAAATGGACATTAATGAAACATCCAATTTTGGTTATAGGAATTGATGGAAACCATACTTCCATACAATTCAAGGCTAAATATATAGCTATTTGGTTAAATGATAGCAAGTTGATTATACCAAAAATTCTCTGTTTTCCTTATATGCATGGTGATTTCCTTCTTAGAAATAATTTTATATATAAATACCTTCCAATGCAAATACAGGAAAAAAACCATTTCATTAAGCATAAATAATGTCTTAATTCATATTCCATTGTTAAAAAATATAAATATATTTGTGATAAAGAGTTTGCGCCTGTTTTGCATGGTGATTTAACTCACATCATTAAAACTATTGATGAATCACATTGGATTTATAAAATTTTAGAATAAAATTTTAGTAAAAAACCATTAAAACTATGACAACGTAGTCCACGTTATTGTAGCTTGAAATTGAAAGATCTTAATGTTATCATTAGAGTAAGACCAATGTTCTATACTAGACAAGATAGATGAATTTGATATTCAACTTTAGGACCTTCTAGATAAGAAGTTAATTGAAGAAATTAGAAGCCCTCACTCTAGTCCAACTTTTATGGTAAGAAGCCATGCTTAAATTAAAAGAGGAAAAGCCCGAATGGTAGTCAACTATAAATGGCTAAATGAAAATTTAGCGTTTGATAGATATTTTATTCTAAGCAAGGATGTTTTGATTAACTTAACCAAATGATCAAAAATCTTTAGCAAATTTGATTGTAAGAGTGGATTTTGGCAAATTCAATTGACTGAAGAGTCAAAAAAATTGACAGCTTTCAGTATACCTAAAGGACATTACCACTGGAATGTTATACCTTTTGGTTTAAATATAGCACCTCAGGTATTTCAACGGCGGATGGATACAATCTTTAAAGATCTTAAAGGACTGTTGTGTAGTTTATATTGATGATATCCTTATCTTCTCCAAAACCCGGGAGGAGTATAAGAAACATTTAAAATTACTTTGTGAAAAATTCCAAAAACATGGAATTATTTTGTCACAAAAAAAGATTGAACTAGAAAAAGAATCAATTGAATTTTTGAAAATAATTTTAGGTCATAAAGGTTTAAAATTACAGGAACATATTTCGTACGAGATTTTCCTGATACTCTTGAAAATATAACACAATTACGGAGTTTATTAGGTATTTTAAATTATGGACGAAATTTTATCAGAAATCTTTCAAAAATAGAAATTCTTTGGTTAACTAAATTAAGGAAAAATGTTCTTTTTGAATGGACAGCAGAAGATGTTGATTTAATTAAACAAATTAAAGAAAATGTTGAAATTTCACCAGATGTTTATCCTCCTAAGAAAGGTGATAAATTAATTCTAGAACTCGATGCCTAAGAAGCATGCTGGGCATGATTTCTTAAAGTAATACCAAGTAAATTATGGCATGATAAAATTATACCTTTATTAGAAAATGGGATTAGACCAAGGAAAAATTCAATACCCATAAAATTACAAAAAGAACTAATTTATGGATATAATTCTGGAACATTTAAACCAAATAAATAGAAGTATATTGTTTTTAAAAAAAAATTACTTGCAATAAAAAGTTGCCATTTTTATTTAGGCTCAGAAAATTTTATTGTGGACTGATAATAAAGTAGTAAGAGATTTCTTGATCAATAAAAAACTTATTGAACAAGGAAGAAGATTAGCCTGGTATAATAAGATTTTAGAATATACTTTTGAGGTAGAACACCTTAAAGGTACTAACAATTTTCTTGCAGATTTTCTTAGTAGGAATTGTTTTCAGAAAATTAAATTACTAAACAAGTAAATTTAATTTTTGCATATGACCTCAGAAATGAACAAGGGTAAACAACCCGCACAAGGAGATTGGGTGACAATTGCTAAGAAAGCAATCCCTAGACAAGAAAAAGTTTATGTTGTGATTGCAGGAAGATAACCTGGAATTTACACAGAATGGAATGATTGCAATAAGCAAGTTTGTGGATTTTCAGGAGCTAGCCATAAATCCTATGATAGCATGACCAAAGCTAAAAAAGCTTTTTACAGTACAACAGCTATGCCTGTTTATCAAAATAATTTTTGTCAAATGAGAACTAATCCAGTTCCAACTAATATTCAGACATCTAAAATAAAAGATTTTTTCAACCCTAGTATATCCAGAGAAATTTACATAAAACTCAATGGAGTTTGGAAAACTCATATTATAGACAACAAAGTGAAATTTCGAAGACACATGGGAGTTCTGGCCAACAAATTAACTAAACAAACAGATAAGTTAAAAGATTGACAAAACATTTGTTTCAATATCCGTAAAAAATGAATTAGAATGAAGATTTTAATTTCGAAAAAAATAAACAATTTTCTTCAGCTATTAGATCTCATATCAGATGAGTTTTTTGATCCAGTTTTTGAACAAATAAAAAGAATTTCTCTTTTTGAAAAAGCAAGGACTTTGCTTCGAAAAGAAAATTTTCTTTTAATAAAAAATCAAGTCGAGGATCATCGTGATAAGATTAGACAAATTTTAGGACGATCCTATGATAAATTAAATTTTAAAGATGGAATTCCCAAAATAACCATCATGGCAAATCATGACATGGTTTTTTGAAGATATAGATTGGGGAATAACTAATCAAGTTATTTTCAAAATTTTAGATCTAATCCAGTGGATAGAATATCCAATGATTATAAAAGCAACGCTCTCATGGGTAGTAAAAGGTTTCTGATAGAGTAAATATTTTATTTTTTGGATCTCTAGCACAATTGGTTGGCGAGAATGAGAACATTTTTTCCAATCATATCAAGTTTGGTATCTCAAAGAAATTGAAGATTTCGAATTTGAAGACGACTATTTGGATGAAGAGCACCGGAGGGAGATTGAAAAATATTCAAAAACTTCCTTTAACAGAATATTAGATAGACAGTCTAATAACTATTTCACAGGCAGCTTCTAATATCCATGGCATAGCAAAGCTGTCATTTATGGTCACAGATGGTAGAATACTATTTGTAACTCTTTTTTCCATAACATATCAAAGGTCTCCTACACAAATTAATGAGGCTCTTGACATGTTATTAAATCTCAAAAAGAGAAATAATTTGGATCTTCCGTTGGAACTAGTCATGACCGCGGATGATGTAGAACAATTTCGGAATGAGCAATACAGCCAGGATCTTGATTCTCCTCCATCAGAGACTGATGAATAATATCACAATCTCATAAATAGTATGGAAGCATAGTGGATCCCACTGTCACATGCAGTTGTCTCATGATCGACTCTAACCTTATGCAAAACAAGTGGAGCAACTTGCATGATTAGGCAGAAAGTGGTCAGACAAATCCTTTCAGCCAACGTTACACGACAAATAAGATCAACCAAATCTTATTTATATCAGCAGTCTATCTCTCTAAACCATGGGGAGAGTCGACAGTGTATATAATTGGTAGTTTGTCAGAATATGGCAAATAATTGTAGTTTTTCATTTATGTTCCCAAGGACTTTTTTGTCTTTGTATTTATTTTTGTGGAAACTTTGTGTAAGCCTATGCCTAGGCTTGTATATTTTTGTACAAAGTTGCTGAGTTTTTTAATGTATTGGTGTTGTAAATTTCAACAAATTAGATATGTAATAACTCTAGGATAGACTTTTTAGATTAAGATAACTTTTTGGTTTTTGTTTGTATTTACAAGATGTATTCTATAAATTGGTATTCAAGCAAACAAATGGAGTAATGTAAATTTCCACCATCTCTTTGTTGCCTAACTTCTCTTAACTCCATAACTCCATAAAATAGTAGAATAAAAATAGTAGAAAGCTTTTTCCTTTTGTTATTTTTGCATGAGGCCTACTGTCTCATATGCAGCAATGGTTTCACCATCGAACAGGCTGCTTTAGTGCTCTATTTTCCACTGGTAGACATTAACAACGCCCAATAAGTACACATTAATGTGTGTTTGGGAGGGGTGACCATTGGTTCCACTGGTAGACATTGAATAAAAAATTTCTTTTTGAAGCTTTGTTCATTATTTCCTGGTTTCTTCCTCAAAACCCTTTGATAAACACTTCTATATTCATGGAACCAAATTTAACTATGAAAACCAATAGTTCTTCCTAGAAATTTGGAATAAAGCTTCCAAAGGGTTTAGAAAAAGAAGAGATTTGAGTTTGTAGACCTTTCGCTTAATATATGTATTTATTAATTTTGCCTGGTTAAGATTAGATTCGTATTTTCTGACCATTATATGCTTCAAGGTTCACAATCAAGATTTCCTGGTAAGATCTGAGTTTGCATTCTTGGAAAATAAAATCTTAATATGAATTTGTGGTCTTCTAGGCCTCTTTGGTGTTTCTGTAGAAAGCTTGCTTTTGTCACCAAGTGAAACACCTCAAATTTGGCTTATGATGTGAGAGCTTATTAGCTCAATAGAGCTTGATGGTTCTTTCTTATTTTTATCATCCATTTCGTTGTCTTTAAAGCCTGAATTGTTAAAGATGATAAAAGTGAGATTTTTTAATGCAAACGTCATCTTTAGGATACTATTTTTGTTTTTTCTGGTGAAAAAAAAAAAAAAAAAAATCTTGTTTGGTTTTGATTTTCAAATAACAGTTTTTAGAAAGTCTTGTTTGGTTATGATTTTGTTAATATTTTAATTAATTTTTTTTTTAAAATTTTGAGACACATCTAACATAAATACACTTAAAAAGTATAATATTTGTAAAAAAAATCTTTAAAAAATACACTAAATACCAAAAAATACAAACAAACAAAAAAAAAAAGAAAATTTAGTACATTTTTCGTATTTTTGTGTATTTATTAATTTTTAAAAATATTTTTTCACAAATATCTTACTATTTAAATACATTTAAGTAAGGTGCATTTAAAAAAGTAAAAAAATTGCTTAAAGATTTAAAAAATATTTACTAAAAACTAAAAACATGAAAAACAAAAAACTCAATTTAAAAAAAATTGAATTTAGAAAACTGAAACCAAACACACTTCTTAGTGTTTTGAGTATCAAAATCAGACAAACAGTTAGCAAGAATCCAGGCATGTGAAGGCAAAAGGTAAATGTTTTGGCAAAGTTGCTTCTTCTATATGGGGTGGCCCCTCTACCTGTGGACCAGCAAGTTGATCTTGTTGATAAGTTACAAATTATCAAAATCATCTACCCATATATGGGGTGGCCCCTCTACCCGTGGACCAGCAAGTTAAAAGTCAGCCATGAAGAGGCATCATAGTCATTGATTTGGGAGATTATTTGTCTAGATCACCAAACCTTTAATGGTTCGTGACAAGCTTCTGGATTGTTATGTTAGTGATCTTGGCACAAAATAATCTCAGTTAATGGCTTTGCTGATCCTTAGGTTCTGATTTTTCATTTGTGGGTTTAACGGGAGTGGGCTACCTGTGCAGTGGGTGTGATCCGTACGGATACATGGTTAGTGTCATGACACGTTTCACATGTTAGTCATGATGGCCGTGCCTTTTTTATTGTCTGGTGGCTGTGTGCAGCTCCATGTGAATTTTGTTGCCAAGAATTTCATGAAATCAATTTCCAAATTTGTAAGATTCATCCAATCTAAAAATAAAATAAAACAAAATTTGTAAGATTCATAGTTTTTTTAATTTTGAGTGCACCACTTCTTTGATAAAGAGGCTGAGACTCATCATAAACCTGAAGTCTTTATCGAGAACATGATACACAATAAAGGTATTACGTAGGGCACAAAATTCCCGCTTACAGTTGGGTCTGGGAGGTAGTAGGTAGACAGCCTTAGCCCCACTATTTTTTTGTGGAGAGGCTGAAACACAATGTGAAGATAATTTTCCTTATTGCTCTACCTCTATTGGGAAATTCTTAACTGAACTTTAAGGGAATCCCTGGGCTTGGTGTTTGATTTTTTTTCATTTGTTAGATGGTTAGGGTTTTAAATTTGATATGATTTTAATGCTCATGGTTAAATCTCAAAAACAAATTACTTTTCAAAATGTTTTATTTAGATTAAGAAAAACAAATGAAAATAATTGACTAGGCTAGAACCTCTATTGTTGCACTAAAAGCATATACAGCTAGTGTAAATTTGAGCTGATAGTATTTATGATTGAAATTGTGAGTGGTAAATTAGAAAGAAATCAAAGGATTTCTTATAGAAAAAGATTTTGTAAATATGATTCAAATATTTTCAGTTATGATTCATAAGATTCTTGTTGCAAAACATTAGGTTCTTAGAAGTATGTTTTTAAGATCATAGTTGTTGAAATCTTATGATTTACAAGTTGAATGTTGCCATTTAACTTGATCATAACGAAATCTATTTGGAATCCTACGTATGCATCCTTTTTGACAGAATTTCTTTGATTTTGTTTTGGATTTTATGATTCTCAATTTGAAGCTCGAGTCCTTTTTGAAAATTTCTTTCTTTGCAGTGGCATTTTAACACCATCAGTGCGTGTAATCTAGTTTGGTTGTTTTTGTTTTCACTTCTCTATTTAAAAGATGATATGCAATGTGTCAACTCATTCTTGAGATCTCATCCTGATTCTGTAGACATTTAAAAAAAAAAAAAAAAAAAAATTAAATTCACTGTAATTTTTCAAAATTTTTGCATATAGATTTTCTTATAAAGGCTAACATTTTTGGGTGAATATATAAAGGCTAACAGGTCCCCCTTAAATGAACTTTTTGGGTTATCGTGGTCAATTCGCAGCTCCTGCTGTTTAGGAAATCTTTGGCTTGAAATTGCTTGTTTTTAATTAGTGATGGACTGGAACTTTTATTTACTTGATACTGTTTCTTAGGTATTGTTACATTTTCAACTTATTTGTGTTTTTAATTAGTGATTGCTGATTAAATTTCTTATAATTATCATATTTATGGATTTACCCTTTAAAGGTTCTAAAAGGACCTTGTTAGTGAGTATTCACTTATCAGAAATCCTTACATACAAAAAAATTCTAAGACTTTGCTATTGGAATGATTTTACGTGAACTAAAACTAGTGAAAGTTATTTACTCCATTTTGGTGAAAGCAAAGATTTGCTTCGAAGACTAATGATGATTTCATCACGTGAATTATTACTACATGAGTGCCTGGTTATGGTCATTTTTCTGTTGCAGGCTAACCCTAAGGGGAATCTTTCTGGAGCAAAGCGCAAAACCGTGACACCACCCGCAGTGGTGGGTGCTAGTGAGCTTCCCCCAGTTGGTTTAAAGAAGAAACTCAAAGAGGAGTGGAGTTGTGCACTCTGTCAAGTTAGGGCTACCAGCGAGCGGGGTTTAGACGAACACCTTCAGGGGAAGAAGCACAAGGCCATGGAGGCAGGACTGAGCGCACAGAGGACAGGCAAAAACAATGCAATTGGGCTTTTCCCAAAGAGAACTGTAAAGCCCATTAAGCTTGCAGAGACCATTGATAATCAGAACTCAGAGCAGGAGATATTATTACAGAAATCAAATGCAGAAGATGTGAAGCAAAACAATGATTTAGCATTGCAGGTAGTGAAGGTTACCAATGATTCAAAGAACGATTCGAAGAACAAAAATTGGAACTTGGCACATAAAACGAAGAAAACTGGAGATTGCAAGGAGAAGAGGTTTAAGTTCTGGTGTGAAATGTGTCAGGTTGGAGCTTCCTCTATGAAAGTTTTGGGAATTCATAAGAAGGGAAAGAAGCACATGGCACGGCTTCAGGAACTTAATCAAAAAAGTGGATCGGCACTGACTACTCAAGTGGGAGAGGCTCCACAGAAGGAAAAATGCCCAGAAGTGGTTGTTAAAGATGAAAAGGAAGAAACAACAGACAATGTTGACGGAGATGCAGACGGAGAGGTGGTGGAAAATCATCAGACAGCAGAGGATGTGGCTGGTAATGGCACCAATTGATTGAGGAGTTTGTAAAAAGAAACACTGCATCAAGTTGGTTTTTCCATCCCAAATTTAGATTTGGAGTTGTGTAATTTTACTTTGTGTATCTTTATCCATAATGTGGCATTTTATTTGGATTATGGATTTATTTGAAACTTCTATGTTTTTTAGTAAGGCTGAGAACTGCAGATTTTCAAAATTTAGACTGGGTGGTGGTTAAAATGATTTAACCTGCTTTGATAATTTAAGTTTGGAAAGCCACCATGGACCACATTGGATGAGGATCAAATATTTAGTACAATGGTGATGTTATCCTATCTAGTGTCATTTGCTAATACAAGACCAGAAATGGAATTTGAGTGGACATATCTCGTCTCCTACTAATCTTATTTGTGTTTTTTTATTGGTCAGAACGTAACTAATCTTATTTGTGTGTTTTTATTGGTCGGAATGTAAGATAGTATCACTGTTGCATTTAATTTTTTTATTAACATTGGAGGTGTGGTTAGTACTTGGAACAAGGGGTGCTTGCAGTTTGGTTGCGGTTGAGGAATTTTCAATCTGTCATTCGTCCATCGGATTAGCGGATTGAAAAAAATCAATCTGCATCTGTCCGCTGGATTAGCGGATGCGGATTAACGGATGGATGCGAATTGATTTGACGGTTTAAACTTTTACAAATTTTAAATATAATATAATAATTTGTCAACATTTTTTTTTAGAAGACAATCCAATCCAACATAATCATAAGGTTATCAAGTAAAGTGGCAAATACTAATAATAAATAAATATAAGAAAATCATATGTTATTAAAATTATTTCTTTTTTATTTTTTGATTCAAAAATTATTTAATTTGATTTTTAAAAAATGACAAAATTAAACTTTATATTTTTCACACAAAAATATCAAATATTAACACTTGTTATTTGATAAAAGAATTTTCAAATTAAAAAAAAATTTAAAATCACAATAGAATATTTAAACTCTTTTTCAATTGAAAATATAAATAGAATATTTAAACATATTGAAAATACAAAAGTTTGCAAATTATTAGGGGTGCTCGCAGTTTGGTAATTTGGCCAAAGTGGCAAATACTAATAATAAATAAATATAAGAAAATCATATGTTATTAAAATTATTTCTTTTTTATTTTTTGATTCAAAAATTATTTAATTTGATTTTTAAAAAATGACAAAATTAAACTTTATATTTTTCACACAAAAATATCAAATATTAACACTTGTTATTTGATAAAAGAATTTTCAAATTAAAAAAAAATTTAAAATCACAATAGAATATTTAAACTCTTTTTCAATTGAAAATATAAATAGAATATTTAAACATATTGAAAATACAAAAGTTTGCAAATTATTAGGGGTGCTCGTGGTTTGGTAATTTGGTTGCGGCCAAAAGAATCTCAAATCCGCCATCCGTCCAAAACTAAAAATTAATCTACAACCGTCTGCTCATCATCACACATTCGTCCAAAATGTGACGGATCAATTCGGTTCGAACGGTTTGGGCCGATCGGAATATTCGCTGAATATCCCTACTTAAAACATTCTTTCTTCACTGGCAAGAAGCGAAAAATGTGGTAGGTCATAAGTGGTTTCTACCATCAATTTGTGTTTCAACCATAGTGCAATACCATAATGGAAATACTAATTTTATACATTACATGTTTTGAAGAGTTATGGAGTTATATCACAATAGTTAATATGTGAATAAAATGACTTGAACACTCGATTATAAAAAAAAACAAAAAAAAAAGAGCTAGACAATTTGCATTGATAATTGAATATAAAGGTAGTACAAAACTAAACCAAGGCATGGCATGGTGTCACGGGATGGCTTTTTCTAGAGGCGTAGCGGAACATTTCTACTAGTGAAACGCTTGAACTCCACGAAGTGTCAAGCCCACCTAAACTCTCCTTAACTATTGAGTGTTGAATCTTGACCCCTCGTGTCAAATGCAAGCTCAAATGCTATGTCTAGCAAGAACAACTCCACAAGGAAGCTCTAGCTTCCATGCCACAAGTAGGCTAAACACCCACAAGTGCATCTCGCATGGCTCGTGTCACTTCACGGCACCAAACTCGCCCTTGAGCAAGGCGCTCGCCCAACTGAGGTCCAACTCAATCAAGGCATCCCGTGTCAGCGTGACTCAAAACTAACCCAACACAATGTTGTTCAATTGTGCACAAATCTAGAACCCTCAATCTAGCTGACAAGTTTTCCCTCTCTTGAATAGGATCTCTTGTTGCACCTGTCTCGAATAGCCACAGGCAACTGAGGTCGCCGGTGCTGCCATAACTAAAATTCTCATACACGCATTGACATGCTAAACCATTCACCAGGGGTCATTACGCACCCGAGGCATTACATTAGCATGTAGCATGAGCATGAGCATGACAATGTATATCACTAGCCCTCAATTAGCATTCTGCCTTCGTACAAGCTCTGTATAAAGTGTCTCGTATGATGACAATGCTTCATAATATTCAATTGTTTCCATGAGTGACAACGTTGCTACCAAACCGCTAGCTAGGCTACATGACCCATGTGTTCACAGTTGAACCCAAGCCTATGTTCACAAGTAGGTACATAAGGTCTTATTGATGGCATGCCTCGATAGTGCATTCTATTCGATCCAAGATGACACCACGATATATTACAACAAGCGGCATAGCAGGTGTGTATTTGAACCTCCCACTAGGAAGTAGTGCTCAATGTCGACACTTATGCCCCTCAATGACATTATCCATGGTGTTCCCAAACCCATATGGAGACCAAAGACAACACTCAAGTATGTCAGAGGCCCGTCCATTGGTTGTCCAAATGTTGCTCACTCGTAACCTCATCACAGGTTAGGGAGACAAGTTTATAATATTATCTTAAGCCTTTTTCTGATTGACACAAAGAAACATCCCACATATTTAACGAGTCATAATGAAATAATGAAATAATTCTCAATATTATCCCACTAGTGTGGAAGCATGGATGGGCGGGCGCGCAAGGGTGCTGGGTGCGCATTGGACTACTTGGGGCCAACACGCCACGTCGAGGTACCACACCACTTGTAAGAGCATCTCCAATGGTAGTAGGCATTTTACCTATCTAAATATTACTATAAAGTATACATTTTATTTTGCCTGTCAACGATTTCATGTTTCTACCCCAACCATGCTCTTTATTTTAGCTATTCATCCAAATACTATTAACTTTATAGAATGCCACGTCAGCAACAAAGATGGAGGGAAATAATCTTAATGATTAAATACATTTTGCCTAGCCTTGAAGGCTAGCTACATGTAGCTAGTGAATGTGAGCTGAGCCAAAATGCCTAAGCATATGCCTAGTGCATTGGAGTTGAAAAAAGTGAGTCACATTAGGCATTTTGACTAACAAGCATCATATGCCTAGTGGGTTGGAGATGCTCTAAAAGTTGCAAGTAGAAGAATTGTCAGCTCATGACACATGGCTATAATATAATGCCTCCCAAGTTTCAAAGTATTCATGTCCACTAGATCACAAAGACATGAGTGGAAATATGTAAAATTAAATACTTGAATCCTCTAACTTTTTATAATATTCGAAGAATAATAAATACACATTTTCTATATAAAAAAATTAATAATAACTTCTAACATATAAGAGATAAAAATAACACATTTTTTTTTTCTAAGTCTTATTCAATTACAACTATATTTTTACATAATCTACAACATCTTATCTAAAAAGTAATTTTTTTTTTTATCTAAAATATGAAAACAATTCACTAAAAATAAATAAAAACTCGAACAAAAATGCATACAGATTTTTGTTTGAATTTTCATATATTTTTAGTGATTTGTTTAATATTTTAGCCAATTTATTTTAGTTTTTAGATGTATCTTGATTATGTGTATATAAAAAGACGAATAATTGGTTAAAATATTAAAAAAATTCAATAAAAATTAACGAAAACTCATCTTAAAACAATTTTTGAAAAACCAAATCAAAAGTTTTGATTTGGGACTTTTCAATTGTGTTGTTTAACCATTCTTTCAGAATCACCACATTCAGTTTTAAATTTCCAAAAATAGTTTTCTGAATTTTTAATTCGTATTTTCATATTTTTAATATTTTTTAAATATTTTAATCATTTTTTTTAATTTTTAGATCCATTTAATCTTAATATGCTTACAAAGTAAAAAAATTCATTGAATACAACAAAATACGAAAATGTATTGAATTTTCGTATTTTTTTTTATATATTTATATTTGATGAATTTATTATTTTTTTTGTACAAATATTATACTTTTTAAATGTATTTAGATTATGTGTATTTAAAAAATAAAAAATTTGAGTAAAATATTAAAAAAAATCACTACAAACAAAAAAAAAAAACTAAAAACAAAAAAACTCAATTTTTTGAAAAATAAATTCAATTTTTCTCGAATACAGGAATATATTTGTAATTTATTATATATATATATATAGTGTAGATATAGGTGTTCGGGTTATATATAGATATAGTATAGAACTAGTAGTTAACCCGTGTAATACACGGGGTTAAACATATTTGGTTAAAATTTTTTTTTTTAATAAAGTTTACTTAAATTATTTATTTATATTTTTGAATATATAAAATAAACCAAACCAAACTAATAGGTTATATATTTTTGAATATATTTGGTTAGTTTTGAATAAATAAGATTTTTAAAATAATTGTTAAATTGGAAAAAAAAAAGTAATAATTCAAAATTTAAATAATGATTCTAGTTATTTATTTTAATAATTTTAGTTGTATCTTTGCATAAAAACGGTACTTAAATTAACACATATATTAATTTTAAATAAATTATTGATGTGTATTTTAATAATTTTAGTTCTATTGTGTCATAAAAATATAACTTATATAAATATATACATAATAAATCTCATAAAAATAAATATTTTTAATATTTAATTTTCAAAAAGAGTGCAAAAAGTAGAATAAGATTAATTGGTAAAATATTTTTGGTATATATAATTCTATTAAATTTTGTTTATGTGTAATTTAAATTAAGTAGAAGTCTTTCAAATATTGTGTTTGGTAATGTTTACATTTTCAGTTCATATTTACAAAAATTTTATAAATTGATTTTGGTTTATTTTTTGAAAAATATAAACTACAAGCGCGTTTCGTAATTGACAAAATGTTTAAAAAAAATTTAAAATATAAAAAAGAGTGAGAAATGACAAGTGATGGCAAGTGATGGCGGAAGACGGTGGTGGAAAGTGGCGACGGTGGGTGGTGGGTAGTTGGTGGTGGTGGTGGGTGGGTGGGTGATGGTGGCGGGTGATGGATGCTAGCGAATGAGTGGTGTTGGTGGTGGTGGCGGGTGGTGGGTGGTGGTAGCAGGTGGGTAGCGGATGGCTAGTGGTGGTGGGTGGTAGCGGGTGGGTTGTGGTGGTGGCGAGTAGGTGGCGGGTGGTGGGTGGGTGGTGGTTGCAAGTGGGTGGCGGATGGCGGGTAGTGGTGGGTGGGTGGGTGGGTGACGGTGGCGAGTGGTGGGTGGTGGTGGCAGGTGGGTGGCAAATGGCGGGTGGTGGCGGTTGGTGGTGGTGGTGGATGGGTGGGTGACGGTGGCGGGTGGTAGGTGGTAGCGAGTGGGTGGTGGTGGTGGTAGTGGGTGGTGGGTGATGGTGGCAGGTGGGTGGCGGGTGGGTAATGGGTGATAGTGGTGGTGGTGGTGGTGGGTGGTAGGTGGCTGGTGGTGGTAGGTGGGTGGCAGGTGGCTGGTGGTGGCAGGTGGGTGGCAGGCGGCTGGTGGTGGTGGATGGCTGGTGGTGGCAGGTGGTTGATAGTGGTGGCGGATGAGTGGTGAGTGGTGGTGGCAAGTAGGTGGCGGGTGGTGGATGGTAGTGGCGGGTGGTGAGTGGTGGGTGGTGGTGGTGGCGGCGAGAGGTGGGTGGTGGTGGCGAGTGGGTGGCCGGTGGGTGGTGGTGGCAAGTAGATGGTGAGTAGTGGTGGCAGGTGGTGGTGGCGGAAGACGGTGGTGGAAAATGGTAGCGGGTGGTGGCTAGTGTTGAGTGGTAAAAAAAAAAAAAAAATTTGAAAACTCAAAATGAAAACACATTTTTTGTGTTTTCATTTTTTGGCCAAATTTATAAACTGAGACCACTTATTTATAAATTAAAAATTTTACCAAACAAGTTTTTATTTAAATTTTTAAAATTTTTATAAATATAAACAGAAAATTGAAAATGTAAGTGTTATCAAACGGCATCTAAATTTTAGAAAGTATTTTGGTAAGGATATATTGATATGAAATTTTAATAAAAGGAAAAAAAAAGAAAAGGAGAAGCGATAAATTGGAGAGAGAAAAAAGTTAAAGGTAAACATTATTTTTTTTAATTATTTTGATAATCTTAGAATTATTATTTTATAAAAGTCTTATTTAAATCAACACATGTAATAATTTTAAATAAATTATTTGTGCATATTTTAATAATTTTAGCACTATCGTATTATAAAAATATAAATTATATATATAATAATTTTAAATTATATTAAATTATAACAAAAAAAGAAAGAAAGAAACATCCATTTATATGATATTAAATTATAACTTGATATTAGAAATAGTTATTATAAAATTAAAATTGATTCTAATATATTTAAAAAATTCAATATAATTAATATTATAAATAAGATACACATAAAAATAAGAAATAATTTTAATATTTTATTTTAAAAAATATGAAAAAAAATATAATAAAGTTAATTGGTAAAATATTTTTAGTATGTATAATTCTATTAGGGTTTATTTATGAGTAATTTAGATTAAGTATACTTTTTGCAATATTAAATTTTAAAAAGAATTTTAGTAAAAAAATATATTAATGTGGCATTTTAATAAATAAATAAATAAAAAACCAATTATTATACTAATTATGTACCAACACTTGATATAGTAATGCAATTTTAAAAATATAGACTTCATCTATTATACAAATTAAAAATATTCAAAGCCAAATAAACCAATGGCCTTTTTTGACAAAAAAAATTAAAAACAATTTTTTTAACATTTTAATTTTTTAAAATCACATTACTTTTCTATTTATATATATATATATTTTAAAAAAATATAAAAAAATTAACTTTTAACATATTTGTCAAATACAGCCTATGCCACATATACCAATTATTACACCAACAATGCTAGAGGGTCATAAAATAATGCTAGAGGGTCATAATTTTTGTGATTATAATAGCTTAAAATTGTCAAAACAAGCCAAAACGATGTTATTTTAACAATTTTAAATCATTATAACCACAAAAATTGTGACCCTCAAACATTTTCCTTATTACACATAACTTTAAAAAAATAAAATAAAATAAACAACAACGTAAGAGTGAGAAAACTTGATAACCAACCCCACTACTTTAATTTCCCTAAATTGATATTTAAACCCAGAAAATTGCAATTCCGTATTGATTCTTCAACCCTTGATCTCACCCCGAACGTTGTCTAATCGAAACAGACTCTTTCTGAGATACGCGATTTCCCTCTGGTTCGTTCTCTTTCTCTCTCTCCGTTTATATATACATACATATATGTATATATGTATCTGTAGATCTGTGAAGTACACAGTTACATAATTGTATAGATTAATTTGGGAATTCAACTGTTACAATTTTCAATTTTGTGCTGCGGTTTCCTGTTCATCGTCTAATTTGTGTTTGTTTGTTGGGATCATCAGCAGAGATCATAATTCAATTTTTTTTTTTTGGTTTGTGATCATTTTTGAATTTCTATCCACTTTTCCTTTGTTTTGCTTGATTTTCAGAGCAAACGAACTGGTCGTTGCGATTTTATTCTAGAATTTGATTTTACTTATTGAATTTTTCGTTTTTTGTTCATATCTAATATTTGGGAATTAAATTTTGCTTGATTTTCATAGCAAACAAACAGGTCGTCGGTGATTTTATTGTACAATTTGATTTTCTTGAAATTTTCGTTTTTTGTTCATTTCTAGTATTTGGTAATTGAATTTCTCCAGGATTTGATTGCAGGGTTGATAATAGCATAGATTCGAAAGATGTTAGAGCAATTACTGATATTTACTAGAGGAGGATTAATCCTCTGGACATGTAAAGAGCTTGGGAATGCTCTTAAAGGATCGCCCATCGACACCTTGATCCGGTCCTGCCTTTTGGAGGAACGTTCTGGTGCTGCATCATACAATTACGATGCTCCTGGTGCTGCATATACCCTGAAATGGACATTCCACAATGAACTGGGCCTTGTATTTGTTGCTGTTTATCAACGGATCCTCCATCTTTTGTACGTGGATGATCTTCTTGCTATGGTGAAGCAAGAATTCTCGGCAATTTATGATCCAAAGCGAACAGTTTATAATGATTTTGATGATGTATTTCGGCAGCTTAGGAAGGAGGCTGAGGCTCGGGCCGAAGAAATGAAGAAATCGAAGCTAGTGAGTCAGCCTACAAACAATAACATCGGTAAAAAGCAGGGGCAGGTTCAGAAGTCTGGGTTTCAAGGAGACAATAAAAAAAAGAGCAGTGGTGAATCTGATGGTGGGGATGGTGAAAATTTAAAAGGTCGCCCAAAAAAAAATGGACATTCTAATGGGAATCATGTTGCAGCTGATGAGTTGCCCACAACATATGTTGCTAATGGCAAAGCGAATGGGGGTTCCAACAATGGGGCTTTCGATGTAAATAAGCTACAGAAGCTAAGAGCCAAAGGTGGGAAGAAAACTGATACTGTTGTTAACAAGATTTCCAAAGAAGAACCAAAAAAAAAGATAACAAAAAAGAATAGAGTTTGGGATGAAAAACCTCCAGAGTCAAAATTGGATTTTACAGATCCGGTGAGTGAGAATGGGGATGAGAATATAGCAGTTGTGGCAGCAGATGTAGGTGAGAGTATGATGGACAAAGATGAGATTGTTAGTAGTGACAGCGAAAGTGAGGAAGAGGAGGAGGAAGGGAATGATAGTAAGACTGATACAAAAAAGAAAGGGTGGTTTTCTTCCATGTTCCAGAGGTACATTATTTTGCCCCATTCATCGTCATTTTTATTCAATGCTTGATAAATTTAGTTGATTTGTATCATAATTTTTTTTTAAAAAAAAAACAAAAAACAAAAAACAAAAAACAAAAAAAAAAAACAAAAAACCAAGAGGACTTCTCTTTTTCCAATTCGTTTTATTACGGACATGCAAATCATCTATTGGATATCGGTAATAGGATTTCTGTTGGATTGGTTTCTATGGTTAAACCAATCAAACTGTTAAAATCCAAAATTTAGATTTCATTCATTTTATATTCATATAATATATAATAATATAATTGAAGAAGAAAAAGAAGAAGGTTGTGTTATTGGAATTTTGATGTTCTAAATGTAGCGTGCACGACTTAGTGAGAGCATGTCTCTCTTTCAATCCCTTCCCTTATTAAGTGATGCTTTTTCATTGATATTATAGTGTTTTTTTTCCTGTCAAATTCTGGTTGTGTGTTGAGGTTGTGAGATGATGTGGTAACCTCTACTTAGAAAATATGAGGAAGAAGAACTCCGAAAATATGAGGAAGAAGGAATATATTTCTGTTATATTCAAAACTTCTTATCTTACCAGACGAAATGACACTCCTTATATAGGAGATATTACAAACATCATTATAACTCATTATATGCCACTTACATATTATATATTGCCACTATCTACCACTATCATATTCTATACATGCCACCAACACCACTATCATATTATATACATGCCACTATCTTATTATATACATTAACACAAATTTCCAGCACTCCCCCTCAAGCTGGTTTGAAGATATCTTCCATAGCCAGCTTGCTAGTCAGCTTATCAAATTGCTTCTTGTGTAGTCCCTTCGTTAGCACATCAGCTAATTGTTCACCTGTTGGAAGGTAGGTCATACAGATTATGCCAGCATTGATTTTCTCCTTGATGAAATGTTTATCCACTTCTATATGTTTTGTGCGATCATGTAGAACTGGATTATGAACTATAGATATAGTTGCTTTGTTGTCACAATAGACCTTCATAGGTGTCGGGTGAGAAAGCTTTAATTCTTCAAGAATTCTTTTAATCCACATTACTTCACAGATTCCATGGGCAACAGCTCTGAACTCTGCTTCTGCACTACTTCTAGCTACCATATTCTGTTTTTTACTCCGCCATGTAACTAGGTTCCCACCTACAAAGGAGCAGTATCTGGATGTTGATCTCCTGTCTGTAACACTTCCTGCCCAGTCTGCATCTGTGTATACTTCAACTTGAAGATGTCCATGTTTCTTGAACAGTAAGCCTCTCCCTGGAGTTCCTTTCAAATATCTTAAGATCTTATAAACGGCCTCAAAGTGCTCTGCCCCTGGTGAGTGCATGAATTGACTTACCATGCTGACTGCAAAGGCAATATCAGGCCGCGTATGAGACAAGTAAATCAATTTCCCTACAAGTCGCTGATATTGTTCCCTCTCTTTGACTTCTTCAGCCTTAGCAGCTTGTAACTTCAAGTTAGGCTCGATCGGAGTCTCCACCATCTTACAACCAAGCATACCTGTTTCTCCAAGGAGATCAAGAACATATTTTCTCTGATTAACGAATATACGTTCCTTGGATCTTGCAAATTCCATTCCGAGGAAATACTTGAGGGCTCCCAGATCCTTAATGTGAAATTCTTTTGCGAGTTTCTCTTTGAGGGCTGCTAACTCTGCTTCATCATTACCAGTTAAAATGATGTCATCAACATAAACAATCAAAATTACAATTTTACTATTTTTTGAATGTTTATAAAATATTGTGTGATCTGCTTGACTTTGCGAGAAGCCACAACTGATAACTGCCTTCCCAAAGCGTTCAAACCACACTCTTGGTGATTGTTTGAGTCCGTATAATGACTTGTTCAATCTGCATACTCTGTCGCTTCCAAGGCTCTGCTCAAATCCCGGCGGTAGGCTCATGAACACCTCCTCTTCAAGATCACCATTGAGAAATGCATTTTTAATGTCAAGTTGATGTAGAGGCCAATCTGAATTTACTGCAAGAGATAACAGTACTCGGATGGAATTTATTTTAGCAACAGGAGCAAACGTCTCCTGATAGTCGATCCCATAAGTTTGAGTGAAGCCTTTAGCCACCAGTCTCGCCTTGTATCTCTCAACGCTTCCATCTGCGTTACATTTTATCGTAAACACCCATTTACACCCAACTGTTTTCTTATCTTTGGGTAGATCAACTATCTCCCAAGTACCACTTCTCCTTAAAGCATTCATCTCCTCCATGACTGCTAATTTCCAATGCGGATCATCCAATGCTTCCTGTATATTCCTTGGAACAAACAAGTGTGAAATCCTAGATGTGAAAGCTCTATGGGTTTTAGACAGTCTTTGATAAGAGAGGTAATTTGCAATAGGATGTTTAATGCAATTTCGGACACCTTTCCTAATTGCTATAGGAACATCAAGGTCGGAAATAGAAGGAATAGGATTACCTAAAATTTCGATGCCAGAACTCGGGTGGACATTCGGGTCATTAGGATGGACATTCGGGTCATTATTCCTCAGATGAAATCGCTTCCTAGTATAAACCTGAAGCTCAGGATTTAGATCATTTTGTAGTACTTCTCCCCCTAAATAAGAATCTTCTTGACTAGGCACCATAGAACTTGGTTCTTCTAAGTGATCATTATCAGACAGATGTGGTGTTTGTGTAGGATAAATGACATTGGGGAGCGGGATAGAAATATCCCAAAAACGGTCTTCTACTCCACTTGTCTCCCCCTAAAGAGAAGTGTTGGGGAAATAGGATTTTCTTTCCACAAATGACACATCCATACTCACATGAAATTTCTTGGTTTGAGGATCGAAACACTTATACCCCTTTTTGTTTGAGGAATAATCCAAAAAAACACATTTTATAGCACGGGGGTCAAGTTTTGAACGAAATTGACTGGGAACATGAACATAGGCAGTACATCCAAAAACTTTGGCGGGTAAATCAGAAAACAACCTCGTGTCAGGAAAAAAAGTTTTGAGACAATCAAAAAGTGTTTTGTATGTTAACACCTTTGTAGGTATCCTGTTTATCAAATAAGAGGCTGTTAAAATTGCTTCACCCCATAAATATTTAGGAACATGCATGTAAAACATTATAGCACGTGCTACTTCAAGTAGATGTTTATTTTTTCGTTCTGCAATGCCATTTTGTTGAGGGGTATCCCGACATGTAGATTGATGAAAAATCCCATTTTTTTCCAAAAACTCACCCAACTGCTCATTGAAATATTCTGTTCCATTATCAGAATGTAAAATACCAATTTTGGTTTGAAATTGGTTTTCAATCATATTGTAAAAATTTGTGAATAAATTTTTCACGTCAGATTTTTTATTCATCAAATAAATCCAACATAAGCGGGTATGGTCATCAATAAATGTAACAAACCATCTGTTACCAGAAAGAGTAGTGATTTTAGAAGGGCCCCAAACATCACTATGAATCAAATAAAAAGGTTTGGAAGCCTGGTAAGGTTTTGGCAAATAAGTAGAGCGATGAAATTTTGCAAAAATGCAACTTTCACAATGAAAAGAAGAACAATCAATCCCTTTAAATAATTCTGGAAATAAATGTTTCAGATAAAGAAAACTAGGATGTCCTAGCCTGTAGTGCCATAGCATTATTTTTTCTCGAACAGAGATTGAACTAGTACTATTAAAGCTCTGAGCTTTTTTATTACTAACAGGTACTTCATCAAAGTAGTAAAGACTTTCAAGCATCCTAGCACGCCCAATCATCATCTCCGAGTTCTGGTCCTGAAATTCACAATGGGATTCAAAAAATGTAACACGACAATTAGAATCCTTAGATAGTTTACTGACAGACAAAAGGTTACAGGCTAAGTTGGGGACGTGAAGAACAGCATTGAGATTAATTTTCTCAGTTAGTTTAATAAATCCTTTTCCCGCAATAGGTGAAAAACTACCATCGGCTATTCTGATTTTGTCATGACCAGAACAAGGGAAATAGGTACTAAATAAATGGAAAAAACTAGTCATGTGATCGGAGGCACCGGAATCTATGATCCACGGAGAGAAGTTTAGGCAAGAGAAGGCTTTAGGATTTCTACCTGTTTGTGCCAACAAAACACTAGGAGTACCGGATGAGGAGTTGGATTTTATCAGCTTTAAGAGTTGATCAATCTGCTCTTTGTTGAAGGGACCTGAATCGGTTTCATTAGCGGTAGGAAAGCCACGATTCTTCTCTCCTTGTTTGCTGCTTTTCCAGTTGACAGGTTTGCCATGGATCTTTCAACACGTTTCGCGTGTATGGCGAGGCTTGTTGCAAAAATCACACCAGACCCGTGGCTTATCATCAAACCTGCGCTGGTAATTTGCAGCCTTGTTGGCCGCAGCATCGCTAATTAAAGCAGAAATTTCAATTGATTCACCAGTGCCTTTTTTCTTAAGCATGACGCTCCTTCGGCTCTCTTCCCTTCTGACTTCGGCAAATACTTCGCCAATGGATGGGAGAGGAGGTCTGCCAATAATTCTTCCTCGCACTTCATCGAACTCAATGTTGAGGCCGGCAAGAAATTTGTAAATACGGCTGTCTTCCACAGTTTTCTTGTGGTGGTTGCAGTCGTCAACCGATTTCCATTCGTATGTGTTGAAGATGTCAAGATCCTGCCACAACCTTTTCAACGAATTGAAATATTTGGTGACGGAATCATCTCCTTGACGAATCTCTCCCAACTTCAAAGTTAATTCGAAAACTTGAGATTGATTTCCTAGGTCAGAATACATCTGACTAACATTATCCCACAATTCTTGTGCAGTAGTATAGCACATGTAATTAGAGCTTATATCCTCCTCCATGGAATTGACCAACCATGTCATAACCATGGAGTTTTCAGCGTCCCAACTGTCGAACAGCGGATCATTAACAGCAGGAGCCTTCTTGTCACCAGTGATGTAACCGATCTTTCCTTGTCCACGGATATACATCCGGACAGATTGTGACCAGCGGAGAAAATTATCACCATTTAGGCGGATGGTGGTGATTTGGACAGAGTGAGAGTTGGACGTTTTCACCGGAATGACAGCGGCAGGGGTTGAAGTGGTTTCGGACGTGACTTCCGACATGGCTATGACGGTTTTAGGGCTGCTGTGTTTTTTGTTGCTCTGATACCAACTTAGAAAATATGTGGAAGAAGAACTCCGAAAATATGAGGAAGAAGGAATATATTTCTGTTATATTCAAAACTTCTTATCTTACAAGACCAAATGACACTCCTTATATAGGAGATATTACAAACATCATTATAACCCATTATATGCCACTTACATATTATATATTGCCACTATCTACCACTATCATATTCTATACATGCCACCAACACCACTATCATATTATATACATGCCACTATCTTATTATATACATTAACACAAATTTCCAGCACCTCTTATATTTAGAATTGTTGAAGAAAATTTACTTGTCACTTTAAGATGATATATCTGAAAAAGTTATTGCTGAAAACGTCAAATGTTGTTACTTGTGATGCTAAGAAGTCACAGTTTGGACTTGAAAAAAATTTGAAAAAAGAACAGAACGAAGAAAAGTAAAAGAAGTCATTTGGGAACTTTGTTTTCCTCACATTTCTGTAGTGGGAAAAGCTGCTGGATTTTTATAGATGGTATCATAAAGTAATCTACTGAAGATTAGTGTACTTTTCTTCATTCTATGCTATTGTTATTTTGATACTTTTAGTGTGGTGATTTTGAGCACGAGTTCTAAGAGTTGTGCTATGGGTGTTGTCATTCTTTGCATTATGACTTGTGATCTGCACACACATAGTGTGGATGAGCTTTTGGGCACAAAGTTATAAGATCGTGATTGTGTTGTTAGGTTTCTAAGATTCAGAATCTCACAATAGTGAAAGTGTTGCTGAGACTTGTCCTTTTTAAAGTTGCTTGAATTGTTTGGTCTTCACTGTGAATTTTGTATTTCTGGCGGCTTTTTCTCCCAAGTG
Source organism: Camellia sinensis (assembly GCF_055761805.1). Lineage (NCBI taxonomy): Eukaryota > Viridiplantae > Streptophyta > Magnoliopsida > Ericales > Theaceae > Camellia > Camellia sinensis. Next base: position 46,607,307 of record NC_138964.1, read on the forward strand.
TAACCATGTTACAGTACTTTTTGGTATCATGTTTTGCTGTATTTGAGATAATGATGGGACTTGGGATTAATGTATCTGGGTATAGAATGATCTTGGTTTCATCAATATATAGTGAAAGAACAGTCCCCCCAACCCTTATTTTTTCCCCTTTTCATGCTCCACCCTCCATAAAAGAAGAAAAGGGGGGAAGATCATTTCTAAATAAATCAATTTTTTCACTGTTCTATGTTCAGTATTGCTGGGAAAGCTAATTTGGAGAAGGCAGACCTAGAACCAGCTTTGAAAGCTCTCAAGGACAAGCTTATGACCAAGAATGTGGTATGCTTCCTGCTCTCTAATTCCTCTTCATACTGTTGTTCATCTTCTTGGTTCTTTTCAACTCTTTTTGCTGCTTCCTTCTTGAGTCTGTCTTGTATATTATTCTCCATTCTACATAGTCTGCTCATAGGGATTTTTATGTTGTGGCACTTTCAGGCTGAGGAGATAGCTGAAAAACTTTGTGAATCTGTGGCAGCAAGGTTGGAAGGTAAAAAGCTTGCTTCCTTTACGAGGATATCTTCAACAGTACAGGTGTGTGGACTTGTTAAATTATATATATATATATATTCCTTCCGTCAGACAATTCATTCTTCAGTGTTTTTTTCTTTTACGGTTTTAGCTGTGAAAGGTTAGTATTAATGATTGAAAATTGATGCCTGCAGGCAGCAATGGAAGAGGCCCTTGTCCGCATTTTAACTCCTAGACGTTCGATTGACATTTTGAGGGATGTGCATGCTGCCAAGGAGCAAAGAAAACCATATGTCGTGGTTTTTGTTGGAGTTAATGGAGTTGGAAAATCTACCAATCTTGCTAAGGTTAAACTTAACTCTATCAGTGTATTTGTGGATTTTGTGTTTGATAATCTAATTTTATTGCTAAGACTCTGCTCAAATGTGCTTCTGCAGGTTGCTTACTGGCTTCTGCAGCATAAGGTCAATGTCATGATGGCTGCATGTGATACATTTCGTTCTGGAGCTGTTGAACAATTGCGAACTCATGCACGTAGACTCCAGGTATTGTTTTGATGCACAGTTCTCTGTCATTATAGATCTTGGGCCTCTTTATTGGATTAGAGATGTTAACCAAGGGGATACTCCTGAAAAGTATAATTGGCACGAGCTTGATTGTGGTAGTTGACTTGTAACTATTTGCCCTTGTCAGATTCCCATTTTTGAGAAGGGCTATGAAAAAGATCCTGCAATTGTAGCGAAGGAAGCAATTCAAGAGGCCACTCGAAATGGTTCAGATGTGGTTCTTGTTGATACAGCTGGTCGAATGCAGGTATGCATCTTAATATTATGCCTCAGAGCTTATTTTTATTGGTCAAATACATCACTCTCAAAGTGAATGGATTTATAGAACCTGAGTTTACCATTAAACATGTTGTGCTGAGGTTGTCTACACAAAGATTGTTGCAATTATTGATATATCTGAACTTTTTATTTTTTTTATTATTTTTAACATGGCCTATGAATGTCTATTATATGTCATCCTACTGCCATTGAATTTTTAAATTTCTATTATATTTTACAGGATAATGAACCATTAATGAGAGCTCTGTCAAAACTCATCAACCTCAACAGTCCGGATCTTGTCCTGTTTGTTGGGGAGGCACTGGTTGGGAATGATGCTGTGGATCAGTTGTTGAAGTTCAATCAGGTTCAGTCTCTATGCTCAGGCTTCTCCCTCTGAAAGAATGTGATTTGCAGAAACTAAACTATGAACCAAAGAGAGAAACACAAATACGGAAGTGACTAAAGATCATCTTCTTCTTCTCATATCACATGTCAGTACAAGTCCATGGATATATATACAAAATGTGTTGATCTGAATCTAGAACATAACAACCTTTAACTAACTCACGCCAGCTATCACTAGACAGTTATGACTACCTCAACAATACTTTGAATTAGTCACTATAGTTAGTGCTTAATATGCCCCCTCAAACGAATGGACATAGATAAGCAAGCACATTAGGTTGTTCTTGAGACAGAAACCTTTGAGAACAAAGGTCTTTGGTGAGAATATCAGCGATTTGGTCTTCAGAGGTGACAAATTGAACTTGTAAATCCTTGTGAATGGCAAGTTCACGAACGAAGTGGTAGTCTATATTTATGTGTTTGGCTTGTCATGAAAAACTGGGTTCGAGGCCAAAGCTAACACAAAAACAGTGTCACACCATTTAGTTAGAGGAGAAGGAACACAGAAAGATCCTGAAGAAGCATCCAAACCCAAGATATCTCAGCAGTGGTATCAGCTCATGACCTATACTCAGCTTCAGCAGATGATCTTGCCACAGTAACTTGTTTATTGGCACTCCAGGTAATGGGATTGCCTCCAAGAAATATACAAAAGCCAGAAACACGGAAAGAGAGGACCAGACTGAAAAAGAATGCCTTGATGAAGGGTACGTTTGGGATACCTAAGGATCCTTTTAAAAGCAGCAAAGTGAGTATCTGATGGTGCATGCATAAATTGGGAAAGTGTATTGACAGCAAAAGAGATATCCGATCTAGTAAAGTGAGGTATTGCAAAGCTCTGACAATGCTGAGATGAGTAGTTGCATCAGTGATTAATGTTCCCTCAGTGGCAGTTAACCTGGTATTAGGTGCACATGGTGTCTTGCAAGGATTGCAATCCAGCATTTGATGTTTAAGAAGCAGGTCTATAGCATATTTGGCTTGGTTATACCACCAGCAGTGTATGAACAATGGTCTTTTAAGCTAAAAAGTTGCGAGCTGCTGAACAATGAAGTCCATACAGGCAGGAGCATTACCTTTATATCATCCACGCATAAAAGAAGAACCAAGAAGGAATTTCCTCTTCTACAAGTAAAAAGAGATTAATCAGCCTGTGATTCTTTAAATCCCAAAGAAAAAATATGAGTAGAGAATCTTTCAAGCCAAGCTCTTGGGGTTTGTTTTAGCCCCCATATAGAAATGTGCAATTTACACACATAGCCAGGGTGAATAGGATCAATGAAGCCAGGAGCTTGAACCATAAAAAAGCGCTTGGGGAAATCCATGCAAGACGGCAGTGCTTGCATCCACTTGAGCTGCCAGGGATAGAACCAATCTCCCAGTTGTTGGTTTTACAACAGGGCTAAAGTCTCTTCATAATGAATTCCTGCTGTTTGATGAAACCCTTTGGCCACTAGCCTAGCCTTATATCTTGCAACACTGCCATCTGGATTATACTTGCCTGTACACCCATTTATGACTAACAATATTCTTTTGACGGGGATGAGAAACTAATGTCCAAGCCCTTGCTGTTGAAGGGCTGAGAATTCCTCAGACATGGCATACACCATTGCTCAATTTTAGAAGCAACTGAATAGATAGTAGGCTAAGAAATAGATGCAGAAGATAATGGAGTATGAAAGCATGTTTTCTTCTTGATAATCCCATATTTGGACCTTGTTTGCATGTGATGAACATTGGAGGAAATTGGCTGTGGTAGAAATGAAGAGGTAGTAGAGCAAGCACTAGTGTCAGGATGGCAGTTACTGGTGCTGTGGGATCAGGCATAGGTGCAGAAAAAAATATGTGGTCGATCATGGATAGGAATGGTTAAAAACATAAGTGGCAGAGAAGAGGAAGTACGGAAGTCAGAGGAAGAAGAGGTCCACTGAGTATAGAGAGGAATAGACTGATCATTGGAAGAATGGGACTGAACAGCAGGGGAAGAGCTTGTGGGAAGAGCAGAATTGACCACAGTGGGAGGAAAAGAAGTAGGTATGGGTAAAGAGGGAGCTGATTCAGAAGAAGTTGAAGTAGAAGAGGAAGGAGCTGGACCAAGAATAGATGAAACAGCACAAAGATTAAGAAATAGAATAGAAGACAACCATTCATCAGAAACAGGAGATGTAGAGAACTGTTAAGGAAAAAAGGATTCATCAAATATAACATGTCTGGAGGTATACATTTTGTGAGAAAAAAATGTCATATCAGAGATGACCTTTAGTAGCTGTAGGCTTTGTGAGGAGAAATGTCATAGCAGAGAGAACCTTTAAAAGCTGTATGATATCCCAGGAAAACACAAGAGATGGTTTTATGATTTTATTTGAGGTATAGGGACTTAAGAGGGAAAAACATTGGCATCCAAAGATTTTAAGAGAAGAATAATCAGGTGGTGAAGTTAAAAAGGAGAGACATTGTGAAAAGCACAGGTGTGGGCATAAGATTGATAAGTTGAACAGCTGCCGCAAAGGCAAAAGACTAGAGCTGTCTCTACAATGTGTGTGTGTTTCCTTACCATCTAAGAAGCATGGACACGGACAACCGCACACATATTTTCAAAAAAATGCATAAAAAATGCAAGACCTGACATGTAGGAGAACACATGCAAAACATATAATATTTTATTTTTATTATGCCATATATTTGAATATTATATATTTATTCTATATCAAATATTTATTCTCATCAAATTCATTAATCTTGGGTATGTTACTTTGGCAAAAAAGAAAAAACTGGACATTGTGTGTTCCTAGTGTGTACCTAGCGTGCTTGACTGAAAAAAATGGGACACTTCCTTTGGCATGTTTGATACGTGTCAGACAGTAGTATGTGACCCTCCAGAGAGGTGTCCATGCTGTATAGCTTTCCACAACATGATTTTGTTGTGGTGTGTGGACAAGAAAGTTGATGAAAGTTGCCATGGTGAGACCTAAATGAATGAAATTCCTTACTCAAACACTCACCCCCACAATCAAATACACAAGACTTTAATTGTAGTAGAAAATAAAATTTTCACATATGCGTTAAAATGACAAAAAGGTGGGAAACACTTTAGATTTATACGAGGGCTGCTATATCACACCAAGATAATTCACCAAAACTTTTCACCTCCAATGTGGATTCTTCTGTAGCATGGTAAGCCTGACTATTTATTAATTATGATGGTCCTACAGATACAGATGGCTTTTATTACATCAATACACTTGGGAAGTGAAAAAAAATCATTGCAATAGAATCGGTGATAAAAGCATTTCTCGATTTATATTTCAATGGAAACAACCAGGTGAAACTGGTATAGTTATCTACAAATGGTACATAATATCTATACCCATCTACAGAAACCACAGGGGTAGGGACCCAAACATCACTATGAATCAATTTTAAAGGAGCAGTGGCTCTGGCATGAGAAGGACTAAAATGAAGCTCAGACATTTGCCTTTAAGGCATCACACACAGTTGATTCGTTATTCTTACATAACATAGAATGCCTTATATGAGAAAGAAAAGGATTAGTGAGCATGTAATGAAGTGTGGTATTATTAGGAATGCCCCTTCCTGTCATGCCAGAGTTGATGTTAAATTTGAGCCCCAACATTTGCAGCAGCATGAACAGCTGGTGGAGTGGACTAGGATTGAGGAGCAGAATGCAACCATTGATAGGATATAAGGTCACACCTATCCCGGGCCTTTGTAGAGGACTCTTCCCAATAGTCTGTCCTGAATGGTGAATTGATTATCATGAAAGCAAAATGAACAATTATTATCTTGACAATGTTTATGAACAGGAAGAAGATTAGAAGAAATGAGAGGGACCCTACTAACATTATCAAGCTTGAAAGAGAGTGAATTTTTAGTTTAAAGAGCTTGTAACAATGTGAGAGATAGGTAATCCTTGTCCATTTCCCTGACAGCAACACAGTCATTTCCTTGGAATTCATGGTTGAGAGAGAGATTTGAAAGATCTGAAGTAATATGGAATTCATGGTTGAGAGAGATTTGAAAGATCTGAAGTAATGTGATTAGTTGTAGCTGCTCCTGTATCAGAGACAGTTATCCAATACTTCTGCTGAGATTGTGGCGTGTGTGATGTAGAGGCAGCTATTGCAGTGAGCTCTGTAGGTGGAGTTTTTGTTAGAATTTACCTACACCTACCACCACCTACTACCACACCTACTACACCTACCACCAATTTACCCTCACCTACTCCTCACCTACTACCCAAACCCTCTCCTATATAATGAGCTACTCTAATTTGTAATAGAATACATCAAAACAACTTACATCAATCAATAATACAAGAGTTTTAACATGGTATCAGAGCAGGTTTAGAACCTGATATTTTCGCTTCCCCGGCGGGCGGCAACCTCACCTTAGCTGCCCGCCGGACCTCCACCTAGTCTGCTAAATTTTTTCTACACATACCTTCGCTCCGCTGCATCTTCAACTCTCTCTCTCTGTATTGAAATTCAGGGAGAAAGGCAGACACGGGGCATTCTCTCTCTCTCCTCTCTCTGGAACACACACCACACATGCCTTGGCAGCTCTGGTTCTTGCTCTTGACCAACGAGAAACAGCAGTCTCATGTTTCTCCATGTCAAAGAACGATATGCAACTTCGCTTCAGTTCTGCAAAATCTAACAGCTTCCACCAGCTCTGCTCAATGAGAACTGCACAATCTGCTAGCTTTCTTCTTGTTCGAAAGCTTTTGTATACTTTCTGCAACTTTACTGCGGCTTCATGTTTTGGATTGCTTTCATCCAAAATAGGCAAATGTGTGATTTTCTCTATCATGCTATCTGATCCAGAAACCATCATCCCAGCGCACGTAGAGCAGACACCATCACTTCAGGCCATGGAGTTTCTAATGATTTTGGGTGGGAAAGAAAACAAAAAAAAAAAAAAAAAAAAAAAAAAAAGAGGAGAAGCTTATGGAGCTTCGTTTGGTTTCGGCTTGTAACAGCAAGCAACAGCAGTCATGTTATAGGATGGGTCTGTGCTTCAAGCTTAGGCAGATGGAATTCTGCCCAACTTGTGGAATCTTGTTGCAGTATGAGTGGTTATCTCTGCAACGCACATGGGCACCCACTCAATCTCTCTCTCCCTCTCTCCTCACAGACATCCACTGGGTCACCCACTCAATTTCTTTATATTTTTCTTTTATATTTTTCTTTTAGAAAGAAACGTGTAGGAATCGCGTTTCCATCGAGAGAGAAACGCGATCTTGGCCAAGATGGGATCGTTGGTGAAGAACAAAAACCCTAGGAGAGAGAGACAGAGGAGAGAGAGTGTGAAGGAAGAGAGTGAGAAGACAAACCTTTGACTCCAGTATGTAGTGCTCTCGCCTCGCGATCTGCTCGCGATCTACTCCTCTTCGCTCTCGCCTTCGATTGCCATGGCCATCGCCTTCGATCTGCTTCTTCTTCTTCTTCTTCTCTCTCTCTCTCTCTCTCTCTCTCTCTCTTTCTTGTCGAGTTGTGTTTCTGTCTTCCCCCCTCTCGTTTCTAATATATAATAAATATAATAAATAATATAATTTGTTATATAATAATAATATAATAATATAATAAATAATATAATTTGTTATATAAATAATATAATTTGTTATATAATAATATAATAAATCTAATTAAATCAAATATAATAAAAAAATATAATAAGATTTATAAAATAAATCATTATTTTATTATTTTACTGTTTTTTAACATATTTTATTATTTTACTGATTTTTATTTATAATATATATCAATTAAAAATTAAAAAATATATATAAATAAATTAAAAATATTATCTATAAAAATAATACCTAAGATAAAAATAATAAATATATTTAAAAATAACTATTTAACTCACCTTTATATAATAAATATATTTTAGAAATAACTACTAAAAAAATATATATATATATTTATTACCGCTTCCCGAGGCGCTCCCAACCTAAGAAACTTCTATCAGCTCACGCTTCCCCGCTCCCGCTCCCGCCCCCGCTCCCGCTTCGTGCAACTAAGGTCCAAAGTAGTGTGGCCAGTTTTGTCACAGATTTGACAAACTGGTCTGGAAAAATCCTAAGATGATGATGGAAATTGGACTAAGAAGAACCATGATCTGGATTATGATAACCAAAATTAGGTATGAATGTTCCAGAACAACCTCTGTTAGTTGCACATCTGCCAGGACCTCTATGAATTGTTTTGGGAGAATCTGCCTTGAATTACTGGAAGTGACGGCCTTAGCCATTGGACATAATCTGAAGTTTCCTTGTGAGAAAACTCCTATGAGTGAAGTAACACATCATGATCTTCAAATGAGAGCTGCTCATTTCGAGTTCTGATTGCTGAATATCTCAAACAGATTTGATACATTGCGAGTATGAATCAATTGTATCAGTGCTTTTCTTGATATTGTGAAGCTCTGTTTGAGATTCAAAATATGTATGTATTCTAGAAAATGAAGTGAACCTACTCTCAAGTGCATTCCAAACCCCTGGAGATGTAGTTTGGCGAAGCACCATAGCAAGTGTAGAATTGATCAATGTGGTCAACGCCTGATCTGCAAAGGTGAAAAAAATAGAGGGGGAGAGCTTCTTGCAGCCATGAGAAATGCAGGAGGAAGGTGAACAAAAAAAGAGAAGAAAATTTAGAAAGAGGGATTGGTTTAGAAAGAGTGGCCATATTTGGTTTGTATTTGTGAAACAATTTTGAAAAATAGTTTTCTAAAAAGAGTTTCTGAACTTTTAAATTTTTTTTTGTATGTTTTAAAATAGTTTTGGAGTTTTGGATGATATAATTTTTTTTTTTTTTTTTGTAGTTGAATAGATGAATGTGAGAGAAAAAAATGATTGATTGATGTGTAGGATGTGAAAGAAAGAGAGAGGAGAGACAAAAAAAAGCCTAGAAGATCATATGCACGAAGAATTGCAGTTACTTCCACAGAATAATATTTGATGAATGCTTGATTGGAACTTGGTTTGTTATATTTGAAAGTAAAAATAATGGATTCTGACGAATATTGGTAGATCTGGTTTTAGTCATTGCTCTTTCAAGCTTTGATACCATGAAAGAATGAGATATTGCATAAACTAAACTATGAACCACAGAGAGAAACACGAATACAGAAGTCACTCAAGATCATCTTCTTCTTCTCATATCACATATCAGTATAAGTCCATGGATGCATATACAAAATGTGTTGAGCTGAATCTAGAACATAACAATCTCCAACTAACTTATGCCAGCTGTCACTAGTAGTTATAACTACCACAACAATACTCGGAATGAGTCACAATCATAGTCGTTTTCATATTATAATTTCTTGCAGTTCATTGAGCAACATTTTGTGGGTTTTGTTTGTTTGTTTGTTTGTTTGTTTTTTTTTTTTGGCAGAAATTAGCAGACCTCTCAGCCTCTCTAAATCCCAGATTGATTGATGGAATATTGCTCACTAAGTTCGACACCATTGATGATAAGGTAAAAATTATATATATCTACTGCAAGATGTTTGAATTGTTTGATTTACAATGGCTGAAATTAAATGCATTACTTGAATCGGGTTGATAATGATATAATATGTAGGTTGGAGCGGCACTGTCGATGGTTTACATATCAGGAGCGCCTGTCATGTTTGTTGGGTGTGGACAGTCGTATACCGACCTCAAGAAGCTCAATGTCAAGTCCATTGTCAAGACACTCCTTAAGTGAGAGTATTGAGTGCCGGTCTCGCCACCTTTCAGTTACTTCTGCATGCCATCTTTAAGTCTATTTTGAACCTGTGTGTCTGCGCTACAATCTATGTACTGTTCCCATGTGATCTCATTACTTTGATTTTGGAGGTGAATTATTAGTTGCTTGTTGCAGTAACTTCTCAGACTTGTTTCATTTGTTGATCTCTCTCTCTCTCTCTCTGCAAAATAGCAGCTATGGTAGATGAATTTGAACCAGGCTAATATGGAAAATGAGAAAAAGAAGGGGAAAAAAAATAAAGCGAAAGATTGAGTAGTAGGATGTTCAAACTTGATGAATTTCAAAATTTGTTTAAGTTTTTATTTATTATTTATTTATTTATTTATTTATTTATTTTACCCTAATTAAAGGAGATTTTAATTGAGCCAAACTTGTGTGGCAAGATTTTTTATAGTCTATATAATTAAATTAGTAGGTAGTTCAAAGTCGACTTCAAAACTGGACTAGTTTTGAAATAGATTCGAATTTGATTTTTTACGTTACAAGTTGATCTTAAATGATGTTTTAATTAGTTAAACACCAGCTCAAGTGACTTGGGGATAATGAAAGAAAAGTTCAACATTGTTCACTGATAAAAAAGTTATTTTTTAGTAACTTTTCAAATGCATTAATTAAAAAAAATTTAAAAAATCTCAAAAAAGTAAATACGAACCCTTATTTAATTCACAAATATTTTTGTTTTTGTTTTTTGTACTATTGATTTGTCCATGATAATATGCCAATGACGACTTCAATTTTTTTTGTTATACGTTAATTTGCTTTTTATCGGATTTTTTTATATTAGAAAGTGAAAAATTTGGATCACTAAGTCTCAAAATGGATTAACTACTTAAACACACTAAAATTGAAATGATTCAAACCTTATTCGATTTCATTTGTTTTCTCATCTCCTATAGTTTTCTTATAATCATGTCATAATTTATTTCAATTATAAGTTACCCACTAACTTCATAGTTTTATCTGTTAATATTCCTACATTTCAAGTTATCAATCTAAACCTACAATCATGAGCTCCTTTCTTTAGTCGTTCAAGAAATTGCACTAGCCTCTCTTTCACTATACCTACCCAGCGCCGGTGCGATACCATGCCCTAATTAATTAAAATATTTAATTTTCAAATGATCTCTGGGAATGCTCTAGCTCATGCTTTTACATATTCATATTCATAAAGGATTGGATGAAATTTTTTATGTGTTGGAAGCTACTAATACATAAGTCTTATTATTCGGGCTTGGAATTAAGAGGGAAACAAAATCAACAAATTTTTTTGAATAAGAAATATCATCTATACTATTATTTATATATGTGAGCATTGGACTTGGTGTCTAAGTGTTTGGTAGCTTCTCCTTCTGTCATGTGATAAATTTTTTTATTATAAAATAACAAATTATTATTCAAAGGTGTGAGCAAATTTTTACATTAGTTTAGATTAAAAAAATAAAAAAGATTTGGGCTTAAATTGCTAAAGTTAAAAACTCGAAATTTATTTTGTTACAAGAGTTAAAACTCTAGTTTTATTTATTTATTTAGTTATTTATTTATTGGTAAGAGTAGAGGGTGGTATGTGAGCAGTGAGACTCCCCATGTGTCTCACACTAGTGATTTGAGCGATTCATCTGATGTGTAGATAATTTATAGAAATAAAAAATTGATCTGATTATCATAATTACATGATATATGCAATTAAAAATGAATGGTCTACATATAAGGGCTTAGAAGATGAAAATTTCATATCATCACAACAGAGACTCATGCGAGGCGTAAATAACACCCTTTTTCTACAAATTTAGTGGCCGTTTGGGGTTGGCGATTTTTAGTGACTTTTTTAATTACTACATTTTTTAAAGTTGTTAAAAAATTTATTCACCATATTTGGTTTCAGAAAATAGAATTTTTTGTTTTTCATGTATTTTTTTTATTTTTAGTGAATTTTTTAAATATTTTACGTAATTTATATTTTTTATTTTTTATATATACCTAATCTAAATACGCTTAAAAATATAATATTTGTGGAAAAACAGTGGCTTACTTGGATGCAATTCTTTCTTTCTTTCTTTTTTTTTTTTTGGTCCCCCTCTTCCTCACTATGGCCGGCTGTATAGGTGTGTATATAAGGGAGAATGTCTGGCGTCTATATAGAGAAGTGAATTTTGGTCAGGGTTGAAAAGACCTAAAAGCCCTTGATTGGGTTTGAATTGAATTTATGATCACTTGGTTGAAATGGAATAGAATGGAGGTAGATTAAGCACTTAAGCTCATTTAATAAAGGACATAGTTGACTTAAGGCTTTTACTTGGAGGCCAAGAAAAAAACACAATCCCTTAAATTAAGTCTTGACCCACTAATATATTTTTTTCCTTTTCCTTTCCTTTTTTCTCTCTTTTTTTTTTTCCTGAAAATTGTCATTCACCCCATCGATTGCCATAAAGTTCACTTGCACACACTTTTGAAAAAAATTGTAAAATAACCTATAATTAGAAAACTTTAATCTGTTTTCTCCAATTGCAACCCTATATGCCTCGTATCTCATTATTGTATCATGAATATTATTTGATTTGTGATTTAATCTTCCCAACATATGTGATCTTTAATTGCAGTTGCAACTCTTATTACACTTGAAAACAAATTTGTGCTCTTGTTATGTATAATGTCACTCTCTCTTCGATCTTATCATGGCCTTCTTTGCTTGCTTGGGAGAGGAGACTGCTAAGTTTCTGCATTCTTTAACTATGTTATTTTTTTTATGAGCTTTACTATGTTTTGTGACCAGATTCTCAAGATTGCCAAAGTTGACTCTATAATGAGGAATATTTAGCCTGTAACATGACATTGCTATTTGAATATCCTACCATGAAAGAAACGCTTAAACTAATACGCTAATGGTAGTGATTATCATTACAAGCCTATGTAAGAAAACATTGACAAGTAGCATAGGAAATTTGCATTGTGGTAAAAAAAAAAAGAAGTGAGAATTAGCGTCCTAGACCCAAGAAGCTCATGCCTACGAAGACACTAAGTGGCACAAAATTTTGGAGAAATAGGACTAAGTTGGTTAGAAGTGAAGAGGTAGTAGAGCAAGCACAAGTGCCAGGATAGCAGTTACCGGTTGTGGGATTAGGCATAGGTGCAGAAAAAAGAGGAGGTCAATCATGGATACGAATCGTTAAAGACATAAGTGGCAGAGAAGAGGAAGTATGCAAGTCAGAGGAAGAAGAGGTCCAATGAGTATAGAGAGGAATAGACTGATAATTGGATGAATGGGAATGAACAGCAGAAGAAGAGCTTGTAGGAGTAGAACTGACCACAGTGGTAGGAAAAGAAGTAGGTATGGGTAAAGAGGGAGCTGATTCAGAAGAAGTTGAAGTAGAAGAGGAAGGAGCTGGACCAAGAATAGATGAAACAGCACAATGATTAAGAAATAGAATAGAAGACAACCATTCATCAGAAACAGGAGAAGTAGAGAACTGTTAAGGAAAAAAGGATTCATCAAATATAACATGTCTGGAGGTATACATTTTGTGAGAAAAAATGTCATATCAGAGATGACCTTTAGTAGCTGTAGGCTTTGTGAGGAGAAATGTCGTAGCAGAGAGAACCTTTAAAAGCTGTATGATACCCCAGGAAAACACAAGAGATGGTTTTATGATTTTATTTGAGGTATAGGGACTTAAGAGGGCAAAACATTGGCATCCAAAGATTTTAAGAGAAGAATAATCAGGTGGTGAAGTGAAAAAGGAGAGACATTGTGAAAAGCACAGGCGTGGGCATAAGATTGATAAGTTGAACAGCTGCCGCAAAGGCAAAAGACCAGAGCTGTTTCTACAATGTGTGTATGTTTTCTTATCTAAGAAGCATGGACACAGACACGGACAACCGAACACATATTTTCAAAAAAATGCATAAAACATGCAGGACACGACATGGAGGGGAACACGTGCAAAACATATAATATTTTATTTTTATTATTACATATATTTGAATATTATATATTTATTCTATATCACATATATATTCTCACCAAATTCATTAATCTTGGGTATGTTACTTTGGTAAAAAGGAAAAAAATGGACATTGTGTGTTTCCAGTGTGTTCCTAGCATGCTTGACTGAAAAAAATGGGGCACTTCGTTTGGCACGATTGATACGTGTCAGACAGCAGTATGTGACCTCCGGAGAGGTGTCCATGCTGCATAGGTTTCCACAACATGATTTTGTTGTGGCGTATGTGGACAAGAAAGTTGATGAAAGTTGCCATGGTGAGACCTAAATGAATGAAATTCGTTACTCAAACACTCACCGGCACAATCAAGTACACAAGACTTTAATTGTAGTAGAAAATAAAATTTTCACATATGCGTTAAAATGACAAAAAGGTGGGAAACACTTGAGATTTATACGTGGGCTGCTATATCACACCAAGATAATTCACCAAAACTTTTCACCTCCAATGTGGATTCTTATGTCGCATGGTAAGCCTGACTATTTATTAATTATGATGGTCCTACACATACACATGGCTTTTATTACATCAATACACTTGGGAAGTGAAAAAAAACAGTGCAATAGAATCGGTGATAAAAAGCATTTCTCGATTTATATTTCAATGGAAACAGCCAGGTGAAACTGGTATAGTTATCTACAAATGATACATAATACCTATATCCATCTATAGAAACCACAGGGGTAGGGACCCAAACATCACTATGAATCAATTTTAAAGGAGCAGTGGCTCTGGCATGAGAAGGACTAAAATGAAGCTGAGACATTTGCCTTTAAGGCATCACACACAATTGATTCATTATTCTTACATAACATAGAATGCCTTATATGAGAAAGAAAAGGATTAGTGAGCATGTAATGAAGTGTAGTATTATTAGGAATGCCCCTTCCTGTCATGCCTGAGTTGATGTTAAATTTGAGCACCAACATTTGCAACAGCATGAACAGCAGGTGGAGTGGACTAGGATTGAGGAGCAGAAATGCAACCATTGATAGGATATAAGGTCACACCTATCCCCGGGCCTTTGTAGAGGACTCTTCCCAATAGTCTGTCCTGAATGGTGAATTGATTATCATGAAAGCAAAATGAACAATTATTATCTTGACAATGTTTATGAACAGGAAGAAGATTGGAAGAAATGAGAGGGGCCCTTATCAAGCTAGAAAGAGAGTGAATTTTTAGTTTAAAGAGCTTGTAACAATGTGAGAGATAGGTTATCCTTGTCCATTTCCCTGACAGCAACACAGTCATTTCCTTGGAATTCATGGTTGAGAGAGAGATTTGAAAAATCTGAAGTAATGTGGAATTCATGGTTGAGAGAGATTTGAAAGATCTGAAGTAATGTGATTTGTTGTAGCTGCTCCTGTATCAGAGACAGTGATCCAATACTACTGCTGAGATTGTGGCGAGTGTGATGTAGAGGCAGCTATTGCAGTGAGCTCTGTGGGTGGAGTTTTGCTGTGATAAGCATAGTTCATTCTATGGTAGCAGTCCAAAGCAGTGTGGCCAGTTTTGTCACAGATTTGACAAACTGATCTGGAAAAATCCTAAGATGATGATGGAAATTGGACTACGAAGAACCATGATCTGGATTATGATAACCAAAATTAGGTATGAATGTTCCAGAACAACCTCTGTTAGTTGCATATCTGCCAGGACCTCTATGAATTGTTTTGAGAGAATCTGCCTTGAATTACTGATGTGACAGCCTTAGCCATTGTGTGGGATATCATCACCCATGTGAGGGATGATTCTCCATGTGAAGAAGGAGTTGGCAATGTGCAAAGCCAACACAAGAGCTGGCCATGTTAGGAAACCTTTGGCCATGTGAAGCCAACACACAAGAGAGTTGGCACAAGCTGGCCATGTGCTGGCCAGCCCCTCAATCTCTATTCTGTTAGTGTATAAATGGAGGCTGAGGGGAGGGTTTGTGATAGAGATCATAAATTAGAGAGTGAGAGCTGTGAGTTGAGTGAGTTTCATCTCCTCCTCTATATTTGTATTTTTGCTCCATTTTAGTGATAATTCTCATTTCTGTCCGTGGATGTAGGCATTGGGCCGAACCACGTAAATATTGTGTTCTCTGTGTGTGTGAGATAAGTTTCTGGGTGTCTTTGATCCTAACAAAGTGGTATCAGAGCTAAGTTGTACGTTTTTCAGAAAAACAGAGTGTTGTTTCGAAACTGCCCAGAAATCGTATTGCTCGAAATCAGTTTTTGAGCATACCAGGGGCAAGGGCTCGACGAGAGGAGTCCAGAAATATAAAACAGACACCCAACGGAGGCCGGACGCGCCCTCACGCGCCCCTGGAAGTTTGCGCGTGAGTCCCAGTCGCGACACGCGCCCACACGCGCCGTTCAGGCCACCGGCGCGTGGTCCCAATCTCACCCACGCGCCCAACGCGCGGCGCAAGGAGGACGACGACTGAGGGAACAGCGCGTGCCATACACGCGCCATCAACACGCGCGCGGGCCAGCCGAGTCTTCAGCCGAGCCGAGTCTTCAGCCGCTGACCGAGCCGTTGACTGAGCCGCTGACGTCAGCCCGACGCCAGCCGATCTGGAGAAATAATCTGGTGCTTCTCAGGCGCACCAGATTCTGCCGATCTGAACCGTTAAAATTGTTTTGGCTTGATCGAAGCCATTTGGAGTCCGGTTTTGGTGATCCAATAGTGGTTTCCGACTATTTGGAGTATTCCGGACACATCCGTGCGGTCAGATTTTGCAAATAAGTTTTCAAAAATTTGCAGTTTTTATTTTGGCAATCCGAAGTACTTTTCCGGCTAATTTGTGCAGTCCGGACTTCACAGCAAAGCCTGTTTTTCAAACAGAGATTACTTTCTGGATGATGGAGGAATCCACATCAGTTTCAGGGCCGATGATTCGGTTGAACGCTTCTAATTATGCGATATGGAAGCCGCGGATGGAGGACGTCCTGTATTGTAGAGATTTGTTTGACCCTATAGCGCTAAAGGGGGTCAAACCAGATGGAGACAAGGATGGGGACTGGATAAAAACCAACCGGAAGACTGTCGGTCAAATCAGACAGTGGATTGACCACAGTGTGTTCCACCATGTTGCCCAAGAGACAGACGCCTATGCCCTATGGATGAAATTAGAGGGCATGTACCAGTCCAAGACCGCACGAAACAAAGCCTTGATAATGAGAAGGCTTATAAACCTGAAGCTGAAGAATGGTGTGTCTGTTGCTGAACACACCAGTGAATTCCACAGCCTTGTGAACCAGCTTGCATCAATCAAAATGGAGTTGGAGGATGAGATGCAAGCATTATTATTACTCAGTTCCTTACCAGACAGCTGGGAGACGTTGGTGGTTTCTCTCAGTAATTCTGCACCCGAAGGGAAGCTGACCATGGGGATGGTCACAGACGCCTTATTCAACGAGGAGGCAAGGAAGAAAGAGATAGAAGGAGAGCAGTCCCATGCCCTTGTCACAGAAAGTAGAGGCAGAGATAGAGAAAGGAGCAGAGGTAGAGGAAGAAGTAAAAGCAGAGGGCGTTCACAGTCCAGACAGGACAACACGAGGAGGTGTTTTTACTGTGATCAAGAGGATCACGTAATAAGAGATTGCCCAGAGAAAAAGGCGGACAGACAAGCCAAAGAGAAGGCTAAGGGACACGGAGGTCCCTCAACTACAGCAGTTGCAGTGCATTCCTCTGACGATGAAGAGGTGATGCTTACAATCTCGTCAGAGTTGGAGACACCCGACTGGATTTTGGATTCAGGGTGTACGTTCCACATATGTGCGGATAAGAAGCTTTTCTCCACTTATCGAAGAGTCAGTGGTAGCACTATCCGGATGGCCAACAACACAGTGAACAGAGTTGTCGGCATAGGGACAGTGCGGTTCCTTACTAAGGCTGGAAGAAAAGTAATTTTATCTGAGGTCCGACATGTGCCAGGAGTACGGAGGAATCTAATCTCCCTGAGTATGCTAGATCTAAAAGGAAATTGTTTCTCATCTAGTGGCGGGGTTCTTCATGTACACAGAGGTGATAGAGAAATGTTGCAAGGCAAATTGTGCAACAAACTGTATAGACTGGAAGGAGAAGTTTTG
Organism: Camellia sinensis; assembly: GCF_055761805.1. Lineage (NCBI taxonomy): Eukaryota > Viridiplantae > Streptophyta > Magnoliopsida > Ericales > Theaceae > Camellia > Camellia sinensis. The sequence goes on from NC_138964.1 coordinate 46,624,896, forward strand.
ACAAAGATGAGTGTTGTCAAATGCCAGTCGAAGGGTACAAAGAGAGAACATACGCAACCAATGCGTATGATTAAGCAAGGCTTTCATCAGGAATGGCGAAAATGGTGCACGGGAACGCAAGGAGGTAGTTCAAAGATGCACAGATCTGAGCCAGTGAAGCCAATCTTGAAGAAAGTTCAGAGCAAAGAAACCAAATCTGTAGAGACTATGCCAGTGAAAAAGAGAGTTTCTTTTGCTTCCGTGTTGGAGACATTTTGCAACCTCTCAAAAGATGCATAGAAGGGAGGGATGCAATCTCGAGTCGCAAAGTAAACTTTGCAATGCACTCCAATAAGGGGGTGCAAGCACTATGCACGGAGTTGCATAGTGGTAACTTGTACAGACCGGTGGAAGTTGTCTTGGCAGAAGGGCTAACTGTCAAACATCAGTACGGACGTACAAGTGAGACAGAACCGAACATCAGGGATTGCAGCACAGATAACAAGCGTATGTGGAAACGCCAGGAGGTTGTTCAGAAGTGCAGAGGGCAAAGGCTGAAAGTTCAGAAATAAGCTCCGAGCAAGGAAAATTGAGGATGTTGATGTGTCAAACTCTGAAGTTTTCTAGTTGCTCCCGTGTTCATCATGCAAGGAGTTGCACGGTAATGCAAGGGTATCCCGAGCAGGGGGTATAGGGCATCCAATCAGGGGGTGCTTGATACCTTGGCAGCAGGTTTTGTTGTGGATCACCTCACATGGGCTGAGGGGGTGATTTGTGGGATATCATCACCCATGTGAGGGATGATTCTCCATGTGAAGAAGGAGTTGACAATGTGCAAAGCCAACACAAGAGCTGGCCATGTTAGGAAACCTTTGGCCATGTGAAGCCAACACACAAGAGAGTTGGCACAAGCTGGCCATGTGCTGGCCAGCCCCTCCATCTCTATTCTGTTAGTGTATAAATGGAGGCTGAGGGGAGGGTTTGTGATAGAGATCAGAAATTAGAGAGTGAGAGCTGTGCGTTGAGTGAGTTTCATCTCCTCCTCTGTATTTGTATTTTTGCTCCATTTTAGTGATAATTCTCATTTCTGTCCGTGGATGTAGGCATTGGGCCGAACCACGTAAATATTGTGTTCTCTGTGTGTGTGAGATAAGTTTCTGGGTGTCTTTGATCCTAACACATTGGACATAATCTGAAGTTTCCTTGTGAGAAAACTCCTATGAGTGAAGTAACACATCATGATCTTCAAATGAGAGCTGCTCATTTCAAGTTCTGATTGCTGAATACCTCAAACAGATTTGATACATTGCGAGTATGAATCAATTGTATCAGTGCCTTTCTTGATATTGTGAAGCTCTGTTTGAGATTCAAATTATGTATGTGTTCTAGAAAGTGAAGTGAACCTACTCTCAAGTGCATTCCACCCCTGGAGATGTAGTTTGGCGAAGCACCATAGCAAGTGTAGAATTGATCAATGTGGTCAACACCTGATCTGTAATGTTCCATCAATGAACTTCTTGATTTTCAATGTCTGTTAACCTTCCATCATTGATTGTCTTTAAGAAATCTTGCAGAACATTGATTTGATCCACACAAAGCCTAGAAGATCATATGCACGAAGAATTGCAGTTTACTTCCACAGAATAATATTTGATGAATGCTTGATTAGAACTTAGTTTGTTATATTTGAAAGTAAAAATAATGGATTCTGACGAATATTAGTAGATCTGGTTTTAATCATTGTTCTTTCAGGCTTTGATACCATGAAAGAATGAGATATTGCATAAACTAAACTATGAACCACAGAGAGAAACACGAAACAGAAGTCACTCAAGATCATCATCTTCGTCTCATATCACATATCAGTACAGTCGTATACCGACCTCAAGAAGCTCAATGTCAAGTCCATTGTCAAGACACTCCTTAAGTGAGAGTATTGAGTGCCGGTCTCGCCGCCTTTCAGTTACTTCTGCATGCCATCTTTAAGTCTATTTTGAACCTGTGTGTCTACGCTACAATCTATGTACTGTTCCCATGTGATCTCATTACTTCGATTTTGGAGGTGAATTATTAGTTGCTTGTTGCAGTAACTTCTCAGACTTGTTTCATTTGTTGATCTCTCTCTCTCTCTCTCTGCAAAATAGCAGCTATGGTAGATGAATTTGATCCCGGCTAATATGGAAAATGAGAAAAAGAAGGAAAAAAAAATAAAGCGAAAGATTGAGTAGTAGGATGTTCAAACTTGATGAATTTCAAAATTTGTTTAAGGTTTGGTTTTTTTTTTTTTTTTTTTTTTTTAAATTTTTTATTTATTTATACCCTAATTGAAGGAGATTTTAATTGAGCCAAACTTGTGTGGCAAGATTTTTTATAGTATATATAACTGAATTAGTAGGTAGTTCAAAGTCGACTTCAAAACTTTACTAGTTTTGAAATATATTTGAATTTGATTTTTTACGTAACAAGTTGATCTTAAATGATGTTTTAATCAGTTAAATACGAGCTCAAGTGACTTGGGGATATGAAAGAAAAGTTAAACATCAATTTAATTTGTTCACTGATAAAAAGTTAATTTTTAGTAACTTTTCAAAAGCATTAATTAACTTCTTTTTAAAAAATCTCAAAAAGTAAACACGAGCTCTTATTTAATTCACAAATATTGTTGTTTTTGTTTTTTGTACTATTGATTTGTCCATGATAATATGCCAAATTGCCAATGACGACTTCAATTTTTTTTGTTATACATTAATCCGCTTTTTTATAGGATTTTTTTATATTAAAAAGTGAAAAATTTGGATCACTAAGTCTCAAAATGGATTAACTACTTAAACACAATAAAATTGAAAAGATCAACTTGAGAGAATTCAAACCCTATTCCATTTCATTTGTTTTCTCATCTCCTACAGTTTTCTTATAATCATGTCATAATTTATTTCAATTATAAGTTACCCACTAACTTCATAGTTTTATCTGTTAATATTCCTACATTTCAAGTTATTAATCTAAACCGACAATCCTGAGCTTCTTTCTTTAGTCGTTCAAGAAATTGCACTAGCCTCTCTTTCACTATACCTACCCAGCGCCGGTGCGATACCATACCCTAATTAATTAAAATATTTAATTTTCAAATGATCTCTGCGAATGCTCTACCTCATGCTTTTACATATTCATATTCATAAAGGATTGGATGAAATTTTTTGGGTTGGAAGCTAATAACACATAAGTCTTATTATTCAGGCTTGGAATTAAGGAAACAAAAACAACAAACTTTTTTTGAATAAGAAATATCATCTATACTATTATATATGTGAGCATTAGACTTGGTGTCGAAGTGTTCGGTGGTTTCTCCTTCTATCACGTGACAAATTTTTTTTATCATAAAATAACAAATTATTATTCAAAGGTGCGAGCAAATTTTTACATTAGTTTAGATTCAAAAAAAAAAAAAAAAAAGATTTGGATTTAAATTGCTAAAATTAAAAACTAGAAATTTATTTTGTTACGAGAGTTAAAACTCTAATTTTATTTATTTATTTATTTATTGGTAAGAGTAGAGGGTGGTATGTGAGCAGGGAGACTCCCCATGTGTCTCGCTCGAATGATTTGAGCCATTCAATTGATGTGTAGATAATTTATAGGAATAAAAAATTAGATTGATCTGCTTATCATAATTACATGGTATATGCAATTAAAAATGAATGGTCTACATTTAAGGGCTTGGAAGATGAAAATTTCATATCATCACAATAGAGACTCATGCTGCAAATAACATCATTTTTCTACAAATGTATCGATTCACAGGGACAAATGAGAAATTAAATTAATTCAATCGCAAAATTCTTAAATTAATTTTGATTAAAAAGATAAGATTGATTTTATAACTAAACAACAATTAAATAAAATTGAAGAATTAAATTGACAATTAAAATTAGGGTTGGAGATATTAATTTTCAGGAAAAATCCTAGGGTAGAGAATTCACCACTAACCACATGAATGAGACTTAATATCAGCCATCAATCGCAATCCAGTTTGAACTACCCAATATTTCACAACTACAAGTTTGAAATATTAATCAAGAGAGTTGTCGCATTCAACGTACCAGCACGAATCATCTCGAGTGGTACGAGTCGTTTGCTCTAAACTATGTTAGCAAAACGACCCGTCTCTCAAAGCATGACTCGTCCCGTACTTTGAATACAAACACAAAGAATACTAATGTATGGAAATCATTAAACAATCATAGAGAGTAAAATGCCTGAGGAGATGAACGAAACAATTATTAAAAACTTCTAAACCATCCATACATTCATTTAAATCAATTCACAATTAAAGCTCATGAAAAATTCTATTACATGGCTAGGGTTTCATTAAAACCCTAGAAAAGACGACTAGCCACTCATGGAGGAGTGGAAAGAGGAAGAAGATGAGGAAGAAACCCCCATGGAAGTGTCCTTGGAGCTTTGGTAGAATATCACCTCTTTGAAACCCTAGCCTCCCTCTATTCTAAATTAATTTTTCGAACCCTAAGTTTGGCTATTTTTCTCTCTTTTATTCGCAGCAAAACATACCAAAAATTTCGTGCATGCGTCCCTAGGTGGGCCGCTCGTGCGCCCATGTGGGCCGCTCGAGCGGTGGTGGACCGCACGTGCGGTGAAGCTTGGCCGCACGTGCGGTAGTCTAACTGGCTCGGATTCTTCACTTCTCACACGGAGAATCTGCTTTCGCGCCCTTTTTTTTTTATTGAAGTTTCATATTTCCTACCAAATCTGTACAAGTGCACAAAACACATCATCTCCACCAAAAAAAAAAAAAAATTGAAAGACTACAACTGTAACTTAAGTGGCCTCAATGTAGTACCTTTCGGCCAACATCACACCCCCAACTTACATTTTGCTAGTCCTCAAGCAAAACAAAAGAAATAAGAAAAGTAAAATACTCTCAGCCACTTTCGTAGGGATCACGATTACATTTAGCATATGCAACAAGCCTTTAAACCACAAGGTTATCCCAAGTGGACGAGTATAGTCTCGTGAGGGCTTTCAGATGTGATACCCACAAACATCAACATATTCATATCCGCTCAACAACAATTAACCACATTACTCCACACAACAATCAACTTATGTGCCACTACAGTATGATATTAAGACACGATGAGTCATTAGAGACACAGTGGACAAGTATGAAGGAATTTATTGAGCCAAAACCACACTTCAGTTTATACAAAAGTAAAGTCCTATGTACTTGTGAATGCTAGTAGACACATCATTAGTACCCTCGGTGTAAAGTGCAATCTCCATATTAGTTAACTGTCCACTATAATAGCCCAGTATAACTCATAATAACACTGAACATATATAGAAAAACTAAACTGTTGAAACTAAGATTCTCAATTTTTTTTTTCCCTTAACTGAAAGGCTGTGCAATGTACTGATCCATTAAGCTTTCTAGTCAACCCTTATAACAAGCATTGGGCCAATGACTCCCAAACCAGACGGTTTTAGGGCACTAGGTGTAGAGACACCCCTACGGGCTTAATTACTCGAGCTGAAAAGGCTACGAATCCGAACAAGTCATTCTTATTTTTCCTTAACTGTGCAATGTCTAGATCCCTTAAGCTTTCTAATTAACCCATGTAGCAAGTATTGGGCCAATGACTCCCAAACCAGACAGTTTTAGGGCACTAGGTGTAGAGACACCCCTACAGGCTTAGTAACTCGAGTTAAAGAGGCTACGGACCCAAACAAGTCAGTTTTTTTTTTTTTTTAACAAGAATCTTGGCTACTCATTTATTCTTTTCTGCAACCTCAACCATTATCAATGATGTACACCAGGGATTATAATAAAGAGGTCACTGCTATGATAGTGTGTTCATGTGAATTAAGGCATATTCATGACAAGTGTACTAATACCACAAACACAAACAACTATCCTAGTGCAAACATTACATGTGAGTATTTACCCAATAAACCCTTTTTTATACAAGCCCACTATGTTCCCCAATTAACATATGCTCATATCATTACCATACTGGCACAAAGTAAACATTAAGTAAAATGGTGCAATCAAGTGTAGCAAGTACAAACATGAATAGTTATTACAAATACCACAAAGTAAACATTAAGTGAAGTGGTGCAATCAAGTGCAGCAAGTACAAACATGAATAGTTATTACAAATACCCTCACCCCCCAACTGGAATATATCATTGTCCTCAATGTAAGCAAGTAGACATTAGATAGTAAAATGAGAGAGAGGATCTTACCAGACAGCATGGATTCACATCCAGCGAGGCAAGGACACCCAAACACACTCTTGGAAATTTATTTATTTATTTATTTATTTTTTTCGATACAGTATAAAAGAGAAAGGAAAAGAAAATAAAACAAAACAAAATGAATAAGGAAAGAAAATAAAGGAAATATACAGAAATCACTGATGTGGATCTGGCGGTGGTGGTGGGAAATGCCGCTCAAATAGGGCATGCATCAGTGTCCAAGTCTCGAACGCCTCATCATGAACCCTAGTGCCATGTTAAATGAACTGCTGATTAAACTGATCAAATCGCTGCCCACTCGAATCCCGGTATGCAAAGAAGTTAGTTTGCATCAAATGTCGCCTGTGAATAATCTCGGTAAGCCTGGTAGTCGGTCCAGAAATCAACCATAGATTGCTGAAGGGCGGCTTGATTATCCAAAAGAGCCTAATATTGCGCCCTCGTCATACGGAATGGCGGTGATGCGGCGGCGGGCTCGACTGGGGCATCATTAGGATTGGCCGGGGCCTCGGGAAGAATTAGTGGAGGCGGCAGGTGAGCAGTGGTTTGACGCCAGTGGGTTTTACCATAAAATGTGGGCGGCGGAAGATGAACCTCATTGGCCTGAAGTGGGTATGTCTCTTGGGCTTTTATGAGCACTGTAATGAGGTTGGCAAAAAAGAGGGCCCATGTAGCACTGCCCTGGGTATTGCGTATTTTGACTTCATTAAAGACTCGGTGCATCTGATTATAGATCAAAGTAGGGATGTCAACCCAAAATTCGAAGTCAAAAAGATGTAAGGCACGGAGGAACACGGAGGAAGTCCCCTCGCCGCTCTTCCTTGTGGCCAAGAGGAATAACATTCTTTTTCAATACCACATCGAGGAAGAGAAGGCGGCGTGGTAGATTAGCCCACCGGATGCTAGTACGGTTGTCATCATCCTGACGTCCCTCATAAAACTCAGTGACCAGTGCCGGGATGGTGAGTTCCCGAGTGAATACCGAGAACTGTTCTGTAGTGATAGGGTCCGTAGAACAGTGGAGGACCTCGGCAATTGAAGCTGGAGTGACCACTAACTCCACTCCGTCAACAAGGGAGCAAAGAGCTCCCGGGGCCTCGTCGCTGACGTACATATGCTGATAGAAGAGTCGCACAATGCGCGGGTATGCCGGTTCAGTGACGGTGCAGATGCCTAGGAGGCCCCGGTCTTCAAGTTATTGAATACTCCACGCAGTGGTTTGATGGCGACGAAAGAAGTCTACATCAAATGATGTATCACATGCAACTGGTTTGGTGGCCCAAGCATCGGTTGGCACATCCCTAAATGCAATATTGGCATTGCGAGGCCGTTTGGGTGCTCGGCGGGATGATGAAGCTATATCTGCACAAAATAGTTCAACCAACACAACCAAAAATGTGAAACTATTATATTAACACTCATTAAAAATAACATGTATGCATACATCACTCAAAACCGCATCATCCTCACACCACCGAATTGATTGGTATTTATTTATTTACAAACTCAAAGTGGAACTACAAATATGAAATAAATAAGAAAATAAAATTAAATTAAACAATCTACGTTAGTAGAAGAGAAGAAAATAAAATAAAATAAAATAAAAACTAAACTACTTAACAATTAAAATAAAAATAAAAATAAAATAAAATCACTAACTAAACAAGGAAAATAAAAATAAAAACAATCCACTAACTAATTAAACTAACCAGAATTACTAACGAAACAATTTAAACTAAGCAAATATAGGAAATAAAAAATAAACTAAATTATTATTAGTATTAGCCCCTTTATTTTTGAGATTTTTTTTTTTGGGACCGCACATGCGCTGGAGAGGGCCGCGCGTGCATCGATCGTTTTCCTTCACTGCAATTTTTTTTTTTTTTAAAGGATGAACACTAGATCAAGCAAAAAAAATAAAATAAAAACAAAAACAAAAACTCCACAAATTGACTCCTACATCCACAAATCTACACATAAAACAAAAAAAAAAAATTACCTTGAAAAAGTGGAGAAAGAGAGAAAAAGAATGGAGATTCGCCGGAAAAAATGGTGGTCGTCAGAGATTCATTAGACGGAGAGGGAAGTGATGCCGGCGGTGAGAAAGAAGAAAGAAGAAGAAAAGGGAAGAAGAAGAAGAAGAAGAAAAATGGTGGGCTTGTGGGGTTGAGAGAGAGAGAGAGATATGATGAGAGGTAGAGAGAGAAAGGGAAATCTAAGAGTGATTGGGAGAGAGAGGGTTACTTGTTGATACGGGTTTTTTTTTTTTTTATAACAAAAATAGAAAATAAAAATAAATAAATAAAATACGAATTTTTTTTGTTTATATATATATAATTTTTTTTAATAAAATAATTGTATATTTATTTATTTATTTTTAAAAATTTATTTATGTATTTATTTAAAATTTATTTACTTATTTATTTATTTTGAAATAAGTAAATAAATTAAAAAAGAAATTAACAATAATAAAAATAGAAGAAAACAAAACAAAATAAAAATATATATATATGTTTTTTTCAAAAATAGCCAAAATTGTTTAGAAGAAGAAAAAGAAATAGAAATAAAAATAAAAATAAAATGAAATCAGATTAAAATAAATCTGCAGTTTTTTTTTTGGACTGCTCGTTCGCCCATTTGGGCCGCACGAGCACCTATTTATGGCCGCTCCAGCGGCTTGGATTGGGCCGCTCCAGCGACGTGTAAGCAGTATGCCTTTTGGGCAAAATAGTATTCTAATTCAGTTCTGGATGTTTTTTGCTTCTAATGTTTCTCATTAACCCTTTTTATCCTCGCTCCCTAATGAGGTTACCCCTCTCTTTCTCTCTCTCTAGTGGTAAGTAGGTGCATTCAGTTTCATTTTATTATTTTTTACATTAAAAATCTTACCTTTTGCAAGTGTAGTCCATAGTTTATCTTTTTCTTTTCTTCTTTTTAATATCAATCTTATGTGATATTTTCTCCTTTTAGTTATTTTCTTCCCTAGTGCTACTAACAATTGTTTTTAAGGGGCATTCGGGTTTGTATCAATGGTAAGTTGCAAATATAGAACGAGAATAGAAGAGAAAACCATTGTTTAGAAGGTATTAAGATGTGTGCATGTGTATGCATATGTATATTTGCAAGGTTATTGTACCTTAATACAAAGTGAAGTTTTGAAAAGTGCTTTTAGAACTAGGTTTTGAAGTTACACCATCATGGTTTTCACACTCATGCACACCTTGGTGTAGACACCCCATTTTTGACCGACCTTAAGACTCAGACATCACCAACTGAGCGCTCGGTGATGTTGCATATTGTGCTCGTTCTGAGATTGCAAAGTCTCGGCTGAGAGCCTTGCCTCCGGGCTTCGGAACCTTTTCGTTCCTTGCCTCGGTTTGCGAACCAGGTCTTGTTTTCTCTTCCTAAAGGGAGGGAGAGGTCTCGTAGACCATCTCTCAGTGGCCGTAGGGTACGTTTCATGGTCGTAGGCCATTTTTCCCGTTTGGAGACCAGTTTTTGATTTTCGGAGCCGTCGGCTGTGTGCCTCGGTTCGGGACAGCTTAACTACCTCCGTTTGCTCCGATTTTTGGTACACACCTTGTTTCCTCTCCTTAGAGGGACACTGTGGCCCAGGAGACCACCTTCGTGGTCGCACGCCACTTTTGATGCTTAATAGTCAGTTTTTGGGGCCCCTGGCTGCGCGTTTTGGCCCCCGAACCTTCGTTTCGCATCGGTGTGGTTTCATTTTTGGCATGGACCCTACTTTCATTGTTAGGAAGGTGGCAGTAGGGTGGGAGACCACCTTTTCTTCTTGGAGACCACCTTTCCCCGGTCGGCCGGTTTTTCTTGACAGGTAAGTGGTCTCCCTCACTTTTGAGCCACAATTTCTGCTCTTCCATACCACCATTGAGTTGCATTCACCTAGGAGACCACCAATATGGGTAGGCCGACCACCTTTTCAACTTGAACCTTTTGACCCCTGGTCGGCCGACCACTTGAGCTGGTTGGCCAGCCTTCTGCTTTTTTGTCTCTTTGAGTGCTATCCAACTGTGCCAGCTGGGAGGCATTTACCCCATCCTCCGAGGATTGACCCTTTTGTTTTGGCTTCTTAAAGAAGCTTGGTCCCTTTTGCTTAGCTTCTAAGAGAAGCTTGACCTTTTGTTGAGCTTCTTGAGGAAGCTTGACCCCTTTGGTCTAGCTTCCTCAAGAAGCTTGACCCTTTTGGTTTAGCTTCCTTTAGAAGCTTGGCCTCTTTGCTCCAAGCTTCTTAGAGAAGCTATGGACCTCCTCTTCTATAAGAGGGAGGCTCTTCCTCATGAGCCAAGGTTGAGAAATTTTGGCTAAGGCATACACCTCTCTCTCTCTCTATATCATTCTCTTTTGGTGTCCAAAACTCCTAGTTCTTGGCCCCATTGCACTACACCTCCAAGCACAACACCTCCATGGTCAACCTAAGCACCTAGGAGCTCATTTTCAGAGGTTGAAGAGTTCCTATTTTGGTCCAGAAGCTGCTGGCCTTCTTCTCTACAAGGGTAAGTCTCTATTTTCCTCTTTGTAGCCTTATTTTGCTTCATAGTTTAGCTCTATTTGCAAGCATATTTAGGCTTTGTCATAAATTGAAAAAAGTCTTTTTTTGAGCTTCTAAACATGTTTGTTTAAGGCCATTTTTCTGTTGGGGGTCATCTACCCCCTTGCATGCTTCATTTCCTCTTGTTTTGAGCTATGAATTAGAGCATTTGTGTTGGCCTTGGTTTGGCCTTTTAGCCACTGAAATCCAGTGGAATTTTAGTGGCTAACCTGTGTTTTTGAGCCTCAAAATCAGAGAGGGGTGACCCTCTCACCCCTTGTTTTGTTTACTAGCTTTGTTGGCCTTACAAAGGAGCCCCTATTTGCATGTTTCAAAGCCATGTTTTAGGCCACTTTTTGTGAGTTTTGTGACCTACATAGGCTCTTTCCAAAGCCCTTTTTGCCATGTTGAATGTCTATTATGCATGTGTAGAGTAAACCTCTTCAAGGCCTTCCAAAGGGGCCTTTACTTGCATGCTTCCTAGACTCATTTCAGGCCCTTTTCAGTGAGTTTTAGAGCCCTTATAACCTCTGTCCAGAGATAGTTTTTCCATTTTGTGTGTCCATCATACATGTGTGGAACAACCCTCTCATTGGCCTTTCAAAGGAACACTTCATTCTAACATGTGTTGACTGAGTTTCAGTGGGTTTTTGGTCGTATTTTGGCATGCCATGTTTCTGTTTTTGGCTGGTTTGGTGGCCCCTCATGTGCTTCATATACATGTAGTGTAAACCATGCTTACTAGCCTATGTTACATGTTGTTTTGGCCCTTCATGTTAGCACTTTTTGGCCATGCCTTAAACTGATTTTGTGCATGTTTTGGATTTCCTTAACTCTGTTTTTGGGTCTTATGGTCGAATGATGCTTGTTTTGCATGCTTGTAGTTCAATATCCATGCCTAGCTTTGAGATTTGAGGTCTATTGCATGCATATACTGAGGTGTTTTCATGCCTTGTGGTCATTATACATCATATTTCAGAGCTTATATGAATGCCATATTCCCATGATTTCCACTCTTTAAACGTGTTTGAGAGTTGTGCATAAATGCCTCATTTTCAGACCATTGCATGAGCTTCGTTTCTTTGCATGTTGAGTCATCATTTTGGGCCATTTTTCCATTGTTTCAGACCTACCTAGGGTCTGTTTGGGGCTGATTTTGCCATTTAAACATTACTTTGTGTACCTCTAGTGTAACCTGCTTCACTAGTTTCGGTATTCGAGCCATCTTGCATGCATTGTGTGACATATTTGCATGATTCGGGACCATTGTACATTATGTTTCAGAGCTGGAAAATGTGTGTTTGCATGCCATACTTCATCCTTTGCCATGCTTAGTTAGAGTTGCATGTTGTGCCGTAGGATCGGTCCTTTGCATCCGTGCATGTTTGTATGTATTTCGGTTGTCTCATTTCCATCATATGGCCACTGATGTGAGTGTGGCTGAGGTCCACTCATATTGGTGTAAGTCCATCTTGCATTTGTATATGCCATTTAGTTTATGTGCGCATGATAGTCTTCGTAAGTGCATTGTGTATGCCATGTTATGTCACGTGCATTGTGTATGTCATTTTAGCCCATAGCATTGCGTATGCTAGGTTGCATGTTAGTCGTATTGTGTATGCCATCTCATTGCTTTATGTTTCGAGTAGGGTTTAGTCCGAACATAGGAAACGAGGGACGTTTTGTACTCCAAGTGACGAAATGTGCCTCGATTCTCGATCGCCGACACTCTTGACTGTCCATGATAGAGTTGTTGGCTTTACTTGCTTATATGTGCATTCATTTCACATCGAGTCGTGCAATTCGACTTCTCTGCCATCATGCATCGAGATGCATGATTGGTGGCACGAGGATTGAGGACTACACTCCCTTGAGCTTGTGCAAGGATGGGGAGAGTGGTCATGCACACATTTGTTGAAAATACATTGCCTTTTCTCTCTCTTGCCTTTGTTGCAGAAAAACCAGAAACCAGAGGTGGAAACTGGTCGGCCTACCAAATTTTCTGGCAGGCCGACCACCCTCTTTGATCTCCACCACAAAGGGTGGTCGGCAGGTGGTCTCCCATGCTAATAACTGGTCGGTGGCCTTCCCAAGGTGGAGTTTCAGCCTTCTGGAGCTTTGTGCAAGTTTCTGAGATCAATTGCAAACAAATGCGAGGCGAGGCGTCGCGATGGAATTTCCTGATAAGGCAACCCGAGTATGCATGCATCCTTTATCATTCGGAATAGAGCTGAGGCAGTCCATTGCACGTAGCATAGCATGCTAGTTTACTTTGCTTACCTAATTCATTTGTTAAGTAATTAGTATTGTGTAATAATTTGTTATTTATTTTGGTTGTGTAATATTCTTTCAGACCCTCCGAGAGAGGGCCAATTGTTGTAATAATTGTGCGTGTGTGTGATGTATGTCTTCCAACCCCACGTCTTTCTCCTTTTTATTTACCAGCTTATGATGGTTAGTTAGGGCATGCTTTAATTAGCATACTTATGATAGCATGTTTGCATTCATTCATCTGTCTTGCATGCACCGGGCTCGGCGCATCATACTAACTGCATTGTATTTCAATTCTAAGTTGAATACTTGTTAGTTGTAGCATTTCACATGCCATCTTTAGAAATAGCCGAGCCTATTGTAGTTGCATTCCTGCATGTGTTGCATTAGGCATTTCAGTATAGTTAGGATCATGCATGGATTTCTAACATAGCTTCTGTTTTGGCTTGGAGTACTCGGCAAGTGTTTATGCTTTAGCATCCTTGCATGTGTGTGAGTGACTGCTATGATAGCATGCTTACCATGAGGCTATGTGCTTATGTGATATACCTGCCTGAATGCCTGTGGGTGAAGGTTGGATTATCTGAATTGGAATAATGCATTGACTGTGAGTTTTAAGCCCACTTGAGAGTGGCAAACCATCAGGTTTTCTAAGCCCACCCGAGGGTGGCAAATCCACGTCTTAGCCTACTTGCGGGTAGCACCATCAAACCATTTCCAAAATAAACAAACATGAGATGTGTTGTTCCAATTCAGGCGATCCAATCTATACTTGTATGCTGTGCGCATCACGTAGTAAATCTAGGCTATTAACCGGAATAAGAATACATAATGTTTTCAAAACTCGATATCATGGTTAGTAAAGGCCGATCTTTGATCGGGCGAGCGGGGGTGCTCACGAAGTGACCTTCCCCAACCGTACCCAAGTTCCCGAGTCGAGGCAACTTTGGTGATGACGGATACGTGGCCTTCGGCACGAGTCAGGGTTTCCTAAATGCCCCCAAAATAAAATATTTAGGTGGCGACTCTGTATCTGGCAAAGCAGTCCATGTTTGGCACTTCTTTCTAAAAATTTGTTTTCCAAAACAATTTGTCAGATTTGGACTCTTTGATGATTCATCGGTCTTGCTTTGCACTCTGCGAGATTAGATACAGGACCGTGACATTTGAGTCCCGAACTGTAGTGAGTCCAAATGAACAAAACGGGATTTCCCTCCCGGGGCATTCGGGGACGTCTACAGTTTCTGGCGACTCTGCTGGGGAGTTAGAGAACTTGACTTGAACTCATGATATCTTATTTTGATTACACTTATGTGTTTCTTTGCATTTGCATTGGTGCGCCTAGGACACCGTATTTGCCGTATGCTATTCCTGAACGGTTTGCCGGAGGCTCGCTTTGCGAAACGTGCCATAAGGCTGACTGGTTGCGGGCTCTGCCATGACGGGAACACAAACCTCGATTTTATCGGGGCACCCCTTTTGACCATTCGACCTAGTGCATATTCGGAATCCATAGGTTGTTTGAAACCGTAGCGTGCATAGTGAAACCTTAGCTCCTGACAAAATAGGACAGGGAAACCCTACCCCAACATAGGGGTGTTTTGGCTCTCACTTGCTTGTTATGTGCTTTTAGAGTGCGTCTCTATAGGAATGCATGTATCAGTTTGCAAGTTTGGACATCAGGCCTGCGGGCACCAGTTTAGTATTTTGGGAATTAGTTATCTGCGGGTATCAGATTCAGTTTTTGGAGGCAGTAATTTGGGGGTAATGATCAGTGTTTGAGAACAGTATTTTCAGCTTATTGACTGTGGGTTGTGATGCGCAACTATGTGTTATGTATTTATTTAAAGCCGTTATGCTGTCTGTTTGTCTGGTTGTTTATTTCCTTATTATTGCTTTATTTATCTTTTTGCTAGGTAGTTTAGCACAATTGCTTCAGACCAAGCAAATATCCCCCAAGCACTCTGGACAAGAGGTCGACGGACAACCAGTGTTCCACTCTCTACCCCCGGTTATCAGACGGAGGGCGAGAAAACGCAGTGTATCTGAGCAGAGGTTGCCAGAGCAGTGGTCTACCCCATCAGTGGACAGTTGGGCTAAGGTCTTAATTGTTGCCATAGAGATAGATATACCAGTCGGTCAAATGGATTAGCAGAACACGTCAGGGATGGAGGCAATGATGCGTCAACTCCAAGAAAGTATGAAACTTATGCAGCAGGACGCCGTCCGCCAAGCGAAATTTGCCAAGCAGCAGGCTGCGATCATGGCCCAGCAGGCCGAGCTAATCACCAGGTTGCAACAGCAAAATGGAGCATCTGCCTCGCATCAAGCTCCTCCACGGCTAGGGGTTCAGACACCCGGGGAAACACCAAATGTCTAGGAGGGTACGGACATTCCGATAGGACCGGCTCCACCCCCAATCTTACCCCAGCTATCCAAAACACCTACAAACCTACCGGACACTCCCTTCGAATTCGAGGTCGACCCTACAACATTGAAATTGAGTAAGCTTGAGAAGTTGTTCAAGAAATCCCAAGGGGTAAAATCCATCCCAGACATTGAGGATGGGTACACTGACGTGGCTGTGATGCTGCCAGATAGGTTCAAAATGCCACAAATCGACCGCTTTGACGGATCTGGGGATCCCATGGTGCATCTCCGGTTGTTCTCAGATATACTACGGCCGATGGGCCTCACCAGACCGCAGAAGCTTTCATTATTCGGCCGGACCCTGTCGGGTGTGGCCGCTATCTGGTACGCAAAATTAGAAGACGATGTTAAGCGGAACTGGGATGAGATGGTCGAGGCTTTCATTACACAGTACTCCTATAACACGCAAATCGAGATTACAACCTGTGATCTTGAGACAACAAGGCAGGAGCCTAAGGAGAGCTTTTCGGAGTTCGTAGCCAGGTGGAGGGTGAAAGCCTCAATGATGACCCTAAGGCCTACTGATAAAGATCAAATCCAGATGATTGTGCGCAATCTCCAGCCTAAGCTGATGCAGAAAATGATCGTGCTCCCTTTCCCTACCTTTTCAGATTTGCATGAGATGGGAGTACAGATTGAGGATGCCTTGAAGCAGGGCTTGATTGATAATGACAGAGAGCAACCCAGAAGAACCTTCAACCGCAACAACAATACAGGCACCAACAATGCCGCAAATGCTAGAGCTTCAGAAGTAAGCATGGTCACCACCATTCCCCCTCCAAGACCCATGGCAGCTACACCTTTCTCCGGCGCGTCCGGAAGCAACACACAAACCACCAAATACCAACCTCGAGGCCAGAGAACCTTCACCCCATTATATATGCCCCTGTCCAAGGCTTTGGGGGTATTAATCAAGAAAGGGCACTTAAAGCCCCTGGAGCTGAGGCCATTGCCAAATCCACTCCCTCCCTCTCATAACCCAGCAAAATACTGCGCATATCACCAACAACATGGTCACAACACTGACCAATGTTTTAGATTGCGTCATGAGATTCAAGATCTCATTGACAAGCAGGTGATTATGCCTCCAAAAAAACCCAATGTCACAACAAACCCTCTCCCACCGCACAACCAAGCTCCACCCCCCAAACGTATCAACTTTATCCAAACTGGGGTCGTGTCTTACGATCCTAGCATATATATCACCCCGTCCCACCTACCCAAGCCAGAGGTGCTCCTTCCTGACTGCACTGACTTGTGCATGTTGGACATCTCCAGAACCCAACCCGAACCAATGGTGGTGACTGTCGAAGACAGAACAGGGGAGATTTCAAGGGAGAATGGGATTGTTGAGTCAGAATCTGACGAATCTGGGAGTTTTGCTGAGGAGATATACAGTCCGAGTGACTACATTATATCAGTAGGCCAGGTTGGGCCAAATGTGGAATTGCCGGCAGGGGCAGAGCTTTGTGTGATACCGGGGGATGAATCTGGTCAGAGGATAAATGACTTGGCAGCTGTGGAGGGGGACTTTGCTAACCTCCAGTTTTTCAATGAACAAGATCTAGAGGGTGTAGTAGTCAACTGGTCTGATTTTGAAGAGTCAGCAGAGGTTACCGGGTGGCTTGATGACTTACCAGACGTTGTTGAAGAATCTCAGTTGGAACAGGGCCCGGCAGAGGCAAGAACATCAGTTGTGGCCGGAAGGGCCGGAAATTAGAATGCATCGCCGGAGAGCGCCGGTGCTAAGAATTTTGCTCAGGACTTGGGCATTGTGAATGCGGGAAGTGTTGAACAGCCAGCTGTACTGACGCAGTTGGAACAAGAAAGGTTCGGGGATTCTAAGAGAATCAGGAAAGCTAAGGCCCCTAAGGGGACTGAAAGTGCTGCGTGCACGAGGATAGAGAATGCTGCGAGCATGTGGACGGAAAGTACTGTGAGTACAATTGTATCGAAACCGAATAGGTGTCTGTCGGCTGTCGACGGAATGTGGTGGAAAGACGATGATCTATGTCTTGCCCACATGGATGAGGATTGGGGGAGCAACCAGCCAGGCGATACCCGGTACATCGGCGAAGTCGATCATATGACTAGAAGCGGGCAGTATTTCAAGCCCCCACATCTAGATCAGTCAGAGGCGTCTGGGAAAGATAAGGAGGCGGAGAAATAGAAAGAGAAGCAACTCGAAGAAGAGGCTGTACTGAAGCAGTTGAAAAGGATACAGGCAGACATCTCCATCTGGGGACTACTTATGGCATCGCGAGTGCATTGACAAGCTGTCTTATCGGCCATGGACAAGGCCAAGCTCTCAATAGACACCACGCCCGAATAGCTGGTGGGCTTAGCTTTTCTGGGAGGGGCTACCCCGATGTTGACTTTCTCTGACAAAGAATTGCTACCTGAGGGTGCGAACCATAACAAGCCACTCTACATCTCTGTGGAGTGCAGAAACAAATGGATACCCATGGTACTTGTCGACACAGGGTCCGCTATCAATGTGTGCCCGGCAAGGACTGCATATGCAATCGGTTTAAAGACCGTGGACTATGTGCCGACAGCCCAGGTGATTCGGGCATATGATAACACAAGAGACAAGTAATGGGGATAGTGAAAATTCAGACCAAGATTGGGCCGGGACAGCATGAGGTAAACTTTTACATCTTAGAAGTTTCTGTGACCTTCAATCTACTTTTGGGGCGGTCGTGGTTGCACCAAGTAAAGGCAGTTTCGTCCACCTTGCATCAGATGGTGAAATACCCCCATGGGAAGGGAGTAGCCATCGTTTTTGGAAATTCGTCGATCCATCCACCGCTAGAAGTATCTACGCCAGTTTTGGAAATTGAGCACGGTATGGAGGATGTGTTCATGTCGGGTTTTACCCTGGCTGAGGCCCGGGTCGTGCAGAACATCTTAGCTGTTAATGAGGGGGTGCATGTTAGCGCACAATCAGTATACCTTATGAACAAGCTTCAACACATCCCCGAGATGGGATTGGGAAAGAGCGGCCGGAAGGGCGTTGCAGCGTTGGCCGAAGTGCCACACAACCCACACACCTTTGGCTTGGGTTATCTTCCCACCAAAGAGGATTGGATTAGGAAAGGTAAGGAGATGACTGGGAGAGCCAGAGCGAAGCAGGTGGGGAAGCCTTTTGAGCTAATGCACCGACCCATCCAGGGTACCCTAAACGGACGCTTTGTCCAGGAGGGGGAGGACTTTCCATTTTGTGGCTTCCCAGAGCCGTGGATAAACGAAGAGAAGCGCCGTGTGCTAGGGTTTGAGATTTTCTTTGACCTACAGTTATCCGGGGATGACGTTGCCAAAGAGCAGACAGACCCATTAGCTGAGGCTGAGCAGAGCAAGAAAGTGGAGTCTGAGGACGCCGAAAGTGAAATGAGGATAGTGCTGGCGTGTCTACTTTCAGATCCTCCGATCGAACAGAAGTGCTTGGGGGATAACTTCTCGATATGCATGATCAGGAATGAAACGGCTGCGGGCCTACCAGCAAACATTTTGGATGCATCTATCGCACCCTCTCTTATTTGGCAGTATGAAGAGGGATTTTTGTCAAGCAGTACCGGGTCAGGTAGTGAGCCGGAATTTGATTCCACCGAGTCTGTTGAGTCAGAATCAGGTTCCAACTCGACTGAGTCTGAGTCCGGTATTCCAGGGGGTGATAACCCGGATACCACAGTCCTGTCTAGGTCGTCTTTTTCTTTCTCTTTTGAGTCTGTTGTAATCGAAGAATTGGACGATTTGGATGTGCTTAATGAGAATGATGTGGCTGTGGTTTCTGAGTACTTTTCTGTGCCCTTGATTTATTGCATTAACTCAGACTTTCAAAATTTTGATGAAAACGACGAGGAATAAATTCCTCCGGTTTTGCAACGCTTAATTGAACAAGAGCAGGAAAGATTTGTTAAACCCTTAATGGATGAAATCTCTACTGTGAATATTGGTACTGAGGAGGACCCGCGGCTGGTCCAGATCGGGTCCACGTTGTCTTCGGAGGAACGCGAGCGCTTAGTCGCTTTATTAAAAGATTTCAAAGATGTTTTGGCGTGGTCCTACGAAGACATGCTTGGAATTGATCTTGAGATTGTACAACACTGGATCCCTCTTGAGCCCGAGGCCCGACCCGTTAAACAAAAACTCAGAAGGATCCACTTGGACTGGGCTCTCAAGATTAAGGAAGAGGTCACCAAGCAAATTGACGCAGGTTTCCTGCTGGTATCCGAATACCCAACTTGGTTGGCCAACATCATTCCGGTGCCGAAGAAGGATGGTAGGATCCGAGTATGTGTGGATTTCAGGGACTTGAATAGAGCTAGTCCGAAGGAAGACTTCCCCTTGCCGCAGATCGATGAGTTAGTGGACTTCACAGCGGGGCATGCTTTGCTTTCGTTCATGGATGGTTTCTCAGGCTATAATCAGATTGTAATGGCACTCGAGGACCGGGAGAAGACTGCTTTCACCACCCCGTGGGGGACCTACTGCTGCAAAGTGATGCCGTTTGGGTTGAAGAACGCCAGAGCTACATATCAACGGGCCGCGACCACGATATTGCACGACATGATCCACAAAGAGGTAGAGGTGTACGTGGATGACATGATTGTCAAGTCCAAAGAAAGAGAGGGCCACTACACCGCCTTGCAAAAGTTCTTTCAAATGATCAGAGAATTTCGGTTACGGCTGAATCCTCAGAAGTGTACGTTTGGTGTTACAGCAGGGAAAATGCTAGGGTTTCTGATTACATAGAGAGGTATCGAAGTCGACCCTTCCAAAATCAAGGCCATCTTAGAAATGCCACCACCAAGGACTAAAAAGGAGGTGCGAGGCTTTCTGGATAAAGTGTAATTCATAAGACGGTTTATCTCAAAATTAGCCTTGACTTGTGAACCACTTTTTGGCCTCCTGAAGAAAGGAAAGAAATTCCAATGGGACGGCCGATGCCAAGCTGCTTTTGAACAGATCAAGGAATACTTACAGAACCCGCCCATGTTGTCACTGCCAGAGCCGGGGAGACCGTTGATTTTGTATCTTTCAGTAATTGAGACTACAATGGGCTGCATGCTCGCGCAAGAATCAGAGGACAAAGTGGAGAGAGCCATCTACTACCTGAGCAAGAAGATGCTGGAGTATGAGACTCGCTACACACCGTTGGAAAAGGCTTGCTTAGCCTTGGTATGGGCTACCAGGAAGCTGCGGCACTACCTGTTAGCTCACTCTGTAATATTGGTTTCACGACTGGATCCCATCAAATATCTTTTCGAGAAACCAACACTTACGGGTAGGCTAGTTCGTTGGTTGCTGTTGCTTTCCGAATTCGATCTGAAATATGTGATGCGCAAGTCAGTCAAGGGAAGAGCGGTAGTGGAGTTCCTAGCCGATCATCCAGTGGAAGGAGGTGAAGCAGTTGAGTACTTATTCCCAGATGAGGACATTCTTCATATCGACGATGAATTTTGGACCATGTACTTTGATGGAGCGTCAAACCAATACGGGTATGGGACAGGAGTGTTGCTAATAGCACCCGACAACTCCCGTATCCCTCTAGCATTCAAACTCCGGTTCAAAGTCTCGAACAACGAAGCAGAATATGAGGCATGCATTGCCGGTCTAGAAGCAGCCCTGGAATTAGGGGCAAAACGGTTGGATGTCATGGGGAACTCGAACTTTGTTGTATCTGAAGCGAAAGGAGATTGGAAAGTCAAAGAAGAAAAGATGATTATGTATCACCAGACCTTGGACTTGTTAATTCCTCGGTTTGAGAAGTTAAACTTTGCTCATCTGTTAAGAGAGAACAACAGGTTCACAGATTCACTAGCAACTCTATCTTCCATGATAGACATCCCGTTTGGAGTCCGGACGCGTCCAGTCATTATCAACCAGATATTTGTGCCGGCTTACGAGTCGATTGCTGCTATAGATGAGGTTCAAGATGAGAACCCCCGGTACTACGATATTTAAAATTTCTTGGAGAAGGAAGCATATCCACCAGGGGTAAATGCCAAGGATAAAAGGGCAATCAGAAGAATGGCTGTTCAGTTCATCATCTGCGGAGGTAAATTGTATAAGAGAGGTCATCTGGAATGCATAAGCTGTGCGTTAAAGCTGAAGAATCAAAACGCCTGATGGAGGCCATCTATGGAGGGGAATACGGTGCACATATGAACGGGGTAATGCTAGCGCGGAAGATCCTCAGACAAGGTTATTATTGGTCCACCATGGAGGAGGATTGTATCGGCTTTGTTCGGCGATGCCACAAGTGTCAGATCCATGCAAACCGCATGAACATTCCGCTGTTGAAGCTGTACAATATGACTTCGCCATGGCCATTTTCAGTTTGGGGAATCGATGTGATCGAGGCTGTCACTCCAAATGGGTCAAATGGGCATGAGGTCATCCTAGTCGCAATAGATTATTTCACGAAGTGGGTTGAGGCCCAATCTTATGCGGTGTTGAAGGCGTCGCATGTTGCAAAGTTTATCAGAAACAACATCATCTGTCGTTATTGGGTCCCAAACGAGGTCATTTCAGATAATGGTTCCCACTTCAAGAAGGAAGTGATTGACTTGTTGGAGAAAAACAACGTGGCTTTTCATAAGTCATCCACATACCGGCCGCAAACCAATGGAGCGGTTGAGGCAGCCAACAAGAACATCAAGCACATACTGCAGAAGATGGTGGAAACCTACCGGGATTGGCCAGATAAGCTGCCGCTTGCTCTGTGGGGTTACCGGACGTCAATTCGAACTTCCACTGGGGTGACTCCGTATTCATTAGTTTATGGGATGGAGGTCGTTCTACCTATCGAGATTGAGGTTTCGTCTTTACGAGTGTTGGCTGAGTGTCAAATAGCCGAAGCAGATTGGCAGCAGAGCAAATTTGAAGAACTCATGCTCTTTGATGAGAGAAGACTAAAAGCACTGTACCATGTTCAAGGTTATCAGCGCAGAATTGCCAGGGCTTTCAACACGAAAGTTAAGTCCAGGAATTTGAAAGAAGGAGATTTGGTGCTCAAGGACAACCGAGCTCCCATCCACGACCCTAGGGGCAAGTTCAGACCCAATTGGACTGGCCCTTACATCATCAGGTCTATCTGGTCAGGTGGAGCTATTGTTCTGATGGACCTAGGTGGCCTAGAGTTCTCACAGCTGATCAGCATGGACAAGTTGAAGAAATATTAACCCTGAGAGGCTCGCTAGGCTGAAAACCCGAGAGGGCGACCTAGGCAAAAGTCAGAGCACAAAAAATTTGAAATTATAAAAACTGAGCTCGCAAGGTTGAAAACCCGCAAAGGGTGGCCTCAGCAAAAGTTAGAGCGTAAAAGAAGAGTGAAAATACTCGAGTGAACCCGAGCCTGAACTACGTAAGGCTTAATTCCCATCTTTGGGATACGTAGGCAACTTCATCCTGAAGTTCAGCCATAAACTTTTTCCCGATCAACTTTGTCCATTTGATCATCTCGGCCATCTTTGTCTATTCAGCATTCAAGAGTTCGGTTATGATCTCCGGTGTAGTGCTTTTCAGACTAGGGACAACTTTCCGTTGCTGTGCAGTGCCGCGGTACTATTCAGACTAGGGGCAACTTTCCAGTTGCTAGGATCCAAAGTTGTGCATCTCAGTGACAGATTTCAGGCGTGTCCAGTTCTGATCCATATCGAAAATGGTTTTGAAAAGTTTTAATAAAAGTTGACTTTGTTCAAAATTAATCTTTTTACAACTTAGATCATTTTTAGACCAAAGTGAAAAATTTTCAGTACCCACAGCCTTAAATTTCATTGATTTTAATACAGAGTTCTTCTGCTCTTGCATACAAATTGAAGTTGCTTTTTATTACATACATAAAGAAAACTTGAAAGTACTAATAAAGCAATAAATCCGGGGCATAGATAAGTTAGGTGTTCCTGCGCCCCCTCCCAAAGCTGGTCGAAGCCTCTGATGCCAAAGTAGGCCCTTCCTATGCCTCTTCATTGAACCAATCCAAGCACTCATCAGACAAAGTGCAACTGAAAGTGGGAGCGGGGGCCAGGAGCTCTCTAGTCCTCCATGCTATGACATACCGGGCAAGCTGTGCGCCTCGGGCTGGGAATGTAGCAGGGTACTCTATCCCCTCTGGCGGGCAAGTTCGAACTGGCGCCGGAACCGGAACGGAAAATAGAAGACACAGTGTGTCATGCCAATCAATTGAATCCCAAGTTGACGGGTCATGTTGTAACTCATTGCCGGCAGATTTAGCCAAGGGCAGCGCCAAGCGATTCGGTTTGCAGACAAACTGCACATCCAGTTGTACCACCACCCCTCATCCAGGGCATCGACCAGGCGTTGTCGAAAAAAGTAGCCGCGAGCTGAGTATACTGGGCAAGACTCCACAATCTGTAACTTGTCCATCAACCACACCTGGGGAGGGATGAAAAATGAGAGAATAAAGAATAGAGAGATGTACGATGAGAGAAAAGTAAGAAAAGGGTTTCGTGAGAAAAACCGAGCCTGAGGGCCGAGTGATGTGAGCAATACATATGTGAGATTGGGTGGGAAACATTACCTGCAATAGTAGTGGGCTCCCCGCAAGCCTAGCCGTCTCCCGGCGATGAAAAGCGTCTAAGCCCATCAATGTCTCAGCCAATGTCATGGCAATGCAACTCTTGCCCTCCTTCAAACCTTGGGCAACCTCGATCAACCGGACACTGAATCCACCAGAGCCCGGGGCAAGCAAGAAATGAGATAGCAAGCATAGGCAAAGCGCGTGTTGTCGATAGCCCTGCCAATGATGGTCGCCGCGGTCACCAGCATCAGAAAACCAGCGAACCAAGCTTGGGATGTCCAGCTCCTCGTCGTGAATCAATGATCAAGCGTCATGCAAAGTGAGGCCGCACATTCATCCTAGGGCTTGGACGTGGCCAAATCGGAGTTGAGGCAAGATTTCCCTCATTGCGCTCGAATTCCATCAAAGCTTGGAAATCTTCGAAAGTAGGACATATCTCTTGCCCGCTAAAGCTAAAAACGTGTGTTACCGGATTCCAAAACCTTGACGTGGCATGGAGAAAAGGAAGATGCAGCGGAGTACGGCCCAGCGTGAATAGTGCATTCAAGCCGAAGCCTCGGAAGTTTAACTTTTTCGAGCCATCCAGAGAAGCAATCCAAGCTGTGAGATTTTGGATGAGGAACGCCTCCATTTTGATGCAAAACTGAGATGAAATGAATGAACCACGAGGCTGGAACTTTTAAAGAGGATAAGGCACTGTTCGGGGGACACGTGTTGAAAAACTGGTGGTTGTCAAACCAGGTGGTCGGCCGACCACCTTTTCTGGTAGGCCGACCACCCCTTGGTCTCCAATGAAAAAAGCTGGTCGGCCAGCTTCCTTAGGTGGTCGGCCATAGAGAGAAACAGTGCTTTGGTCTTGTCCTAGCTTCTAGAAGAGAGTTCCTAGCATTTCCATGCGTCGGGAGTGTTGAAGGTTCGAGTTTACCTTAGTTTCGAATACGTTCCGTCACCCAGATCGTCCGAAATGCATTTGTTTATCGAGTTGTTGTTAAGTCCTGCTTATTGAGTTGTTGTTTTTTCTTATTGAGTTACTGTTTTGCTTACCGAGTTGTTTTGCTTATCGAGTCGTTAGGTTTTGTCAAGTTGTCGAGTTTTGTATATCGAGTTGTTACTCTTTGTTTACTCAACATTGTTCTGTCTTGCTTATCGAGTTGTAAACTTGCTAAGGTTTTGTTGCTTCTTAGTAAGTTAAGTTGTTTAGTTTGTTGCGTCGGTTCACTACCTGACTTGGCAATTTTCAATGCACAAATTCCATTCAATCTCATTTTAGTGCAAAATGATGCAATGCGATGCTAAGAACATAAAGTACAACATTTTTGTGAACAAAAGTTGTTTCATTCCATCATGCTTCCCTTTGTTACAACATTTTACAACAAGGGTACAAGTTTTACAGAAAATAAAGCTGCCTAATAATGTACAATGTGCTACAACTACTAGTAAAAAAAGGCAAATAAAGCAGGGAACAACTGCATCAATGCTATCAACTGCAGGAATAAGAGGCCCTCTTCGTCCTCTTCTGCGGAACAGCCTCTGCACCATCATCATCATCTGGATCGGAGCTGCCATCCTCGGAACCCTTCTCGACAATATCTCTACTACCGGAACCGGAACCGGAACCGGAACCGGAACCGGAACCGGAACCGGAACCGGAACCGGAACCGGAGTCACCCTCTCTGTCAGCGAATGTCTCTAACTGGGGATGCACAGACTCATCCTCCTCACTGGACTCCTCCTCTATGACAGGCACTCTGCGTCCGCCTCGGCCGTGAGTCGAACCCCCTCTCCCAACTCTTCGAGAAGGCCTGGATGGCCCGGCTTGTGGCCCAGTATGTAGCGAAGGCATCTGAAAAGAAAGAGCGCAATTTGAATACATCAGCCAAAGTATGTATATCAGATGCAGATGCAAGGAAACTACATAGAGTGGGTGTATGCAGATACAGTACATAAATGTGGTGTGTGTCAGATGTGCTCTACATATATAGTCAATTAATGTAGTGAAATGTTCAAGTTCAGCATGTCATCAAAAGTATGATAAATGCAAGAAAACTAAAGAGTACCGGGACACCGACAATGGACAACTGCGTCTCTCTCCGCAGGACCATGCCCTCAAGTGAGGCCACCAACCCGAGCAACCCCTCAGTATACTCGCTGGGAGGCTGCAGATGCAAGTGCAAGTCATCAGTAAATGAATGAATGTCCAAGTATCTGAGTGATAAATCAAAGCTGTAAAGCATACCGGTAGTGAGTCAAGGTTTCTAACATATCGGTGATCTGGCATAGGAGGCTCTATCGGAATCGGGTAGGAAGTCCCGTATCGCCATCCTGTCAACTCAATCGGGATATCTGGCCATCTGGCGTGATGATAAGTCAGGGAAATCAGGGGGGCCAGTCCAGCCCCACCTCTTGATGTGCCGGCCCTACTGGTCGAAGGAATATCTGTAGCCCGGGCCCGGCTCGATGATGGCATGCCAACAGACCTCCTCGTGGGAGTACGAACACCTGTCAATGGAGGCATCAAGTATGTATGAAGGTAAGTCGCGTACTCCCCCTCCTCTAAATGTAGAAGTACGTCGGTACCCAACATGGCGCTATTGACATCCTAGGGAGTGAGCCCCTCAGTAGACCGCATATCGTCCGGAGGTGCTGCGGGAACACTCTGCTCGGGGAAGCCCATAGTCTGGCGCATGAAGCGGTCCCCCAGAAACCAGGCCCTACCAACAGGCCCCTCAAATAGGATCCTGTACTGAGAAGCGGCCCATCCTCCAGCAAATTGAAATCGGGTATCTCCACCCAAGGGCGCCCAGGACTGCTATGTGATCTGTGGATAACCAATGCATAAGCCGATTAGAAATCGTAAATGTGCAAGATGAATCAAAGATGAAAACATGAACTGAGAGTTCTAAATTACCTCGGTCGTCCGCACTGTATCAAAAAATTGTCGCAAGTAGGGGAGAGTCTCCCGAGCTCTCGGCCGGTACTGGCCCTTAAATACGAGCGAGTAAGGAATCATTAGAGGCACCTCCACCTCAAGCTCCGGGGCTAGCGTCGGAAAGTATGCGAAAACCCATAGCTGTGGAAAACAGGGCAATAGCCATCAGAATACAGAATGTTGAGTGCAGAATGTGAATACAGAATGTACAGAGAATGCAGAATGCTGAGAGCGGAATGCAAAGTACAGAATGTAAAGTGTGCCGTGTGTGTAGTGTACAGATAACGAAAAGCAAAAATGTAAATCAAGAGGGCAGAAAGTACCTCCCAGGCTCTCCAATAGCCGCCAACTATGTTCCCTCGTCCGTGGGAGGTCGCACTCATGTAGCAGTAGAGGGTAGCCAAGCTGGTGCCACCCCAGTCATACTGGCTGACCTGTGATAGGTCTACCAGAGCACTCAGCAGATAAAGTCCAACGGTGTTCCCTCTATCGGAGAACAGAGTGGTCTCGAAAAGGAACATCAAAAATCCTCGAGTGTACTGTGCTATCTCCTTGAGAGTCTCGGGCATAGTCTCCCTGAACTGTGTGGAAAACCAAGTTTACCGGACTCGGCCTGAAGATCTATCAACCAGTGGGCGAGCTCC
Source organism: Camellia sinensis (assembly GCF_055761805.1). NCBI lineage: Eukaryota > Viridiplantae > Streptophyta > Magnoliopsida > Ericales > Theaceae > Camellia > Camellia sinensis. The sequence continues at coordinate 46,652,519 of NC_138964.1, forward strand.
AAACAGATAAATCCAGGCAGCCTCCCACTCACTCATATCCTCGTCATAGGGAATCGGCCAGCCTCCCGAGTCAAAGCCCATCAGCACGGCAAAGTCGAATGGGGTCATCGTCATGTCCCCGGTAGCTGAGAAATGGAAGGAGTTAGTGGTGTCCCACTATCTCTCTACAAGGGCGCCCATCAAGGTCCTGCTCGCTGGATAACGTGATATCCCCGTGCAGAAGGGTCCGAACCCTGCCTGGTCAACCAGATCGCGAACGGCCTCTGGGAGCTCCGCATACCACTCCCTGGCGATGATCGATCCATGTCCTCGTGTAATACGGGAAGATACCTGGATTCAGAATGAACACATGTATTCAATTTCAAAATAAAGTATATGAGTTGTGTGCAAATTAAATCAGATACAATGCCATGAGCTGCGTGTTGAACATGAAGTATTGTGCTGCGTGTTCAGAGTTGAAGTGTGTGAGCTGCATGTTCAACATAAAGTATATGAGCTGTGTGTTCAGAATTGAAGTGTGTGACCTGCGTGTTCAACATAAAGTATATGGGGCTGTGTGTCCTTCTCAAAGTTCGAGCTGTGTGTTCAACATCAAGTATTCGGGCTGCGTGTTCAAACTTCAAAGACAGTGAGCTGCGTGTTCAACTCTCAACCAGTGTGTGCTGTGTGTTCACCTCAAAATTCGGGCTGCGTGTTCAGACTTCAAAGACAGTGAGCTGCGTGTTCAACTCTCAACCAGTGTGTGCTGTGTGTTCACCTCAAAATTTGGGTTGCGTGTTTTAAGCTGTGTGTTCAGGCTTCAAAAACAGTGGGCTGTGTGTTCATCATCAAAGTGTGAGCTATGTGTTCAACATCAAAGTTTAGGCTGCGTGTTCAAATTTCAAAACAGTGGGCTGTGTGTTCATCTCAAAGTTCGAGCTATGTGTTCAACATCAAGTGTTTGAGCTGTGTGTTCAGACTTCAAAAACAGTAGGCTGCGTGTTCATAATCAACAAGTTTGGGCTGTGTGTTCAGATTTCAGAAAATAGTGGACTGTGTGTTCGCCATCAAATAGTGGGTTGTGTGTTCATCATCAAAGTGTGAGTTGTGTGTTCAGAAATTCGAGTGCTTCAGTTGCGTGTCAACTTAACAAAATACTGTGCTGTGAGCTGTGTGCTAGAATAAGCAGAAGTATGGTGTGTGAACGCGTTCAGAACGAGCAGATAAAAAATACATAGCAAAAGCATGAAATGCACGAAAAATGCAGAATATATTACAGAAAATGTAAAAGCGAAGTACATACCTCTCGTGCCTGATAAGAGAGGTGGGACTCAGGCTCCCGCAGTAATAGATCTACGGGTGCTCGCTCATCAAAGTCGGTGAAGTGGTAGAAAACGGCCCGAGAAAGGATGTGCACCGGAGGGTCATACCTCTCAGGAATAAATGGCCGAATCCTCGGAGGTAAAGACATAATGTCTGGCTCAACCCCAGCACCTGGAGGACCTCCGCCCTGAGGAAAATGACCTGCCATTTCGAGAAATCTGCAAAAAGGAGCAAAATGAGCCAAAATTGAAAAAAGTAAACATAAGTCAACTCTCGGGAAATGAAAAAGTCAACAAAAGTCAACTCCCGAGAAAATGTTCCAAATGTTGAGACAAACTTACCTCAAGTGGCGAAAATGGGGAAAGAAGTTCCAAAATCAAATTTTAATCGGTCCAAAGTGAAGAAAACTAAAAGATTTCGCGAAACAACTTTGCGTGGGGCGTTGGAAAACGCGTATAGAGCGTAGATCTGAGAGAGAAAATGGTCTAGGAAGGAGAAGGAGCTAATTTCGGACCTGAAGTTGTGAGTAAAAAGTGTTTGGCCAAGTATATTTAAAGAAACAAATGCAAAAGTACCAAACTGCCCCTGTTTTTGGATAGGTGGCCGGCCGACCACCTTTTCTGGTAGGCTGACCACCCCTTTCACTAAACCTGGTCGGCGGTCTCCAAACCTGGTTGGTGGCCCTCCCAAGGTGGTCTCCAATGCCTCTTTGAGCTCCTTGCAAATTTTGGTGGTGATCGGAGTCCCTGGCACTCGAGAAAGTACAAGGAAAGTGCACTTTTCAGCATGAAATCCCTCCGCAGGAACTTCAACTCCAACTTTCGATGCGTGTTTCATTGTTACTGGCCGAGAGCGAGGTTTATCCTTTTTGAATACGTTGTGACCCTTCCCGGAGGTAAATCGGAGGTCATGATTTGAGTTGTCCTCGTCGAAGCTTGCATTTCTTTGCTCAATGTTTTGTTTTAAACATGCTCGTAAAGTCGCACCTATCCAGCATTGTTATGCATGCCACTCGCATTGTTATGAACATCGCTTACATTGTGGTGCACGTTTCACCAGTATTGTCATACCTTCATGCTTAACTTGCGTTGTCACGCGCGCTTCTCTCGCATTGCGATGCACTTTCCCATCGGCACCATGTTTGTCTGCATTCGATGTAGTGTTGAACATGTGTTGCTAACTATGTTGTGCTTGTTAAGTTTCTCTCTTTTACAGGCACGATATTGTATGTACGGTTCATTTGAAGCTGGTGCGACCAGACGAACCGCGCATGTATTGTATCTTCTCCGTGTGAGACGTAGCGAGAATTGTGATTCTCTTACATTCTTACTGCATGAAATGTAGTTGTTGCTTTGCATTCTTGCTTAAAACTGTTGCATCTATTGTGAATATTTGCTTCATTACAGTTTGCTGTTTTGCATGATCATGAGTTACGTTCGACTTGGGTGCATATCATTTTGCATTTTGCCCCCCACCTGCGGGCATGCCTGTGGGCGCATCTCTTTTATCTTGCCTGTTTGTCTAAGTCTTCGGCCTTGTCAAAAATGGGTCGTCTCTAGGCTTTGACATTCACTCCCGTCACTTATGACTTCCGAGTTCTGTCAAAGAGGGGCAACTGTAGACATCCCATTTTTGACCGACTTTAAAAGTCAGACGTCACCAACTGAGCGCTCGGTGATGTTGCATATTGTGCTCGTTCTGAGGTTGCAAAGTCTCGGCTGAGCGCCTTGCCTCCAGGCTTCGAAACCTTTTCATGCCTTGCCTCGATTTGCGAACCAAGTCATGTTTTCTCTGTTTTCTCTTCCTGAAGGGAGGGAGAGGTCTAGTAGACTATCTCTCAGTGGCCATAGGCTACGTTTCGTGGTCGTAGGCCATTTTTCCCGTTTGGAGACTAGTTTTTGATTTTCGGAGCCGTCGGCCGTGTGCCTCGGTTCGGGGCCACTTAACTACCTCCGTTTGCTCCGATTTTTGGCACACACCTTGTTTCCTCTCCTTAGAGGGACACTGTGGCCCGGGAGACCACCTTTGTGGTCGCACGCCACTTTCGATGCTTAATAGTCAGTTTTTGGGGCTCCCGGCTGCGTGTTTTGGCCCCCGAACCTTTGTTTCACATCGGTGTGGGTTCATTTTTGGCATGGACCCTAGTTTCATTGTTAGGAAGGTGGTAGTAGGGTGGGGGACCACCTTTTCTTCTTGGAGGCCACCTTTCCCTGGTCGGCCAGTTTTTCTTGATAGGTAAGTGGTCTCTCTCACTTTTTGAGCCACAATTTCTGGTCTTCCATACCACCATTGAGTTGCATTCACCTGGGATATGGGTAGGCCGACCACCTTTTCAACTTGAACCTTTTGACCCCTGGTCGGCTGACCAGGGCAAGTGGTCGGCCGACCACTTGAATTGGTCGGCCAACCTTCTGCTTTTTTGTCTCTTTGAGTGCTATCCAGCTGTGCCAGTTGGGATGCATTTGCCCCATCCTCCGAGGATTGACCCTCTTATTTTGGCTTCTTAAAGAAGCTTGGTCCCTTTTGCTTAGCTTCTAAGAGAAGCTTGACCTTTTGTTGAGCTTCTTGAGGAAGCTTGACCCCTTTGGTCTAGCTTCCTCAAGAAGCTTGACCCTTTTGGTTTAGCTTCCTTTAGAAGCTTGGCCTCTTTGCTCCAAGCTTCTTAGAGAAGCTATGGACCTCCTCTTCTACAAGAGGGAGCCTCTCCCTCATGATCCAAGGTTGAGAAATTTTAGCTAAGGCATACACCTCTCTCTCTCTCTCTATATCATTCTCTTTTGGTGTCCAAAACTCCTAGTTCTTGGCCCCATTGCACTACACCTCCAAGCACAACACCTCCATGGTCAACCTAAGCACCTAGGAGCTCATTTTTAGAGGTTGAAGAGTTCCTATTTTGATCCAGAAGCTGCTGGCCTTCTTCTCTACAAGGGTAAGTCTCTATTTTCCTCTTTGTAGCCTTATTTTGCTTCATAGTTTAACTCTATTTGCAAGCATATTTAGGCTTTGTCATAAACTAAAAAAAGTCTTGTTTTGAGCTTCTAAACTTGTTTGTTTAAGGCCATTTTTCTGTTGGGGGTCATCTACCCCCTTGCATGCTTCATTTCCTTTTGTTTTGAGCTATGCATTAGAGCGTTTGTGTTGGCCTTGGTTTGGCCTTTTAGCCATTGAAATCCAACGAATTTTCAGTGGCTAACATGTGTTTTTGAGCCTCAAAATCAGAGAGGGGTGACCCTCTCACCCCTTGTTTTGTTTACTAGCTTTGTTGGACTTACAAAGGAGCCCCTATTTGCATGTTTCAAAGCCATGTTTCAAGCCACTTTTTGTGAGTTTTGTGACCTGCATAGGTTCTGTCCAGAGCCCTTTTTGCCATGTTAAATCTCTATTATGCATGTGTAGAGTAATCCTCTTCAAGACCTTCCAAAGGGGCATTTACTTGCAAGCTTCCTAGACTCATTTCAGGCCCTTTTTAGTGAGTTTTAGGGCCCTCATAACCTCTATCCAGAGGTAGTTTTGCCATTTTGTGTGTCCATCATACATGTGTAGAATAACCCTCTCATTGGCCTTTCAAAGGAACACTTCATTCTAACATGTGTTAACTGAGTTTCAGTGGGTTTTTGGTCATATTTTGGCATGACATGTTTCTGTTTTTGGCTGGTTTGGTGGCCCCTCATGTGCTTCATATACATGCAGTGTAAACCATGCTTACTAGCCTATGTTGCATGTTGTTTTAGCCCTTCATGTTAGCACTTTTTGGCCATGCCTTAAACTGATTTTGTGCATGTTTTGGACTACCTTAACTCTATTTTTGGGTCTCATGGTCGAATGATGCTTGTTTTGCATGCTTGTAGTTCAATATCCATGCCTAGCTTTGAGATTTGAGATCTATTGCATGTATATACTGAGGTGTTTTCATGCTTTGGGGTCATTATACATCATATTTTAGAGCTTATATGAATGCCATATTCTCATGATTTCCACTCTTTAAACGTGTTTGAGAGTTATGCATAAATGCCTTGTTTTCGGACCATTGCATGAGTTTCGTTTCTTTGCATGTTGAGTCACCATTTTGGGCCATTTTCCCACTGTTTCAGACCTACCTAGGGTCTATTTGGGGCTAGTTTTGCCATTTATACATTGCTTTGTGTACCTCTAGTGTAACCCGCTTCACTAATTTCAGTATTCAAGCCATCTTGTATGCATTGTGTGACATATTTACATGATTCAGGACCATTGTACACTATGTTTCAGAGCTGGAAAATGTGCGTTTGCATGCCATACTTCATCCTTTGCCATGCTTAGTTAGAGTTGCATGTTGTGCCTTAGGATCGGTCCTTTGCATCCGTGCATGTTTGTATGTATTTCGGTTGTCTCATTTCCATCATATGGCCACTGATGTGAGTGTGGCTGAGGTCCACTCATATTGGTGTAAGTCCATCTTGCATTTGTATATGCCATTTAGTTCATGTGCGCATGAGTCTTCGTAAATGCATTGTGTATGCCATGTTATGTCACGTGCATTGTGTATGCTATTTTAGCCCATAGCATTGCGTATGCTAGGTTGCATGTTAGTCGCATTGTGTATGCCATCTCATTGCTTTGTGTTTGGAGTAGGGTTTAGTCCGAACACGGAAAACGAGGGACGTTTCGTACTCTAAGTGACGAAACGTGCCTCGATTCTCGGTCGCCGACACTCTTGACTGTCCACGATAGAGTTGTTGGCTTTACTTGCTTATATGTGCATTCATTTCACATCGAGTCGTGCAATTCAACTTCTCGGCCATCATGCATCGAGATGCGTGATTGGTGGCACGAGGATCGAGGACTACACTCCCTTGAGCTTGTGCAAGGACGGGGAGAGTGGTCATGCACACATTTGTTGAAAATACATTGCCTTTTCTGTCTCTTGCCTTTGTTGCAGAAAAACCAGAAACCAGAGGTGGAAACTGGTCGGCTGACCAGATTTTCTGGCAGGCCGACCATCCTCTTTGGTCTCCACCACAAAGGGTGATCGGCAGGTGGTCTCCCATGCTAATAACTGGTCGGTGGGCTTCCCAAGGTGAAGTTTCAGCCTTCTGGAACTTTGTGCAAGTTTCTGAGATCAATTACAAACAAAGGCGAGGCGAGGCGTCGCGATGGAATTTCTCGACAAGGCGACCCGAGTATGCATGCATCCTTTATCATTCGGAACAGAGTTGAGGCAGTCCATTGCACGTAGTATAGCATGTTAGTTTACTTTGCTTACCTAATTCATTTGTTAAGTAATTAGTATTGTGTAATAATTCGTTATTTATTTTGGTTGTGTAATATTGTAGACACCCCATTTTTGACCGTCCTCAAGACTTTGATGTCACCGTTTGAACACTCGGTGATCATCCTTGTTTATTTTCGTCTTGAGTTCCCGGAGGTCTCGGCTACACGCCTTGCCTCAGGATCTCTCGACTCAACTGCTTTGTGTTTGGTTTTGTACCAAACACTTGTGTTTTTGCTTTGGAGGACAGGGAATGGCTTGTTGGCCATCCCCACACTCCACCGGCCATGGATTGAGGCCACCGGCTGTGTTTTGTTGCCATCGGCCAAATGTTTGGCCGACCAGTACTCTAGATGGTCGACCGGCCATCTATTTTGGTCATATTGCATTTTTGGCTAGCCGACCACTGTTCATCTGCTTTTGCAGATATTTTTATGCCAGCTGTGCTAGCTGGCATACACTTTGCTCCCCTCCATACATGTGTATGGAGGGATCTCCCTCTTGACTAGCTTGTTTGGAAAGCTTTACAAGAGGGATTGTCTATAAGAGGAAGCCTCTTCTCCCTCCATTAGGGTGACAAAATTTTTCAGAGCTTTGAGTTTTAGGGTTAGGGTTTGTTCATACTCCATCTCTATATCTCTCCCTCTCTTGAGTGTTTTGTGTGCGTTTAGTCTTAGTTTTGCACACAAACACCTACCATTACACCATACCTTAATTGCTGAGGCATAAGGGGCTTGTTCTTGGAGGTTTTGGACTGGTTTGAACCTAAGGAAGCTGCTGGTCTTCCATTTTTGAAGAGGATCTACAAGGGTAACAATCTTACCCCTTTTTCTCCATTTTTGCATAGTTTTTTCACCTATCTTGTAACTATTTTTAGACTTTGTGTATAACATATAAAAGTCTTTTTTTTGCCTGTTCTAAATAGTTGTTTAAGAGTGTTTTGAGCTTCGGGGTTGTTTGACCCCTCTTAGGACTTGTTTGGCCCCATTTTGTGCCATTTTGGTTGAGCTCCGGGACCACCTTGTTTGGGCCTCCTCACCACTGAAATCTTGAGGGATTTCAGTGGTGAGGATGGTGCCTTGAGGTCCTACGAAGGAGAGGGCCACCCCCTCTCTTTGTTGTCCTTGAAAAGGGCCATTTTAGTCTCTTGAGTGAGCATCTTATTTAGGTTCATGTTGGCCATATCTTAGCTGCTATTTAGTGTTATTTTGCCATGCTATAGCACTGTTTTATGTTGGTTTAGGCACACCATGCTTGTTTAGCATACATGTCTTGTAATGCCATCATTTTCCTTAACATGTACTTAGCATGTAGATTACCATGCTTGCTTGTTTTGGCCAAGCTTTGTGAAGCTTTTAGGCTTGTTTTTCCATGCTTAAGGTCTGATGTAGGTTGTCTTAGCCATGCTTTGTTTAGCCTCTTTGCATTCTTGGCTTGTAAGCCTCAAGTGTATGAACCATGAGCATGCATTACTTGCATTATTCCAGTGGTTTGGAACCATTTAACATGTCATTTCAGTCCTCATGACATGCTTGCATTTGATGCCCCTTTAATGTGTTAAAAGGTTGTTGTCTTATGCCCCTTGTTTAGGCCCTTGTGCATGCTTGCATGTTTAAGCCATTTAGACGCCATCTAGATGTGTTATTGGCTTTGTCTTAATATGCTAAAACTCTAATTTTGGTTGCTTAATTCATGCCATGTCCGATTTTGCTAAGTGTAGTTCAATACACCTTTGGCTTACCTTGAATTTTGGCTTTGCTTGCATGCCTTGTTTGTCTTGTCTAGTTGGTTTGGCACCTTTCATGACTTGATTTTCAGAGCTTATAATGCATGCCATTTGTCCATGTTTTCATCCTCTTAAGTGTGCTTGAGAGTTGCTCTTTAATGCCTAAGTGTTGGTCCTTGTGTGCATGCATGCTTGCATGTTATTTGGTCCTCATTCTCTTAGCAATTGGCCACTGTTTTGGACTTAGTATAGAGTTGCCCAAATTAGTTTAAGTCCATTATTTGCATGTTGTTGCATGCTCACCTTGTGTGTTGCTGCATACTTGTGTGTTGTTACATGTTTAGGTTGTTTAACATGTTTGCTCTATGTGTTGCTACATGTTTGAATATCCACATTGCATCTTGCACACTTGTTGGTTTGCATTGCCTCATGCCTTGCATGCTTGCTTGCATAGGTTGTATGCCTAGTATGCATTGTGCATTGCATGCCCATGTTGCATACTTAGTTAACATGCCTAGGTTGCATTGCATTGGCATGCATGCTTTGCCTCTTGAATTGAGTATGATAGAGGTTGAGCCTCACTTGTTCGTTTGATGTGCATCTCATTTGAAATCAAAGTGCATACTTGGTTTCTTGGGCCATCACGCATTGAAATGCTCAGTTGGTGGTTCGAGAATCGAGAACCATGTCCCTTTAAGTCACAAACATGATAAGGGATGTGTTGGTGCACACATTTGCTTGAAATGCATTGCCATGCCTTGTTTTGCCCTCTGCTGCTGTCAAAACAGGTTCTGCAGGAAGTTTTGGCCGGTCGGCTACATACAGTGCTGACCGACCAACAATTTGTGGCTGATATCTCCACAGGTGGTCGATGACCATTCCTCATGGCCGGTGACCATTCCTCATGGCCGGTGGTGTTCCACAGCACTTAGAGAAGCAACCTTGGAGTTTGTGCAATTTTCAGAGGTGCCAAACAGTAAAAATAGAGGCAACTTGTGCATGGCAGTGGACTTCTGAACGGAACCGAGCATGCATTACATTGGGCCCTCTTCCTGAGGCTGTTTACTATTTTATTAGATTAGTTAATTTGCTTAACTAGTTTAATTTGTCTGTAATAATTAATTAGCTTGTAGGTTAATTAATTATATTATTCTTTTGGTCCCTCCGAGCGAGAACGAATTTGTAATAAGTATGGGTGCGTGTGTGCATGTTTTCTAACCCCCACTTCTTTCTCCCTTTTACTTACCTGCTTTGATGGTTAGTATTAGGGCATATTTAATTTAGCATACCTTATGCTATGCATGCGTGCATCATTCATCAGCATTGCATGCACCGGGTTCGGCGCATCATGCTAACTGCATAAGTATTTCAAATCTAACTTGAATATGTGCATCAAATGGTTGCATTTCACATGCCATCCTAGGATTAGCCGAGCCTATCCTAATTGCATTCTGTATGCGTTGCATTAGGCACTTAACATGGACTTGGATCATACATTGATTGCTAACGAGTTCTTTGTTTTGGCTTGGAGTACACTGTAAGTATTTTGTGCTTTAGCATCTCGCATGAGTGTGAATGTTAACATGACAGCATGCTTACCATGTGGGTAGATGCTTATGTGATATGAACTGCCTGAATGCCTGTGGGCGAAGGTTGGATTGCTTGAGTTGGAACAACTTATCAAAATCCGTGTTTTAGCCTACTCGCGAGTAGCAAATTTCAAAACATTTCCAAACAAATGGATATGCGATGCTTTGTTCCAAATTAGGCAATCTAGTCTATACTTGTTTTGCTGTGTGCATCACATAGTAATTCTAGCTAATTAACCGGAATAAGAACACATAACGTTTTCAAAATTGGATATCATGGTTAGTAGAGGCCGATCTTTGGATCGGGCGAGAGGGGGTGCTCATAGCTGACCTTCCCCAATCGTACCCAAGTTCCTGAGCCGAGGCAACTTTGGTAATGACGGACATGTGGCCTTAGGCAAACGAGTCAGGGTTTCCTAAATTCCCCCATTAAAAAATATTTAGGTGGCGACTCTGTATCTGGCAAAGCAGTCCATGTTTGGCACTTCTTTTCTAAAAATCTATTTTCTCAAAATGATTTGCCGGATTTGGACTCTTTGGTTCAGACTAAGAACCGTGAGACAAAAGGGAGTCCGAACTGTGGTGGCATAAAGCCCGAGGGCGCGTCCACAGTTTCTGGCGACTCCGCTGGGGATTTTAGAGAGCTTGACTCGAACTCGTGATATCCTGTTTTGATTTCATTTATGTGTTTTTTTGCATTGCATGTGCATTGGTGCACCTAGGACACTGTGTTTTCCATCTGCTATTCCTGAACGGTTTGCTGGAGGCTTGTCTTGTCAAGGCATGACCATAAGGCTGACCGGTTATGGGCTCTGACAGTATGGGAACACAAACCCCGGTTTTACCGGGGCACCCTTTTGACCATTCGACCTAGTGCATATTCGGAATCCATAGTGACCATTCCAAGCTAGGATAGGTTGCTTACCCGATGTTAGGTTGCTTGAAACTGCTGTTTGCGTAGTGAAACCCTAGCTCCTGACAAAATAGGACAGGGAAACCCTACCCCAACATAGGGGTGTTTTGACTCTCTCTTACTTGCTATGTGCTTTTAGAGTGTATCTCTACAGGAACGTACATACCAGTTTGCAAGTCTGGGGCATCAGGCCTAAGGGCATTAGTATCAGAATTTGAGAATCGGTTATATCCGCGGGTATCAGATTCAGTGTTTCGGGGCAGTGATTTTGTGGAACAGTGATCAGTAGTAGAGTACAGTTATTCGGCTACGCTTGTGTTTGTTCAGTTGGGCTGAAATGCTGTTTGTTTTCCCTTTCAGTTAAGAGATTTGGGTTTAGAGATTTGGTGTTCTTCCTCGCTGAGGCAAGACAGATATCGGATCTATTGATCACCGACTGCATCATCTCCGTTCGGTTCGACGGACTTATGATGACCCAAAGCTCAGAGGAAATTGTGGTTATGGCAGCCGCACTAGACCAAGGAATCACCCTGCAAAGTGAGACCAGTGTTGAAATACCGCATCCGCCTAGGTCGTCTGTTGCGCACTCGGTCTGGGCACCCCAGTTGTATCAGGCTCGCGAGCCCACCACATTCGAGTTGATGGGGATGATTGGCGACCTCCAGAGATCTGTGGCTGATCTTGCTTATGGGATGTTGGCTTCGCCACCAACCACATCGTATGCCGGGAATTTTGTACCGCAGGAGCCCCCATTACTGGGACGGATTGTGATCGAGCTCAGCCAACCTGAGGTCGCCTCAAGCTATACTAATGATGTGCCAACAGCAACCCAAACCCTCGATCAGGCTGAGGCCAGAGGTAAGAACAAAGTGGGAACAAATGCTGATCTTGTTGAGCAACTGCTGTGGGCAGTCAAGGCTTTGAAAACTGGGGGGATGAATAAGCAACTGGTATTCGCAGTTGTGGCTAAAATTATGGATGATGCTTTTCCCACTCCAACCGAAGGCAGTTCAAGCCAGGCGGAAAATCGGGATAGGCCTCGTCATGCCAGGACAGTTTCTCCCAATCCCAACTCTGCAACTGGGAAAGATCAAAAAACCAAGGTAGTGCCTGCCGACCCTTTCGCTAGTGTGTCTAGCAAGAATACTCAGACTTCAAAGTACCTGCCTCGAGGGCGCAGAGTCTTTCATGCCCTCTACATGCCTTTGTCTAGGGCATTTCTAATTTTGGCTAAAAAGGGGCATCTTAAACCCCTCAAGCCTCGGCCTCTCCCGAAGAATCTCCCTCTCTCACATGATGCTACCTTATATTGCGCGTACCACCAACAGTCCGGTCACAGCACCGATGGTTGTTTCCGCCTTCGTCATGAAGTGCAAGATTTGATCGACAATGAGGTCATCCTCCCACCTACCTCAGCAAAGTCTATCACTACTGAGCTATTGGACTTCGAGGATACTGCAAGTTTGTGATCAGGGGTTGGACCAACTGCGGGCGGCGCTCGGTGCATTTTGGATGTGGCGTCTGGCACGCACTTTTGAGCATCTGCGAATGCCAATTTTTGTGGTTTCTGACTTAGGTGTTGAGTCAGTTCGGTGGTCTTTGTTTTGAGTCTGTCTCTTTGTTTTGAGTTAGTCTTTTTGCTTAAGGGTCTGTCTTGTCGCGTCGAGTCAGTCCCATTGTATAGAATGTCGGGTGATTTCGGGATTGTTGCCTTGAACACCCTTTTGTTTTGTAATTACCCTTTTGCTTTCTTTTGAGTCTGTCTCTGCCGTGGAGCCAATTGCAACCAGGGAATCTGAATGAAACAGCTATGGCTATCATGTTTCCGTGCTTACTGCTATTTTGAGCTAGTTGTGCCAGAGGATTTGAATGGAATAGCAGTACATTCCACCTGCTCTCTTGTGCCCTGAAAATCATTGCATTGACCTAAGTTTTTCAAAACCTTTTTGAACACTGCGGTGAAAACAAAGGGGAAGGAATTCCTCGGGATTTGCAAAACTTTGATCAAATTGAGAGAAAGAGAGGTGTGCTAAGCCTTTAATGATTGAAATCATGCTTGTCAGCGTGAGTACTGAGAAGGACCCTGGCTTGATCCAGACTGGTTCCACACTATCTTCAGCATGAGCGATTTGTCGTTTCTTTAAAAACTTTCAAAAACAAAATGTTTTGCGCGGTCCTGCGAAGACCTGTGTGGAATCGCTCTTGAGATTCTGCAGCTTAGGATCGCTCTCAGCCTCAAGACTTGAGCCCTTGCTTTAAAACCTTGAACCACAATTCGGAGTGTTCAACGATCAACCATCAAGAGAGGCCTGTGTGGCCAGATTGGAAGTAGCCCTTGAACAAGAGACACCAAAGTCAGATCAAGAAAATCAGATCTCATCAGAAGAAGCTTGTGAAGCTGGAACAGAAGCACCCCTCCAACTAGGGGCAAAAATGTCCGATGTGCTCGAAGAGCCGAAGATTGGTCCTTCAGCAAATCAATACAACAGTCATTTTCCTGGATTCAGATGACTTCAGGATCTCAAAACCATTTGGCATGGACTTGTTACACTTTTACCCTTTGAGAGGCTCGCTGGGCCGGAAACCCGGAAGGGCGACCTAGGCAAAAGTTAGAGCAAGAGAAAATACAAAAAAAAAGAAAAAAAAATGCAAAAGAAATAAAAAGAGAAAAATAGAAAAAAAAGAAAAAAAGAGAAAAGAAAAGAATTGAAAAAGGAAAGAAGAACAAAGCTCGCAAGGTCGAAAGTCCGCAACGGGCGCCTTGGCAAAAGTTAGAGCTTAAAAAGTGAAGGTTAATACCCGAGTGTACCTTAACCCGAACTACGTAAGGCTTGATTCCTATGTTTAGGATACGTAGGCAACTTCATCTTGAAGTCCAGCCCCCAACGCTTTCATAGCGACTGAGTCCATGTAATGGTTTTGATCATCCTTGCCTTCTCTGAATTCGATAGTTTGGTTATGACACCATGAACTACGTAGGCTTGATTCCCATGTTTGGGATATGTAGGCAACTTCATCCTGAAGTCCAGCCACCAATGCTTTCAAAGCGACTGTGTCCATATATTGGTTCCGACCATCTTCGTCTTCTCTGTATCCGGGAGTTCGGTCGTGATCGTCACTAATGAGGACTGAGTACAAAATGCCGCGGCATCATCCAGGCAAGGGGCAACTTTCCGTTGCCATGAGTCACCATTCAAACCAGGGGCAACTTTCCGTTGCCGTGCAGCTCTCTTCAAACGAGGGGCAATTTTTCATTGCCTCCGATCTGAGGTTGCGTATCTCGAGAGTAAGTTCCGTGCTCGTTGAGCATTGACCGTTTGCAAAAATAGTTTTTGAAAATTTTTACTGAGGTTGACTATTTTCTCGAAAACTATTTCATTTTCCAAAACTAGACCATTTTCTTGGACCCAAAAAGGAAAATGTTCAGTGCTCATAGCCTAACTTGCATGATTTTCAAATCAAAAATCGAACAAGTATGTTGATCTAACTCTCATCTTGGTCAAGACTGTTTTAGTAGAAAACTAGAAAAAATGGTCAAAATGATGAACTAGGGGCACAGTTGAGTCAGGTGTTCTGTCTTTCCCCCGTAGTCAACATACTTGCCAGAAGGGCACTCTATTCGCCAGAAGAAGGCACAACTGAAGCTGTCAGTAAAAGGGCTGAAAGCCCTCAACCTCCTCCAAGCAACGAGGTATCAAACCAAGTGCGAAGCACGAACTGGAATGGATAAAGGTACTCCGTTCCCTCATCCGGAACATCAACTAGACGTCCCTGGAGGAAATAGCTGCGAGCTAACAGTGTTGGGTTTGAACCCACAACTTCCTATTCATCCATCAATCACCCTGGGGAGGGATGAAAAAAATGAGAGAATAAAGAATAGAGAGGTGTAAGTTGAGAGAAAAGTGAGCAAAAGGGGTTTTGAGAGAAAAAACCGAGCTTGAGGGCCGAGTGATATGAGAATCACAAATCAGAAAGGATGGGAACAATACCCGAAGGAACTGGCTCTTCGTGATTTGAGGTCTTTCATTTTTGTAAACACGTTTGTGTGTCGTGTCTTTTGTTTTGTTTAGCTCAACTTTTGTTTTGAGTCTTTTCCGAGTGTTATTCGTTGTGTCTAGGTAGTTTACCTTTTGATTTTTGCTGTTGAGTCTTTTTCACTGAGTTTAGTCGTAGGCTCAATACCCTAGTTTGAGAAACCCTTTTTTCAAAAACAAATCATTTTGTGCTCAGAGTGCTGTGCCATTCTCCACATTTGTGCAAAACATATTTGGTTCTTTCGTAAAGCCACGGAGGTTCAACCCAGGTCGCGTGAAAACAATGAGCATATGGATTCCGGATTGCATCTGAGTGTGTTTTCAGATTCAGCAAATTCAACCTTTATATTCCATCTTGTCAGATTGAACTGTTTGTTTAGGATTCGCTGTATGCAAATTAATCCCCAGCAGAGCATGAGCCGAGTGTTCGGATTGAGCAGTGGGTTGTTTAAGTTGTTTTGCTGTTAGCTGGTTCATTACCTGGTTATTACAATACAAATGTTTGATTTTCAGATAGGAGATCAATCTCATTTACATTGAGGTGTAACATGATGCAATGCGATGCAATGTATGAAATGTACAAATGTAACAATTTTTCAGACAAAAAGTTTGTTTCATTTCATCATCTTTTTCAAGTATAAAGTTTTGGAGAAAAAAAAAAACCTGCCCGCGGCAGTACAAGGTACCCTAGCTACCAGCAAAAGAAAAGCAAAACAAGAAAAAGAAAAACAGCAAAAATCTGGATCAATGTCAAATGGTCTCGGGCCTAGAGGTCCGTCCTCATCCTCTTCCTGGACGAAGGTCCAGGAGCATCATCATCAGCGCCGTCATCTGAGCCTGAGTCAGTGCCATCTCCGGTCTCCTCCTCAGATGACTTTGCCTTCGCCTTCGCCTTCGCCTTCACCTTCTGTAGACACCCCATTTTTGACCGACCTTAAGACTCAGACGTCACCAATTGAGTGCTTGGTGATGTTGCATATCGCGCTCATTCAGAAGTCTCAGAGTCGCGGCCGTGAGCCTTGCCTCCTGACTCCCGAACCTTCTTTTGTACCTTGCCTCGGTTCGCGAACCAGACTCGGTTTTCTCTGTTTCTTTTCCTGAGGGGAGGGAGAGGTCCCGTAGACCATCTCTCAGTGGCCGTGGGCTACATTTCGTGGTCGTATGCCATTTTGCCCGTTTCGGAGCCCGGTTCCCGGTTTTCGGAGCCGTCAGGCCGTGTGTCTCGGTTCGGGACCGCTTAACCACCTCCGTTTGCTCCGGTTTTTGGCATGCATCTTATTTACTCCCTTGCGAGGGACACTGTGGTCCGAGAGACCAACTTCGTGGTTGAGCACCACTCCCGGTGCCTAACAGCCCACTTTCGGGGCCCCGAACTGCGTGTTTCGGCTCCCGAACCTTCATTTTGCATTTTTGGGCTTTGACCCGAACTTGAGATAGTCATATTTTGAGCTCTTTTTCATGTTTGATTAAGGACCTCTTGATGTTTGACATCCCCATCTATCACTTGTTTCTTTACCCCTCCATTTTTCCCTTTTCTTGCACGATAGTTTAGGCCTACGTGTATTTATTTTCGTGGCTTGATGTAAACTACAAAGTTCCTTTTTTTGAACCCCTTTTCAACTTTGTTGAAGGGCTCTTGGCCATTTGGGACCCGCAGCTACCACTTCCCTCTTTGTCTCACCCTTTTGGCCTTTTTGGAGGGGAATTTTGAATCCGAACTTCCCCCCCTTTTTTCCCCCTCTTTTTCCACCCCTTTTGCCTATATATACAGCACCCCAGGTCTGTATTAAGGGTTAGAAATTTTTGTTTAGAGCTCCTACATTATATATATATCTCTCTCTCTATATTCCAACTATCAAAACTCCAAGTTCCCTACACCATTTCTTCACCATTCCTTCACCACCACCTAGCACCACCACCACCACTCCATACCAGAAGTTTGGAGGTCATTTCCAGAGGCAAGGAGCATCTTTTTCTCAAGCCAAGAGGTTTCTAAAGACTAGTCTTCAAGGGTGAGTCTCGTTTTTCCCTTTTTTGCTCTTTTCTTGGTCTATATCTTAGCCCTTCTTGCTTATACATTTGAGCTCCGACCAAAACTGAAAGTGGCCATATTTTGAGCTTATTTTCATCTTTAATTAAGGGTCTTACCCTATTTGGGACCTCCTTGTTGCACTTGCTTCATTACCCTCTTGTATGCCATCTTTCTTGCATGATATTTTTGGCTTGTGTGTGATCTGTTTTGAGGCATGTTATAAACTGTAAGTGTGCTTATTTTGAGCCCTTCTTCAACATTGTTGAAGGGCTCATCACCATTTGATATTTCCATATGCCACTTGCCATTGTAGCCCTCTTTCCCCCCTTTTTTTGCATGATTTATTAGCCTATGGTGTTTTTGTTTTTGGACCTTGATTCGAACTGAAAGTGGTATTATTTTGACTCCCTTGTCATGTTTCATTAAGAATATTTTTCTGTTTGGGGCATATTTTGTATACTTAGCGTTGTAACCTCTTTTGGGCCTTATCTTGCATAGCATTTTGAGCATACTTGTGTCTGTTTTGGGGGTTTTTACAGTTCTGTAAAACATCATATTTTTGGCCCCTCTTCAATATTGTAGAAGGCCCCTAACCTGTTTGGGGTCAGCAGCTGTGAGTTGCTTCTTTGTCTCACATTTAGGGCCAATTTTGTATGCTTGTTTTGCCCTGTTTTTGTTTACTGTTTGGCCATGCTTTGAACTGTAAAAATGCTAATTTTGGGGATGCCTTGCTACTGTCTATTCATTGCATGTCCATATTGTGCATGTTTGGTATAGCTATAGGCCATTTCGGGTGCCAAAATTCATGTTTCGGGACTATTCCATGCATCGGGTGTACTTTCGCCTCATTTCGGGGCTGTTTTCCCCCACATTTCAGTGCTGAAATTCCATTAGCATGTTTGCATATCATTTTCCATGCCATTGCATTGCGTATGCCATTGCCTCGGTTTGCGTGCCCGTGTGCACGCATTTCGAGGCACTTCATTTTCATCCATCGGCCTCTTATGTGAGTGTGGCTGAGGCTCTCTCATGTTAGTATAAATCCATGTTGCATTCTATATGCCATTTTAGCCATATTGCATTGCATATGCCATTGCCTCGGTTTGCGTGCCCGTGTGCACGCGTTTCGAGGCACTTCATTTTCATCCATCGGCCTCTTATGTGAGTGTGGCTGAGGCTCTCTCATGTTAGTGTAAGCCCATATCATATTTCCATGTCATTTGCATTGCACATGTCATTTTCTCAGTTTGCGTGCCAGTGTACACGCATTTCGAGGCATCTCATTTTCACAGCATAGTGCATACTAGGTTGTATCTTAGATCGCATTCATGCATTTCCTCAGTTTCTGTGCCCGTGTACACGCATTTCGAGGCATCTTATTTTCACAGCATAGTGCATACTAGGTTGTATCTTAGATCGCATTCATGCATTTCCTCGGTTTGCGTGTCCGTGTGCACGCATTTCGAGGCATCTCATTTTCATAGCATTGAGCATGCTAGGCTGTATCTTAGTTGCATTCATGCATGTCATGCATATTGCATCGTGTTCGGGATAGGAGTTAGCCCGGGCGCGGGAAACGAGGTGCGTTTGGTACTCCGAGTGACGGAACGCGTCTCAATTCCCCAGTCACCGACACTCCGGATCATCCATGATGGAGTTAGGTTTTGTTGTGTTTTCATGTACATTCATTCTACATTGAATTGTGCAATTCAGCTCCTCGGCCATCATGCATCGATATGCGTGATTGGTGGCACGAGGATCGAGGCATGCATATATTTGTGAAATACATTGCTATGCCCCTTTCCTGCTCTCTGTTGCAGCAAAAAATAAAGAATCAGCAACTTTCCGGAGTTTGGCGTGCATTTCAAGAAAAAGTGCAAACAGAGGCTAATCGGGGCATCGCCGTGGATTTCCGTGCAAAGGCACCCGGGCATGCATCATTCATCATCCGGAGCGGAGTCAAGGCAGTCCCTAGCTTGCATGCCAGTTTTACAGCTTTCTTAGTTAATTTGTAAATTAATTAGGAATTTGTACATTATTTGGACTGTATTATTTGGACTGTACTATTCTTTTATTCGGGACTGTATTATTTATTCGGACCCTCTGCGCGAGGGCAAAACTGTAATAAGTGTGCATGTGTGTGATGCATGTCTTCCAACCCCACGTCTTTCTCCTTTTTATTTATCCGCTTATGATGGTTAGATTAGGGCATGTTTCAATTAGCATACAGTATGATAGCATGTTTGCATTCATTCATCTGTTTTGCATACACCGGGCTCGGCGCATCATACTAACTGCATTGTATTTCAATTCTAAAGTTGAATACTTGTTAGCTGTAGCATTCCATATGCCATGTTTAGAATAGCCGAGCCTGCTATAGTTTGCATTTTTGCGTGTGTTGCATTAGGCATTTCTATATACTTAGGATCATGCATGATTTCTAATGAGCTTCTGTTTTGGCTTGGAGTACTCGGTGAGTTTTATGCTTTAGCATGCTTGCATGCGTGTGAGTGTTGCCATGAACAGCATGCTTACCATGAGGCTATGTGCTTATGTGATATAACTGCCTTGAATGCCTGTGGGTGGAGGTTGGGTTACTTGGATTGGGACAATTCATCAAATGTTTGTTTTTTTTAAGCCCACTAGATAGTGGCAAAACCATCTTTTCTAAGCCCACCCGAGGGTGGCAAATCCACGTCTTAGCCTACCTGCGGGTAGCACCATCAAACCATTTTCAAAACAAACAAACATGAAATGTTTTGTTCCAATTCAGGCGACTCAGTCTATACTTGTATGCTGTGCGCATCACATAGTAACCTAGGCTAATAACCGGAATAAGAACATACAATGTTTTCAAAAATAGATATCATGATTAATAGAGGCCGGTCTCTGACCGGGCGAGCGGGGGTGCTCACGAAGTGACCTTCCCCAATCGTACCCAAGTTCCCGAGCCGAGACAACTTTGGTGATGACGGACACGTGGCCTTTGGCACCGAGTCAGGGTTTCCTAAATTTCCCCAAAAATAAAATATTTAGGTGGCGACTCTGTATCTGGCAAAGCAGTCCATGTTTGGCACTTCTTTCAAAATCTGTTTTCTCAAAACGATTTGCCGGATTTGGACTCTTTGGTTCAGATTTAGAACCGTGACAAATTTGAGAGTCCTGAGCTGTAGTGACCCCAAATGAACGGAACAGGACTTAATCCTCCCGGGAGCGTTCGGGGACGTCTACACCTTCGCCTCCGTCTCCGCCTCGGACTCGTTGTCATCTGGTCCTTATTCTCTTAGCAATTGGCCACTGTTTTGGGCTTAGTATAGAGCTGCCCAAATTAGTTTAAGTCCATTATTTGCATGTTGTTGCATGCTCACCTTGTGTGTTGTTGCATACTTGTGTGTTGTTACATGTTTAGGTTGTTTAACATGTTTGCTCCATGTGTTGCTACATGCTTGAACATCCACATTGCATCTTGCACACTTGTTGATTTGCATTGCCTCATGCCTTGCATGCTTGCTTGCATAGGTTGTATGCCTAGTATGCATTGTGCATTGCATGCCCATGTTGCATACTTAGTTAACATGCCTAGGTTGCATTGCATTGGCATGCATGCTTTGCCTCTTGAATTGAGTATGATAGAGGTTGAGCCTCACTTGTTTGTTTGATGTGCATCTCATTTGAAATCAAAGTGCATACTTGGTTTCTTGGGCCATCACGCATTGAAATGTGTGGTTGGTGGTCTGAGAATCGAGAACCATGTCCCTTTAAGTCACAAACATGATAAGGGATGTGTTGGTGCACACATTTGCTTGAAATGCATTGCCATGCCTTGTTTTGCCCTCTGCTGCTGTCAAAACAGGTTCTGCAGGAAGTTTTGGCCGGTCGGTTACATACAATGCCAACCGACCAACAATTTGTGGCCAATATCTCCACAGGTGGTTGATGACCATTCCCCATGGCCGGTGACCATTCCTCATGGCCGGTGGTGTTCCACAGCACTTAGAGAAGCAACCTTGGAGTTTGTGCAATTTTCAGAGGTGCCAAACAGTAAAAACAGAGGCAACTTATGCATGGCAGTGGACTTCCGAACAGAACCGAGCATGCATTACATTGGGCCCTCTTCCCGAGGATGTTTACTGTTTTATTAGATTAGTTAATTTGCTTAACTAGTTTAATTTGTCTGTAATAATTAATTAGCTTGTAGGTTAATTAATTGTATTATTATTTTGGTCCCTCCGAGCGAGGGCGAATTTGTAATAAGTGTGGGTGCGTGTGTGCATGTTTTCCAAACCCTACTTCTCTCTCCCTTTTACTTACCTGCTTTGATGGTTAGTATTAGGGCATATTTAATTTAGCATACCTTATGCTATGCATGCGTGCATCTGTAGACACCCAATTTTTGACCGACCTTAAGAGACGTCACCAACTGAGCGCTTGGTGATGTTGTATATTGTGCTCATTCTGAGGTTGCGGAGTCTCGGCTGCGAGCCTTGCCTCCGGACTTCAGAGCTCTTTTGTGCTTTGCCACGGTTTGCGAAGCAGGTCTTGTTTTCTCTGTTTTCTCTTCCTGAAGGGAGGGAGAGGTCTTGTAGACCATCTCTCAGTGGCCGTAGGCTACGTTTCGTGGTCGTAGGCCATTTTTCCCGTTTGGAGCCCAGTTTCCGATTTTCGGAGCCGTCGGCCGTGTGCCTCGGTTCTTGACCGCTCAACTACCTCCGTTTGCTCCGGTTTTTGGCACACACCTTGCTTCCTCCCTTTTGAGGGACACTGTGGCCCGGGAGACCACCTTCGTGGTCATATGCCACTTCCGGTGCCTAATAGCCTGCTTTCGGGGCCCTAAACTGCGCGTTTTGGCCCCCGAACCTTCGTTTTGCATCCGTTTTGGTCCATTTTTGGTAGAGACCCTATTTTCATTGTTAGGAAGATGGTAGGATGGTGGGAGGCCACCTTTTTCCCTGAAAAACCAATTTTCTCATTTTCTCTCTCCAAAAGTCGATTTTTCTGACAGAAAGTTGGTTTTTCTCACTCTTGAGCCACAATTTCTGGCTTTTCACACCATCATTGTGTTGTGCTCATCTGGGAGGCCACCAATATGGGTAGGTCGACCAATAATTCTTCTTGACCCTTTTGAACCCCTCTAAAAAGCTAGTTTTTCTCTCTCTTGGGTCACATTTTCTGATTTTTCACCACACAGCTGTATTCTACTCATCTGGGAGGCCACCTTTTTGGGGAGGCCGACCAGCTTTTTTGCTTGACCCTTTTGACCCCTGGTCGGCCGACCAGGGGGAGTGGCCGGCCGGCCACGTTAGCTGGTCGGCCGGCTTTCTGCTTTTTGCTCTTCTCAAGTGTGTTCTAGCTATGCCAACTGTTTTGCACTTGACCCACTGTCCGAGGGTTTTGTCCCTGTTTTGGTCCTTAAAAGGGGGTTTTGACCCCTTTGCATGGTTGGTAGAAGGAGTTTGACCCTTTTGGTCAAGCTTCTTTTAGAAGCTTTGAACCTCTCTCTTGGCTTCTCCAAGAAGCCGTACTTCTCTCCCTCTATATAACCAACCCTCCATCTCATTTTGCAAGAGTTAGAAAATTTTGGTTAAGGCTTATACATTCCATCCTCCATAGCTCACTTCTCCAAAGCTCAAAAGGCCATTATCCTTGGTCATTTACACTACAACTCATAGCTTACCACCTCCACCATCTATTCCAGCCCCTTGAAGCTAATTTTCAGAGGTTGAGAGCTCACAATCTTGGACCAAAAGTCGCTGCATTGTTGTGCTACAAGGGTAAGTCTCCATTTCCCCTTTTCTTGCATTCTTTTGCTCCATACCTTAGCCCCTTTTTCTTGCATTTTTGGACTTCGAGCTAAACTGGAAAAGATCTCATTTTTAGCCCCTCTTCAACTTTGTTTGAGAACACTTTGCTGTTTGAGGTCATCTACTTCCTTTTTTGCTCAATCTCTCTTTTAAGGCTATTTTTGTATCATGTTTTAGCCTTACTTGTAAGCATTTTCGAGCTTCATCATAAACTGAAAAAGATCTTGTTTTGAGCTCCTCTTCATGTTTTTTTAAAAGTACTTTTCTGTTTAAGGTCTCCTACATCCTTGTTTGCTCAATCTCTCTTTTAAGGCTTATTTTGCTTCAAATCTTAGCCCTATTTGTGAGCATTTTTGGACTTCGACATAAACTATAAAAAGTCTTGTTTTGATCTTCTAAACATGTTTGTTTAAGGACTCTTTT
Organism: Camellia sinensis; assembly: GCF_055761805.1. Classification (NCBI taxonomy): domain Eukaryota; kingdom Viridiplantae; phylum Streptophyta; class Magnoliopsida; order Ericales; family Theaceae; genus Camellia; species Camellia sinensis. The sequence continues at coordinate 46,675,587 of NC_138964.1, forward strand.
CTGTTTGGAATCATCTTCTTCCTTGCATGCTTCATTTCTTCATGCTTTGAGCCATACATGTGAGCATTTGTGTTGGCCTTGTTTTGGCCTCTTAGCCATTGAAATCCAATGGATTTTCAGTGGCCTTGATGTGTCTTTGAGCTCCAAAACCATAGAGGGGTGACCCTCTCACCCCTCATTCTCTTTACTAGCATTGTTGGCCTTCCAAAGGGACCTTATTTTGCATGCATTGAAGTCATGTTTCAGGCCTCATTCTAAGGGTTTTAAGGTCTGCCTAGGCTCTGCCAAGAGCCCATTATGCCATATTTTATGTCTATAATGCATGTATAGAGCAATCCCATTCAAGGCCTTTCAAAGGGGCCTTTCTTTGCATGTTTCTGAGACTGATTTTAGGGCCTATTTGGTGGGTTTTAGGGCTGTCATAACTCATTTCCAGAGGTGGTTTTGCCATGTTACATGTTTATCTTGTATGTGCTTAATAACCCCTTGTATGGCCCTCTAAAGGAACTCATCATTGTTGCATGCATTGGTTGCATTTTAGTGGTTATTTGGGCATATTTTGACATGTTTTATTCACTGTTTTTGGCTGGTTTGATGAGTTCTCATATGCTTCATATACATGCCCTGTAAACCATGCTTACTAGCCAAATTTGCATGCTATTTTAGTCCATCATGTTAGCACTTTTTGGCCATGCTCTAAACTAGAAATGTGCATGTTTTGGGACTGCCTTGGCTCTGTCTTTGTACCTCATGGCCAAATAATGCTTGCTTTGCATAGTTATAATTCAATACATGTGCCTAGCTTTGAGTTTCGGGGCTTATTTCATGCATCGGGTGCCTTATTTCCATGTTTCGGGATCATTTAGCATCATGTTTCAGTGCTGGAGATTACATGTTTGTATGCCATCTTTCATCCCTTGCCATGCTTTGGTAGAGTGGCATTTTATGCCTTAGGTTCGGTCCTCGGTATGCGTGCATGTGTACACGCATTTCGGTTGTCTCTTTTCCATCTAATGGCCACTGATGTGGGTGTGGCTGAGGTCCACTCATGTTGGTGTAAGTCCATCGTGCATTGTGTATACCATTTCAATCCATAGCATTGCGTATGCTATGTTGCATTTTGGAGCATTGTGTATGCCATGTTACATCACGCGCATTGTGTATGCCATTTTAGTACAGAGCATTGCATATGCTAGGTTGTATGTTAGTCGCATTGTGCATGCCATTCCATTTGCATGGTGCTTGGAATAGGGTTTAGTCCAAGCACGGGAAGCGAGGGGCGTTTCGTACTCCAAGTGACGAAATGTGCCTTGATTCCCGGTCCCCGACGTTCTTGATTATCTATGATAGAATTGTTGGCTTCATATGTTCATACCTGCATTCATGTCATATTAAAACGTGCAATTCGGTCTCTTGGCCATCATGCATCGAGATGCGTGATTAGTGGCTCGAGAACTGAGGGCCACACTCCCTAGAGCTTGTGCAAGGACAAGGAGGAGTGGTCGCGCACACATATGTTGAAAATACATTACTTTCTCTCTTTCTTGCCTATGTTATAGAAAAACCAGAGTCCAGGGGCAGAAAGTGGTCGGCCGACTAGGATTTCTGGTAGGCCGACCATCTTTTTGGTTTTCACCATGAGGGGTGGTCGGCAGGGGGTTTCCAAGCCAATACCTGGTCGGTGGCTTTCCCAAGGTGGAGTTTCAGCCTTTTGGAGCTTTGTGTAAGTTTCTAAAATCAGCTGCAAACAATGGCGAGACAAGGCATTGCGATGGAATTTACCGGCAAAGCGCATCGAGCATGCATGCTTCCATTATCATCCAAAACAGAGCCGGGGCAGTCCATTTGCATGCCAGTTTATAGCTTACTTAGCTAATTTGTTAATTAGTTAGTGGTTGTGTAATAATTAGCTGTAATTCGTTATTCATTTCGGACTGTATTATTCTTTCGGATCCTCCGAGCAAGGGCACAATTATAATAAGTGTGCATGCGTGTGATGTATGTCTTCCAACCCCACGTCTTTCTCCCTTTTATTTACCTGTTTATGATGGTTAGATTAGGGCATGTTTCAATTAGCATACTTATGCTTGCATGTTTGCATCATTCATCTGTATTGCATGCACCGGGCTCAGCGCATCATACTAATTGCATTTGTATTTCAATTCCGAGTTGCATACTTGTTAGTTGTAGCAGTTCACATGCCATCCTTAGAATAGCCGAGCCTATCGCAGTTGCATTTTTGCATGTGTTACATTAGGCATTTCTGTATAGTTAGGATCATGCATGGATTTCTAACATAGTTTCTGTTTTGGCCTGGAGTACTCGGTAAGTACTTACGCTTTAGCATCCTTGCATGTGTGTGAGTGATTGCCATGATAGCATGCTTACCATGAGGCTAATTGCTTATGTGATATAACTGCCTGAATGCCTGTGGGTGAAGGTTGGGTTATTTGGATTGGAACAATTCATCAATTGTGAGTTTTAAGCCTACTAGATAGTGGCAAATCATCTTGTTTTCTAAACCCACCTAAGGGTGGCAAATCCACATTTTAGCCTACTTGCGAGTAGCAAACCGTTTTCAAAACAAACATGAGATGTTTCGTTCCAATTCAAGCGATCCAGCCTATACTTGTATGCTGTGTGCATCACATAGTAAATCTAGGTCAATAACCGGAATAAGAATGCATAATGTTTTCAAAACTAGCTGTCATGGTTAGTAGAGGCCGATCTTTGATCGGGCGAGCGGGGGTGCTCATGAAGTGACCTTCCCCAATCATACCCAAGTTCCCGAGCCGAGGCAACTTTGGTGATGACGGACACGTGGCCTTAGGCAAAGAGTCAGGGTTTCCTAAATTTTCTAAAATAAAATATTTAGGTGGCGACTCTGTATCTGGCAAAGCAGTCCATGTTTGGCACTTCTTTCAAAAAATTTGTTTTCAAAAAATGATTTGCCGGATTTGGACTCTTTGATGATTCATCGGTCTTGCATTGTACTCCGCGAGATTAGATACAGGACCGTGACACAAATTGAGTCCGAACTGTAGTGAGGCCCGAGGGCGCGTCTATAGTTTCTAGCGACTCTGTTGGGGATTTAGAGAACTTGACTCGAACTCATGATATCTGGTTTTGACTGCACTCATGTGTTTCTTTGCATTGCATTTGCATTGGTGCGTCTAGGACACCGTGTTTGCCATCTGCTATTCCTGAGTGGTTTGCCAGAGGCTGCGTGCCATAAGGCTTACCGGTTACGGGCTCTGCCAGTATGGGAACACAAACCCCGATTTTACCGGGGTACCCTTTTTGACCATTTGACCTAGTGCATATTCGGAATCCATAGTGACCATTCCAAACTAGGACAGGTTGCTTACCCGATCGTAGGTTGTTTGAAACCGCTACGTGCGTAGTGAAATCCTAGCTCCTGACAAGATAGGACAGGGAAACCCTACCCCAACATAGGGTTGTTTTGGCTCTCACTTATCTGTTATGTGCTTTTAGAGTGCGTCTCTACAGGGAATACATGTATCAGTTTGCGAGTTTGGGCATTAGGCCTACGGGTACCAGCTCAGTGTTTGAGAATCAGTTATCTGCGGGTATCAGATTCAGTTTTCAGGGACAGTGATCCGGGGATAATAAATCAGTGTTTGAGGACAGCGTGTATTCAGCTTATCGACTGTGTGTTGTTATGCCCAACTGTGTGTTGTGTGTTTATTTTAAGCCGTCATGCTGTCCGTTTGTCTGGTTATTTATTTCCTTATTGCTTTATTTATCTTTTTGCTAGGGGGGAGATAGTTTAGCACAATTGCTTCAGACCAGGCAGATATTCCCCAAGCACTCTGGATAAGAGGTCGCCGACTCAATCGATCTGATGATCTGGTCGACGGACAACCAGTGTATCATTCCCTACCCCCAGTTATCAGATGGAGGTCGAGAAGACGCAGTGTATCCTAGCAGAGGTTGCCAGAGCAGTGGATTACCCCATCAGTGGATAGTCGGATTAAGATCCCAATTGTTGCTATAGAGATAGACCTGCCAGTAGTTCAGACAGATCAGGGCAGTATGGCGGGACCGACAGGAGTTGAGGAAATGATGCGTTAGATGCAGGACGCCATGAGAGCCATGCAGCAGGATGCTGTTCGCCGAGATGAATTTGCCAAACAACAGGCTGAGATCATGGCCCAGCAGGCAGAGTTGATCGCCAGATTGCAACAACAAACTGGGACATCTGCTTCACACCCAGTTCCTCCCCCACTAGGAGTCCCGGCACCCGGGGAGGCACCAAATGTCCAGGCAGATACGGACATACCAACGGGGCCAGCTCCGCCCCCAATTCTACCTCAACTATCTAAGGCACCTACGCCTGTCAATCAACCAGACTCTTCCTTCGAGTTCGAGGTAGACCATACAACACTGAAATTGAGCAAGCTTGAGAAGTTGTTCAAGAAGTCGCAGGGGGTGAAGTCCATTCCAGACATCGAGGATGGGTATACCGATATGGCTGTGACGCTGCCAGATAGATTCAAGATGCCACAAATCGACCGCTTTGACGGATCCGGGGATCCCATGGTCCATCTTCGGTTGTTCTCAGATATACTACGGCCAATGGGCCTCACCAGACCACAAAAGATTTCACTATTCGGCCGAACCCTGTCGGGTGTGGCCGCTATCTGGTATGCGAAGTTAGAGGATGATGTCAAGCGGAGTTGGGATGAAATGGCCGAGGCCTTTGTCGCGCAATACTCTTACAATACCCAAATCGAGATTACGACCCGAGATCTCGAAACAACAAGGCAGGAGCCTAAGGAGAGCTTCTCGGATTTCGTAACTCAGTGGAGGGTGAAGGCTTCAATGATGACCCTGAGGCCTACTGAAAAAGACCAAATCAGGATGATTGTGCGCAATCTCCAGCCAAAACTGATGCAAAAAATGATTATGCTCCCCTTCTCCACTTTTTCAGATCTACATGAAATGGGGGTACAAATCGAAGATGCAATGAAACAGGGTCTGATTGACCAAGATAGAGAGCAGCCCAGATGAACCTTTAACCGCAACAACAATGCAGGCCCAAGTGGCGCTGCAACTGCAAGAGCTTCGGAGGTAAGCATGGTCACCACCATTTCCCCTCCCCTTCCAAGACCCATGGCGGCCACACCTTTCTCCGGTGCATCCAGAAGCAATACACAGACCACCAAATACCAACCCAGAGGCCAAAGAACCTTCACCCCATTGTATATGCCCCTATCCAAGGTTCTAGGGGTATTAATCAAGAATGGGCATCTAAAACCCCTGGAGCCGAGGCCATTACCAAGCCCACTCCCCCCTCTCACAACCCAGCCAAATACTGCGCATATGACCAACAACATGGTCATGACACTGACCAATTTTTTTGACTGCGTCATGAGATTCAAGATCTCATCGACAAACAGGTGATCCTGCCTCCAGAAAAACCCAACGTCATAACTAACCCGCTCCCTACACACAACCAAGCTCTACCTCCCAAAAGAGTCAACTTTATCCAGACTGGGGTCGTGCCTTACGATCCTAGCATCTATATCACTCCTTCCCACCTACCTAAGCCGGAGGTGCTCTTTCCTAACTGCACTGACTCTTTGTGCATGTTGGACATCTCCAGAACCCAACTCGAGCCAATGGTAGCGACTGGCAAAGACAGAACAGAGGAGATTTCAAAGGAGGATGGAATTGTTCAATCAGGGTTTGAGCAGTCTGGGAGTGTTGCTGGGGAAGCCTACGATCCGAGTGATTACATTCAGCTAGCAGGCTAGTCTGACCCTAATATTGAATTGCCAGAAAGGGCAGAGCTGTGTGTGATCCGAGGGGATGGATTTGAGCAGGGGACAGATGGTTTGACGGCTGTGGAAGAGGACTTGGCCAACCTCTAGTTTTTCAACGACCAAGATCCAGGAGACGCGGCAGTCAACTGGTTTGATTATGAGGAATCGGCAGAGGTTACTGGGTGGCTTGATGACCTACCAGACGTCGTCGAAGAATCTCAGTTGGAACAGGGCCCGGCAGGGGCGAGAATATCAATTGTGGCCGGAAGGGTCGGAAATCAGAATGTATCGCCGGAGAGCGTCGGTACTAAAAATTTTGCTCAAGATTTGGGCATTGTGAATGCAGGGAAAGCTGAACAACAAACTGCACCGACACAGGTAGAACAAGAAAGGTTTTGGGATTCTGAGAGAATCAAGAAATCTAAAGCCCATGAGGGGACCGAAAGTGTTGTGGGCACAAGGACAGAAGATGCTGCGAGCATGTGGGCGAAAGGTACAGCGAGTACAATCATACCGGCGCCGGACAGGTATCTGTCGGCTACCGACGGAATGTAGTGGGAGGACGATGATTTATGTCTTGCCCACACGGATGAGGATTGGGGGAGCAATTAGCCAGACGATACCTGGTATATCGGTGAGGTCGATCATATGATGAGAACCGGGCGGTATTTCAAGCCCCCGCACTTAGACTAGCCAGAGGCATCTGGGAAGGATAAGGAAGCTGAGAGACAGAAAGAGAAGAAAATCAAAGAAGAGGCTGTACTGAAGCAGTTAAAGAAGATACAAGCAGACATCTCCATCTGGGGACTGCTTATGGCATCACGAGTACACAGACAGGCTGTCTTATCGGCCATGGACAAGGCCAAGCTCTCTATAGACACCACGCCCGAACAGCTGGTGGGCTTAGTTTTTCTGGGAGGAGCTACCCCGATGTTGACTTTCTCTGACAAAGAGCTACCACCTGAGGATGCGAACCATAACAGGCCACTCTACATCTCCGTGGAATGTAGAAACAAATGGATACCTATGGTGCTTGTAGACACAGGGTCTGCCATCAACGTCTGCCCGGCAAGGACAGCATATGCCATCGGTTTAAAGAACGTGAACTTTGTGCTGACAGCCCAGGTAATTTGGGCATATGACAACACGAGGGGACAGTAAAAATTCAGACCAAGGTTGGGCCAGGACAACATGAGATAGACTTCCACATCTTAGAAGTTCCGGCAACTTTCAATATACTCTTGGGGCGGCCGTGGCTGCACTAGGTGAAAGCAGTGTCATCCACCTTGCATCAGATGGTGAAATACCCCCATGGGAAGGGAGTAGCCATCGTTTTTAGGAATTCATCGATCCATCCACCGCCGGAGGTGTCTACGCCAGTCCTGGAAATTGAGCACAGCATGGAGGATGTGTTTATGTCGGGTTTTACCCTAGTTGAGGCCCGGGTCGTGCAGAACATCTTAGCTGTTAATGAGGGGGTGTATGTCAGTGCTCAATCAGTATACCTCATGAACAAGCTTCAACACATTCCCGGGATGGGATTGGGAAAGAGCGGCCGGAAGGGCGTCGCAGCATTGGCCGAAGTGCTACACAACCCCCATACCTTTGGCTTGGGTTATCTACCCACTAAAGAGGATTGGATAAGGAACGGAAAGGAAATGGCTGGGAGAGCCAGAGCGAAGCAGGCTGGGAAGCCTTTTGAGCTGATGCACAGGCCCATTCAGGGTACCCTAAACGGACGCTTCGTCCGGGAGGGGAAGGACTTTCCATTTTGTGGCTTCCCAGAGCCATGGCTGAACGCGGAGAGGAAGCGTGTGCCTGGTTTCGAGATCTTCTTTGATCTGCAGTTATCCGGGGATGACGTTGTCGAAGAGCAGATGGACCCATTGGCTGAGGCTGAGCAGAGTAAGAAAGTGCTGTCTGAGGACGCTGAAAATGAAATGGGGGGAGCGCTGGCGTATCTACTTTCAGATCCTCCGATCGAACAAAAGTGCTTAGGGGATAACTTCTCGGTATGCATGATCGGGAATGGAACGGTTGCGGGCCTACCAGCAACTATTTTGGATGCATCTATCGCACCCTCCCTCATTTAGCAGTATGAAGAGGAATTTTTGCCCAGCAGCACCGGGTCAGGCAGTGAGCCGGAATTTGATTCCACCGAATCTTGGGAGTCGGAATCAGGTTCCAGCTCGACTAAGTCTGAGTCTGGTAATCCTGGGGATGATAACACGGATGTCACAGTCTTGTCCAGGTCGTCTTTTTCTTTCTCTTTTGAGTCTGTTATAACCGAAGAATATGACGATTTGGATGTGCTTAATGAGAATGATTTGGCTGTGGTTTCTGAGTACTTTTCTGTGCCCTTGATTTATTGCATTAATTCAGACTTTCAAAATTTTGATGAAAACGACGAGAAAGAAATTCCTCCGATTTTGCAACGCTTAATTGAACAAGAGCAGGAAAGATTTGTTAAACCTTTAGTTGACGAAATCACTACTGTGAATATTAGTACTGAGGAGGACCCGCGGTTGGTCCAGATCGGGTCCACGTTGTCTTCGGAGGAACGCGAGCGCTTAGTCGCTTTATTAAAAGATTTCAAAGATGTTTTCACGTGGTCCTACGAAAACATGCCTAGAATCGATCCTGAGATTGTACAGCATCAGATCCCTCTTGACCCCGAGGCCCGACCCGTCAAACAGAAACTCAGGAGGATTTGCCCGAACTGGGCTCTCAAGATTAAGGAAGAGGTCACCAAGCAAATTGACGCAGGGTTCCTGCAGGTATCCGAATACCCGACTTGGTTGGCCAACATAGTTCCGATACCGAAAAAAGACAGCAGGATCAGGGTGTGCGTGGATTTTAGGGATTTTAACAGAGCCAGTCCGAAGGACGACTTTCCCTTGCCGCATATCGATGAGTTAGTGGACTTCACAGCAGGGCATGCTTTGCTTTCGTTTATGGATGGCTTCTCAGGCTACAATCAGATAGTGATGGCACCAGAAGACCGGGAAAAGACTGCCTTCACCACCCCGTGGGGGACATACTGCTACTGAGTGATGCTGTTTGGGTTGAAGAATGCTGGAGCTACATATCAACGGGCTGCGACCACAATATTGCATGACATGATCCATAAAGAGGTTGAGGTGTACGTGGACGACATGATTGTCAAGTCCAAAGAAAGAGAGGGCCACTACACTGCCTTGCAAAAGTTTTTTCAAAGAATTAGAGAATTTCGGTTGCGGCTGAATCCTCAAAAGTGTACGTTTGGTGTTACAGCGGGAAAAATGCTGGGGTTTCTAATTACACAGAGAGGTATCGAAGTCGACCCTTCCAAAATCAAGGCCATCTTAGAAATGCCACCACCAAGGACTGAAAAGGAGGTGCGAGGCTTTCTGGGTAAAGTGCAATTCATAAGACGATTTATCTCAAAATTAACCTTGACTTATGAACCACTTTTTGGCCTCCTGAAGAAAGGAAAGAAATTCCAGTGGGACGGCTGATGCCAAGCTGCTTTTGAACAGATCAAGGAATATTTACAGAATCCACCGGTGTTATCACCACCAGAGCCAGGGAGACCGTTGATATTGTACCTTTCAGTAACTGAGACCACAATGGGTTGCATGCTCGGGCAGGAATCAGAGGACAAAATGGAGAGGGCCATCTACTATCTGAGCAAGAAGATGCTAGAGTATAAGACTCGCTACACACCATTGGAGAAGGCTTGTTTAGCCTTGGTATGGGCTACTAGGAAGCTGCGGCACTACCTGTTAGCTCACTCTGTAATGTTGGTTTCACGTCTAGATCCCATCAAATATCTCTTTGAGAAACCGGCACTTACGGGTAGGCTAGCTTGATGGTTGCTGTTGCTTTTCGAATTCGATCTAAAAAATATGACGCGCAAGTCGGTTAAGGGAAGAGCAGTAGCAGAGTTCTTAGCCGATCATCCAGTGGAAGGGGGTGAAGCAGTTGAGTACTTATTCCCAGATGAGGCCATTTTGCATATCGACGACGAGTTTTGGACAATGTACTTTGACGGAGCGTCAAATCAATACGGGTATGGGATAGGAGTGTTGCTAATAGCACCCGACAATTCCCGTATCCCTCTAGCCTTCAAACTCCGATTCAAAGTCTTGAACAACGAAACAAAATATGAGGCATGCATTGCCGGTCTAGAAGCAGCCTTGGAACTAAGGGCAAGACGGTTGGACGTCATCGGGGACTCGAACCTTGTTGTGTGTCAAGCAAAAGGAGACTAGAAAGTCAAAGAAGAAAAGATGATGATGTATCACCAGACCTTGGACTTGTTGATTCCTCGGTTTGAGAAGCTGAACTTTGCTCATCTACTAAGAGAGAACAACAGGTTCGCAGATTCTTTAGCAACTCTATCTTCCATGATAGACATCCCGTTCGGAGTCCAGATGCGTCCAGTCATTATTGACCAGAAATTTGTGCCAGCCTACGAGTCGATTGCTGCTATAGATCAGGTTTAGGACGAAAACCCCTGGTATTACGATATTTAGAATTTCTTGGAGAAGGAAGCATATCCGCTAGGGGTAAATGCCAAGGATAAAAGGGCAATCAGAAGAATGGCCGTTCAGTTCATCATCTGCGGAGGTAAATTGTATAAAAGAGGTCATCTGGGAATGCACAAGCTGTGCGTTGAAGCCGAAGAATCGAAGCGCCTGATGGAGGCCATCTATGAGGAGGAATGCGGTTCGCATATGAACGGAGTAATGCTAGCGCGGAAGATCCTCAGACAGGGTTATTATTGGTCCACCAAGGAGGAGGATTGTATCGGCTTTGTTCGGCGATGCCACAAGTGTCAAATTCATGCAAATCGCATGAACATCCCGCCGTCGAAACTGTACAATATGACTTCGCCATGGCCATTTTTTGTTTGGGAAATCGACGTGATCGGGGCTGTTACTCCAAAAGGGTCGAATGGGCATGGGTTCATCCTGGTCGTGATAGATCATTTCACGAAGTGGGTTGAGGCCCAATCCTATGCGGTGTTGAAGGCGTCACATGTTGCAAAATTCATCAGAAACAACATCATCCGTCGTTATGGGGTCCCGAACGAGGTCATTTCAGATAATGGTTCCCACTTCAAGAAGGAAGTGATTGACTTGTTGAAGAAATACAACGTGGCTTTTCATAAGTCATCTACATATCGACCGCAAACCAATGGAGCGGTCGAGGCCGCCAACAAGAATATCAAACACATACTGCAGAAAATGGTGGAAACCTACCAGGAATGGCCAGATAAGCTGCCGTTTGCTTTGTGGGGCTACCGGACTTCAATTAGAACTTCTACTGGGGCGACTCCATATTCGTTGGTTTATAGGATGGAGGCCGTTCTACCTATCGAGATTGAGGTTCCGTCATTGCGAGTATTGGTTGAGTGTCAAATAGCCGAAGCAGATTGGCAGCAGAGCAGGTTTGAGGAACTCATGCTCTTTGATGAAAGAAGACTAAAAGCACTGTACCATGTTCAAGCTTATCAGCGCAGAATTGCCAGGGCTTTCAACAAGAAAGTTAAGTCCAGGAATCTAAAGGAAGGAGATTTGGTGCTCAAGGACAACCGAGCTCCTATCCACGACCCTAGGGGCAAGTTCAGACCCAATTGGACTGGTCCCTACATCATCAAAGCTATCTGGTCAGGTGGAGCTGTGGTTCTAATGGATCTAGATGGCCTAGAGTTCTCCCAACCGATCAACATGGACAAGTTGAAGAAATATTACCCCTGAGAGGCTCGCTAGGCCGAAAACCCGAAAGGGCGACCTAGGCAAAAGTTAGAGCATTGAAAAATTGGAAAATATAAAAACTGAGCTCGTAAGGTTGAAAACCCGCAAAGGGCGGCCTTGGCAAAAGTTAGAGCATAAAAGGAGAGTGAAAATACTCGAGTGAACCTAAGCCTGAACTACGTAAGGCTTGATTCCCATCTTTGGGATACGTAGGCAACTTCATCCTGAAGTTCAGCCATAACTTTTCCCCGATCAACTTTGTCCATTTGATCATCTCGGCCATCTTTCTCTATTCAGCATTCGAGAGTTCGGTTATGATCTCCGGTATAGTGCTCTTCAGACTAGGGGCAACTTTTCGTTGCGGCGCGGTGTTGCGGTATTATTCAGACTACGGGAAACTCTGGGATCCGGGGTTGTGCATCTCAGTGACAGATCTCAGGCATGTCCAGTTCTGATCCATATCGAAAACGGTTTTGAAAATTTTTAATAAAAGTTGATTTTGTTCAAATTAATCTTTTTACAACTTAGACCATTTTTGGACCAAAGCGGAAAATTTTCAGTACCCACAACCTTTAATTTCATTGATTTCAATACAGAGTTCTCCTACTCTTGCATACAAATTGAAGTTGCTTTTTATTACATTCATAAAGAAAACTTGAAAGTACTAATAAAGCAATAAATCCGGGGTATAGCTAAGTCAGGTGTTCTTGCGCCCCCTCCTAGAGCTGGTCGAAGCCTCTGATACCAAAGTGGGCCCTTCCTGTGCCTCTTCATTGAGCCAATCCAAGCACTCATCAGACAAAGTGCAATTGAAAGTGGGAGTGGGGGCCAGGAGTTCTCTAGTCCTCCATGCTGTGGCATACCGGGCAAGCTGTGCGCCTCGAACCGAGAATGCGGCAGGATACTCCATCCCCTCTGGCGGGCAAGTGTGATCATGACCGAACTGGCGCCGAAATCGGAACGGAAAGTAGAACACACAGTGAGTCAGACCAATCAAGTGGATCTCGGTCTGCCGGGACATGCTATAGCTCATTGCCGGGAGATTGAGCCAAGGACAGCGCCAAGCAATGCGATCCGCAGACAAATTGCACATCCAGACGAACCACCATCCCTCATCAAGGGCATCGACTAGTCATTGTCGGAAGAAGTAGTCGCGAGCTGAGTAGGCTGGGCAAGAGTCCACAACCTGCAATTTATCCATCAACCATACCTGGAGAAGGATGAAAAATGAGAGAATAAAGAATAGAGAGATGTATGATGAGAGAAAAGTAAGAAAAGGGTTTTGTGAGAAAAACCGAGCCTGAGGGCCCAGTGATATGAGCAATATATATGTGAGAAAGGGTGGGAAACATTACCTGCAGCAGTAGTGGACTCCCCGCGAATATGGTCGTCTCTCGGCGATAGAAAGCATCCAGGCCCATCAGCGTCTCGGCCAATGTCATGACAATGCAGCTCTTTCCTTCCTTCAAGCCTTGAGCAACTTCAATCAAACGAATGCTAGATCCGCTAAAGCCCGGGGCAAGCAAAAAGTGAGATAGCATGCACAAGCAAAGGACGTGTTGCCGAAAACATTGCCAATGATGGTCGCCGCGGTTACCGGCATCAGAAAAGCTATGAATCAAGCCAAGGATATCTAGTTCCCCGTTGCAGATCAGAGACCGAGCATCATGCATGGTGAGCCCACATATCTGTCCTAAAGCTTGGGCGTGACCGAAGCGAAACGGGGACAAAATCTCTTCATAGCGTTCAGATTCCATCAAAACTTGAAAATCTTCGAAGGTCGGACACATCTCTTACCCACCGAAGCTAAAGACATGTGTTACCGGGTTCCAAAACCTTGCCGCAGCATGGAGGAAAGGAAGGTGCAGCGAAGTATGGCTCAGCGTGAATAGTGCATTCAAGCTGAAGCCCCGGAAGTTCAACTTTTCCAAGTCGTCTAAAGTAGCAATCCAAGCTGCAAGATTTTCGACGAGAAACGCCTCCATTTTGGTGCAAAACTGAGGTGAAATGAATGAGCCACGGAGCTAGGACTTTTAAAGAGGATAAGGCACTGTTCGGGGGACACGTGTCGAAAAACTAATGGTTGTTGAGCTAGGTGGTCGGCCAACCACCTTTTCTGGTAGGCCGACCACCCCCTTGGTCTCCAAATGAAAAAGCTGGTCGGCCAGCTCCCAAAGGTGGTCGGCCATGGAGGAAAACACCCCTTTGGTCTTTTCCTAGCTTCTAGAAGTAAGTTCCTAACATTTCCATGCATTGGGGGTGTTGAAGGTGCAAATTTTCCCCTGTTTCGGATGCGTTCCGTCACCTAGATCGTCCGAAATGCTTTTGTTTATCAAAGTTGTTGTTAAGTTTTGCTTATCGAGTTGTTGTTTTGCTTATTAAGTTGTTGTTTCGTTTGTCGAGTTGTCAAGTTTATCGAGTTGTTAACTTTTGTCGAGCTGTCAAGTCTTGTATATTGAGTTGTTACTCTCTGTTTAATCAACGTTGTTGTGTCTTGTTTATCGAGTTGTAAACTTGCTAAGGTTTTGTTGTTTTTTAATAAGTTAAGTTGTTTAGTTTGTTGTGTCGGTTCACTACCTGACTTGGCAAATTTTCGATGCTCAATTTTCATTCAAATCTCATTTTTTGTGCAAAATGATGCGATGCGATGCTAAGAACATAAAATACAACACTTTTTCAAAAGCTGTTTCATTCCATCATGCTTCCTTTGCTACAACATTTTACAACAAGGGTACAAGTTTTACAAAAAATAAAACTGCCTAATAATGTACAATGTGCTACAACTACTAGTAAAAAGGCAAATAAAGCAGGGAACAGCTGCATCAATGCTATCAAGCACAGGAGTAAGAGGCCCTCTTCGTCCTCTTCTGCGGAACAGCCTCAGCACCATCATCACCATCTGAGTCAGAGCTGTCATCCTCGGGATCCTCCTCGACCTCATTTCCAGAACCGAAACTGGAACCGGAACCACCCTCTCTGTCAGCAGATGTCTCTGACTGGGGATGCGCAGGCTCCTCCTCCTCGCTGGACTCCTCCTCTATGATAGGTGCTCTGCGCCCACCTCGTCTGCGAGACGACTCCCCTCTCCCAGCTCCTCGAGAATGCCTAGATGGCCCAACTCCTCGGGAAGGCCCAGATGGCCCGGCCTGTGGCCCGGTATGTAGTGGAGGCATTTGAAAAGAAAGAGTGCAATACATCAGCCAAAGTATGTATATCAGATGCAGATGCAAGAAAACTACATGAAGTGAGTGCATGCAGATACAGTACATGAATGTGGTGTGTGTCAGGTGTGCTCTATACATACAGTCAATCAATGCAGTAAGATGTTCAAGTTCAATATGTCATCAGAAGTATGATAAATGCGAGAAAATTAAAGAGTACCTGGAAACTGAGGATGGACAGTTGCGCCTCTCTTCGCAAGACCATGCCCTCGAGCGAGGCCACTAATCCGAGCATCCCATCCATGTACTCTCTGGGTGGCTGCAAATACAAGCTCAGATCATCAATGACTGAATGAATGCCTAAGTATTTGAGTGATAAATGAAAAGCAGTGGAGCCTACCGGTGGTGAGTCACGGTCACTGACGTATCGATGATCAGGCATAGGAGGCTCTATCGAAATCGGGTAGGAGCTCCCGTATCGCCAACCCGTCAATTCGGTCGGAATGTCTGGCCATCCTGCATGATGATGAGTCCGGGGAATCGGGGGGACTAGTCCAGCCCTACCCCTAGATGTACCAGCCCTACTGGTCGAAGGAATGTCTCTAGCTCGGGTACGACTCGAGGATGGCATGCCAGTAGACCTCATCGTAGGGGTACGAACGCCTGTCAACGGAGGCATCAAGTATGTGTGACGGTAGGTCGCGTACTCCCCCTTCTCCAAATGTAGCAATACATCAGTACCCAGCATGGCACTAGTAACCTCCTGGGGAGTGAGCCTCCCAGAAGTCCGCATGTCGACCGGAGGTACTAAGGGGATGTCCTGATGAGGGTAGCCCATCGTCTAGCGCATGAAGCGTTCCTCCAGGAACCAGGCCCTACCAACCGGCCCCTCAAACAGGATCCTATACCGAGAGGCAGCTATCCTCCGGCAAGCTGAAATCGGAGGTCCCCACCCAAAGGCACCTAGGGCTGCCAGGTGATCTGCAGATAACCAATGCATAAACCGATCAGAAATCGTAGATGTGCAAAATAAATCAAAGATGAAAACATGGAGGACTGAGAGTTCTGAATTACCTCTGTCGGCCGCACCGTGTCGAAATACTGCCGCTAGTAGGGGAGGGTCTCCCGAGGTCTCGGGCGGTACTGGCTCTCGAAAACGAGCGAGTAGGGGGTCATGAGGGGTGCCTCCACCTCGAGCTCTGGGGCTTGCGTCGGAAAGTACGCAAAAACCCATAACTGTGGAAAATAGGGCAAAAGCCATCAGAATACAGAATGCTGAGTGCAGAATCAGAATACAGAATGTTGAGTGCAGAATCTGAATACAGAATGCTGAGTGCAGAATCAGAATAACAGAATGCTGAATGCAGAATGTGAGTACAGAATGTAAATTGTGTCGTGCGTGCAATGTACAGATAATGAAAAGTAGAAATGTAAATCAAGAGGGCAGAAGGTACCTCCCAGGCTCTCCAGTAGCCGCCGACTATGTTCCCCCATCTGCGGGAGGTCGCGCTCATGTAGCAATAGAGGGTAGCCAAGCTGGCGCCACCCCAGTCACACTGACCAACCTACGAGAGGTCTACCAGGGCACTCAGCAGATATAGCCCAACGGTGTTCCCCCTATCGGCGAACAGAGTGGTCCCGAAAAGGAACATCAAAAACCCTCGGGCGTACTGTGCAATCTTCTCAAGAGTCTCGGGCTCAGTATGCCTGAACTGTGTAGAAAACCAGGTGTATTGGACCCGACCCGAAGATCGGTCGACTGGTGGGCGAGCTCCCAACAGATAAACCCAGGCAGCCTCCCACTCACCCATGTCCTCATCGTAGGGGATCGGCCAGCCTCCCATGTCGAGGCCCGTCAGAATCGCAAAATCAAATGGGGTCATAGTCATGTCCCCGGTAGTAGAGAAATGGAAGGAGTTGGTGGTGTCCCACCATCTCTCTACAAGTGCACCCATCAACGTCCTACTGGTAGGATAGCGGGATATCCCTGTACAGAAAGGTCCAAACCCCGCCTGATCAACCCACTCATGGACAGCCTCCAGGAGCTTTGCGTACCACTCCCTCGCGATAATGGAGCCATACCCTCGCGTGATACGAGAAGACACCTGCATTCATAATGAACACATGTATTCAGTTTCAGAATGAAATGAATAAGCTACATGCAAATGACATGTATAAGCTGTGTGAAAACCAAATCAGATACAATGCTGTGAGCTGCGTACAATCAAAGTTTGAGCCGTGTGTTCAACATCAAGTATTTGGGCTGTGTGTTCAGATTTCAAGATCAGTGGGCTGTGTGTTCACCTCAAAGTTTGAGCCGTGTGTTCAACATCAAGTATTTGGGCTGTGTGTTCAGGTTTCAAAATCAGTGGGCCGTGTGTTCATCTCAAAGTTCGAGCTGTGTGTTCAGAATAGAAGTGTTTGAGTTGTGTGTTCAAATTTCAAGATCAGTGGGCTGTGTGTTCACCTCAAAGTTTGAGCTGTGTGTTCAACATCAAGTATTTGGGCTGTGTGTTCAAATTTCAAGATCAGTGAGCTGTGTGTTCACCTCAAAGTTTGAGCCATGTGTTCAACATCAAGTATTTGGGCTGTGTGTTTAGATTTCAAGATCAATGCGCTGTGTGTTCACCTCAAAGTTTGAGCCGTGTGTTCAACATCAAGTATTTGGGCTGTGTGTTCGGATTTCAAGATCAGTGGGCTGTGTTCACCTCAAAGTTTGAACCGTGTGTTCAACATCAAGTACTTGGGTTGTGTGTTTAGATTTCAAAAGCATTGGGCTGCGTGTTCTACTCTCAACAAGTGTGTGCTGTGCGTTCACAATCAATTTATGGGCTGTGTGTTCAGAAATTCAAGTGATTAAGCTGTGTGTTCAAAATGCAAACAGAATGCTGTGTCATAGGCTAAAGTGTTCAGAACAAGCTATGTGCTAGAATGAGCAGATAAGCATGGCAAAAGCGTGGAATGCACGGAAAATACAGACTACGTTACACATGGCAGAAAGTGTAAAAGTGAAGTACATACCTCCGGTGCCTGATGGGAGAGGTGAGACTCCGGTTCCTGCAATAAAAGATCCACCGGTGCTCGATCATCGAAATCAGTAAAATGATAGAAAACTGCCTGAGGGAGGACATGTGTCGGAGGGTCGTACCTCTCAGGAATAAATGGTCGAACCCTCGGAGGCAGAGCCATAATATCTGGATCATCTCCGGCGCCTGGAGGACCTCCACCCTGAGGAAAGTGACCGGCGATTTCGAGATATCTGCAAAACGGAGCAAAAATGAGCAAAATGAGCCAAAATTGGAAAAAGTCAACAAAAGTCAACTCTCGGGAAATGAAAAAGTCAACAAAAGTCAACTCCCGAGAAAATCTTCCAAATGTTGAGACAAACTTACCTCAAGTGGTGAAAATGAGAAAAGAAACTCCGAAATCAAAAATTAATCGGTTCAAAGTGAAGAGAACTAAAAGTTTTCGCGAAACAACTTGGCGTGGGGCTTTGGAAAACACGTATAGAGGGTAGATTTGAGAAAGAAAATGCTCTAGGAAGGGAGAGGGACTGATTTCGGACCTGATGCTATGTGCAAAAAGTGTTTGGCTTTGTGCATTTAAAGAAATGAGAGCAAAAAGACCAAACTGCCCCGGATTTGGGCTAGGTGGTTGGCCGACCATCTTTTCTGGTAGGCCGACCACCTCTCTCCCTCAAACCTGGTCGGTGGCCTCTCCCTGGGACCAAACCTGGTTGGTGGTGTTCCTAAGGTGGTCTCCAGGGTCTCTACAAATTTTGGTGATGATTGGAGTCCCCGGGACCCGAGAAAGTACAAGGAAAGTGCGCTTTTCGTCACGAAATCCCTCCGCAGAAACTTCAACTCCAACCTTCGATGCGTTTCTCATCGTTACTTGTCAAAAAGCAAGGTGTATCCTTTTTTTTTTGAATATGTTGCGACCCCTCCGGGAGGTAAACCGGATGTCGCGATTGAGTCGCCCTCGTCAAGAACTGGCATTTCTTTGCTCATTGTTTCGTGACAAACATGCATTCGGGTCTGTACTTATCCTGCATTGTTATGCACGTCACTTGCATTCTCATGCACACCACTCACACTGTTATGCACGTTTCACGGGTATTGTCATACCCTCATGCTTGACTTGCGTTGTCATGCACGTTCCTTCTCGCATGGCGATGCACTCACCCATCGGCACCACGTTTGTCTGCATTCGATATAGCGTCGAACATATGTTGCTAACTATGTTGTGCTGGTTAAGTTTTCCTCTCTTGCAGGAACGATATTGTATGTAAGGTTCATTTGAGGCTGGTGCGACCAGACGAGCCGCACAGGTATTGTATCTTCTCCGTGCGAGACATGACGAGAATTGACTAATTCTCCGCATTCTTAACTGCATGAAATGTAGTTGTTGCTTTGCATTCTTGCTTAAAACTGTTGCATCTATTGTGAATATGTGCTTCGTTACAGCTCGCTGCATTTGCGTGATCATGAGGTACCTTCGGCTTCTTACTTTGTTAGTTGCATTTTGCCCCCTGCCTGCGGGCACGCCTGCGGGCACGCCTCTATTTATCTCGCCCGTTGTCTAAGTCTTCGGCTTTGTCAAAAATGGGTCATCTCTGGGCTTTAACATTCACTCCCGTCAATTACGACTTTCGAGTTCTGTCAAAGAGGGGCAACTATAGACATCCTATTTTTGACCGACCTTAAGACTCAGACATCACCAACTGAGCGCTCGGTGATGTTGCATATTGTGCTCGTTCTGAGGTTGCGGAGTCTCGGCTGCGAGCCTTGCCTCCAGACTTCAGGGCTCTTTTGTGCTTTGCTTCGGTTTGCGAACCAGGTCCTGTTTTCTCTATTTTCTCTTCCTGAAGGGAGGGAGAGGTCTCATAGACCATCTCTCAGTGGCCGTAGGCTACGTTTCGTGGTCATAGGCCATTTTTCCCGTTTGGAGCCCAATTTCCGATTTTCGGAGCCGTCGGCCGTGTGCCTCGGTTCGAGACCGCTTAACTACCTCCGTTTGCTCCGGTTTTTGGCACACACCTTGCTTCCTCCCTTTTGAGGGACACTGTGGCCCAGGAGACCACCTTCGTTGTCATACGCCACTTTCGGTGCCTAATAGCCTGCTTTCGGGGCCCCGAACCGCGCGTTTTGGCCCCCGAACCTTCGTTTTGCATCCGTTTTGGTCCATTTTTTGTAGAGACCCTATTGTCATTGTTAGGAATATGGTAGGATGGTGGGAGGCCACCTTTTCCCCTGAAAAACCATTTTTCTCATTTTCTCTCTCCAAAAGCCGGTTTTTCTGACAGAAAGTTGGTTTTTCTCACTTTTGAGCCACAATTTCTGGCTTTTCACACCATTATTGTGTTGTGCTCATCTGGGAGGCCACCAATATGGGTAAGCCGACCAGTAATTCTTCTTGACCCTTTTGAACCCCTCTAAAAAGCTAATTTTTCTATCTCCTGGGTCACATTTTTTGATTTTTCACCACACAGCTGTATTCTACTCATCTGGGAGGCCACCCTTCTGGGGAGGCCGACCAGCTTTTTTGCTTGACCCTTTTGACACCTAGTTGGCCGACCAAGGGGAGTGGCCGGCCGGTGTAAACATCCCATTTTTGACCGACCTTAAGACTTAGACGTCACCAGTTGACCGCTCGGTGATGTTGCATATTGTGCTCGTTCTGAGGTTTCAGAGTCTCGGCTACGAGCCTTGCCTCCGGACTTCGGGGCTCTTTTTGTGCCTTGCCTCAGTTTACGAACCAGGTCTTGTTTTCTCTGTTTTCTCTTCCCGAAGGGAGGGAGAGGTCTCGTAGACCATCTCTCAGTGGCCGTAGGCTACGTTTCGTGGTCGTAGGCCATTTTCCCATTTGGAGCTTGGTTTTTGGTTTTCGGAGCAGTCGGCCGTGTGCCTTGGTTTGGGACCGCTTAACTATCTCCGTTTGCTCCGATTTTTGGTACACATCTTATTTCCTCCCTTTAGAGGGACACTGTGGCCCTGGAGACCACCTTCTTGGTCATACGCCACTTCCGGTGCCTAACAGCCTGTGTTCGGGGCCCCGAGCCGCGCGTTTTGGCCTCCGAACCTTCGTTTTGCATCTGTTTTGGTCCATTTTTGGTAGAGACCCTATTTTCAATTTTAGGAAGGTGGTAGGATGGTGGCCGGCCACCTTTTCCCCTGAAAAACTAGTTTTCTCATTTTCTCTCTCCAAAAGCTGATTTTTTTGACAGAAAGCTGGTTTTTCTCACTTTCGAAACACATTTTCTGGCTTTTCATACCACCATTGTGATCTACTCATCTGGGAGGCCACCAATATGGTAGGCCGACCAGTTTTCTCTTCTTGACCCTTTTGAACCTTGCTTAAAAGCTAGCTTTTCTCTATCTTGGGTCACATTTTCTAGTTTTTCTCTACATAGCTGTGTTGCACTCATCTGGGAGGCCACCTTTCTGGGGTGGCCGGCCAGAAAATTTTGTTGACCCTTTTGACCCCTGGTCGGCCGACTAGGGGGGTGGCCGGCTGGCCACTTGAACTGGCCGGCCTGCTTCTTGCTTTTTGCTTTTTCTGAGTGAAGTCCAGTTGTGCCAGCTGGAGGCCATTTGGTGCATCCTCCATGCACGTGTATGGAGGATACTTGGGGTCCCTTTGGGATATTTTGAAGCCTCTCCTCTATAAAGGAGAGGCTTGGCTTCATATCTAAGGTTGAACACTGTTTCTTAAAGCTTATAACCTCCCTCCTCCATTGTCACTATTCCAAGCTCCAAAACCCTAATTTTCTTGGTCCATTTGCACTACAACCGTTAGCACCACAACCGTTAGCACCACACCTCCATCATCCGTTCCAGCACCTTGGAAGTCATTTACAGAGGTTAAAAGCTCACCAACTTGGTCCAAAAGCTGCTGGAGGTCGACTCTTCAAGGTAAATCAGAAATCAGCGGCCTTCTGGAGCGTTGCGTAATATTCCGAAAATAATTGCAAACAGAGGCAAACCGGGGCATCGCAATGGATTTTCGCACAAGGAAACTCAAGCATGCATCATTCATCATTTGGAACAGAGCTGAGGCGGTCCATGGATTTACGTGCCAATTTACCTGCTTTCCTAGATTAATTTGTTAATTAATTAGGGTTTTGTATTTATTCGGACTGTACTATTTATTCGGACTATATTATTCTTTCGGACCCTCCGAGCGAGGGCAATGTTGTAATAAGTGTGCGTGAGTGTGATGTATGTCTTCCAACCCCACGTCTTTCTCCCTTTTATTTACCAGCTTATGATGGTTAGATTAGGGCATGTTTCAATTAGCATACAGTATGATAGCATGTTGGCATTCATTCATCTGTATTGCATGCACCGGGCTCGGTGCATCATACTAACTGCATTTGTATTTCAAATTCCAAATTGAATATGTGCTAGCTGTAGCATCATCATATGCCATGTTTAGAATAGCCGAGCCTATCTTAGTTGCATTTTGCATGTGTTGCATTAGGCATTTCAGCATAGTTAGGATCATGCATTGATTTCTAACATAGTTTCTATTTTGGCTTGGAGTACTAGGTAAGTGTTTATGTTTTAGCATCCTTGCATGTGTGTGAGTGACTGCCATGATAGCATGCTTACCATGAGGCTATTTGCTTATGTGATATAACTGCCCGAATGCCTGTGGGTGAAGGTTGGGTTATTTGGATTGGAACAATTCATTAAATGCAAGTTTTAAGCCCACTTGAGAGTGGCAAAATCAATTTTTTCTAAGCCCACCTGAGGGTGGCAAATCCACATTTTAGCCTACTTGCGGGTAGCACCATCAAACCGTTTTTTAAAACAAACATGAGATGTTTCGTTCCAATTCAGGCGACCCAGTCTATACTTGTATGTTGTGTGCATCACATAGTAAATCTAGGCTAATAACCGGAATAAGAACGCATAATGTTTTCAAAACTAGATATCATGGTTAGTAGAGGTCGATCTTTGATCGGGCGAACGGGGGTGCTCACGAAGTGACCTTCCCCAATCGTACCCAAGTTCCCGAGCCGAGGCAACTTTGGTGATGACGGACACGTGGCCTTAGGCAATGAGTCAGGGTTTCCTAAATTTCTCAAAATAAAATATTTAGGTGGCGACTCTGTATCTGGCAAATCAATCCATGTTTGGCACTTCTTTCAAAAAATATGTTTTCAAAAACGATTTACCGGATTTGGACTCTTTGATGATTTCATCAGTCTTGCATTGCACTCTGCGAGATTAGATACCGGACCGTGACATTGAGTCCTGAACTGTAGTGAGCCCAATGAACAAAACGGGGGGGATTTCCTCCCGGGACGTTCGGGGACGTCTACAGTTTTTGGCGACTCTGCTGGAGAGTTAGAGAACTTGACTCGAACTCATGATATCTGGTTTTGACTACACTTATGTGTTTCTTTGCATTGCATTTGCATTGGTGTGCCTAGGACACCGTGTTTGCCGTATGCTATTCCTGAACGGTTTGCCGGAGGCTCACTTCGAGAAGCGTGCCATAAGGCTAACCGGTTGCGGGCTCTGCCACGACGGGAACACAAATCCCTACCGGGGCACCCTTTTTGACCATTAGACCTAGTACATATTCGGAATCCATAGTGACCATTCCAAACTAGGACAGGTTGCTTACCCGTTTATAGGTTGTTTGAAACCGCTGCGTGCGTAGTGAAACCCTAGTTCCTGACAAAATAGGATAGGGAAACCTTACCCCAACATAGGGGTGTTTTGGCTCTTACTTATTTGTTATGTGCTTTTAGAGTGTGTCTCTATACGAATGCATGTATCAGTTTACAAGTTTGGGCATCAGGCCTGCGGGCACCAATTCAGTATTTCTGGGTATCAGGCCTGTAGGCACTGGTTCAGTATTTTCGAAATCAGTTATCTGCGGGTATCAGATTCAGCTTCGGGGACAGCGATTTGGGAATAGTGATTTGGGAATAATGATCGGTCTTTGAGAACAGTGTATTAATTGTGTGTTAATTATACCCGACTGTGTGTTGTGTTTATTTACGCCGTTATGCTGTCTGTTCGTCTGCTCATTTATTTCCTTATTATTGTTTTATTTATATTTTTGCTAGGTAGTTTAGCACAATTGCTCCAGACCAAACAGATATTCCCCAAGCACTCTAGACAAGAGGTCGCCGACTCAATCGATCTGAGGATCTGGTCGACGGACAACCAGTGTTTCACTCTCTACCCCCGGTTATCAGACGGAGGTCGAAAAGACGCAGTGTATCTGAGCAGAGGTTGCCAGAGCAGTGGATTACCCCATCAGTGGACAGTCGGATTGAGATCCCAATTGTTACTATAGAGATAGACCTGCCAGTAGTTCAGACAGATCAGGGCAGTATGGCGGGACCAACAGGAGTTGAGGAAATGATGCGTTAGATGCAGGACACCATGAGAGCCATGCAGCAGGATACTATTCGCCGAGATGAATTTGTCAAACAACAGGCCGAGATCATGGCCCAGCAGGCAGAGTTAATTGCCAGATTGTAACAACAAACCGGAGCATCTGTTTCACACCCAATTCCTCCCCCACCAGGAATCCCAACACCCGATGAGGCACCAAATGTCCAGGCAGATACGGACATACCAACGGGGCCAGTTCTGCCCCCAATTCTGCCTCAACTATCTAAGGCGCCTACGCTTGTCAATCAACCAGACTCTTCCTTCGAGTTCGAGGTAGTCCATACAGCACTGAAATTGAGCAAGCTTGAGAAGTTGTTCAAGAAGTCGCAGGGGGTGAAGTCCATTCCAGACATCGAGGATGGGTACACCGATGTGGCTGTGACGCTGCTAGATAGATTCAAGATGCCACAAATCGACCGCTTTGACGAATCCGGGGATCCCTTGGTCCATCTTTGGTTGTTCTCAGATATACTACGGCCAATGGGCCTCACCAGACCACAAAAGCTTTCACTATTCGGCCGGACCCTGTCGGGTGTGGCCGCTATCTGGTATGCGAAGTTAGAGGATGATGTCAAGCGGAGTTGGGATGAAATGGCCGAGGCCTTTGTCGCGCAATACTCTTACAATACCCAAATCGAGATTACGACCTGAGATCTCGAAACAAGGCAGGAGCCTAAGGAGAGCTTCTCGGATTTCGTAACTCGGTGGAGGGCAAAGGCTTCGATGATGACCCTGAGGCCTACCGACAAAGACCAAATTAGGATGATTATGCGCAATCTCCAGCCAAAACTGATGCAAAAAATGATTGTGCTCCCCTTTTCCACTTTTTCAGATCTACATGAAATGGGGGTACAAATTGAAGATGCAATGAAACAGGGTCTGATTGACCAAGATAGAGAGCAACCCTGAAGAACTTTCAACCGCAACAACACAGGCACCAGTAATGCCACAAATGCTAGAGCTTCAGAAGTAAGCGTGGTCACCACCATTCCCCCTCCCCTTCCAAGACCCATGGTAGCTACACCTTTCTCCGGCGCATCCGGAAGCAACACACAAACCACTCGATTCCAACCCAGAGGCCAAAGAACCTTCACCCCACTGTATATGCCCCTGTCCAAGGCTCTAGGGGTATTAATCAAGAAAGGGCACTTAAAGCCCCTGGAGCCGAGGCCATTGCCGAATCCGCTCCCTCCTTCTCATAACCCAGCAAAATACTACGCATATCACCAACAACATGGTCACGACACTGACCAATGTTTCAGATTGCGTCATGAGATTCAAGACCTCATTGACAAACAGGTGATTGTACCTCCAGAAAAACCCAATGTCACAACAAACCCTCTTCCACCGCACAACCAAGCTCCACCTCCCAAAAGAATCAACTTCATCCAGACTGGGGTCGTGTCTTACGATCCGAGCATATATATCACTCCTTCCCACCTACCTAAGCCGGAGGTGCTCCTTCTTGACTGCACTGACTCTTTGTGCATGTTGGACATCTCTAGAACCCAACCTGAGCCAATGGTGGTGACTAGCAAAGATAGAACAGAGGAGATTTTAGAGGATGATGGAATTATTCAATCAGGGTTTGAGCAGTCTAAGAGTGTCGCTGGGGAAGCCTATGATCCGAGTGATTACATTCTGCCAGCAGGCCAGTTTGAGCCTAATATTGAATTGCTAGAGAGGGCAGAGCTGTGTGTGATCTGAGGAGATGGATTTGAGCAGGGGACAGATGGTTTGACGGTTGTGGAAGAGGACTTGGCCAACCTCCAGTTTTTCAACGACCAAGATCCAGGAGACGCGGCAGTCAACTAGTTTGATTATGAGGAATCGGCAGAGGCTACTGGGTGGCTCGATGACTTGCCAGACGTTGTTGACGAAGCTCAGTTAGAACAGGGCCCGGCATGGGCAAGTATATCAGTGGTGGCCGGAAGGGCCAGAAATCAGAATGAATCGCCGGAGAGCGTCGGTGCTAAGAATTTCGCTCGTGACTTAGGCATTATGAATGCAGGAATTACTGAACAGCCAGCTGTATTGACACAGCTGGAACAAGAAAGGTTTGAGGATGGCGAGAGAGTTAGGAAAGCTAAGGGCCCTGAGGGGACTGCGAGTGCTGTGTGCACGAAGATAGAGAATGCTGCGAGCATGTGGACGGAGAGTACTACGAGTGCAATTGAACTGGAGCCAGACAGGTGTCTGTTGGCTGCCAACGGAATGTGGTGGGAAGGCGATGATTTATGTCTTGCCCACACGGATGAGGATTGGGGGAGTAATCAGCCAGATGATACCTGGTATATCGGTGAGGTCGATCATATGACGAGAAGCGAACGGTATTTCAAGCCCCCGCACCTAGACCAGCCGGAGGCATCTGGAAAGGATAAAGAAGTTAAGAGACAGAAAGAGAATCAAGTCAAAGAAGAGGCTGTACTAAAGCAGTTAAAGAAGATACAGGCAGACATCTCCCTCTGGGTACTGCTTATGGCATCGCGAGTGCATTGACAAGCTGTCTTATCGGCCATGGACAAGGCCAAGCTCTCTATAGACACCACGCCCGAACAGCTGGTAGGCTTAGTTTTTCCGGGAGGAGCTACCCTGATGTTGGCCTTTTCTGACAAAGAACTGCCATCTGAGGGTGCGAACCACAACAAGCCACTTTACATCTCCGTGGAGTGCAGAAATAAATGGATACCCGTGGTGCTTGTCGACACAGGGTCTGCCATCAATGTATGTCCAGTGAGGACTGCCTATGCAATCGGTTTGAAGACCACGAACTTTGCGCCAACTGCCCAAGTGATCTGGGCATACGACAACACAAGCAGAGAAGTCATGGGGATAGTGAAAATTTAGACCAAGGTTGGGCCGGGACAACATGAAATTGACTTTCACATCCTAGAGGTTCCCGCCACTTTCAATCTGCTCTTGGGGCGGCCGTGGCTGCATCAAGTCAAGGCAGTTTCTTCTACCTTGCATCAAATGGTGAAATACCCCCATGGAAAGGGAGTAGCCATTGTTTTTGGAAATTCATCGATCCATCCACCGCCGGAAGTATCTACGCCAGTTTTGGAAATTGAGCACGGTATGGAGGATGTGTTCTTATCCGGTTTTACCCTAGCTGAGGCCCGGGTCATGCAGAACATCTTAGCTGTTAATGAGGGGGTGTATGTCAGTGCTCAATCGGTATACCTCATGAACAAGCTTCAACATATCCCCAGGATGGGATTGGGAAAGAGCGGCCGGAAGGGCGTCGCAGCATCGGCCGAGGTGCCACATAACCCACATACCTTTGGTCTGGGTTATCTGCCCACCAAAGAGGATTGGATAAGGAAGGGTAAGGAGATTGCTAGGAGAGCCAGAGCGAAGAAGGCGGGGAAGCCTTTTGACTTAATGCACTAGCCCATTCAGGGTACCCTAAACGGACGCTTCGTTCGGGAGGGGGAGGACTTTCCGTTCTGTGGCTTCCCAAAGCCGTGGCTGAATGCAGAGAGGAAGCGCGTGCCAGGGTTTGAGATCTTCTTTGACCTGCAGTTACCTGGGGATGATGTCGCCGGAGAGCAGACAGACTCATTAGCTGAGGTTGAGCAGAGTAAGAAAGTGGAGTCTGAGGACGCCGAAAGTGAAATGGGGGTAGCGCTGGCGTGTCTACTTTCAAATCCTCCGATCGAACAGAAATGCTTGGGGGATAACTTCTTGGTATGCATGATCGGGAATGGAACGACTGTGGGCCTACCAGCAAACATTTTGGATGCATCTATCGCACTCTCTCTCATTTGGCAGTATGAAGAGGGATTTTTGTCCAGCAGCACCGAGTCAGGTAGCGAGCCGGAATCTGATTCCACCGAATCTTGTGAGTCGGAATCAGGTTCCAACTCGACTGAGTCTGAGTCTAGTAATCCTGGGGATGATAACCTGGATGCCACAATCTTGTCCAGGTCGTCTTTTTCTTTCTCTTTTGAGTCTGTTGTAACCAAAGAATTGGACGATTTGGATGTGCTTAATGAGAATCAAGTAGCTGTGGTTTCTGAGTACTTTTTTGTGCCCTTGATTTATTGCGTTAATTCAGACTTTCAAAATTTTGATGAAAACGACGAGCAAGAAATTCCTCCGGTTTTGCAATGCTTAATTGAACAAGAGCAGGAAAGATTTGTTAAACCCTTGATGGATGAAATCACTACCATGAATGTCAGTACTGAGGAGGACCCGCGGCTGGTCCAGATCGGGTCCACGTTGTCTTCGGAGGAACGCGAGCGCTTAGTCGCTTTATTAAAAGATTTCAAAAATGTTTTCGCGTGGTCCTACGAAGACATGCCTGGAATCGATCCTGAGATTGTACAGCACTGGATCCCTCTTGACCCCGAGGCCCGACTAGTTAAACAAAAACTCAGAAGAATCCTCCCGGATTGAGCCCTCAAGATTAAGGAAGAAGTCACCAAGCAAATTGACGCAGGTTTCCTGCAGGTATCCGAATACCCAACTTGGTTGGCCAACATTGTTCCAGTGCCGAAGAAGGATGGTAGGATCCGGGTATGCGTGGATTTTAGGGATTTGAACAGAGCTAGTCCGAAGGACGACTTTCCCTCGCCGCACATTGATGAGTTAGTGGACTTCACAACGGGGCATGCTTTGCTTTCGTTTATGGATGGCTTCTCAGGCTACAACCAGATAGTGATGGCACCTGAAGACCGAGAAAAGACTGCCTTCACCACCCCGTGGGGGACCTACTGCTACAGAGTGATGCCGTTTGGGCTGAAGAACGCTAGAGCTACATATCAACGGGCCGCGACCACAATATTACATGATATGATTCACAAAGAGGTTGAGGTGTACGTGGACGACATGATTGTCAAGTCCAAGGAAAGAGAGGGCCACTACACCACCTTGCAAAAGTTCTTTGAAAGGATTAGAGAATTCCGGTTGTGGCTGAATCCTCAGAATTGTACGTTCGGTGTTACAGCAGGGAAAATGCTGGGGTTTCTCATTACACAGAGAGGTATCGAAGTCGACCCTTCCAAAATCAAGGCCATCCTAGAAATGCCACCACCAAGGACTGAAAAGGAGGTGCGAGGCTTTCTGGGTAAAGTGCAATTCATAAGACGGTTTATCTCAAAATTAACCTTGACTTGTGAACCACTTTTTGGTCTCCTGAAGAAAGGAAAGAAATTCCAGTGGGACGGCCGATGCCAAGCTGCTTTTGAAAAAATCAAAGAATATTTACAGAACCCACCTGTGTTGTCACCACCAGAGCCGGGAAGACCGTTGATATTGTACCTTTCAGTGACTGAGACCACAATGGGCTGCATGCTCGCGCAAGAATCAAAGGACAAAGTGGAAAGGGCCATCTATTATCTGAGCAAGAAGATGCTAGAGTATGAGATTCGCTACACACCATTGGAGAAGGCTTGCTTAGCCTTGGTATGGGCTACCAGGAAGCTGCGGCACTACCTGTTAGCTCACTCTGTAATGTTGGTTTCGAGATTAGATCCCATCAAATATCTCTTCGAGAAACCGGCACTTACGGATAGGCTAGCTCGTTGGTTGTTGTTGCTTTTCGAATTCGATCTAAAATATGTGACGCGCAGGTCGGTCAAGGGAAGAGCAGTAGCAGAATTCTTAGCCGATCATCCAGTGGAAGGGAGTGAAGCAGTTGAGTATTTATTCCCAGATGAGGTCATTTTGCATATCGACGACGAGTTTTGGACGATGTATTTCGACGGAGCGTCCAACCAGTATGGGTATGGAATAGGAGTGTTGCTGATAGCACCCGACAATTCCCGTATCCCTCTAGCCTTCAAGCTCCGGTTCAAAGTCTCGAACAACGAAGCAGGATATGAGGCATGCATTGCCGGTCTAGAAGCAGCCCTGAAACTAGGGGTAAAACGGTTGGACGTCATCGGTGACTCGAACCTTGTTGTATCTCAAGCGAAAGGAGATTGGAAAGTCAAAGAAGAAAAGATGTTGATGTATCATCAGGCCTTGGATTTGTTAATTCCTCGGTTTGAAAAGCTAAACTTTGCTCATCTAACAAGAGAGAACAACAAGTTCGCAGATTCATTAGCAACTCTATCTTCTATGATAGACATCCCGTTTGGAGTCCGGATGCATCCAGTCATCATTGATCAGAAGTTTGCGCCGGCTTATGAGTCAATTGCTACTATAGACGAGGTTCAAGATGAGAACCCCTGGTATTATGGTATTTGGAATTTCTTGGAGAAAGAAGGGTATCCACCAGGGGCAAATGCCAAGGATAAAAGGGCAATCAGAAGAATGGCCGTTCAATTCATCATCTGCGGAGGTAAATTGTACAAGAGAGGTCATCTAGGAATGCATAAGCTATGCGTTGAAGCTGAAGAATCAAAACGCCTGATGGAGGCCATCCATGGAGGAGAATGTGGAGCACATATGAACGGGGTAATGCTGGCACGGAAGATCCTCAGACAGGGTTACTATTGGTCCACCATGGAGGAGGATTGTATCGGCTTTGTTCGGCGATGCCACAAATGTCAGATCCATGCAAACCGCATGAACATCCCGCCGTCGAAGTTGTACAATATGACTTCGCCATGGCCATTTTCAGTTTGGGAAATCGATGTGATTGGGGTTGTCACTCCGAAGGGGTCTAACGGGCATGAGTTCATCCTGGTCGCAATAGATTATTTCACGAAGTGGGTTGAGGCCCAATCCTATGCGGTGTTGAAGGCTTCGTATGTTGCAAAGTTCATTAGAAACAACATCATCTGTCGTTATGGGGTCCCAAATGAGGTCATTTCAGATAATGGTTCCCACTTCAAGAAGGAAGTGATTGACTTGTTGGAGAAATACAACGTGGCTTTTCATAAGTCGTCTACATATCGGCCGCAAACCAATGGAGCGGTCGAGGCCGCCAACAAGAATATCAAACACATATTGCAGAAGATGGTGGAAACCTACCGGGATTGGCCAGACAAGCTGTCGTTTGCTCTGTGGGGATACCGGACTTCAATTAAAGCTTCTACTGGGGCAACTCCGTATTCATTAGTTTATGGGATGGAGGCCGTTCTACCTATTGAAATTGAGGTTCCGTCTTTGCGAGTGCTGGCTGAGTGTCAGATAACCGAAGCAAATTGGCAACAGAACAGATTTGAAGAACTCATGCTTTTTGACGAGCGCAAACTGAAAGCGCTGTACCATGTTCAAGGCTATCAGCGCAGAATTGCCAAGGCTTTTAACAAGAAAGTTAAGTCCAGGAATCTAAAAGAAGGAGATTTGGTGCTCAAAGACAACCGAGCTCCCATCCACGACCCATGGGGCAAGTTCAGACCCAATTGGACTGGTCCCTACATCATCAAGTCAATCTGGTCAGGTGGAGCTGTGGTTCTAATGGACCTAGATGGCTTGGAGTTCTCGCAACCGATCAACATGGACAAGTTGAAAAAATATTACCCCTGAGAGGCTCGTTAGCCCGAAAACCCGAAAGGCCGACCTAGGCAAAAGTTAGAGCATTGAAAAAATTGGAAAATATAAAAACTGAGCTCGCAAGGTTGAAAACCCACAAAAGGGCGGCCTTGGCAAAAGTTAGAGCGTAAAAGAAGAGTGAAAATACTTGAGTGAACCTAAGCTTGAACTACGTAAGGCTTGATTCCCATCTTTGGGATACGTAGGCAACTTCATCCTGAAGTTCAGCCATAAACTTTTTCCCGATCAACTTTGTCCATTTGATCATCTCGGCCATCTTTGTCTATTCAGCATTCGAGAGTTCGGTTATGATCTCCGGTGCAGTGCTCTTTAGACTAGGGGCAACTTTCCAGTTGCTGGGATCCGGGGTTGTGCATCTCAGTGACAGATTTCGGGCATGCCCAGTTTTGATCCATATCGAAAATGGTTTTGAAAAATTTTAATAAAAGTTGACTGTGTTCAAGATTAATCTTTTTACAACTTAGACCATTTTTGGACCAAAGCAAAAAATTTTCAGTACCCACAACCTTCAATTTCATTGATTTCAATACAAAGTTCTCCTGCTCTTGCATACAAATTGAAGTTGTTTTTTATTACAATCATAAAGAAAACTTGAAAGTACTAATAAAGTAATAAATCCAGGGCATAGCTAAGTCAAGTGTTCCTGCGCCCCCTCCCAGAGCTGGTCGAAGCCTCTGATGCCAAAGTAGGCCCTTCCTGTGCCTCTTCATTGAGCCAATCCAAGCACTCATCAGACAAGGTGCAACTGAAAGTGGGAGCAGGGGTCAGAAGCTCTCTAGTCCTCCATGTTGTGGCATACCGGGCAAGCTGTGCGCCTCGAACCGGGAATGCGACAGGATACTCCATCTCCTCTGGCGGGCAAGTCTGATCATGGCCAAACTGGCGCCGGAATCGGAACGGAAAGTAGAACACACAATGAGTCAGACCAATCAACTGGATCCCGGTCTGCCGGGAGATTGAGCCAAGGACAGTGCCAAGCAATGTGATCAGCAGACAAATTGCACATCCAGTCAAACCACCATCCCTCATCAAGGGCATCGACTCGTCGTTGTCGGAAGAAGTAGCCGCGAGCTGAGTTGGCTGGGTAAGAGTCCATAACCTGCAATTTATCCATCAACCATACCTGGGGAGGGATTGGAAAACAAGAGAATAAAGAATAGAGAGATGTATGATGAGAGAAAAGTAAGAAAAGGGTTTTGTAAGAAAAACCGAGCCTGAGGGCCAAGTGATGTGAGCAATATATATGTGAGAAAGGGAGGGAAACATTACCTGCAGCAGTAGTGGACTCCCCATGAATCTGGTCGTCTCTCGGCGATAGAAAGCATCCAAGCCCATCAGCGTCTCGGCCAATGTCATGGCAATGCAGCTCTTTCCTTCTTTCAAGCCTTGAGCAACTTCAATCAGATGGATGCTAGATCGACTAAAGCCTGGGGCAAGCAAAAAGTGAGATAGCATGCACAAGCAAAGGGCGTGTTGCCGAAAACCTTGCCAATAATGGTCGCTGCGGTTACTGGCATCATAAAAGCAATGAATCAAGCCAAGGATATCCAATTCCCCGTTGCAGATCAGAGACCGAGCATCGTGCATGGTGAGCCCACACATCTATCCTAAAGCTTGGGCGTGACCGAAGCGAAACTGGGACAAAATCTCTTCATGGCGTTCAGACTCCATCAAAACTTGGAAATCCTCGAAGGTCGGACACATCTCTTGCCCGCCGAAGCTAAAGACGTGTGTTACCGGATTCCAAAACCTCGCCGCGGCATGGAGGAACGGAATGTGCAGCGAAGTACGGCTCAGCGTGAATAGTGCATTCAAGCCGAAGCCCTGGAAGTTCAAATTTTCCGAGCCATCTAGAGAAGTAATCCAAGCTATGAGATTTTGGGTGAGAAATGCTTCCATTTTGGTGCAAAACTAAGGTGAAATGAGAGAACCACGAGGCTGGAGTTTTTAAAGATGATAAGGCACTGTTTGGAGGACACGTGTCGAAAATTTGGTGGTTGCCAAGCTAGGTGGCCGGCCGGCCACCTTTTCTGGCAGGCAGACCACCCCTCTCCCCTCCAATGCAAAAAGCTGGTTAGGTGGTCGGCCATCAAGGGGAGGGTGGCTTTAGTCTTGTTCTAGCCTCTAGAAGAAAGCTCCAAGCATTTCCATGCATTGGGGGCATTAAAGGTGTGAGTTTTCCTCTGTTTCGGATGCGTTCCGTCACCCAGATCGTCCGAAATGCATTTGTCTATCGGGTTGTTGTTAAATCCTGCTTATTGAGTTGTTGTTTTTGCTTATCGAGTTGTTGCTTTCCTTATCGAGTTGTTAAGCTTACCAAGTTGTTAAGTTTTGTCGAGTTGACGAGTTTTGTGTATTGAGATGTTACTCTTTGTTTATCAACATTGTCGTGTCTTGCTTATCGAGTTGTAAGTTTAATCAACATTGTTGTGTCTTGCTTATCGAGTTGTAAACTTGCTAAGGTTCTGTTCTTTCTTAGTAAGTTAGATTGCCTTGTTTGTTGCATCGGTTCACTATCTGACTTGGCAATTTTCAATGCACGATTTCCATTCAATCTCATTTTTGTGCAAAATAATGTGATACGATGCAAGAACATAAAATACAACACTTTTTTTGAACAAAAGTTGTTTCATTCCATCATGTTTCCTTTGTTACAACATT
The DNA here is from genome assembly GCF_055761805.1 of Camellia sinensis. Classification (NCBI taxonomy): domain Eukaryota; kingdom Viridiplantae; phylum Streptophyta; class Magnoliopsida; order Ericales; family Theaceae; genus Camellia; species Camellia sinensis. The sequence goes on from NC_138964.1 coordinate 46,709,807, forward strand.
TTACAACAAGGGTACAAGTTTTACAGAAAATAAAACTACCTAAAAATGTACAATGTGCTACAACTACTAGTAAAAAAAAGGCAAATAAAGTAGGGAACATCTGTGCTCTCAAGCGTAAGAAAAAGAGGCCCTCTTCGTCCTCTTCTACGGAACAGCCTCAATGCCATCTCCATCAGCACCACTATCCGAATCGGAGCCACTGTCCTCGGCATCACCTCCGCCCTCAGAGCCAGACTCAGAGTCATCCTCTTTGCCAGCAGATGTCTCTAACTGACGATGCGCGGACTCCTCCTCCTCATTGGACTCCTCCTCAATGATATGTGCTTTGCGCCCGCCTCGTCCGTGAGACGACTCACCTCTCTTGACTCCTCGAGAAGGCCTAGATGGCCCAGCTCCTCCGGAAGGCCCAGATGGCCCGGTCTGTGGTCCGGTATATAGCGGAGGCATCTAAAAAGGAAGAGTGCAATTTAAATGCATTAGCCAAAATGTGTATATCAGATGTACAGATAGAAAGCTACATGGAGTGGATGTATGCAAATATTGTACATGGATGTGGTGTGTGTCAGATGTGCTCTCCGCATACAGTCGGTCAATCAATGCAGTGAAATGTTCAAATTCAGCATGTCATCAGAAATATGATAAATGCAAGAAAACTAAACAGTACCGAGACGCCCATGATGGACAGCTGCGCATCTCTCCGCAAGACCATGCCTTCGAGCGAGACCACTAACCCGAGTAACCCCTCAGCATACTCCGTGGTAGACTGCAGACGCAAGTGCAAATCATCAGTGAATGAATGAATGTCTAAGTATCTGAGTGATAAAGCAAAGATGTAAAACATACCGGTGGTGAGTCAGGGTCTCTGGCATATCGATGATCTAGCATAGGAGGTTCTAGCGGAATTGGGTAGGAAGCCCCGTATCTCCATCCCGTCAACTCAGTCGGGATATCTGGCCATCCGGCATGATGATAAGTCGGGGGAATCGGGGGGACCAGTCCAGCCCCACCTCTGGATGTGCCAGCCCTACTGGCCAAAGGAATGTCTCTGGCTCGGGTGTGACTCGAAGATGGCATGCCAGTAGACCTCCTCGAGGGAGTACGGACACCTGTCAATGGAGGCATCAAGTAGGTGTGATGGTAGGTCACGTACTCCCCGTCCTCCAAATGCAGCAGTGCATCAATGCCCAGCCTGGCGTCAATGACACCCTGGGGAGTAAGCCTATCAACGAACCGCATATCGTCCGGGGGTGCTGAAGGGACACTTGGCTCAGGGAAGCCCATAGTCTGACGAAGGAAGTAGTCTCCCAAGAACCAGGCCTTACCAACTGGCCCCTCGAAAAAGATCCTATACTGGGAGGAGGCCCATCCTCCGGCAAACTAGAATCGGAGATCTTCACCCAAAGGCTCCCAGGGCTGCCATAAGATCTGCGGATAGCCAATGCATAAGCCGATTAGAAATCACAAATGTCCAAGCATGAATCAAAGATGAACACGGGAAGAATTGAGAGTTCTGACATACCTCGGTCGCCTGCACCGTGTCAAAATACTGCCGCAGGTAGGGGAGAGTCCCGGGGCCGCGACTGGAACTGGCCCTCGAAGACGAGCGAATAAGGGGTCATGAGAGGGGCCTCCACCTCGAGCTTTGGGGCTAGCGTCGGAAAGTATGCGAAGACCCATAACTGTGGAAAACAGGGCAAAAGCCATCAGAATACAGAATGCTGAGTGCAGAATCTGAATACAGAATGTTGAGGGCAGAATGTAAGTACAGAATGTAAAGTGTGCCGTGTGTGCAATGTACAGATAATGAAAAGCAGAAATGTGAATCAAGAGGGCAGAAGGTACCTCCCAGGCTCTCCAATAGCCGTCGACTATGTTCTCCCGTCCGCAGGAGGTCGTGCTCATATAGCAATAGAGGGTAGCTAAGCTGGCGCCACCCCAGTCATACTAACTAACCTGTGTGAGGTCTACCAAGGCACTCAGCAAATATAGCCCAATGGTGTTCCCCCTGTCGGCGAACAGAGTGGTCCCGAAGAGGAACATCAAAAACCCGCGGGCATACTGTGCAATCTCCTCATGAGGCTCGGGCTCAGTCCCCCTGAACTGCGTAGAAAACCAGGTGTATCAGACTCGGCCCGATGATCGGTCGACCGGTCGGCAAGCTCCCAATAGATAAATCCAGGCAGCCTCCCACTCGCCCATGTCCTTGTCGTAAGGGATCGCCCAGCCTCCCACGTCAAGGCCCGTCAACACGGCGAAGTCAAATGGGGTCATGGTCATGTCCCCGGCGGCTGAGAAATGGAAGGAGTTGGTAGTGTCCCACCATCTCTCCACCAGGGCGCCCATCAATGTCCGGCTAGCTGGATAGCGAGATATCCCGGTACAAAAGGGCCCGAATCCTGCCAGATAAACCCAATCGCGGACAGCCTCCGGGAGCTCCGCATACCAATCTCTCGCAGCAATAGAGCCGTATCCCCGTGTAACGCGAGAGGATGTCTGCATTCATAATAAACACAAGTATTCAGTTTCAAAACGAAATGAATAAGCTGTGTGCAAATAAAAGATATGGGCTGCATGTTCAACTTTCAATTAAATGTGGGTTGTGTGTTCACCATCAAATTTGGGCTGTGTGTTCAGATTTCAGAAATTTAAAGTTTGGGCTGTGTGTTCAACTTTCAATCAAATGTGAGTTGCGTGTTCACCATCAAATTTGGGCTGTGTGTTCAGATTTCAGAAATTTAAAGTTTGGGCTGCGTGTTCAACCTTCAATTAAATGTGGGCTGCGTGTTCATATTCAAAATTGGACTGTGTGTTCAGATTTCAAAAATTTAAAGTTTGGGCTGAGTGTTCAACTTTCATTCAATGTGGGCTGCGTGTTCACCATCAAATTTGGGCTATGTTCAGATTTCAGAAATTTAAAGTTTGGGCTGCGTGTTCAACTTTCAATCAAATGTGGGCTGTGTGTTTAGATTTCAGAAATTTAAAGTTTGGGCTGCGTGTTCAACTTTCATTCAATGTGGGCTGCCTGTTCACAATCAAATTTGGGCAGTGTTCAGATTTCAGAAATTTAAAGTTTGGGCTACGTATTCAACTTTCAACAAATGTGGGCTGCGTGTTCACCATCAAATTTGGGCTGTGTGTTCAGATTTCAGAAATTTAAAGTTTGGGCTGTGTGTTCAACCTTCAATCAAATGTGGGCTGCGTGTTCATAATCAAATTTGGGCTGTCTTTTCAGATTTCAGAAATTTAAAGTTTGGGCTGCGTGTTCAACTTTCATTCAATGTGGGCTGCGTGTTCACAATCAAATTTGGGCTGTGTGTTCAGATTTCAGAAATTTAAAGTTTGGACTGCGTGTTCAACTTTCAACAAATGTAGGCTGCGTGTTCACAATCAAATTTGGGCTGTGTGTTCAGATTTCAGAAATTTAAAGTTTGGGCTGCATGTTCAACTTTCAATTAAATGTGGGTTGCGTGTTCACCATCAAATTTGGGCTGTGTGTTCAGATTTCAGAAATTTAAAGTTTGGGATGCGTGTTCAACTTTCAACAAATGTGGGCTGCGTGTTCACCATCAAATTTGGGCTGTGTGTTCAGATTTCAAAAATTTAAAGTTTGGGCTGCGTGTTCAACTTTCAACAAATGTGGGCTGCGTGTTCACAATCAAATTTGGGCTGTGTGTTCAGATTTCAGAAATTTAAAGCTTGGGCTGCGTGTTCACAATTAAATTTGGGCTGTGTGTTCATATTTCAGAGATTCAAGTGATTGAGCTGTGTGTTCAAGACAGAGTATTGTTTTATGGACTAAGCATGCAGAACAAGTTGTGTACTAGAATGAGTAGAAGTATGACATGCGAATGTGTTCAGAACGAGCAAATAAGCATACATAGCATGAAATGCATGGAAAATGCAGAATAAAGGCAGGAAATATAAAAAGTGAAGTATGTACCTCTCGTGCCTGATGAGAGAGATGGGACTCTGGCTCCCGCAGTAGCAAGTCCACAGGAGCTCGAGGGTCGAAGTCGGTAAAGTGATAAAAAACTGCACGAGGGAGGACATGAGTCAGAGGATCGTACCTCTCGGGGATGAAGGGCCGAATCCTCGGCGGCAGAGACATGATGTCTGGATCGCCTTCGGTGCCTGGAGAACCTCCGCCATGGGGAAATTGACCCGCTATCTCAGGGAATCTGCAAAAAGGAGCAAAAATGAGCGAAATGAGCCAAAATTGAAAAAAGTCAAAAAAAATCAACTCTCGGGAAATGAAAAAGTCAACAAAAGTCAACTCCCGAGAAAATATTCCAAATATTGAGACAAACTTACCTCAAGTGGTGAAAATGAGAAAAGAAGCTCCAAAATCAAATTTTAATCGGTTCAAACTGAAGAAAACTGAAAGTTTTCGCGAAACAACTTTGCGTAGGGCGTTGGAAAACGCGTATAGAGTGCAGATCTGAGAGAGAAAATGGTCTAGTAAGGAGGAGAAGGCAGTTTCAGATCTGAAGTTATGAGGAAAAGAGCTATGGACATGTACATTTAAAGAAACGAGAGCAAAAAGACCAAATTGCCGCGGATTTGGGCTAGGTGGTCGGCCGGCCACCTTTTCTGGTAGGCCGACCACCCCCTGCACTGAAACCTGGTCGGTGGCCTCCCCTGGAGTCCAAACCTGGTCAGTGGTGTTCCCAAGGTGGTCTCCAAGGTCTCTGCAAATTTTGGTAGTCATTGGAGTCCCCTGCACCCGAGAAAGTACAAGGAAGGTGCACTTTTCGTCGCGAAATCCCTCCGCGGGAACTCCAACTCCAACATTCGATGCATGTCTCATCATTACTCGTCAAGAGCAAGATGTATCCTTTTTGAGCACGTTGTGACCCTTCCGGGAGGTAAACCAGAGGTCGCGATAGAGTCTCATTCGTCAAAACTTGCATTTCTTTGCTCGTTGTTTCGCGTCAAACACGCATTCAAATTCGCACTTATCCTACATTGTTATGCACACCACTTGCATTCTCATGCATACCACTTGCATTGTTATGCACGTTTCATTGGTATTGTCATACCTCCATGCTTAACTTGCGCTGTCACACTGTAGACACCCCATTTTTTACCGTCCTCAAGACTTGGACGTCACCGCTCGAACACTCGGTGATTACTCATGTTTGTGTTTCGATTTGAGTTCCCGGAGGTCTCGGCTACGCGCCTTGCCTTAGGATCTCTCAACTCGACTGTTCTGTGTTTGGTTTTGCACCAAACACTTGTGTTTTTGCTTCTGAGGGTAGAAAGTAGCTTGTTAGCTACCCCTGACACCCACCGGCCTTGGTTTGAGTCCACCGGCCATGTTTTGAGGCTACCGGCCATTGGTGAATTATACCATTGGCCGGTCGGCACTCAGTATGGTCGGTCGGCCATCTGTTTGGCTGGTGACCTCCTTTTCTGGCCGGTAGCACCTTTTTACCTTTTTCAGGCATGGTGCATGCCAGCTGTGCCAGCTGGAATGCACCAAACCAGCCCCGGGGCATACATGTCGCTGTTTTGCCCTTTTTGCACCCTTTTGGTCAAAGCTTCTTGAGGAAGCTTGACCCTTTGTCAAAGCTTCCTCAAGAAGCTTGCCAGCTGTCCTAGCTTCCTCAAGAAGCCTTGCCCCCTTTGACCTCTTTTTTTGTTTAGCTTCTTTGAGAAGCTTCAAACCTTTGTTTTGTCTATATATAGAGCCCCCCTCCTCCATTGTTGGCGGTTGAACGAAAAAACCAGAGCTTATACATATATTCTGATATACATCACTCTCTCTTTATATATTTCCCGCTCTCTCCTCTTTTGTGTGTGTTTTGTGCCCTAAAAGTGTGTTTTGACCTTAGTTTTGCACTAAGACACACACCATTACACCACACTTCGACCTTGAGAGGCTTAGAGGGTTTGTTCTTGAGTTTTTGGACTGGTTTTGATCATAGGAAGGTGGCTGATCTTGCTGTTCCTCAAGGGTTCTTCAAGGGTAACATTCTTACTTTAGATTCCCCAATCTTGCACTAGATTTTTGCCTACCTTGCTTACTGTTTTAGACTTTGTGTATAACACAAAAAAGTCTTGTTTTTATCTGCCCTAAATAGTTTCTTAAGGGTGTTTTACGCTTTGGGGTTGTTTGACCCCTCTTAAGGCTTGTTTGGCCCTTGTTTTGTGCCATTTCGGTTGAGCTCCGGGACCATTGTGTTTGGGCCTCCTCACCACTGAAATCTTGAGGGATTTCAGTGATGAGGATGGTACCTTGAGGTCCTAAGAAGGAGAGGGCCACCCCCTCTCCTTGTTGTCCTTGAAAAGGGCCATTTTTGCCTCTTTAATGAGCATCATGTTTAGGTTCATGTTGGCCATGCCTTGACTGATATTTATTCTTATTATGTCGTGATATAGCTCCGTTTTTAGTTGGTTTTGGTACACCATGCTTGCTTAACATACATGCATTGTAATGCCATGATTTGCCTCAATACATGCATAGCATTTAGACTACCATGCTCATGTGTTTTGGCTAAGCTTTGGGAAGCTTACATGCATATTTTGATGTGCTAAGGGACTGTTTTAGGTCATTTGAGTCATTCATGTCTTGCTTTGTATAGCTACCATGCAATCCCTCTTGAATGCCTTAAGCTTTGGCCTCTCTAGCATGTCATCCTTGCTTTGTTTCAGTGGTTTGGAATCACTTGGTATGTTATTTCAGACCTCATGATGTGCTTATATGCTTGCATTTTCCATCCCTTTCATGCTTTGAAGAGTTGATGGCTTATGCTCCATGTTTAGGCCCTTGTTAATGCATATTTGTGTGTGTGTTTTCATGCCTTTGTTGCATCATTTTGGCCACTAATTTTGGCATGCTTGAGAGCTGCCCATACTAGTTTAAGTCCATCCTTTATATGTCGTCACATGTTTACCTTGCATGCTTGAATGACCATGTTACATCTTGTATGCATGACTAGGTTGCATTGCATTTGGAATACTTGTTACCTCAACATGCTCATGTTGCATTAGTCTTGCTTGCATGTTTGCATCCCATCCCTCTTGATCAAACATGATAGAGGTTGGGGCCCCTTTGTATATTTTGTGTGCATTTCATTTTATATTGAAATTGTATACTTGGCCTTTTGGGCCACCATGCATCGAAATGCGCAATTGATGGCCCGAGGGTCGAGGACCACACTCCCTTGAGTCCATAACATGATTGGGAGAGTGGCCATGCACACATTTGCTTGAAATGCATTGCCATGCTATGTTTTGCCCTCTGCTGTTGTCAAAAACAGATTCTGCAGGAAGATTTGGCCGACTGGCCATCTACAGTGCCGACCGGCCATCCATAAGTGGCCGATGGATTAATTTATGGCCGATGACCATTCCCCATGGCCGGTGACTATTCCTCACGGCCGGTGGTGCTCCACAGCACTCAGAGAAGCAACCCTGGGACTTGTGCAGTTTTTAGAGAAGCAGAACAGTCAAAGCAGAGGCAGCTTGTGCATGGCAGTCACTTCCGAGCAGAATCGAGCATGCATCGCATTGGACCCTCTTCCCGAGGCTGTTTATTGCATAAATTAGATTAATTAATTTGCTTAATTAATTAGGTGGTCTGTAATATTTAATTAGCTTGTTAGTTAGTTAAATTGTATTATTCTTTCGGTCCCTCCGAGTGAGGGCTAACTTGTAATAAGTGTGGGTGCGTGTGTGCATGTGTTCCAATCCCCCACTTCTTTCTCCCTTTTACTTACCTGCTTTTGATGGTTAATAGTAAGGCATATTTAAATTAGCATACCTTATGCTATGCATGCGTGCATCCATACATTTGTCCTACATGCACCGGGCTCGGTACATCATACTAACTGCACTTGTATTTCAATTTCAAGTTGAATACCTGTGAGTTGCAGCATTTCACATGCCATCATTAGGATAGCCGAGCCTATTGTAGTTGCATCTTGCATGTGTTGCATTAGCCATCTCAACATGAACTAGGATCATGCACATGATTACTAACTAGCTTCTGTTCTGGCTTGAAGTACTCGGTAAACATTTATGCTTTAGCATACCGCATGCGTGTGAGTGTTGCCATAATAGCATGATTACCATGAGGCTAGCTGCTTATGTGATATAAGTGCTTGAATGCCTATGGATGGAGGTTGAATTAACTAAATTGGGATAACGCATTAAAACTGTGAGTTTCAAGCCCACTAGATAGTGGCAAAATCATCTTTTCTAAAGCCCACTTGAGGGTGGCGAAATCTACATTTTTAGCCTACTTGCGAGTAGCAAACCATTTTCAAAACAAGCATGCAATGTTTTGTTCCAATTTAGGCGATTTGGTCTATACTTGTTTGCTGTGCGCATAACCTAGTAATTTTAAGCTAATAATCAGAATAAGAACACATAACGTTTTCAAAAACGGATATCACGGTTAGTAGAGACCGATTTTTGGATCGGGCGAGACGGGGTGCTCATAGCTGACCTTCCCCAATCGTACCCAAGCTCCCGAGCCAAGGCAACTTTGGTGATGACGGACACGTGGCCTTTGGCACCGAGTCAGGGTTTCCTAAATTCTCCCATAAAAAATATTTAGGTGGCGACTCTGTATCTGGCAAAGCAGTCCATATTTGGCACTTCTTTTCTACAAATCTGTTTTCCAAAACGATTTGCCCGATTTGGACTCGTTGGTTCAGATTAAGAACCGTGACAATTTGAGAGTCCTGAACTATAGCGAGCCCAAAACGAACAGAACGGGACTCATCCTCCCGGGGTGTTCGGGGACGTCCACAGTTTCTGGCGACTCTGCTGGGTATTTAGAGAGCTTGACTCGAACTCGTGATATCCTGTTTTGATTTCATTTATGTGTCTCTTTGCATTGCATGTGCATTGGTGCGCCTAGGACACCGTGTTTGCCATCTGCCATTCCTGAACGATTTGCCGGAGGCTTGACTTTGTCAAAGCATGCCATAAGGCTGACCGGTTGTGGGCTCTGACAGTATGGGAACACAAACCCCGATTTTTTTGGGGCACCCTTTTCGACCATTCGACCTAGTGCATATCGAAATCCATAGTGACTATTCCAAACTAGGACAGGTTGCTTACCCGATGTTAGGTTGTTTGAAAACTGCTGCGTGCATAGTGAAACCCTAGCTCCTGACAAAATAGGACAGGGAAACCCTACCCCAACATAGGGGTGTTTTGGCTCTCTTTACTTGCTATGTGCTTTTAGAGTGCATCTCTACAGGGAACGTACATATCAGTTTGCAAGTTTGAGTATCAGGCCTGAGGGCACCAGTATCAGTTTATGAGAATCAGTTATATCTGTGGGTATCCGATTCAATATTTTGGGGGCAGTGATTTCGGGCAACAATGGTCAACAGTAGAGTGCAGTTGTTCAGCTACATCTGTGTTTGATCCATTTGGGATAAAACGCCGCTTGTTTTTCCTTTCAAGGTTCAGAGAGTTGATACAGAATAGCTAGTGTTCCCCCTTGCTGAGGCAAGACAGATATCTGATCCGTCAGTCACCGTTCAGTACAGCGGACTTATTATGACGCAGAATTCAGAGGAGATTGTGGTTATGACGGCCACATTAGATCAAGGAATCACTCTGCAAAGCGAGACCAATGTCGATGTACCGCATCCACCTAGGTCGCTTGTCGCGCACCCGGTCTGGACCTCCCAGTTGTATCAGGCTCGTGAGCCCACCACATTCGAATTGATGGGAATGATAGGTGACCTCCAGAGGTCCGTGGTAGATCTCGCTTACGGAATGTCAGCTTCGCCACCAGCGGTACCGTATGCCGGGAATTTTGTACCACAGGAGCCCCCACTGTTGGAACGGATTGTGATCGAACTTAGCCAACCCGAGGTGGCCTCCAACTATAACAATGACGTATTAACATCAACCCAAACCCTCGATCAGGATGAGGCCAGAGGAAAGAACAAAATGAAGGCAAATGTCGATCCCATTGAACAACTGCTATGGGCAGTCGAGACTTTGAAAGCTGAGGGGATGAGTAAACAACAGGTATTCACAGTCGTAGCTAAGGCTGTGGATGATGTTTTCCCCACTCCAACCGAAGGCAGTACAAGCCAGTTAGGAAATCGGGATAGGCCCCGTCATGCCAAAACAGTTCCTTCCACTCCCAACCCTGTACCTGGGAAAGATCAAAAAGCCAAGGCGGCGCCTGCCAACCCTTTCGCTAGTGCGTCTAGCAAGAATACTCAACCTTCAAAGTACCTGCCCCGAGGGCGCAGGGTCTTTCACGCTCTCTATATACCATTGTCAAAGGCACTTCAGATCCTTGCCGAAAGGGGGGCATCTTAAACCCTTGGAGCCTCGGCCTCTCCCAAAGAATCTCCCTACTACACATGATGCTACCTTGTACTGTGCGTACCACCAGCAAACCGGTCATGCTACCGACAATTGTTTTCGCCTCCGTCATGAGGTGCAAGACTTGATCGACAACGAAGTTTTTCTCCTGCCCACCTCAGCCAAGTCCGTTACTACCTAGTTATTGGATTTTAAGGATACTGATACTGCGAGTATGTAATCAGGAAGTGAACCACTTGCAGGCGGCGCTCGGCGGATTTTGGATGTGGCGTCTGGCATGCATTTTTGGAGCATCTGCGAATGCTAGTTTTGTAAATTCTGGTTTGGGTGTCGAGTCAGTCTTTTGTTTTGTTTTGAGTCTGTTTCATTGTCTTAAGTCAGTCCTTTTGCTTATGGGTCTGTCTTGTTGTAGCGAGTCAGTCCCCTTTGAATAGAATGTCGGGTGATTCCAGAACTGTTGCCTCGAACACCGTTTTGTTTTGTAATTACCCTTTTGCTTTCTTTTGAGTCTGTCTCTGTCGTGGAGCCAGTTGCAACCAGGGAATCTAAATGAAACAACTGCGGCTATCATGTTTCCATGCTTACTACTATTCTGAATTAGTTGTGCCAGGGGACTTGAATGGAACGGCAGTACATTCCACCTGTTCTCTTATGCCCTGAAAATCATTGCATTGACCTAAGTTTTTCAAAACTTTTTGAACACTACGGCGAAAACAAAGAGGAAGGAATTCCTCGGGTTTTGCAAACTTTGATCAAATTGAGAGAAAGAGAGGCGTGCTAAGCCCTTAATGATTGAAATCATGCTTGTCAGCGTGAGTACTGAGAAGGACCCTGGCTTGATCCAGACTGGTTCCACACTATCTTTAGCGCGAGCGATTTGTCGCTTCTTTAAAAAATTTCAAAAACAAAATGTTTTGCGCGGTCCTGTGAAGACCTATGTGGAATCACTCTTGAGGTTGTGCAGCTTAGGATCGCTCTCAGCCTCAAGACTCGAGCCCTTGTTTTAAAGCCTTGAACCACAATTCGGAGTGTTCAACGATCGACCATCAAGAGAGGCCTGTGTGGCCAGATTGGAAGCAGCCCTCGAACAAGAGGCACCAAAGTCAGATCAAGAATATCAGATCTCATCAGAAGAAGCCTGTAAAGCTAGAACAGAAGCACCCCTCCAAACTAGGGGCAAAAATGTCCGATTTGCTCGAAGAGCCGAAGATGGGTCCTTCAGTAAGTCAATGCAACAGCCACTCTCCTCGATACGGATGGCTTCAAAACCCTAAAACCATTTGGCATGGACTTGTTACACTTTTACCCTTTGAGCGGCTCGCTGGGTCGAAAACCCGGAAGGGCGACCCAGGCAAAAGTTAGAGCAAAATAAAATATATACAAAAAAAAAGAAAAAATATACAAAAGAAAAGAAAAAAAAATAATAATATAAAAAAGAGAGAAAAAAAAAAAAGGGAAGAAAGAAAAAGGAAAGAAAAGCTCGCAAGGTCGAAAACCTGCATCGGGCGCCTTGGCAAAAGTTAGAGCCTAAAAAGTGAAGGTTAAAATACCCAAGTGTACCTTAACCGGAACTACGTAAGGCATGATTCCCATGTTTGGGATACGTAGGCAACTTCGTCCTGAAGTCCAGCCCCCAACGCTCTCATAGCGCCTCAGTCCATGTAATGGTTTTGATTATTCTTGCCCTCCCCGAATCTGATAGTTCGGTTGTGACAACCGGATACGTAGGCAACTTCATCCCGAAGTCCAGCCCCCAATACCTTCGAAGTAACTGTGTCCATATATTGGCCCAGACCATCTCTGTCTTCTCTGCATCCGGGAGTTTGTTTGCAATCATCACTGACGAAGACTGTTTACCAAATGTTGCAACGTCATCCAAACAACGGGCTACTTTCCGTTGCAATGAGTTGCCACGAGTCACCTTTTAAACCAGGGTCAACTTTCCGTTGCCATCCACCCCTTCCAAGCCAGGGGCAATTTTCCATTGCCTCCGATCCGAGGTTGCGCATCTTGAGGGTAAGTTCCGTGCTTGTTTAGCACTAGCCGTTTGCAAAAATAGTTTTTGAAAGTTTTTACTGAGGTTGACTATTTTCTCGAAAACTATTTCATTTTCCAAAATTGGACCTTTCTCTTGGACCCAAAAAAAAAAAAAAGGGAAAATTTTCAGTGCTTACAGCCGGACTTACGTGATTTTCGAATCAAAAAGTGAACAAGTATGTTAATTCGACTCTCATTTTGGTCAAAACTGTTTTAGGAAAAAAACAAAAAAATGGTCAAAATGATGAACTGGGGGCACAGTTGAGTCAGGTGTTCCGTCTTTCCCTGTCGTCAACATAGCCGCCAGAAAGGGCACAGCTAAAGCTGTTAGTAAAGGGCTGAAAGCTCTCTCGACAACCTCCAAGCAACGTGGTATCAAGCCAAGTACGAAGCATAAATCGGAGTAGGTCAAGATACTTCATTCCCCATCTGGAACCTCGACTGGACGTCACCAGAAGGAATAGCCGCGAGCTGATACTGTTGGGCGTGAACCCACAACTTCTTATTCATCTATCAACCACCCTGGGGAGGGATGAAAAATTGAGAGAATAAAGAATAGAGAGGTGTAAGTCGAGAGAAAAGTGAGGAAAAGGGTTTTGAAGAAAAAAGAGAAAAAAAAAAAAGGAGAGCCTGAGGGCCGAGTGCTGTGAGAATCACAAATCGGAAAGGGTGGTAAACATACCCGAAGGAAATGGCTCCTCGAGATCTGAGGTCTTTTGGTCTTTTGTAAATACGTCCGTGTGTCGTGCCTTTTCTTTTGATTTGTCTACCTCGACTTCTGTTTTGAGTCTTCTCCGAGTGTGTCTTGTTGTGTTCAGGTTGTGTACCCTTTTGTTGAATCTTTCTCGCTGTGTTCAGTTGTAGGCTCGGTACCCCAGTTGAAAACCTTTTTTTTATTTTAATTTCAAAAGTTAAAATCGTTTATGCTCAGAATTCTACGCCATTCTCCACATTTCTGCGAAGCAAAAGAAGAAAAGGGAAAATTTGGGGCATCTGAGTGCGCTTCAACTTCAACTAGTTTCACCTTCGCAGTTCGTCTTGTCAGGTTGGGTTGTTTGTTCAGGGTTTGCCGTGTGCAGAATGAACTGAATGCTGTGTTACGGGCTGTATGTAGTCTGATCCCCAGCAGAGCATGGGCTGTGTGTTCAGAATATAACAGTGGGTTGCTGGGGTGTGTTTTTGCTATCGGCTGGTTAGTCATCTGATTATTGCAATACAAGTGCTCAATTTTTAGACAACAAATCAATTTCATTTGAGATGTAACATGATGCAATGCGACGCAATATATAGAAATGTATAAATGTAACACCTTTTCTTTTAGATAAAAAGTATGTTTCATTTCACCGTCTGTTTCAAGTACATAGCTTTGAAAACAAAATCTGCCTGCGGCAGTACAAGGTACCCTAGCCACCAACAAAAAAGTACAAAAAGAAGAAGAAAAAAAATAGCAAAAATCTAGATCAATGACAAAGGATCTCAGGCCTGGGAGTCCGTCCTAGTCCTCTTCCTGGACGAAGGTCCAGGAGCATCATCAGCGCTGTCATCTAAGCCCGAGTCCGAGCCATCTTCGGTCTCCTCCGACGACGACTCCGCCTCTGACTCCTCGTCATCGTCATCAGGGACTGGAGCCCACGAGCTACTCTCGACGTGAGTGCGCCCCGCCTTGGTGCAGGGGAATACTCTGCCCTCTCCATCTCCTCCAGCAGGAACAGAAGGCCTGGCTAGAACACCTGCCACAGTGGGAATCTGGAAAGGAGGCTGAAAAGTATAAGAGGCAAATGCATCAGTATGCCGTGAGCAGTTTATCAATGCAGAATGCAGTGTATGAGTACAGTGTGCGAATGCCGTAAGCAGTTTATCAGTGCAGAATGCAGTGTATGAGTATAGTGTATGAATGCCGTGAGCAGCTTATCAAGTGTTGTGTTGTGCACCAGATTATGTGAAGCGGCTTACGTGTATGGTTTGAGACCGTGATCAGAAGAACATACCGGAATACTATAGAGGGCCAGGAGGTCGAAAGTCCGCTGCAACATCCCCATCATGGAGGCATTTAGCTCCAAAGACTGCCGGGTATACTCGAAAGAAACCTGCAAAAGTATCAGATGCATCAGTATTCTGCGGAATATCAAATAAACTGAAATGAAATGCCAATACAAGATGCATAAAATGTAGTAATACATTCCGGAGGCAAGTCATGAAAACCGACCAACTCGTGGTCAGCCAGAGGAGGAGCAAAGGGGATCTGAAATACAGATTGTTATCTACTATTATTGACAATACAGTGTAAAACGAACCTTAAATGAACTACAAGTAAACCATACCTCTGCGGGAGTGATGGTGTCAAAATAGCGGCGGAAGAAGCTAAACGTCTCCCGAGGCCTCCGCACGCACCTCCCGTCGAAACGGCGCGAAAATGGAACGACGAGAGGGGTCTCCGCATCTGGCACAGGGGCGAGTCTCGGAAAGTAGGTGTAGACCCACAACTGCAGAATAAATACCAGTATGCTTATCAGATAAAGCAGAATACGGAATAAAACAGAGATAGCAGAGCCGTGTGCAGTGTATTGAGCAGAGTGTACAGTGTGAGCAGTATACAATCAGTGTAAAGCAGAGTATGTGTGTGCCGTGTGTACAGTATACAGTCAAGGTAAAGCAGACCACAGTGTGTGCAGTATACAGAGTACAGTACAGAGTACAGATAATAGAAAGCAGAAATGAAATGTTAAGAAGAAAAAGGAAACGTACCTCCCAAGTGCGCCAATAACCCCCGAGCAACTGTCCCCTGCCACGGGAAGCTGAGCTTATGTAGCCGTAAAATGTAGCCAGAGCGGCGCCACCCCAGTCATAGCGCAGGATCTGTGTGACATCCACTAAAGCGCTGAGCAAGTAGAGGGGCACGGTATTCGCCCGGTCGGCGAAAATAGTCGTCCCTAGAAGAAACATCAGAAAGCCGCTGGCGTACTGCTCCACCGCCTCCTGGGTCATCAAAGCCTCCTCGGTCAAAGCTAACTGGACCCTGAACTGGACCTCGAACCAGGAATATCGGACGAAGCCGGGACGTGCGAGAGGTGGCACCTCGCCAAGCAAATATGTCTGAACGGCCTCCCACTCGACCATGTCGGTATCAAAGGGGATCAGATCACCCCCTATCCCGATGCCGGTGAGCATCGAGAAGTCGTAGGGAGTCATCGTCATGTCTCCCGTAGCAGAGAAGTGGAAGGAATCGATGGTGTCCTACCACCTCTCCGTTAGAGCGGCGAGGAGAGGCCTGCTCGTGGTAAGTCTGGATAGTCCTCTGCAGAATGCGCCGAAGCCGACCTGATCTACGATGTGGCAAACCGCATCGGGTAGCTCAGCGTACCAGTCTCGGGCGGCGATGTTCCCATACCCCCGGACGGTATGGGAATCTCCTTGTTTTCAAACAAACAATTGCGATGCGATGCTAAATATACCAGTTTTGAAAGGCATTCAGAATTCAGGCAAATATAGCATGTGTGCATATTTTCAGATTCAAACAACTATCGGTTGCCGGTGTTCTTACAGTGAACTACAACGTGTGATGTGTCAGCGTGTTTGAGTGGTTCAGTACAGATATAGCGTGTGGGCACGTGTTCAGATTCAAATAGGTACCGAATGCCGGTGTGCTCGCAGTGAACTACAACATGTGATGTGCCAGCGTGTTTGAGTGGTTCAGGGAAAATGCAGTGTGTGTGCACGTGTCAGTTTCAAACAGATATCAGTTGCAAGTGTGTTCACAGTTAACTACAGTATACAGTGCATCAGTGTATCTGAGCTAAGCAGTTAAAGAATATAATTAGCTATGGCAGTTGGCAGTTAAGTGTTCTACGTCGCGGAAAGTAAAACAGAGGAAGGAATGTTACCTCGGAAGCGCCGAAGGACAGATGAGATGTAGGCTCACGCAAGAGAAGCTCTGGAGGCATCGCCCTGTCAAAGCTCTGAAACTGGCGAAGTCCGTCGGGAGGCAAGACGTGGATCGCCGGCCGGTAGGTCGCCGAGTCGAACGGGCGAACGCTCAAGGGGAGGAGCTCGGCCTCTGGGTCCGTCTCGTGATCCGGGGGAGTCCCGTCCCGTGGAATATCGTCTGCCATCTCAGAGAAAATGAGGAAATGGCCCGAAAAGTGAAAACAGGGCTAGAATGCGAAAGGTCAACAAAAAGTCAACCCCGGGAGGGTAGAAAATGGCCGGAAAAGCCAAAATGTGGAAAATGTGATGAAATCAAGAAAAACTTGGGAGAAACAAACTCCAAGAGGTGGAAATCGAAAAAAACTACACCGAAACGAAGTTTCGATCGGATGAAAGTGTTCGAAACGCGATGAACTTCGTGAATCAAACAATGAAACGGGCGTGAAACGCAAGAAAACGGAGAAGGGAAGAGAGGAAAATGCTCTAGAGAAAGAGGGGATGAAATTTCGGCTAGAGGGAAGTAAGAAAATAGGGTTTGAAACCCTATTTTAAAAGACCCAAGGCGAAAAGTCAAAACTGCCCTGATTCAGCAACATTTGTCCGGTCGGCCAAATATTTGGCCGGTGAGATGTTTTGATGGCCGATGGATGGCCGGTGACCTCCCCTGATGGCCGGTGAGCCTCCTATGACCTTGTTTGAGTCAGATGTATAGTTTGGGGCATTTATTTCTCAAGATAGTGCAAGACAGTGCCTTTCCGAAGCTCAACCGGCCTCCGTTATGACCTCAGACCGTGTCTTCTGTGCATGGCACTCGAATATGTGCAAGGTGTATCCTTTTTGTATCCTTTTGTGTCTTTTAAGATTCAAAAGTTGCCCCACATACGTTGTTTTGCAAACACGTGTTGAGTTATACGTCATTATGCTTGCATTGTTATGCATTCGCCATGGTCTAGTGAGACCTTAAATACGCTCGGTCTAGGAGACCTTAAATCCTCTGAAGGTGCAAGTCCTTCGGTGTTTGTCGTGCCCGAACGACTTTTGGTAAGTTGCATTGTACATGTATTTCAAGCGACTCGCGTCAACGCATATTCAAGTTCACATGCATTATCATGCATTTCAAGCGATGCGCGTCGTCGCGCATTCGAGTTCATAAGCATTTCGAGCGACACACGTGGTCGCACATTCAAGATCATTTGCATTGTCATGCATATCACAAGACGTGTGTTGTCACGCGTTTACATCAGCATGCATCAACATGCATTTCAAACAAAACCAAAAAAACAAAAAACAACAACATGCATATGCCATGCATTTCATTGTAATGTATTGCATATGTCATGCATCCCACTATATCTATTCCATTGCATATTGTAGATGTTGCATTGCAGCTTGCTTCCATTCATTGCATCACCTCCATCTAGGGTTTGCACCTTTCCTTGTTGAGCTTGGTCTGGTATGTGCCCATACTTTTCACGTCTATACACTCATAGTTCTGTATGACCGTTCTATGTTAGACGTGGCATGTTTGTGTCCATGCCTTTCCTAGGCAAGATACGGTTTGGCCGTAGGCCTTAATCCACTATATCCATTCCATTGCATATTGTAGATGTTACATTGTAGCTTGCATGCATTCATTGCATCACCTCCATCTAGGGTTTGCACCTTTCCTTGTTGAGCTTGGTTTGGTATGTGCCCATACTTTTTACGTCTATACACTCATAGTTTTGTATGACCGTTCTATGTTAGACGTGGCTTGTTTGTGTCCATGCCTTTCCTAGGCAAGATACGGTTTGGCCGTAGGCCTTAATCCACTATATCCATTCCATTACATATTGTAGATGTTGCATTGTAGCTTGCATGCATTCATTGCATCACCTCCATCTAGGGTTTGCGCCTTTCCTTGTTGAGCTTGGACTGGTATGTGCCCATACTTTTCACGTCTATACACTCATAGTTCTGTATGACCGTTCTATGTTAGACGTGGCTTGTTTGTGTCCATGCCTTTCCTAGGCAAGATACGGTTTGGCCGTAGGCCTTAATCCACTATATCTATTCCATTGCATATTGTAGATGTTGCATTGTAGCTTGCATGCATTCATTGCATCACCTCTATCTAGGGTTTGCGTCTTTCCTTGTTGAGCTTGGACTGGTATGTGCCCATACTTTTCACGTCTATACACTCATAGTTCAGTATGACCGTTCTATGTTAGACGTGGTTTGTTTGTGTCCATGCCTTTCCTAGGCAAAATTTGGTTTGGCCCGCGCGCCATATCCATTATACATATTACATTGTAGTGTAATTTTTGCATCCTGCATTAGGATCATGTTCTTTCGTTAGCGGATCATTCCCCACTTATGTCATTCCACCCAATTACTTGTTCTTGTGTCCGTCTACATCACTCATAGTTCTGCATGTGTACGCGCTTTGAGGGTTGCGGCACCTTTTCTATGGTAGACGGACTTGTTACCTCCATCAATCTATTTGACATTCGTGTGGTTTTGAACCACTCATGATTGGATCATGATTTAATTACATTGCATTTTCTTTTGCATTATTGTACATTGTTTTGTATATGTTGCATATCATTTTGCATTCATTTTGCATGTTATGCATGGTGCTAACAATATCACACCTGTTAAGTTTTCTTTCTCTTTCAGGCACGATATTGTATGCACAGTTCATTTGAGGCTGGTGCAACCAGACGAGCCGGACAGGTATTGTATTCTCCGCGTGAAACGTAGCGAGAATTACATGATTCTCTTACATCCTTTCTGCATTGTAATGTAGTTGGATTTGTGTTGATTGCTTAAAACTGTTGCATGTTATGCTTCGTTACAGCTTTCTTTGCATGATCATAAGTTATGTTCAGCTTCTTGCATTGTCAGTTGTATTTCGCCTCCGCCTTCGGGCGCATACCTTATCTGTAGCTTGTATGTTTGTCTAAGTCTTCGGCCTTGCCAAAAATGGATCGTCTCTAGCCTTTGACACTCACTCCCGTCATTCTTATGACTTTCGAGTTCCGTCAAAGAGGGGCAACTGTAGACACCCCATTTTTAACCGTCCTCAAGACTTGGACGTCACCGCTCGAACACTCGGTGATTACTCATGTTTGTGTTTCGTTTTGAGTTTCCGGAGGTCTCGGCTACGCGTCTTGCCTCAGGATCTCTCAACTCGACCGTTCTGTGTTTGGTTTTGCACCAAACACTTGTGTTTTTGCTTCTGAGGGTAGAAAGTAGCTTGTTAGCTACCCCTGACACCCACCGGCCTTGGTTTGAGTCCACCGGCCATGTTTTGAGGCTACCGGCCATTGGTGAATTATACCATTGGCCGGTCGGCACTCAGTATGGCCGGTCGGCCATCTGTTTGGCCGGTGACCTCCTTTTCTAGCCGGTAGCACCTTTTTACCTTTTTCAGGCATGGTGCATGCCAGCTGTGCCAGCTGGAATGCACCAAACCTGCCCCGGGGCATATATGTGGCTGTTTTGCCCTTTTTGCACCCTTTTGGTCAAAGCTTCTTGAGGAAGCTTGACCCTTTGTCAAAGCTTCCTCAAGAAGCTTGCCAACTGTCCAAGCTTCCTCAGGAAGCCTTGCCCCCTTTGCCCCCTTTGACCCCTTTTTTTGTTTAGCTTCTTTGAGAAGCTTCAAACCTTTGTTTTGTCTATATATAGAGCCCCCCTCCTCCATTGTTGGCAGTTGAACAAAAAAAACCAGAGTTTATACATATATTCTGATATACATCACTCTCTCTATATATATTTCCCTCTCTCTCCTCTTTTGTG
This sequence comes from Camellia sinensis, assembly GCF_055761805.1. Taxonomy (NCBI): domain Eukaryota; kingdom Viridiplantae; phylum Streptophyta; class Magnoliopsida; order Ericales; family Theaceae; genus Camellia; species Camellia sinensis. The sequence goes on from NC_138964.1 coordinate 46,729,853, forward strand.
TGTGTTTTGTGCCCTAAAAGTGTGTTTTGATCTTAGTTTTGCACTAAGACACACACCATTACACCACACTTCGACCTTGAGAGGCTTAGAGGGTTTGTTCTTGAGTTTTTGGACTGGTTTTGATCATAGGAAGGTGGCTGATCATGCTGTTCCTCAAGGGTTCTTCGAGGGTAACATTCTTACTTTAGATTTCCCAATCTTGCACTAGATTTTTTCCTACCTTGCTTGCTGTTTTAGGCATTGTGTATAACACAGAAAAGTCTTGTTTTTATCTGCCCTAAATAGTTTCTTAAGGGTGTTTTAAGCTTTGGGGTTGTTTGACCCCTCTTAAGGCTTGTTTGGCCCTTGTTTTGTGCCATTTCGGTTGAGCTCCGGGACCATTGTGTTTGGGCCTCCTCACCACTGAAATCTTGAGGGATTTCAGTGATGAGGATGGTACCTTGAGGTCCTAAGAAGGAGAGGGCCACCCCCTCTCCTTGTTGTCCTTGAAAAGCGTCATTTTTGCCTCTTTAATGAGCATCATGTTTAGGTTCATGTTGGCCATGCCTTGACTGATATTTATTCTTATTATGTCGTGATATAGCTCCGTTTTTAGTTGGTTTTGGTACACCATGCTTGCTTAACATACATGCCTTGTAATGCAATGATTTGCCTCAATACATGCATAGCAGTTAGACTACCATGCTCATGTGTTTTGGCTAAGCATTGTGAAGCTTACATACATATTTTGATGTGCTAAGGGACTGTTTTAGGTCATTTGAGTCATTCATGTCTTGCTTTGTATAGCAACCATGCAATCCCTCTTGAATGCCTTAAGCTTTGGCCTCTCTAGCATGCCATCCTTGCTTTGTTTCAGTGGTTTGGAATCACTTGGTATGTTATTTCAGACCTCATGATGTGCTTATATGCTTGCATTTTCCATCCCTTTCATGCTTTGAAGAGTTGATGGCTTATGCTCCATGTTTAGGCCCTTGTTGATGCATATTTGTGTGTGTGTTTTCATGCCTTTGTTGCATCATTTTGGCCACTAATTTTGGCATGCTTGAGAGCTGCCCATATTAGTTTAAGTCCATCCTTTATATGTCATCACATGTTTACCTTGCATGCTTGAATGACCATGTTACATCTTGTATGCATAACTAGGTTGCATTGCATTTGGAATACTTGTTACCTCAACATGCTCATGTTGCATTAGTCTTGCTTGCATGTTTGCATCCCATCCCTCTTGATCAAACATGATGGAGGTTGGGGCCCCTTTGTATGTTTTGTGTGCATTTCATTTTACATTGAAATTGCATACTTGGCCTTTTAGGCCACCATGCATCGAAATGTGCAATTGATGGCCCGAGGGTCGAGGACCACGCTCCCTTGAGTCCATAACATGATTGGGAGAGTGGCGCACACATTTGCTTGAAATGCATTGCCATGCTATGTTTTGCCCTCTGCTGCTGTCAAAAACAGATTCTGCAGGAAGATTTGGGCGACCGGCCATCTGCAGTGCTGACCGGCCATCCATAAGTAACCGATGGATTAATTTATGGCCGATGACCATTCCCCATGGCCAGTGACTATTCCTCACGGCCGATGGTGCTCCACAGCACTCAGAGAAGCAACCCTGGGACTTGTGCAGTCTTCAGAGAAGCAGAACAGTCAAAGCAAAGGCAACATGTGCATGGCACTGACTTCCGAGCGGAATCGAGCAGGCATCGCATTGGACCCTCTTCCCGAGGTTGTTTACTTCTTAAATTAGATTAATTAATTTGCTTAATTAATTAGGTGGTCTGTAATATTTAATTAGCTTGTTAGTTAGTTAAATTGTATTATTCTTTCGGTCCCTCCGAGTGAGGGCTAACTTGTAATAAGTATGGGTGCGTGTGTGCATGTGTTTTAATCCCCCACTTCTTTCTCCCTTTTACTTACCTGCTTTTGATGGTTAATATTAGGGCATATTTAAATTAGCATACCTTATGCTATGCATGCATGCATCCATACATTTGTCCTACATGCACCGGGCTCAGTACATCATACTAACTGCACTTGTATTTCAATTTCAAGTTGAATACCTGTTAGTTGCAGCATTTCACATGCCATCATTAGGATAGCCGAGCCTATTGTAGTTGCATCTTGCATGTGTTGCATTAGCCATCTCAACATGAACTAGGATCATGCACATGATTACTAACTAGCTTCTGTTCTGGCTTGGAGTACTCGGTAAACATTTATGCTTTAGCATACTGCATGCGTGTGAGTGTTGCCATAATAGCATGATTACCATGAGGCTAGCTGCTTATGTGATATAACTGCTTGAATGCTTGTGGATGGAGTTTGAATTAACTAAATTGGGATAACGCATTAAAACTGTGAGTTTCAAGCCCATTAGATAGTGGCAAAATCATCTTTTCTAAAGCTCACTTGAGGGTGGCGAAATCTACATTTTTAGCCTACTTGCGAGTAGCAAACCATTTTCAAAACAAGCATGCAATGTTTTGTTCCAATTTAGGTGATTTGGTCTATACTTGTTTGCTGTGCGCATAACATAGTAATTCTAAGCTAATAATCGAAATAAGAACACATAACGTTTTCAAAAACGGATATCACGGTTAGTAGAGGCCGATCTTCGGATCGGGCGAGAGGGGGTGCTCATAGCTGACCTTCGCCAATCGTACCCAAGCTCCCGAGCCGAGGCAACTTTGGTGATAACGAACACGTGGCCTTTGGCACCGAGTCAGGGTTTCCTAAATTCCCCCATAAAAAATATTTAGGTGGCGACTCTGTATCTGGCAAAGCAGTCCATGTTTGGCACTTCTTTTCTACAAATCTGTTTTCCAAAACGATTTGCCGGATTTAGACTCTTTGGTTCAGATTAAGAACCGTGACAATTTGAGAGTCCTGAACTGTAGCGAGCCCAAAACGAACAGAACGGGACTCGTCCTCCCGGGGCGTTCGGGGACGTCTACACACGCGCGTGTCTCTCGCATTGCGATACGCTTTCCCCTCGACACCCTGTTTGTCTGCATTCGATGTAGCGTTGAACATGTGTAGCTAATGATATTGTACTTGTTAAGTTTCTCTCTTTTACAGGCACAATATTGTATGTACGGGTCATTTGAAGTTGGTGCAACCAAATGAATCGTGCAGGTATTGTATCTTCTCCGTGTGAGACGTGGCGAGAATTGAATAATTCCCCGCATTCTTAAGCTGCATGAAATGTAGTTGTTGCTTTGCATTCTTGCTTAAAATTGTTGCGTGTGCGCTTCATTACAGCTTGCTGCTTTGCATGATCATGAGTTACGTCAGGCTCTGTGCATATCATTTTGCATTTTGCCCCTGCCTACGGGCATGCCTGCGGGCACATCTTTGTTATCTCGTATGTTTGTCTAAGTCTTTGGCCTCGTTAAAAATGGGTCGTCTCTGGGCTTTGACATTCACTCCCGTCACGTGTGACTTCCGAGTTCTGTCAAAGAGGGGCAATTATAGACACCCCATTTTTGACCGACCTTAAGACTTAGACATCACCAGTTGAGCGCTCGGTGATGTTGCATATTGTGCTCATTCTGAGGTTTCAGAGTCTCGACTACGAGCCTTGCCTCCAGACTTCGGGGCTCTTTTTGTGCCTTGCCTCAGTTTGCGAACCAGGTCCTGTTTTCTCTGTTTTCTCTTCCCAAAGGGAGGGAGAGGTCTTGTAGACCATCTCTCAGTGGCCGTAGGCTACGTTTCGTGGTCGTAGGCCATTTTTCCCATTTGGAGCCCAGTTTTCGATTTTCGGAGCCGTCGACCATGTGCCTTGGTTCGGGACCGCTTAACTACCTCTGTTTGCTCCGATTTTTGGCACACATCTTATTTCCTCCCATTAGAGGGACACTATGGCCCTGGAGACCACCTTCGTGGTCATACGCCACTTCCGGTGCCTAACAGCCTGTGTTCGGGGCCCCAAACCGCGCGTTTTGGCCCCCGAACCTTTGTTTTGCATCCGTTTTGGTTCATTTTTGGTAGAGACACTATTTTCATTGTTAGGAAGGTGGTAGGATGGTGGCCGACCACCTTTTCCCCTGAAAAATTAGTTTTCTCATTTTCTCTCTCCAAAAATCGATTTTTCTGACAGAAAGTTGGTTTTTCTCACTTTCAAGCCACATTTTCTGGCTTTTCATACCACCATTGTGATCTACTCATCTGGGAGGCCACCAATATGGTAGGCCGACCAGTTTTCTCTTCTTGAACCTTTGGAACCTTGCTTAAAAGCTAGCTTTTCTCTCTCTTGGGTCACATTTTCTGATTTTTCTCTACATAGCTATGTTGCACTCATCTGGGAGGCCACCTTTCTGGGGTGGCCGGCCAGAAAATTTTGTTGACCCTTTTGATCCCTGGTCGGCCGACCAGGGGGGTGGCCAGCTGGCCACTTGAACTGGCCGGCCTGCTTCTTGCTTTTTACTTTTTCTAAGTGAAGTCCAGCTGTGCCAGCAGGAGGCCATTGGGTGCATCCTCCATACACGTGTATGGAGGATACTTGGGGTCCCTTTGGGATATTTTGAAGCCTCTCCTCTATAAAGGAGAGGCTTGGCATCATATCTAAGGTTGAACACTTTTGCTTAAAGCTTATAAGCTCTGTAGACACCCCATTTTTGACCGACCTTAAGACTCAGACGTCACTGATTGAGCGCTCGGTGATACTGCATATTGTGCTCATTCAGAAGTTTCAGAGTCCCGGCTGCAAGCCTTGCCTCCGAACTTCCGGACTCTTTCCTGCCTTGCCTCGGTTTGCGAACCAGGCTCTGTTTTCTCTGTTTTCTCTTCCCAAAGGGAGGGAGAGGTCTCGTAGATCATCTCTCAGTGGCCGTAGGCTAGGTTTCGTGGTCGTAGGCCATTTTTCCCATTTGGAGCCCGGTTTCTGGTTTTTCAGAGCCGACGGCCGTGTGCCTCGGTTCGGGACTGCCTAACCACCTCCGTTTGCTCCGGTTTTCGGCGCATGTCTTATTTACTCCCTTTTGGGGGACACTGTGGCTCGAGAGACCAACTTCGTGGTCGAATGCCACCTCCGGTGTTTAACAGCCCATTTTTGGGGCCCCGGGCCGCGCGTTTCGGTCCCCGAACCTCCGTTTTGCATCCATTTTGGTTCATTTTTGGTGGAGACCTTATTTTCATTGTTAGAAAGCTTGTAGGAGGGTTGGAGGCCAGCAATTTTTATGAAAAGCCAGTTTTATTTCTTCATCACTCTCCGCTGCCCGTTTTCCTCACTAGAAAGCTAATGTTGACCACTCCCTGGCCACTTTCTTTAACCCTAAACCCCATATTTGTGTTGTACACACCTGGGAAGCCACCAATATGAATAGGTCGGCCAGTAATTGTCTCTGACCCTTTTGAACCCCTCTAAAAAGTTGGCTTTTCTTTCTCCTGGTTCTCATTTTCTTGGTTTTGACCACATATTTGTGTTGTGCACACATGGGAGGCCACCTTTTTGGGGTGGCCGGTCAGCACTTTTGATTGATCCTTTTGACCCCTGGCCGGCAAGCCAAGGGGGGGTGGCCGGCCGGCCCCCTGACCCTTTTGAACCTGGTCGGCCATGATCCTCTCTCCAAGTGTATTCCAACTGTGCCAGCTGTTTCTCCCCAGATCCTGTATCCGAGAGGCTGCCTTTTGGGGGGGAAATTTGAATTTGTTTTTCCCCTCCTTTTCCCTTGGCCTCTCCTCTATAAAGCCAGCACCCCAACTCCATTTTGAGGGGTTACAAAAACCAGCTGAGGCATTGATACATACACCCTCTATATCTCTCATTCAACCCTCCAAACCCTAAGGTTCATGCACCCTTTACACACCACCTCCAAGCCTACAACCTCCACACTCCATTCCAGCAACTTGAGGTGGTTTTTCAGAGGTTAGGAGCACCTTTCCTTGGTCCAAAAGCTGCTGAAGACTTGTGCTACAAGGGTGAGTCCTCTTCTCCCTCTTTATTGCCTTATTTTGTTCTATATCTTAGCCCCTTTTGCTTACATTTTTGAGCTCCGACCTGCACTGTAAATAGTCATATTTTGAGCTTGTCTTCATGTTTGATCAAGGACTTTTTGCTGTTTGAGGTCTTATCCTTACCCTTTGTGTTTAATCTCTCTTTTAGGCCTATTTTTGCATGGTATTTTAGTCTTATTTGTGAGCTGTTTTGGATTTGGTCATAAACTGTAAAATGTATTTTTTTGAGCCCCTCTTCAACTTTTTTGAAGGGCTCTTCTCTGTTTGAGGCCAGCTGCTATCACTTGTCTCTTTATCCCTCTCTTAGGCCTTTTTCTTGCATGTTGTTTTAGCCTCACTTGTGTTTATTTTCGAGACTTGATATAAACTGTAAAGTGTCTTGTTTTGAGCCCCTCTTCAACTTTGTTGAAGGGCTCTCCTCTGTTTGGGGCCAGCTGCTATCCCTTGTCTCTAATCTCTCTTTTAGGGCCATTTTTGCATAATAGATTAGCCCTATTTGTGTTCACTTTTGAGATTTGTTATAAACTGAAAAGAGTCTCCTTTTGACATTATATTCATGTTTTATTAAGGGAATTTTCTTGTTTGAGGTCATAGGCTTCCTTGTATGCTTGATTGTCCCTTATTTTGAGCCTTACACCTAAGATCTTGTTGCATGCTTGGTTTGGCCTTCTAGCCACTGAAATCCAGTGGATTTTTAGTGGCTAGCACACTATTTTGAGCCTCAAAATCAGAGGGGGGTGACCCCCTCTGACCTTGACTTGTTTGGTGGTCATTTTTGGCCTTCCAAAGAGACCCTATCTTGCATGCTTTGAAGTCACTTTCTAGGGTCAATTTGGTGAGTTCTAAGACTACCATATTTGATTTTCATAATTGCTTATGCCATGTTGTGTCCACCTTGTATGTGCTTAATAATCCATTGCACGGCCCTCTAAAGGAGCTCATCATTTTTGCATGTATTGGTTGCATCTCCATGGTTATTTGGGCATATTTTCACATGTTTTATTCACTGATTTTTGCTGGTTTGATAAGATTCCATGTGCATCCTATACCTGCCATATAACTCATGTTTGCCAGCCAATCTTGCATGCTATTTTAGTCCACCATGCTAGCATCTTTTGGCCATGCTTTGAACTGGAAATATTCATGTTTTGGGACTGCCTTGGCTCTGTCTTTAGACTTCATGATCAAATAATGCATGCTTTGTATAGCTATAAGTCATTCCATGTGCCCAGTTTCGAGTTTCAGGGTTCATCTCATGCACCGAGTGCCTTTTCTTCCATTTTTCGGGACCATTTTGCATCACATTTTGGTGCTGGAAATTACATGCTTGTATGCTATATTTCATGCCTTGCCATGCCTTGTTAGAGTTGCATACTATGCCTTAGGTTCGGTCCTCGGTTTGCGTGCATGTGTGCACGCAGTTCTATTTTCTCATTTTCATCTAATGGCCACTGATGTGAGTGTGGCTGAGGTCTACTCATGTTGGTGTAAGTCCATTATGCATTGTGTATGCCATTTCATAGCATTGCGTATGCTAGGTTGTATTTTAGAACATTGTGTATGTCATGTTGCGTCGTGCATTGTGTATGCCATTTCATAGCATTGCGTATGCTAGGTTATATGCTAGTTGCATTGTGTATGCCATTTCATTTGCATTGTGTTCGGGATAGGAGTTAACCCAAGCACGGGAAACGAGGGACGCTTCGCACTCCGAGTGACGGAACGTGTCTCAATTCCCCGGTCGCCGACACTCCGGATTACCCATGATGGAGTTTAGGTCTTGTTGTGTTTTCATGTGCATTCATTTCACATTGAGTCGTGCAATTTGACTCCTCGGCCATCATGCATCGATATGCGTGATTGGTGGCACAAGGATCAAGGACTACACTCCCCAAAGAGTAGTCATGCATACATATGTGAAAATACTGTGCCATGCCCCTTTGTTGCTCTCTGTTGCAGTAAATCATAAATCAGCGGCCTCCTGGAGCTTTGCACAATATTCCGAGAAAAACTGCAAACAGAGGCGAATCGGGGCATCGCAATGGATTTCCGCGCTAGGCAATTCAAGCATGCATCATTCCACCATTCGGAACAGAGCTGAGACAGTCCATAGGCTTACTTGCTAGTTTATCGCTTTCCTAGTTAATTTGTCAATTAATTAGGGTTTTGTAATATTTAATTATTCATTTCGGACTGTAATTATATATTCGGACTATATTATTCTTTCGAACCCTCCGAGCGAGGACACAACTGTAATAAGTGTGCGTGTGTGTGATGTATGTCTTCCAACCCCACGTCTTTCTCCCTTTTATTTACCTGCTTATGATGGTTAGATTAGGGCATGTTTCAATTAGCATACAGTATGATAGCATGTTTGCATTCATTCATCTGTATTGCATGCACTGGGCTCGGCACACCATACTAACTGCATTTGTATTTCAATTCCAAATTGAATACGTGTTAGCTGTAGCATCATCATATGCCATGTTTAGAATAGTCGAGCCTATCTTAGTTGCATTTTGCATGTGTTGCATTAGGCATTTCTGTATAGTTAGGATCATGCATGGATTTCTAACAGAGCTTCTGTTTTGGCTTGGAGTACTTGGTAAGTACTTATGCTTTAGCATCCTTCCATGCGTGTGAGTGACTGCCATGATAGCATGCTTACCATGAGGCTATGTGCTTATATGATATAACTGCCTGAATACCTGTGGGTGAAGGTTGGGTTATTTGAATTAGAACAATTCATTAATTATGAGTTTTAAGCCCACTAAATAGTGGCAAAATCATGTTTTCTAAACCCATCCGAGGGTGGCAAATCCACGTCTTAGCCTACTTGCGGGTAGCACCATCAAACCATTTTCAAATAAACAAACATGAAATGTTTTGTTCCAATTCAGGCGACCCAGTCTATACTTGTATGTTGTGCACATCACATAATAAATCGAGGCTAATAACCGGAATAAGAACGCATAATGTTTTCAAAAATAGATATCATAGTTAGTAGAGGCCGATCTTTGATCGGGCGAGCGGGGGTGCTCACAAAGTGACCTTTCCCAATCGTACCCAAGTTTCCGAGCCGAGGCAACTTTGGTGATGACGGACACGTGGCCTTAGGCAAACGAGTCAGGGTTTCCTAAATTTCCCCAAAATAAAACATTTAGGTGGCGACTCTGTATCTGGCAAAGCAGTCCATGTTTGGCACTTCTTTCAAAATCTGTTTTCTCAAAACGATTTGCCGGATTTGGACTCTTTGGTTCAGATTTAGAACCGTGACAATTTGAGAGTCCGAACATGTAGTGAGCCCAAATGAACAGAACGGGACTCATCCTCACGGGACGTTCGGGGACGTCTACCATTTCTGGCGACTCTGCTGGGGACTTAGAGAACTTGACTCAAACTCATGATATATGTTTTTAACTACACTTATGTGTTTCTTTCCGTTGCATGTGCATTGGTGCGCCTAGGACACCGTGTTTGCCATCTGCTATTCCTGAACGGTTTGCCGGAGGCTTGTCTTGTCAAGGCACGACCATAAGGCTAACCGGTTGTGGGCTCTGCCAGTATGGGAACACAAACCCCAGTTTTACCGGGGCACCCATTTGACCATTCGACCTAGTGCATATTCGGAATCCGTAGTGACCATTCCAAACTAGGACAGGTTGCTTACCCGATAGGTTGTTTAAAACCGCTGCGTGCGTAGTGAAACCCTAGCTCCTGACAGAATAGGACAGGGAAACCTTACCCCAACATAGGGGTGTTTTGGCTCTCACTTGTTTGTTATGTGCTTTTTAGAGTGCGTCTCTATACGAATGCATGTAACAGTTTACAAGTTTGGGCATCAGGCCTGCGGGCGCCAGTTCAGTATTTTGGGTATCAGGCCTGCGGGCATCAGTTAGTGTTTTAGAATCAGTTATCTGCGGGTACCGGATTCAGTTTTCGGGGACAGTGATTCAGGGATAATGATCAGTGTTTGAGGACAGTGTGTACTCAGCTTGTCGGCCGTGTGTTGTTATGCCCGGCTGTGTGTTGTGTATTTATTTTAAGCTGTTATGTTGTCCGTTTATCTGGTTATTTATTTCCTTATTGCTTTATTTATCTTTTTGCTAGGGAGGGTAGTTTAGCACAATTGCTTCAAACCAAGCAGATATTCCCCAAGCACTCTGGACTAGAGGTCGCCGACTCAATCGATCCGAGGATCTGGTTGACGGACAACCAGTGTTCCACTCTCTACCCCCGGTTATCAAGCAAAGACCAAGGAAACGCAGTGTATCCGAGTAGAGGGTGCCAGAGCAGTGGATTACCCCATCAGTGGACAGTCAAATTGAGATCCCAATTGTTGCTATAGAAATAGACCTGCCAATAGTTCAGACAAATCAGGGCAGTATGGCGACATCGACAGGAGTTGAGGAAATGATGCGTCAGATGCAAGAGACCATGAGAGCCGTGCAGCAGGACGCTGTTCGCCGGGATGAGTTTGCTAAACAACAGGCCGAGATCATGGGCCAGCAAGCAGAATTAATTGCCAGACTGCAACAACAAACCGGAGCATCTGCTTCACACCCAGTTCCTCCCCTACCGGGAATCCCAGCACCCGAGGAGGCACCAAATGTCTAGGCAGATACGGTCATACCAACGGGACCAGCTCCGCTCCCAATTCTGCCCCAGCTATCTAAGGCACCTACGCCTGTCAATCAACCGGACTCTCCCTTCGAGTTCGAGGTAGACCATACAGCACTAAAATTGAGCAAGCTCGAGAAGCTATTCAAAAAATCCCAGGGGGTAAAGGCTATCCCGGATATCGAGGACGGATATACCGACATGGCTGTAACGTTGCCAGATAGATTAAAAATGTCGCAGATCAATCGCTTTGACGGATCTGGTGATCCCATGGTCCACCTCCGGCTATTCTCAGATATATTACGGCCAATGGGCCTCACCAGACCCCAGAAGCTTTCGCTATTCGGCTGGACCCTGTCAGGCGTGGCCACTATCTGGTATGCGAAGTTAGAGGATGATGTCAAGCGGAGTTGGGATAAAATGGCCGAGGCCTTTGTTGCGCAATACTCTTACAACACCCAAATTGAGATTACAACTCGTGATCTCGAAACAACAAGGCAGGAGCACAAAGAGAGTTTCTCAGATTTCGTGACCCGGTGGAGGGCGAAGGCCTCGATGATGACTTTAAGGCCCACCGATAAGGACCACATCAGGATGATTGTGCGCAATCTCCAGCCAAAACTGATGTAAAAAATGATTGTGCTCCCCTTCCCCACCTTTTCGGAACTGCACGAGATGGGAGTACAAATTGAAGATGCAATGAAACAGGGTCTGATTGACCAAGACAGAGAGCAACCCCGAAGAACCTTTAACCGCAACAATAATGCAGGCCCAAGTGGCGCTGCAACTGCAAGAACTTCGGAAGTAAACATGGTCGCCACCATTCCCCCTCCCCTTCCAAGGCCCATGGCAGCCACATCCTTTTCCGGTGCATCCGGAAGCAATACACAGACCACCAAATACCAACCTAGAGGACAAAGGACCTTCACCTCATTGTACATGCCCTTGTCCAAGGCTCTAGGGGTCTTAATCAGAAAAGGACATCTAAAACCCCTGGAACCGAGGCCGTTGCCAAATCCACTCCCCCCCACTCACAACCCAGCCAAATATTGCGTATATCACCAACAACACGGTCATGACACCGACCAATGTTTCAGATTACATCACGAGATTCAAGATCTCGTTGACAAACAGGTGATTTTGCCCCCAGAAAGACCCAATGTCACAACCAACCCACTCCCTACACACAACCAAGCTCCACCTCCCAAAAGAATCAACTTTATCCAGACTGGGATCATGTCTTACGATCCTAGCATCTATATCACCCCGTCCCATCTCCCTAAGCCGGAGGTGTTCCTCCCTGACTGCACTGACTTTTTGTGCATGCTGGGCACCTCCACAACCCAACCTGAGCCAATGGTGGCGACTGTTGAAAACGGTACGGGAGAGATTGCAGAGGAGGATGGAGCTGTTGAATCAGGGTTTGAACAGTCTGGGAACTTTGCTGGGGAAGCCTATGATCCGAGTGATTACATCCTATCAGCAGGCCAGTCTAAGCCAAGTATAGAATTGCCAAAGAAAGCAGAACTGTGTGTGATCCTGGGGGATAGATTTGAGCAGGGAACAGATGACGTGGCGGCTGTAAAAGAGGACTTTGCCAACCTACAGTTTTTCAATGACCAAGAATCAGGGGGCGCGGTAGTCAACTGGTTTGATTATGAGGAATCGACAGAGGTTACCGGATGGCTGGATGATCAACCGGATATTATGGAAGAGTTCCAACCAGAAGAGGGCCCGGCAGGGGCGAGAGTATCAATTGTGGCCGGAAGGGCCGGAAGTCAGAATACATTGCCGGAGAGCGCCGGTATGAAGAATTTCGCTCGGGACTTGAGCATTGTGGATGCAGAGAAAGTTGAACCACAAACTACACTGATGCAGTCAGAACAAGAAAAGTTTTGGGATTCTGAGAGAATCAGGAAGGCAAATGCCTATGAAGGGGCCGAAAGTGCTGTGGGCACAGGAACAGAAGATGCTGCGGGCATGTGGGCTGAAGGTACTGCGAGTACGATCATACAGGGGCTGGACAAGTGTCTGTCGGCCGCCGACGGAATGTGGTGGGAAGACGATGATTTATGTCTCGCCCACACAGATGAAGATTGGAGGAGTAACCAGCCAGATGATACCTGGTATATCGGTGAGGTCGATCATATGACAAGAAGTGGGCGGTATTTCAAGCCCCTGCACCTAGACTAGCCAGAAGCATCTGGAAAGGATAAGGAAACTGAGAGACAGAAAGAAAAGCAAATCAAAGAAGAGGTTGTACTGAAGCAATTAAAGAAGATACAAGCAGACATCTCCATCTGGGGAATGCTTATGGCATCACGAGTACACAGGCAGGTTGTCCTTTCAGCCATGGACAAGGCCAAGCTTTCTATAGACACCACGTCGGAGCAGCTGGTTTGACTGGTTTTTCCGAGAGGAGGTTCCCGACGTTGACCTTTTCTGACAAAGAACTACCACCTGAAGGCGCAAATCACAACAAACCTCTCTACATCTCGGTAGAATGTAGAGGCAAATGGGTACCAGTGGTTCTTGTCGACACGGGACCCGCTATTAACGTGTGCCTGTCAAGGATGGCAAATGCAATCGGGTTGAAGCCCGCGGACTTCGTGCCAACTACTCAAGTGATCAGAGCCTATGATAACACAAGCAGGGAGGTGATGGGGACTATCAAAATTCAGACCCAGGTTGGTCCAGGACAACACAACATTGAATTCCATGTCTTGGACGTTCCCGTAACCTTTAACCTACTTTTGGGGCGACCATGGTTGCACCAGGTCAAGGCAGTCTCTTCCACCTTGCATCAGATGCTGAAGTACCCTCACGGGAAAGGGGTAGCTATTGTTTTTGGGAATTCGTCAATCCATCCGCCGCCGGAAGTGTCTACACCAGTCTTGGAAATCGAACATGGCACGGAGGATTTGTTCTTATCAGGGTTTACTTTGGCTGAGGCTCGAATTGTGCAGAACATCATGGCTGTTAATGAGGGAGTGTATGTCAGTGCTCAATCTGTATACCTCATGAACAAGCTTCAGTACATCCTCGGGATGGGATTGGGAAAGAGCGGTCTGAAGGGCGTTGCAGCATTGGCCGAAGTGCCGCACAATCCGCATACCTTTGGCTTGGGTTATCTGCCCACCAAAGAGGACTGGGTGAGGAAGGGTAAAGAGATGGCTGGGAAAGCTAGAGCAAAGAAGGTAGGGAAGCCTTTTGAGTTAATGCATCGACCCATTCAGGGTACCCTGAACAGACGCTTCGTCCGGGAGAGGGAGGACTTTCCATTTTGTGGCTTCCCAGAGCCGTGGCTGAATGCGGAGAGGAAGCGCGTGCCTGGTTTTGAGATCTTCTTCGACCTACAACTATTCGGGGATGACGTTGCCAAAGAGCAGATGGACCCATTGGCTGAGGTTGAGCAGAGTAAGAAAGTGTAGTCTGAGGACACCGAACTTGAAATGGGGGTAACACTGGCGTGTCTACTTTCAGATCCTTCGATCGACCAGGAGTGCTTGGGGGATAACTTCTCGGTATGCGTGATTGGGAATGGAACGGCTACGGGCCCGCCAGCAACTATTTTGGATGCATCTATCGCACCCTCTCTCATTTGGCAGTGTGAAGAGGAATTTTTGTCCAGCAGCACCGAGTCAGGTAATGAGCCGGAATCTGATTCCACTGAGTCTTGTGAGTCGGAATCAAGTTCCAGCTCGACTGAGTCTGAGTTTGGTAATCCTGGAGATGATAACCCGGATGCAACAGTCTTGTCCAGGTCATCTTTTTCTTTCTCTTTTGAGTCTGTTGTAACCGAAGAATCGGACGATTTGGATGTGCTTAATGAGAATCAAGTAGTTGTGGTTTCTGAGTACTTTTCTGTGCCCTTGATTTATTGCATTAACTCAGACTTTCAAAATTTTGATGAAAACGACGAGGAAGAAATTCCTCCGATTTTGCAATGCTTAATTGAACAAGAGCAGGAAAGATTTGTTAAACCCCTAGTTGATGAAATCACTACAGTTAATATTGGTACTGAGGAGGACCCGTAGCTGGTCCAGATCGGGTCCACGTTGTCTTCAGAGGAACGCGAGCGCTTAGTCGCTTTATTAAAAGATTTCAAAGATGTTTTCGCGTGGTCCTACGAAGACATGCCTGGAATCGATCCTGAGATTGTACAGCACCGGATCCCTCTTGATCTCGAGGCCCGACCTGTTAAGCAGAAAGTTAGGAGGATCCGCCCGGATTGGGCTCCCAAGATTAAGGAAGAGGTCACCAAGCAAATCGACGCAGGCTTCCTGCTGGTATCCGAATACCCGACTTGGTTGGCCAACATCGTCCCAGTGCCGAAGAAGGATGGCAGGATCCGAGTGTGCGTGGATTTCAGGGATTTGAACAGAGCTAGTCCGAAGGACGACTTTCCCTTGCCGCATATTGACGAATTGGTGGATTTCACAGCGGGACATGCTTTGCTTTCGTTCATGGATGGCTTCTCAGGTTACAATCAGATAGTGATGGCACTAGAAGACAGGAAAAAGACTGCTTTCACCACCCTGTGGGGGACCTACTGCTACAGAGTGATGTCGTTCGGGTTAAAGAATGCTGGAGTTACATATCAACGGGCCGCGACCACAATATTGCATGACATGATCCACAAAGAGGTTGAGGTGTACGTGGATGACATGATTGTCAAGTCCAAAGAAAGAGAGGGCCACTACACCGCCTTGCAAAAGTTCTTTCAAAGGATCAGAGAATTTTGGTTGCGGCTAAATCCTCAAAAGTGTATGTTCGGTGTTACAACAAGAAAAATGTTGAGGTTTCTGATTACACAAAGGGGCATTGAGGTCGACCCTTCAAAAATCTAGGCCATCTTAGAAATGCCACCACCAAGGACTGAAAAGGAGGTGCGAGGCTTTTTGGGTAAAGTGCAATTCATAAGACGGTTTATCTCAAAATTAACCTTGACTTGTGAACCACTTTTTGGTCTCCTGAAGAAAGGAAAGAAATTCCAATGGGACGGTCGATGCCAAGCTGCTTTTTAACAGATCAAAGAATACTTGCAGAACCCACCCGTGTTGTCACCACCAGAGCCGGGGAGACCGTTGATATTGTGCCTTTCAGTGACCGAGACCACAATGGGCTGCATGCTCGCGCAAGAATCAAAGGACAAAATGGAGAGAGCCATCCGCTATCTGAGCAAGAAGATGCTAGAGTATGAGACTTGCTACACACCGTTGGAGAAGGCATGCTTAGCTTTGGTATGGGCTACCAGGAAGCTGCGGCACTACCTGTTAGCTCACCCCGTAATGTTGGTTTCACGACTCGATCCCATCAAATATCTTTTCGAGAAACCGGCACTTACGGGTAGGCTAGCTCGTTGGTTGCTGTTGCTTTTCGAATTCGATCTAAAATATATGACGCACAAGTCAGTCAAAGGAAGAGCAGTAGCAAAATTCTTAGCCGACCATCCAGTTGAAGGGGGCGAAGGAGTCGAGTACTTATTCCCTGATGAAGCCATTTTGCACATCGACGATAAAACTTGGACGATGTACTTTGATGGAGCGTCAAATCAGTACAGGTATGGGATAGGAGTGCTGCTGATAGCACCTGACAAGTCCCGTATCCCTCTAGCCTTCAAACTCTGATTCAATGTCTCGAACAATGGAGCAGAATACGAGGCATGCATTGCCGGTCTAGAAGCGGCCTTGGAACTAGGGGCAAAACGGTTGGACGTCATCGGAGACTCGAACCTTGTTGTCTCTCAAGCAAAAGGGGACTGGAAAGTCAAAGAAGAAAAGATGATGATGTACCACCAGACCTTGGACTTGTTATTTCCTCGGTTTGTGAAGCTAAACTTTGCTCATCTACTAAGAGAGAACAACAGGTTCGTAGATTCTTTAGCAACTCTATCTTCCATGATAGACATCCCGTTCGGAGTCCGGATGCATCCCGTCATCATTGACTAGAAATTTGCGCCAGCCTACGAGTCAATTTCTGCTATAGATGAGGTCCAAGACGAAAACCCCTGGTATTACGACATTTAGAATTTCTTGGAGAAGGAAGCATACCCGCCAGGGGTAAATGTCAAGGATAAAAGGGCAATCCGAAGAATGGCCGTTCAGTTCATCATCTGTGGGGGTAAGCTGTATAAGAGAGGTCATCTGGGAATGCATAAGCTGTGCGTTGAAGCCGAGGAATCGAAGCGCCTGATGGAGGCCATCCATGGAGGAGAATGCGGTGTGCATATGAACGGAGTAATGCTAGCACAGAAGATCCTCAGACAGGGTTACTACTGGTCCACCATGGAGGAGGATTGTATCGGTTTTGTTCGGCGATGCCACAAGTGTCAGATCCATGGAAACCGCATAAACATCCCGCCGTCGAAGCTGTACAACATGACTTCACCATGGCCATTTTCAGTTTGGGGAATTGATGTGATCGGGGCTGTCACTCCGAAGGGGTCGAATGGGCATGAGTTCATCCTAGTCGCGATAGATTACTTTACAAAGTGGGTCGAGGCCCAATCATATGCCGTGTTGAAGGCGTCGCACGTTGCAAAGTTTATCAGAAACAACATCATCTGCCGTTACGGGGTCCCAAACGAGATTATTTCGGATAACGGTTCCCACTTTAAGAAGGAAGTGATTGACTTGTTGGAGAAATACAACGTGGCTTTTCATAAGTCATCCACATACTGGCCGCAAACCAATGGAGCGGTCGAGGCCGCCAACAAGAATATCAAACACATACTGCAGAAGATGGTGGAAACCTACCGGGATTGGCCAGATAAGCTGCCATTTGCTCTGTGGGGCTACAGGACTTCAATTAGAACTTCTATCGGAGCGACTCCGTATTCATTGGTTTATGGGATGGAGGCCGTTCTACCTATCGAGATTGAGGTTCTATCATTGCGAGTATTGGCTGAGTGTCAAATAGCCGAAGCAGATTGGCAATAGAGCAGGTTTGAGGAACTCATGCTCTTTGATGAGGGAAGACTAAAAGCACTATACCATATTCAAGGTTATCAGCGCAGAATTGCTCGGGCTTTCAACAAGAAAGTCAAGTCCAGGAATCTAAAGGAAGGAGATTTGGTGCTCAAGGACAACCGAGCTCCCATCCACGACCCAAGGGGCAAGTTCAGACCCAATTGGACTGGTTCCTACATCATCAAAGCTATCTGGTCAGGTGGAGCTGTGGTTCTGATGGATCTAGATGGCCTAGAGTTCTCCCAACCGATCAACATGGACAAGTTGAAGAAATATTACCCCTGAGAGGCTTGCTAGGCCGAAAACCCGAAAGGGCGACCTAGGCAAAAGTTAGAGCATAAAAAATTAGAAAAATATAAAAACTGAGCTCGCAAGGTTGAAAACTCGCAAAGGGCGGCCTTGGTAAAAGTTAGAGCGTAAAAAGAGAGTGAAAATACTCGAGTGAACCTAAGCCTGAACTACGTAAGGCTTGATTCCCATCATCGGGATACGTAGGCAACTTCATCCTGAAGTTCAGCCATAAACTTTTTCCCGATCAACTTTGTCCGTTTGATCATCTCAGTCATCTTTGTCTACCAGCATCCATTGGAATCTCCGGTGCAGTGCTTTTCAGACTAGGGGCAACTTTCCGTTGCTGTGCAGTGCTGGGGTGCTATTCAGACTAGGGGCAACTTTCCAGTTGCAGGGATCTGGGGTTGTGCATCTCAGTGACAGATCTCAGGTGTGTCCAGTTCTGATCTATATCGAAAATAGTTTTGAAAAGTTTTAATAAAATTTGACTTTGTTCAAATTAATCTTTCTACAACTAAGAACATTTTTGGACCAAAGCGGAAAATTTTCAGTACCAAAACCTTCAATTTCATTGATTTCAAAACAGAGTTCTCCTGCTCTTGCATACGATCGAAGTTGCTTTTTATTACATTCATAAAGAAAACTTGGAAGTACTAATAAAGCAATAAATCCGGGGCATAGTCAAGTCAGGTGTCCCTGCGCCCCCTCCCAGAGCTGGTCGAAGCTTCTGATACCGAGCTGGGCCCAATCTGTGCCTCTTCATTAAGCCAATCCAAGCACTCGTCAGACAAAGTATAACTAAAAGTGGGAGCGGGGGCCAGGAGTTCTCTCGTCCTCCATGTCGTGGCATATCGGGCAAGCTGTGCACCTCGAACCGGAGATGAAGCCGGATACTCTATCCCCTCTGGTGGACAACTCTGATCAAGACCGAACTGGCACTGGAACCGGAACGGAAAATAGAATACACAGTGAGTCAGACCAATCAATTGGATCCCAGTCTGCCGAGACATGCTATAGCTCATTAACGGGAGATTGAGCCAAGGGCAGCGCCAAGCGATGCGATCTGTAGACAAATTGCACATCCAGTCGAACCACCATCCCTCATCAAGGGGATCGACTAGGCGTTGTTGAAAGAAGTAGCTGCGAGCTGAGTAGGCTGGGCAAGAGTCCACAACCTGCAATTTATCCATCAACCATACCTGGAGAGGGATGAAACATGAGAGAATGAAGAATAGAGAGATGTACGATGAGAGAAAAGTAAGACAAGGGTTTTGTGAGAAAAACCAAGCCAGAGGGCCGAGTGATGTGAGCAATACATATGTGAGATTGGGTGGGAAACATTACCTGCAGTAGTAGTGGACTCCCCGCAAATCTGGTCATCTCCCGGCGATGGAAAGCATCCAAGCCCATCAGCGTCTCAGCCAGTGTTATCGCAATACAACTTTTTCCATCCTTCAAGCCTTGAGCAACTTCAATCAGGCGAATGCTAGATCCACCAAAGCCCGACACAAGCAAAAAGTGAGATAGCATACACAAGCAAAGGGCATGTTGTCGGAAACCTTGCCAATGATGGTCGCCACGGTCACCGGCGTCAGAAAAGCGATAAATCAATCCGAGGATGTCCAGTTCCCCATTACAGATCAGAGACCGAGCGTCATGCGTGGTGAGTCCACACATCCGCCCTAAAGCTTGGGCGTGACCAAAGCGAAACTGAGGCAAGGTCTCTTCATAACGTTCAGATTCCATCAAAACTTGAAAATCTTTGAAAGTCGGACATACCTCTTTCCCGCCAAAGCTAAAGACGTGCGTTACCGGGTTCCAAAACCTCGCCGCGGCATGGAGAAAGGGAAGGTGTAGCGGAGTACGGCTCAGCGTGAATAGTGCATTCAAGCCGAAGCCCCGGAAGTTCAACTTTTCTGAGCCGTCTAAAGTAGCAATCCAAGCTGTGAGATTTTAGACGAGAAATGCCTCCATTTTGGTGCAAAACTGAGATGAAATGAATGAGCCACGGAGCTAGGACTTTTAAAGGGGATAAGGCACTGTTCGGGAGGAGACGTGTCGAAAAACTGGTGGTTGCTGAGCTAAGTGGCCGGCCGGCCACCTTTTCTGGTAGGCCAGCCACCCCTCTCCCCTCAAATGCAAAAAGCTGGTCAGCCAGCTCCCAAAGGTGGCCGGCCATGCTGCAATTTGTGTCTTTGGTCCTGTTCTACCCTCTAGAAGAAAGTTCCTAGCATGTCCATGCATCGAGAGTGTCGAAGGCCTCCATTTCCCTCTGCTTCGGATGCGTTCCATCACCCAGATCATCCAAAATGTGTTTTGTTTATTGAATTGGTGTTTAGTCTTGCTTATCGAGTTGTTGTTTTGTTGGTCAAGCTGTTTCGTTTACCGAGTCTTGTTTATCGAGTTGCCGAGTTTTGTGCATTTGAGTTGTTACTCTTTGTTTATCAATTTTGTTGTGTTGTAAACTTGCTAAGGTTTTGTTGTCTCTTAGTAAGTTAGGTTGCTTAGTTTGTCGTGTCGGTTCGCTACCTGACTTGGCAAATACACAATGCACATTTACCGTTTAATCTCATTATTTGCAAAATGATGCGATGCGATGCTGAGAACATAAAGTACAACACTTTTTCAAAAAGCTGTTTCATTCCATCATGCTTCCTTTGTTACAACATTTTACAACAAAGGTACAAGATTTACAAAAAATAAAACTGCCTAATAATGTACAATGTGCTACAACTACTAGTAAAAAAGGTAAATAAAGCAGGAAACAGCTGCACCAATGCTCTCAAGAGCAGGAATAAGAGGCCCTCTTCGTCCTCTTCTGCGGAACAGGCTCTGCACCACCGGCACCATCTGAGTCGGAACTGTCAGCCTCGGGATCCTCCTCAGCCTCCTCTCCACTCCCGGAACCAGGGTCAGAACCCTCCTCTCTGTCAGCAGATGTCTCTGACTGACGATTTGCAGCCTCCTCCTCCTCTTCGTCCTCACCGGGCTCCTCCTCTACGATATGTGCTCTGCGTCTGCGGGACGACTCCCCTCTCCCGGCCCCATGAGAAGGCCGAGATGGCCCCGCTCCCTGAGAAGGTCAAGATGGCCCGGCTCCCCGAGAAGGCCTGGATGGCCCGATCCGTGGCTGATATACCGGAGGCATCTGAAAATAAAAAGTGCAGTTTGAATACATCAACTCAAATGTGTGTATCAGATACAGATGCAAGCAAACTACATGAAATGAGGGTGCATGCAGATACAGTACATGAATGTGGTGTGTGTTAGATGTGCTCTACACAGGTAACCTACCAATGCAGTGAAATGATCAAGTTCGGCATGTCATCGGAAGTATGATAAATGCGAGAAAATTAAAGAGTACCTGGACACCCATGATGGACAACTGTGCCTCTCTCCGTAAGACCATACCCTCGAGTGCGGCCATCATCCCGAGCATCTCATCCATATACTCGACCGGAGGCTGCAGATACAAATGCAAAATATCAGTAAAGGAGTGAATGCCCAAGTATCTAAGTGATAAATCAAAGCTGTAAAGCATACCGGCGGCGAATCAGGATCTCTGACATATCTGTGGTCAGACATGGGAGGCTCTATCGGAATTGAGTAGGGAGTCCCGAATCGCCATCCCGTCAGCTCGATCGGCATGTCTGGCCATCCAGGATGATGATGAGTCGGAGGAATCAGGGGAACCAATCCACCCCCACCTCTGGATGTACCAGCCCTGCTAGCGAAAAGGCCGTCCGTAGCTCGAGCCTGGCTCGATGAGGGCATACCAGCGGGTCTCCTCGTCGGAGTACGGACTCCCATCAACGAAGGCATCAAGTATGTGTGATGATAAGTCGCGTACTCTCCCTGCTCCAGATGAAGAAGTACATCAGTGCCCAACCTGGCGTCAACAACACCTTGGGGAGGGAGCCTATCAGCGGTCCGCATGTCGTCTGGGGGTGCTGAGGGAATGTCCTGAACGAGGTAGTCCCATGTCTGGCGCAGGAAGCGCTCCCCTAAAAAACAGGCCCTGCCAACCAGCCCCTCTAATAGGATCCTATACCGAAAGGCACCCCAGGCTCCGGCAAATTGGAATTGGAGGTCTCTACCCAAAGGCGCCCAAGGCTGCCATGTGATCTGCGGATAACCAATGCATAAGCTGATCAGAAATTGTAAATGCACAAGATTGGAAACATGAAGAACTGAGAGTTCTGCAATACCTCTGATGGCCGTACTGTATCGAAGTACTGCCGTAGATAGAGGAGAGACTCCCGAGGTCTCAGCCGGTACGGGCCCTCAAATACCAGCGAGTAAGGGGTCATGGAAGGCATCCCCACCTCGAGCTCCGGAGCTAGTGTCGGGAAGTACGCATAGATCCATAGTTGTGGAAAACAGAGCAGTAGCCATCAGAATACAGAATGCTGAGTGCAAATTGTAAATACAAAATGCTGAGAGCAAAGTGCAAGGTACAGAGTGTAAAATACGCCGTGTGTGCAATGTGCAAGTAATGTAAAGCAGAAATGTAAATCAAGAGGGCAGAAAGTACCTCCCAGGCTCTCTAATAGCCGCCGAGTATGTTCCCCCGTCCATGGGAAGTCGCGCTCATATAGCAATAAAGAGTAGCCAGACTAGCGCCACCCCAATCATACCACCGGACCTGTGATAGGTCCACTAGGGCACTCAACAGATAGAGCCCGACAGTGTTCCCCCTATCGGCAAACAGAGTGGTCCCGAAGAGGAACATCAGAAATCCGCGAGTATACTGGGCTACCTCCTCAGGAGTCTCTAGCTCCATCTCCACCCTCTGAAAATGGGAAGAAAACCAAGTATATCGGAACCTGCCCGAAGATCTGTCAACTGGCGGGCGAGCTCCCAATAAGTAGATCCAGGCGGCCTCCCACTGGCCCATGTCCTCATCATATGGGATCGCCCAGCCTCCCACATCAAGGTCGGTCAATACGGCGAAGTCAAATGGGGTCATAGTCATGTCCCCAGTGGCAGAGAAATGAAAGGAGTTGGTGGTGTCCCACCATCTCTCCACCAAAGCACCCATCAGCGTCCTACTAGCCGGACAACGAGATATCCCAGAGCAGAAGGGCCCAAACCCTGCCAAGTCAACCAAATCCCGGACAGCCTCCGGAAGCTCCGCATACCACTCCCTAGCCGCAACGGAGTCGTATCCTCGTGCGATACGGGAAGTCACTTGTATTCGGAATGAATACATATATTCAGTCTCAAAATGAAATAAATGAGCTGCGTGCAAATGAAATAAATGAGCTGCATGCAAATGAAATGTATGAGCTGTGTGTAAACAAAACAGATACAATACAATGAGCTGCGTGCAAATCAAGTATTTGGGCTGTGTGTTCAAATCTCAAAATCAGTGGGCTGCGTGTTCACCCTCAATCTCGGCTATGTGTTCAAGAATTCAAAGCAGATCCCTGGGCGCTCGATCATCAAAATCAGTAAAGTGATAGAAAACAAATGTCGAAGGGTCGTACCTCTCGGGTATGAAGGGTCGAACCCTCGGAGGCAGAGCCATGATATCGGGATCATCCCCGGCGCCTGGAGAACCTCCACCATGGGGAAAATGACCCGCCATTTCAAACAATCTGCAAAAAGGAGCAAAAATGAGCCAAAATTGGAAAAAGTCAACAAAAGTCAACTCTCGGGAAATGAAAAAGTCAACAAAAGTCAACCCCCGAGGAAATCTTCCAAATGTTGAGAAAAACTTACCTCAAGTGGTGAAAATGAGAAAAGAAGCACCGAAATCAAAATTTAATCGGCCCAAAGTGACGAAAACTGAAAGATTTCGCGAAAACGACTTGCGTGGGGCGTTGGAAAACGCGTATAGAGCACAGATCTGAGAGAGAAAATGCTCTAAGGAGGTAGAGGATGCAATTTCGGAGCTGGAGTTGTGAGGAAAAAGTGTTTGGCCGAATGGATTTAAAGAAATGAGGGCAAAAAGACCAAATTGCCCACAGTTTTGGAAAAGTGGCCGGCCGGCCATCTTTTCTGGCAGGCCGGCCACCCCTCTCCCTCAAACCTGGTCGGTGGCCTCCCCCTGCGAAGAAAACTGGCCGGTGGTGTTCCCCATGTGGCCCCCAAGGTCTCTGCAAATTTTGGTAAGGATTGGAGTCCCTGGGACCCGGGAAAGCACAAGCAAAGTGCACTTTTTGTCGCGAAATCGCTCCGCCAGAACTTCAACTCCAATTTTCAATGTGTATCTCACCGTCACTCGCCAAAAGCAAGGTGCATCCTTTTTGAATGTGTTGCGACCCCCCGGGAGGTAAACCGAAGGTCGCGATTGAGTCGCCCTCATCAAAAGTTTGCATTTCTTTGATCATCGTTTTGTGACAAACATGCATTCAAATTCACACTTGTTCTGCATTGTTATGCACGTCACTTGCATTCTCGTGCACACCACTCATACTATTGTGCACGTTTCACGAGTATTGTCATACCCTCATGCTTAGCTTGCGTTGTTACGCGCGTTTCTCCCCGCATTGCGATGCACTTTTCCATCGACACCGCAATTGTCTGCATTCGATATCATTTTGAACATGTGTTGCTAATTATGTTGTGCTTGTCGAGTTTCTTTCTTTTGCAGGCACGATATTGTATGTACGGTTCATTTGAGGCTGGTGCGACCAGACGAACCGCGCAGGTATTGTATCTTCTCCGTGTAAGACGTGGCGAGAATTGAATAATTCTCCGCATTCTTAACTACATGAAATGTAGTTGTTGCTTTGCATTCTTGCTTAAAACTGTTGCATCTATCGTGAATATGTGCTTCATTACAGCTTGCTACATTTGCATGATCATTGAGATACCTTCGGCTTCTTGCATTGTCGGTTGCATTTTGCCCCTACCTGCGGGCACGCTTGCGAGCGCATCTCTGTTTATCTCTCCTGTTTGTCTAAGTTTTCGGCCTTGTCAAAAATGGGTCGTCTCTGGGCTTTGACATTCACTCCCGTCACTTATGACTTTCGAGTTCTGTCAAAGAGGGGAAACTGTAGATAACCCATTTTTGACCGACCTTAAGACTCAGACGTCACTGATTGAGCGCTCGGTGATATTGCATATTGTGCTCGTTCAGAAGTTTCAGAGTCCCGGCTGCAAGCCTTGCCTCCGGACTTCCGGACTCTTTCGTGCCTTGCCTCGGTTTGCGAACCAAGCTCTGTTTTCTTTGTTTTCTCTTTTCGAAGGGAGGGAGAGGTCTCATTGATCATCTCTTAGTGGCCGTAGGCTACGTTTCGTGGTCGTAGGCCATTTTTCTCGTTTAAAGCCCGGTTTCCGATTTTTCGGAGCCGACGGCCGTGTGCCTCGGTTTGGGACCACCTAACCACCTCCGTTTTCTCTGGTTTTCGGCACACATCTTATTTACTCCCTTTTGGGGGACACTGTGGCTCGAGAGACCAACTTCGTGGTCGAATGCCACCTCTGGTGTTTAACAGCCCATTTTCAGGGCCCCGGGCCGCGCATTTCGGTCCCCGAACCTCCATTTTGCATCCGTTTTGGTTCATTTTTGGTGGAAACCTTATTTTCATTGTTAGAAAGCTTGTAGGAGGGTGGGAGGCCAGTAATTTTTCTAAAAAGCCAGTTTTATTTCTTCATCGCTCTCTGTCGCTCGTTTTCCTCACTAGAAAGTTAATGTTGACCACTCCCGGGCCACTTTCTTTAGCCCTAAACCCCATATTTGTGTTGTACACACCTGGGAGGCCACCAATATGAATAGGCTGGCCAGTAATTGTCTCTGACCCTTTTGAACCCCTATAAAAAGTTGGCTTTTCTCTCTCTTGGTTCACATTTTCTGGGTTTTGACCACATATTTGTATTGTGCACACATGGGAGGCCACCTTTTTGGGGTGGCCGAACAACAATTTTGATTGATCCTTTTGACCCCTGGCCAACCGGCCAGGGGGGGTGGCCGGCCGGCCCCCTGACCCTTTTCAACCTGGTCGGCCATGATCCTCTCTCCAAGTGTATTCCAGTTGTGCCAGCTGTTTCCCCCCAGATCTTGTATCCGAGAGGCTGCCTTTTGGGGGGAAAATTTGAATTTGTTTTTCCCTCTCCCCCTTTTCCCTTGGCCTCTCCTCTATAAAGCCAGAACCCCAGCTCCATTTTGAGGGGTTACAAAAACCAGCTGAGGCATTGATACATACACCCTCTATATCTCTCATTCAACCCTCCAAACCCTAAGGTTCATGCACCCTTTACACACCACCTCCAAGCCTACAACCTCCACACTCCATTCCAGCAACTTGAGGTGGTTTTTCAGAGGTTAGGAGCACCTTTCCTTGGTCCAAAAGCTGCTGAAGACTTGTGCTACAAGGGTGAGTCCTCTTCTCCCTCTTTATTGCCTTATTTTGTTCTATATCTTAGCCCCTTTTGCTTACATTTTTGAGCTCCGACCTGCACTGTAAATAGTCATATTTTGAGCTTTTCTTCATGTTTGATCAAGGACTTTTTGCTGTTTGAGGTCTTATCCTTACCCTTCGTGTTTAATCTCTCTTTTAGGCCTATTTTTGCATGGTATTTTAGTCTTATTTGTGAGCTGTTTTGGATTTGGTCATAAACTGTAAAATGTATTTTTTTGAACCCCTCTTCAACTTTGTTGAAGGGCTCTCCTCTGTTTGAGGCCAGCTGCTATCACTTTTCTCTTTATCCCTCTCTTAGGCCTTTTTCTTGCATGTTGTTTTAGCCTCACTTGTGTTTATTTTCGAGACTTGATATAAACTGTAAAGTGCCTTGTTTTGAGCCCCTCTTCAACTTTGTTGACGGGATCTCCTCTGTTTGGGGCCAGCTGCTGTCCCTTGTCTCTAATCTCTCTTTTAGGGCCATTTTTTCATAATAGATTAGCCCTATTTGTGTTCACTTTTGAGATTTTTTTTAAACTGAAAAGAGTCTCCTTTTGACATCATCTTCATGTTTTATTAAGGGCATTTTCTTGTTTGAGGTCATA
Source organism: Camellia sinensis (assembly GCF_055761805.1). Taxonomy (NCBI): domain Eukaryota; kingdom Viridiplantae; phylum Streptophyta; class Magnoliopsida; order Ericales; family Theaceae; genus Camellia; species Camellia sinensis. Next base: position 46,756,646 of record NC_138964.1, read on the forward strand.
TGCTTCCTTGTATGCTTGATTGTCCTTTATTTTGAGCCTTACACCTAAGCTCTTGTTGCATGCTTGGTTTGGCCTTCTAGCCACTGAAATCCAGTGGATTTTCAGTGGCTAGCACACTATTTTGAGCCTCGAAATCAGAGGGGGGTGACCCCCTCTGACCTTGACTTGTTTGGTGGTCATTTTTGGCCTTCCAAAGAGACCCTATCTTGCATGCTTTGAAGTCACTTTCCAGGGTCAATTTGGTGAGTTCTAAGACTACCATATTTGATTTTCATAATTGCTTATGCCATGCTAAGTGTCCACCTTGTATGTGCTTAATAATCCATTGCACGGCCCTCTAAAGGAGCTCATCATTTTTGCATGTATTGGTTGCATCTCCATGGTTATTTGGGCATATTTTCACATGTTTTATTCACTGATTTTTGCTGGTTTGGTAAGATTCCATGTGCATCCTATACCTGCCATATAACTCATGTTTGCCAGCCAATCTTGCATGCTATTTTAGTCCACCGTGCTAGCATCTTTTGGCCATGCTTTGAACTAGAAATGTTTATGTTTTGGGACTGCCTTGGCTCTGTCTTTAGACTTCATGATCAAATAATGCATGCTTTGTATAGCTATAAGTCATTTCATGTGCCCAGTTTCGAGTTTCGAGGTTCATCTCATGCACCGGGTGCCTTTTTTTCCATGTTTTGGGACCATTTTGCATCACATTTTAGTGCTAGAAATTACATGCTTGTATGCCATATTTCATGCCTTGTCATGCCTTGTTAGAGTTGCATACTATGCCTTAGGTTCGGTCCTCGATTTGCGTGCATGTGTGCACGCATTTCGATAGTCTCATTTTCATCTAATGGCCACTGATGTGAGTGTGGCTGAGGTCCACTCATGTTGGTGTAAGTCCATTATGCATTGTGTATGCCATTTCATAGCATTGCGTATGCTAGGTTGTATTTTAGAACATTGTGTATGTCATGTTGCGTCGTGCATTGTGTATGCCATTTCATAGCATTGCGTATGCTAGGTTATATGCTAGTTGCATTGTGTATGCCATTTCATTTGCATTGTGTTCGGGATAGGAGTTAGCCCAAGCATGGGAAACGAGGGACATTTCGTACTCCGAGTGACGGAACGTGTCTTAATTCTCCGGTCGCCGACACTCCAGATTACCCATGATGGAGTTTAGGTCTTGTTGTGTTTTCATGTGCATTCATTTCACATCGAGTCGTGCAATTTGACTCATCGGCCATCATGCATCGATATGCATGATTGGTGGCACGAGGATCGAGGACTACACTCCCCAAAAAGTAGTCATGCATACATATGTGAAAATACTTTCTCATGCCCCTTTGTTGCTCTTTGTTGCAGTAAATCATAAATCAGCGGCCTCCTGGAGCTTTGCACAATATTTCGAGAAAAACTGCAAACAGAGGCAAATCGAGGCATCGCAATGGATTTCCGCGCTAGGCAATTCAAGCATGCATCATTCCACCATTCGGAACAAAGCTGAGGCAGTCCATAGGCTTACATGCTAGTTTATCGCTTTCCTAGTTAATTTGTTAATTAATTAGGGTTTTGTAATATTTAATTATTCATTTCGGACTGTAATTATTTATTCGGACTGTATTATTCTTTCGGACCCTCCGAGCGAGGACACAACTGTAATAAGTGTGCGTGCGTGTGATGTATGTCTTCCAACCCCACATCTTTTTCCCTTTTATTTGCCTTCTTATGATGGTTAGATTAGGGCATGTTTCAATTAGCATACAGTATGATAGCATGTTTGCCTTTATTCATCTGTATTGCATGCACCGGGCTCGGCGCACCATACTAACTGCATTTGTATTTTAATTCCAAATTAAATACGTGTTAGCTGTAGCATCATCATATGCCATGTTTAGAATAATCGAGCCTAACTTAGTTGCATTTTGCATGTGTTGCATTAGGCATTTCTGTATAGTTAGGATCATGCATGGATTTCTAACAGAGCTTCTGTTTTGGCTTGGAGTACTCGGTAAGTACTTATGCTTTAGCATCCTTGCATGCGTGTGAGTGACTGCCATGATAGCATGCTTACCATGAGGCTATGTGCTTATATGATATAACTGCCTGAATGCCTGCGGGTGAAGGTTGGGTTATTTGATTTGGAACAATTCATTAATTGTGAGTTTTAAGCCCACTAGATAGTGGCAAAATCATGTTTTCTAAACCCATCCGAGGGTGGCAAATCCATGTCTTAGCCTACTTGCGGGTAGCACCATCAAACCATTTTCAAATAAACAAACATGAAATGTTTTGTTCCAATTCAGGCGACCCAGTCTATACTTGTATGCTGTGCGCATCACATAGTAAATCTAGGCTAATAACCGGAATAAGAACGCATAATGTTTTCAAAAATAGATATCATAGTTAGTAGAGGCCGATCTTTGATCGGGCGAGCGGGGGTGCTCACAAAGTGACCTTCCCCAATCGTACCCAAGTTCTCGAGCCGAGGCAACTTTTGTGATGACGAACACGTGGCCTGAGGCAAACGAGTCAGGGTTTCCTAAATTTTCCCAAAATAAAACATTTAGGTGGCGACTCTGTATCTGGCAAATCAGTCCATGTTTGGCACTTCTTTCAAAATCTGTTTTCTCAAAACGATTTATCAGATTTGGACTCTTTGGTTCAGATTTAGAACCGTGACAATTTGAGAGTCCGAACATGTAGTGAGCCCAAATGAACAGAACGGGACTCATCCTCCCGAGACGTTCGGGGACGTCTACAACCTCCCTCCTCCATTGTCACTATTTCAAGCTCCAAAACCCTAATTTTCTTGGTCCATTTACACTACAACCCTTAGCACCACACCTCCATCATCCATTCCAGCACCTTGGAAGTCATTTGCAGAGGTTGAAAGCTCACCAACTTGGTCCAAAAGCTGCTGGAGGTCGGCTCTTCAAGGTAAATCAGAAATCAGCGGCCTTCTGGAGCGTTGCGTAATATTCCGAAAATAATTACAAATAGAGGCAAACCGGGGCATCGCAATGGATTTCTGCGCAAGGCAACTCAAGCATGCATCATTCATCATTTGGAACAGAGCTGAGGCGGTCCATGGATTTGCGCGCCAATTTACCTGCTTTCCTAGATTAATTTGTTAATTAATTAGGGTTTTGTATTTATTCGGACTGTACTATTTATTCGGACTGTATTATTCTTTCGGACCCTCCGAGCGAGGGCAATGTTGTAATAAGTGTGCGTGAGTGTGATATATGTCTTCCAACCCCACGTCTTTCTTCCTTTTATTTACCAGCTTATGATGGTTAGATTAGGGCATGTTTCAATTAGCATACAATATGATAGCATGTTTGCATTCATTCATCTGTATTGCACGCACCAGGCTCGGTGCATCATACCAACTGCATTTGTATTTCAAATTCCAAATTGAATATGTGTTAGCTGTAGCATCATCATATGCCATGTTTAGAATAGCCGAGTCTATCTTAGTTACATTTTGCATGTGTTGCATTAGGCATTTCAGCATAGTTAGGATCATGCATTGATTTCTAACATAGTTTCTGTTTTGGCTTGGAGTACTAGGTAAGTGTTTATGCTTTAGCTTCCTTGCATGTATGTGAGTGACAGCCATGATAACATGCTTACCATAAGGCTATTTGCTTATGTGATATAACTGCCTGAATGCCTGTGGGTGAAGGTTGGGTTATTTGGATTTGCACAATTCATTAAATGCGAGTTTTAAGCCCACTTGAGAGTAGCAAAATCATTTTTTTCTAAGCCCACCTGAGGGTGGTAAATCCACATTTTAGCCTACTTGCGAGTAGCACCATCAAACCGTTTTTTAAAACAAACATGAGATGTTTCGTTCCAATTCAGGCGACCCAGTCTATACTTGTATGCTGTGTGCATCACATAATAAATCTAGGCTAATAACCAGAATAAAAACGCATAATGCTTTCAAAACTAGATATCATGGTTAGTAGAGGCCGATCTTTGATCGAGCGAATGGGGGTGCTCACGAAGTGACCTTCCCCAATCGTACCCAAGTTCCCGAGCCGAGACAACTTTGGTGATGACGGACACATGGCCTTAGGCAACAAGTCAGGGTTTCCTAAATTTCTCAAAATAAAATATTTAGGTGGCGACTCTGTATCTGGCAAAACAGTCCATGTTTGGCACTTCTTTCAAAAAATCTGTTTTCAAAAATGATTTGCCGGATTTGGACTCTTTGATGAATTCATCGGTCTTTCATTGCACTCTGCGAGATTAGATATAAGACCGTGACATTGAGTCCTGAACTGTAGTGAGCCCAATGAACAAAACGGGGGGGACTTCCTCCCGGGACGTTCGGGGACGTCTACAGCCGGCCACTTTAGCTGGTCGGTCAACTTTCTGCTTTTTGCTTTTCTCAAGTGTGTTCCAGCTGTGCCAGCTGTTTTGCACTTGATCCACTGTCCGAGGGTTTTGTCCCTGTTTTGGTCCTTAAAAGGGGGTTTTAACCCCTTTGCTTGGTTGGTAGGAGGAGTTTGACCCTTTTGGTCAAGCTTCTTGAGGAAGCTTGACCCTTTTGGTCTGACTTCCTCAAGAAGCTTGACTCCTTTGGTCAAGCTTCTTTTAGAAGCTTTGAACCTCTCTCTTGGCTTCTCCAAGAAGCCTTACTTCTCTCCCTCTATATAACCAACCCTCCATCTCATTTTGCAAGGGTTAGAAAAATTTTGGTTAAGGCTTATACATTCCATCCTCCATAGCTCTCTTCTCCAAAGCTCAAAAGGCCATTATCCTTGGTCATTTACACTACAACTCATAGCCTACCACCTCCACCATCTATTCTAGCCCCTTGAAGCTGATTTTCAGAGGTTGAGAGCTCACAATCTTGGACCAAAAGTCACTGCATTGCTGTGCTACAAGGATAAGTCTCCATTTCCCCTTTTCTTGCATTCTTTTGCTCCATACCTTAGCCCCTTTTTCTTGCATTTTTGGACTTCGAGCTAAACTGGAAAAGATCTCATTTTGAGCCCCTCTTCAACTTTGTTTGAGAACACTTTGTTGTTTGAGGTCATCTACTTCCTTGTTTGCTCAATCTCTCTTTTAAGGCTATTTTTGCATCATGTTTTAGCCTTACTTGTAAGCATTTTTGAGCTTCATCATAAACTGAAAAAGATATTGTTTTGAGCTCCTCTTCATGCTTGTTTAAGAGTACTTTTCTGTTTAAGGTCTCCTACATCCTTGTTTGCTCAATCTCTTTTTTAAGGCTTATTTTGCTTCAAATCTTAGCCCTATTTGTGAGCATTTTTGGACTTCGACATAAACTAGAAAAAGTCTTTTTTTGATCTTATAAACATGTTTGTTTAAGGACTCTTTTTTGTTTGGAATCATCTTCTTCCTTGCATGCTTCATTTCTTCATGCTTTGAGCCATGCATGTGAGCATTTGCGTTGGCCTTGTTTTGGCCTCTTAGCCACTGAAATCCAGTGGATTTTCAGTGGCCTTAATGTGCCTTTGAGCTCCAAAATCATAGAAGGGTGACCCTCTCACCCCTCATTCTCTTTACTAGCATTGTTGGCCTTCCAAAGGGACCCTATTTTGCATGCATTGAAGTCATGTTTTAGGCCTCATTCTGAGGGTTTTAAGGTTTGCGTAAGCTCTGTCAAGAGCCCATTTTGCCATATTTTATGTCTATGATGCATGTATAGAGTAATCCCATTCAAGGCCTTTCAAATGGGCCTTTCTTTGCATGTTTTTTAGGCTGATTTCAGGGCCTATTTGGTGGGTTTTAGGGCTTTCATAACTCATTTCCAAAGGTGGTTTCGCCATGTTACATGTCTATCTTGTATGTGCTTAATAACCCCTTGTATGGCCCTCTAAAGGAACTCATCATTTTTGCATGCATTGGTTGTATTTCAGTGGTTATTTGGGCATATTTTGACATATTTTATTCACTGTTTTTGGCTGGTTTGATTAGTTCTCATACGCTTCATATACATGCCATGTAAACCATGCTTGCTAGCCAAATTTGTATGCTATTTTAGTCCATCATGTTAGCACTTTTTGGCCATGCTCTAAACTAGAAATGCGTATGTTTTGGGACTGCCTTAGCTCTGTCTTTGTACCTCATGGCCAAATAATGCTTGCTTTGCATAGTTATAATTCAATACATGTGCCTGGCTTTGAGTTTCGGGGCTTATTTCATGCATCGGGTGCCTTATTTCCATGTTTCGGGATCATTTAGCATCATGTTTCAGTGCTGGAGATTACATGTTTGTATGCCATTTTTCATCCCTTGCCATGCTTTGGTAGAGTGGCATTTTATGCCTTAGGTTCGGTCCTCGGTATGCGTGCACGTGTACACGCATTTCGGTTGTCTCTTTTCCATCTAATGGCCACTGATGTGAGTGTGGCTGAGGTCCACTCATGTTGGTGTAAGTCCATCGTGCATTGTGTATGCCATTTCAATCCATAGCATTGCGTATGCTAGGTTGCATTTTAGAGCATTGTGTATGCCATGTTACATCACACGCATTGTGTATGCCATTTTAATACAGAGCATTGTGTATGCTAGGTTGCATGTTAGTCGCATTGTGCATGCCATTCCATTTGCATGGTGCTTGGAATAGGATTTAGTCCAAGCACGGGAAGCGAGGGGCGTTTCGTACTCCAAGTGACGAAATGTGCCTCGATTCCCAGTCCCCGACGTTCTTGATTATCTATGATAGAATTGTTGGCTTCATATGTTCATACCTGCATTCATGTCATATTAAAACGTGCAATTCGGTCTCTCGGCCATCATGCATCGAAATGCGTGATTGGTGGCTTGAGAACCGAAGGCCACACTCCCTAGAGCTTGTGCAAGGACGGGGAGGAGTGGTCGCGCACACATATGTTGAAAATACATTGCTTTCTCTCTTTCTTGCCTTTGTTGCAGAAAAACCAGAGTCCAGGGACAGAAAGTGGTCGGCCGACCAGGTTTTCTGGTAGGCCGACCACCTTTTTTGGTTTTCACCATGAGGGGTGGTCGGCAGGGGGTTTCCAAGCCAATACCTGGTCGGTGGTTTTCCCAAGGTGGAGTTTCAGCCTCCTGAAGCTTTGTGTAAGTTTCTGAAATCAGCTGCAAACAATGGCGAGACAAGGCATTGCGATGGAATTTACCGGCAAAGCGCATCGAGCATGCATGCATCCATTATCATCCAAAACAGAGCCGTGGCAATCCATTTGCATGCCAGTTTATAGCTTACTTAGCTAATTTGTTAATTAGTTAGTGGTTGTGTAATAATTAGCTGTAATTCGTTATTCATTTCGGACTGTATTATTTAGTCGGACCCTCCGAGCGAGGGCACAATTGTAATAAGTGTGCGTGTGTGTGATGTATGTCTTCCAACCCCACATCTTTCTCCCTTTTATTTACCTGCTTATGATGGTTAGATTAGGACATGTTTCAATTAGCATACTTATGCTTGCATATTTGCATCATTCATCTGTATTGCATGCACCGGGCTCGGCGCATCATACTAACTGCATTTGTATTTCAATTCCAAGTTGCATACTTGTTAGTTGTAGCAGTTCACATGCCATCCTTAGAATAGCCGAGCCTATCGCAGTTGCATTTTTGCATGTATTGCATTAGGCATTTCTGTATAGTTAGGATCATGCATGGATTTCTAACATAGTTTCTGTTTTGGCTTGGAGTACTCGGTAAGTACTTACGCTTTAGCATCCTTGCATATGTGTGAGTGACTGCCATGATAGCGTGCTTACCATGAGGCTAATTGCTTATGTGATATAATTGCCTGAACGCCTGTGGGTGAAGGTTGGGTTATTTGGATTGGAACAATTCATCAATTGTGAGTTTTAAGCCCATTAGATAGTGGCAAATCATCTTGTTTTCTAAACCCAGCTGAGGGTGGCAAATCCACATTTTAGTCTACTTGCGAGTAGCAAACCGTTTTCAAAACAAATATGAGATGTTTCGTTCCAATTCAGGCGATCCAGTCTATACTTGTATGTTGTGTGCATCACATAGTAAATCTAGGCTAATAACCGGAATAAGAACGCATAATGTTTTCAAAACTAGATATCATGGTTAGTAGAGGCCGATCTTTGATCGAGCGAGCGGGGGTGCTCACGAAGTGACCTTCCCCAATCGTACCCAAATTCACGAGCCGAGACAACTTTGGTGATGACGGACACGTGGCCTTAGGCAAAGAGTCAGGGTTTCCTAAATTTTCTAAAATAAAACATTTAGGTGGCGACTCTGTATCTGGCAAAGCAGTTTATGTTTGGCACTTCTTTCAAAAAATCTGTTTTCAAAAAACGATTTGCCGGATTTGGACTCTTTGATGATTCATCGGTCTTACATTGTACTCTGCGAGATTAGATACAGGACCGTGACACAAATTGAGTCCGAACTGTAGTGAGGCCCGAGGGCGCGTCTACAGCATCATTCATCAGCATTGCATGCACCGGGCTCGGATCATCATGCTAACTGCATAAGTATTTCAAATCTAACTTGAATATGTGCATCAAATGGTTGCATTTCACATGCCATCCTAGGATTAGCTGAGTCTATCCTAATTGCATTCTGTATGCATTCTGTATGCGTTGCATTAGGCACTTAACATGGACTTGGATTATACATTGATTGCTAACGAGTTCTTTGTTTTGGCTTGGAGTACACTGTAAGTATTTTGTGCTTTAGCATCTCGCACGAGTGTGAATGTTAACATGACAGCATGCTTACCATGTGGCTAGATGCTTATGTGATATGAACTGCCTGAATGCTTGTGGGTGAAGGTTGGATTGCTTGAGTTGGAACAACTCATCAAAATCCGTGTTTTAGCCTACTCACGAGTAGCAAATTTCAAAACATTTTCCAAACAAATGGATATGCGATACTTTGTTCCAAATTAGGCGATCTAGTCTATACTTGTTTTGCTGTGCGCATCACATAGTAATTCTAGCTAATTAACTGGAATAAGAACACATAACGTTTTCAAAATTGGATATCATGATTAGTAGAGGCCGATCTTCGGATCGGGCTAAAGGGGGTGCTCATAGCTGACCTTCCCCAATCGTACCCAAGTTCCTGAGCCAAGGCAACTTTGGTAATGACGGACACGTGGCCTTAGGCAAACGAGTCAGGGTTTTCTAAATTCCCCCATTAAAAAATATTTAGGTGGCGACTCTGTATCTAGCAAAGCAGTCCACGTTTAGCACTTCTTTTCTAAAAATCTATTTTCTCAAAACGATTTGCCGGATTTGGACTCTTTGATTCAGACTAAGAACCGTGAAACAAAAGGGAGTCCGAACTGTGGTGGCATAAAGCCCGAGGACGCGTCCACAAATATTCTTTCAAACCCTCCGAGTGAGGGCCAATTGTTGTAATAAGTGTGCGTGTGTGTGATGTATGTCTTCCAACCCCACGTCTTTCTCCCTTTTATTTACCAGCTTATGATGGTTAGTTTAGGGCATGTGTAGACACCCCATTTTTTACCGACCTTAAGACTCAGATGTCACCAGTTGAGCGCTCGGTGATATTGCATATCGTGCTCGTTCTGAGGTTTCGAAGTCTCGGCTGTAAGCCTTGCCTCTAGACTTCTGGACTCTTTCATGTCTTGCCTCAGTTTGCGAACCAGGCTCTGTTTTCTCTGTTTTCTCTTTCCGAAGGGAGGGAGAGGTCTCGTAGACCATCTCTCAGTGGCCGTAGGCTACATTTCGTGGTCGTAGGCCATTTTTCCCGTTTGGAGCTCGGTTTCCGATTTTTCAGAGTCGATGGCCGTGTGCCTCGGTTCGGGACCACCTAACCACCTCCGTTTGCTCCGGTTTTTGGTATACACCTTATTTACTCCCTTTTGGGGGACACTGTGGCCCGAGAGACCAACTTCGTGGTCGAATGCCACCTCCGGGGCTTAACAGCCCATTTTCAGGGCCCTAGGCCGCGCGTTTCGGTCCCCGAACCTCCGTTTTGCATCCGTTTTGGTTCATTTTTGGTGGAGACCTTATTTTCATAGTTAGGAAGCTTTTAGGAGGATGGGAGGCCAGCAATTGTTCTGAAAAGCCAGCTTTATTTCTTCATCGCTCTCCGACGCCCGTTTTCCTCACTTCAAAGCCAATGTTGACCACCCCGGGGCCACTTTCTTGAACCCTAAACCCCATATTTGTGTTGTACACACCTGGGAGGCCACCAATATTTGGTGGCCGACCAGTAATTGTGCTTGACCCTTTTGAACCCCTCTAAAAAGTTGGCTTTTCTATCTCCTGGTTCACATTTTCTGGGTTTTGACCACATAGTTGTGTTGTGTACACATGGGAGGCCACCTTTTTGAGGTGGCCGACCAGCAATTGTCCTTGACCCTTTTGACCCTTGGTCGATCAGCCATGGGGGGTGGCCGGCCGGCCCCCTGAACCTTCTGATCCTGGCCGGCCATGACCCTCTCACCTGGTTCCTTACAGCTGCACCCTCTGTTTCCCCCTAGATCCTGTATCCGAGGGGGGGTCTTTTGGGGGGGGGAATTTGAATTTGATTTTCCCCCCCTTTTCTCCACTCCTCTCCTCTATAAAACCAGCCCCTCAACTCCTTGTTTGAGCGTTACAAAAACTTGTTTGGAGCTCTTGCATTCAATCTCTCTCTCTCTCTACTCCAAGCACCAAAACCCCTTATGTTCTACACCATTTACCCTACACCTCATAGCACAAGGCCTCCATCCCTCATTCCAGCAACTTGAGACTGCTTTCCAGAGGTGAAGAACTCCCAAACTTGGCCCAAAAGTTGTTGAAGTTTGGTTCTACAAGGGTGAGTCCCATTTTCCCTCTTTCTTGCCTTGTTTTGCATGCTATCTAAGTCATACTTGATAGCTTTTTTAGGCTCCGACCCAAACTGTAAATAGTCATATTTTGAGCCCATTTTCATGTTTGATCAAGGACCTCCTGCTGTTTGAGGTCCCCTACTACCACTTTCCTCTTTATCTCTCTTTTAGGCCAATTTTTGCATAGTATTTTAGGCTTATTTGTGAGTTGTTTTGGACTTGATCATAAACTGTAAAATAACTTGTTTTGAGCCCCTCTTCAACATTGTTGAAGGGCTCTCCTTTGTTTGAGGCCTCCTTCTATCACTTGCCTCTTTATCTCTCTTTTAGGCCAATTTTTGCATAGTATTTTAGGCTTATTTGTGAGCTGTTTTGGACTTTTCCATAAACTGTGAAATATCTTTTTTTGAGCCCCTCTTCAACATTTTTGAAGGGCTCTCCTCTATTTGAGAACAGCAGCTACCACTTGTCTCTTTACCCCTCTTTTAGGCCTTTTCTTGCATGATAGTTTGGCCTTATTTTTGATTATTTTTGTGGCTTGATGTAAAATCTAAAGTGCCTTGTTTTGAGCCCCTCTTCAACTTTGTTGAAGGGCTCTTTGCCATTTGGGGCCAGCTGCTGTCCCCTTGTGTTTAATCTCTCTTTTAGGGCCATTTTTGCACGATAGATTAGCCCTATTTGTGTTCATTTTTGAGACTTGTTATAAACTGGAAATATGCATGTTTTGAGACTGTCTTGCATCTGTCTTCATGCTTCATGATCAAATAATGCATGCTTTGTATAGCTGTAAGTCATTTCGTGTGCCTAGTTTCGAGTTTCGAGGTTCATTCCATGTATCGGGTGCCATGTTTCCATGTTTCGGGACTGCTTTGTATCAAATTTCAGTGCTGGAATTACATGCTTATGTGCTACATTTCATGCCTTTCCATGCCTTGTTAGAGTTCCATACTATGCCTTAGGATCGGTCCTCGATTTGCGTGCATGCGTGCACGTATTTCGAGAGTCTCATTTTTCATCTAATGGCTACTGATGTGAGTATGGCTGAGGTCCACTCATGTTGGTGTAAGTCCATTATGCATTGTGTATGCCATTTCGATTCATAGCATTGCATATGCTAGGTTGTATGTTAGAGCATTGTGTATGCCTTGTTACATCGTGCATTATGTATGCCATCTCATAGCATTGTGCATGCTAGGTTGTATATTAGTTGCATTCATGCATGTCATGCATATTGCATTGTGCTTGGGATAGGAGTTAGCCCGAGCACGGGAAACGAGGGACGTTTCGTACTTCGAGTGACGGAACGTGTCTCAATTCCCAGTCACCGACACTCCGGATTATCCATGATGGAGTTTAGGTCTTGTTGTGTTTATATGTGCATTCATTTCAAATTGAGTCGTGCAATTCGACTCCTCGGCCATCATGCATCGATATGCGTGATTGGTGGCACGAAGATCGAAAACTGCACTCCCCGAAGAGTAGTCATGCATACATATGTGAAAATACTTTACCATGCCCCTTTGTTGCTCTCTGTTGCAGCAAATCAGAAATCGACAACCTTCCGGAGCTTGGCACGCATTCCAAGAACAATTGCAAACAGAGGCAAACCGGGGCATCACAAGGGATTTTCCGACAAAGGCAACTGGAGCATGCATCATTCATCATCCGGAGCAAATTTGAGGCAGTCTCTGGCTTGCATGCCAATTTATTACTTTCCTAATTTAATTTGTTAATTAATTAGGGTTTTGTACATATTTGGGCTGTGATTATTCATTTGGGACTGTATATTATTTATTCGGACCCTCTGCGCGAGGGCAATGTTGTAATAAGTGTGCGTGTGTGCGATGTATGTCTTCCAACCCCACGTCTTTCTCCTTTTTATTTACCCGCTTATGATGGTTAGATTAGGGCATGTTTCAATTAGCATACAGTATGATAGCATGTTTGCATTCATTCATCTATTTTGCATGCACCAGGCTCGGCGCATCATACTAACTGCATTGTATTTTCAATTCCAAGTTGAATACATGTTAGCTGTAGCATTTCATATGCCATGTCTAGAATAGTCGAGCCTGCTATAGTTACACTTTTGCATGTGTAGCATTAGGCATTTTTGTATAATTAGGATCATGCATGGATTTCTAATTAGCTTCTGTTTTGGCTTGGAGTACTCGGTAAGTTTTATGTTTTAGCATCCTTGCATACGTGTGAGTGACTGCCATGATAGCATGCTTACCATGAGGCTAATTGCTTATATGATATATCTGCCTGAATGCCTGTGGGTGAAGGTTGGGTTATTTGGATTGGAACAATTCGTTGACTGTGAGTTTTTTTAAGCCCACTAGATAGTGGCAAAATCATGGTTTTTTTTTAAGCCCACCCAAGGGTGGCAAATCCACGTCTTAACCTACTTGCAGGTAGCACCATGACAAACCATTTTCAAAATAAACAAGCATGAAACGTTTTGTTCCAATTCAGGCGATCCAGTCTATACTTGTATGCTGTGCGCGTCACATAGTAAATCTAGGCTAATAACTGGAATAAGAACGTATAATGTTTTCAAAAATAGATATCATGGTTAGTAGAGGCCGATCTTTGATCGGGCGAGCGGGGGTGCTCACGAAGTGACCTTCCCCAATCGTACCCAAGTTCCCGAGCCGGGGCAACTTTGGTGATGACGGACACGTGGCCTTGGGCAACGAGTCAGGGTTTCCTAAATTTCCCAAAAATAAAACATTTAGGTGGCGACTCTGTATCTGGCAAAGCAGTCCATGTTTGGCACTTCTTTCAAAATCTATTTTCTCAAAACCATTTGCCGGATTTGGACTCTTTGGTTCATATTTAGAACCGTGACAATTTGAGAGTCCTGAACTGTAGTGACCCCAATATGAACAGAACGGGGGGGGACTCGCCCTCCCGGGGCGTTCGGGGACGTCTACAGTTTCTGGCGACTCTGTTGGGGAATTAGAGAACTTGACTCGAACTCATGATATCTTGTTTTGACTACACTTGTATGTTTCTTTGTATTGCATGTGCATTGGTGCGCCTAGGACACCGTGTTTGCCATCTGCTATTCCTGAATGGTTTGCCGGAGGCTTGTCTTGTCAAGGCTTGACCGTAAGGCTGACCGGTTATGGGCTCTGCCAGTATGGGAACACAAACCCCGGTTTTACCGGGGCACCCTTTTCGACCATTCGACCTAGTGCAAATTCGGATCCATAGTGACCATTCCAAACTAGGACAGGTTGCTTACCCGATATAGGTTGTTTGAAACCGCTGTGTGCGTAGTGAAACCCTAGCTCCTGACAAAATAGGACAGGGAAACCCTCCCCTAACATAGGGGTGTTTTGGCTCTCAATTATCTGTTATGTGCTGTCAAAGTGTATCTCTACAGGGGTTGCATGTATCAGTTTGCGAGTTTGGGGCACCAGGCCTGCGGGCATCAGTCAGTGTTTGAGAATCAGTTATCTGCAGGTATCAGATTCAGTCTTTGGGGACAGTGATTCAGGGATATGATCAGTGATTGAGGACAGTGTGTGTTCAGCTTACCGACCGTGTGTTGTTATGCCCGGCTGTGTGTTGTGCATTTACTTTAAGTTGATATGCTGTCCGTTTATCTGTTTATTTCCTTATTGTTTTATTTATCTTTTACTAGGGGCAGTTTTTAGAACAATTGCATCTGACCAAGTAGATATTCCCTAAGCACCCTGGACAAGAGGCCGCCGACTCAATCGATCCGACGATCTGGTTGACGGACAGCCAGTGTTTCACTCTCTACCCCCAGTTATCAGACGGAGGCCAAGAAAACACAGTGTATCCGAGCAGAGGTTGCCAGAGCAGTGGATTACCCCATCAATAGACAGTCAGATTGAGATCCCGATTGTTGCTATAGAAATAGACCTGCCAATAGTTCAGACAAATCTGGGCAGTATGGCGGTACCGACAGGAGTTGAGGAAATGATGCGTCAGATGCAAGAGACCATGAGAGCCATGCAGCAGGACGCTGTTCGCCGAGATGAGTTTGCCAAACAACAGGCCGAGATCATGGCCCAGCAAGCAAAATTAATTGCCAGGCTGCAACAACAAACCGGGGCATCCGCTTCACACCCGGTTCCTCCCCCACCGGGAATCCCAGCACCCGAGGAGGCACCAAATGTCCAGGCAGATACGGGCATACCCACGGGGCCAGCTTTGCCCCCAATTCTGCCCCAGCTATCTAAGGCACCTACGTCTGTCAATCAACCGGACTCTCCCTTCGAGTTCGAGGTAGACCATACAACACTGAAATTGAGCAAGCTCGAGAAGCTATTCAAAAAATCCCAGGGGGTAAAGGCTATCCCGGATATCGAGGACGGATATACTGACGTGGCTGTAACGTTGCCGGATAGATTCAAAATGCCGCAAATTGATCGCTTTGATGGATCTAGGGATCCCATGGTCCACCTCCGTTTATTCTCAGATATACTACGGCCGATGGGCCTCACCAGACCCCAGAAGCTTTCGCTATTCGGCCGGACCCTGTCGGGAGTGGCCGCTATCTGGTATGCTAAGTTGGAGGATGATGTCAAGTGAAGTTGGGATGAAATGGTCGAGGCCTTTGTTGCGCAATACTCTTACAACACCCAAATTAAGATTACAACTCGTGATCTCGAAACAACAAGGCAGGAGCACAAAGAGAGTTTCTCGGATTTCGTGACCCGGTGGAGGGCGAAGGCCTCGATGATGACTTTAAGGCCCACCGACAAGGACCAGGTCAGGATGATTGTGCGCAATCTCCAACCAAAACTGATGCAAAAAATGATTGTACTCCCCTTTCCCACCTTTTCTGACCTGCATGAGATGGGGGTACAAATTGAAGATGCAATGAAGCAGGGTCTGATTGACCAGGATAAGGAACAGCCCAGAAGAACCTTTAACAGCAACAACAATGCAGGCTCGAGTGGCGCTGCAACTACAAGGACTTTGGAAGTCAGCATGGTCACCGCCATCCCCCCTCCCCTTCCAAGACCTATGGCAGCCACACCTTTCTCCGGTGCATCCGGGAATAACACCCAAACCACCAAGTACCCACCCAGAGGCCAAAGAAACTTCACCCCATTATATATGCCCCTATCCAAGGCTCTAGGGGTATTAATCAGGAAAGGGTATCTAAAACCCCTGGAACCGAGGCTGTTGCCAAATCCACTCCCCCTCACTCACAACCCAACCAAATATTGCGCATATCACCAACAACACGGTCATGACACTAACTAATGTTTCTGATTGCGTCATGAGATTCAAGATCTCATTGACAAACAGGTGATCCTACCTCCAGAAAAACCCAATCTCACAACTAACCCACTCCCTACACACAACCAAGCTCCACCTCCCAAAAGAGTCAATTTTATCCAAACTGGGATCGTGTCTTACAATCCTAGTATCTATATCACTCCTTCCCATCTACCTAAGCCGGTGGTGCTCCTTCCTAACTGCACTAACTTTTTGTGCATGTTAGACACCTCCACAACCCAACCTGAGCCAATGGTGGCGACTGTTGAAGACGGTGCGGGAGAGATTGCAGAGGGAGATGGAGCTGTTGAATCAGGGTTTGAGCAGTCTGGGAACTATGCTGGGGAAGCCTACGATCCGAGTGATTACATCCTATCAGCAGGCCAGTCTAAGCCAAGTGTAGAATGGCCAAAGAAAGCAGAACTGTGTGTGATCCAGGGGGATAGATTTGAGCAGGGAACAGATGACGTGGCGGCTGTAGAAGAGGACTTTGCCAACCTACAGTTTTTCAATGACCAAGAATCAGGGGGCGCGGCAGTCAACTGGTTTCATTATGAGGAATTGGCAGAGGTTACCGGATGGCTGGATGATCAACCGGATATTGTGGAAGAGTTCCAACCAGAACAGGGCCCGGTAGGGGCGAGAGTATCAATTGTGGCCGGAAAGGTCGGAAGTCAGAATACAATGCCCGAGAGCGCCGGTACGAAGAATTTTGCTGAGGACTTGAGCATTGTGGATGCAGAGAAAGTTGAACCACAAACTGCACTGATACAGTCAGAACAAGAAAAGTTTTGGGATTCTGAGAGAATAAGGAAGGCAAAAGCCTGTGAAGGGGCCGAAAGTGCTGTGGGCACAGGAACAGAAGACGCTGCTGCGGGCATGTGGACTGAAGGTACTGTGAGTACGATCATACCAGGGCCGAACAGGTGTCTGTCGGCCGCCGACGGAATGTGGTGGGAAGACGATGATTTATGTCTCACCCACACAGATGAAGATTGGGGGAGTAACCAGCCAGATGATACCTGGTATATCGGTGAGGTCGATCATATGACAAGAAGTGGGCGGTATTTCAAACCCCCGCACCTAGACCAGCCAGAAGCATCCGGAAAGGATAAGGAAGCTGAGAGACAGCAAGAAAAGCAAATCGAAGAAGAGGCTGTACTGAAGCAGTTAAAGAAGATACAAGCAGACATCTCCATCTGGGGACTGCTTATGGCATCACGAGTACACAGGCAGGCTGTCCTTTCAGCCATGGGCAAGGCCAAGCTTTCTATAGACACCACGCCGGAGCAACTGGTTGGATTGGTTTTTTCGGGAGGAGGTTCCCTGACGTTGACCTTTTCTGACAAAGAACTACCGCCTGAAGGCGCAAATCACAACAAACCTCTCTACATCTCGGTGGAATGTAGAGGCAAATGGGTACCAGTGGTTCTTGTCGACACGGGATCCGCTATTAACGTGTGCCTGTCAAGGACGGCATATGCAATCGGGTTGAAGCCCGCGGACTTCGTGCCAACTACTCAAGTGATCAGAGCCTATGATAACACAAGCAGGGAGGTGATGGGGACTGTCAAAATTCAGACTCAGGTTGGTCCAGGACAACACAACATTGAATTCCATGTCTTGGACGTTGCCGCAACCTTTAACCTACTTTTGGGGCGACCGTGGTTGCACCAGGTCAAGGCAGTCTCTTCCACCTTACATCAGATGTTGAAGTACCCTCACGGGAAAGGGGTAGCTATTGTTTTTGGGAATTCGTCAATCCATCCGCCGCCGGAAGTGTCTACGCTGGTCTTGGAAATTGAACATGGCACGGAGGATTTGTTCTTATCAGGGTTTACTTTGGCTGAGGCCCGAATTGTGCAGAACATCATGGCTGTTAATGAGGGAGTGTATGCCAGTGCTCAATCTGTATACCTCATGAACAAGCTTCAACACATCCCCGAGATGGGATTGGGAAACAGCGGCCGGAAAGGCGCCACAGCATTGGCCGAAGTGCCGCACAATCTGCATACCTTTGGCTTGGGTTATCTGCCCACCAAAGAGGACTGGGTGAGGAAGAGTAAAGAGATGGCTGGGAGAGCCAAAGCAAAGAAGGCAGGGAAACCTTTTGAGTTAATGCATCGACCCATTCAGGGTACCCTGAACGGACGCTTCATCCGGGAGGGGGAGGACTTTCCATTTTGTGGCTTCCCAGAGCCGTGGCTGAACGGGGAGAGAAAGTGCGTGCCTGGTTTTGAAATCTTTTTCGACCTGTAACTATCCGGGGATGACGTTGCCAAAGAGCAGACAGACCCATCAGCTGAGGCTGAGCAGAGTAAGAAAGTGCAGTCTGAGGACACCGAACTTGAAATGGGGGTAGCCCTGGCGTGTCTACTTTCAGATCCTCTGATCGACCAGGAGTGCTTAGGGGATAACTTTTCGGTATGCGTGATCGGGAATGGAACGGCTGCGAGCCCACCAGCAACTATTTTGGATGCATCTATCGTACCCTCTCTCATTTGGCAGTATGAAGAGGAATTTTTGTCCAGCAGCACCGAGTCAGGTAGTGAGCCGGAATCTGATTCCACCGAGTCTTGTGAGTCGGAATTAGGTTCTAGCTCGACTGAGTCTGAGTCTGGTAATCCTGGGGATGATAACCCGGATGCCACAGTCTTGTCCAGGTCGTCTTTTTCTTTCTCTTTTGAGTCTGTTGTAACCGAAGAATCGGACGATTTGGATGTGCTTAATGAGAATCAAGTAGCTGTGGTTTCTGATTACTTTTCTGTGCCCTTGATTTATTGCATTAACTCAGACTTTAAAAATTTTGATGAAAACGACGAGGATGAAATTCCTCCGGTTTTGCAACGTTTAATTGAACAAGAGCAGGAAAGATTTGTTAAACCCCTAGTTGATGAAAACACTACAGTAAATATTGGTACTGAGGAGGACCCACGGCTGGTCCAGATCGGGTCCACGTTGTCTTCAGAGGAACGCGAGCGCTTAGTCGCTTTATTAAAAGATTTCAAAGATGTTTTCGCGTGGTCCTACGAAGACATGCCTGGAATCGATCCTGAGATAGTACAGCACCGGATCCCTCTTGACCCCGAGGCCCGACCCGTTAAGCAGAAACTCAGGAGGATCCACCCCGACTGGGCTCTAAAGATTAAGGAAGAGGTCACCAAGCAAATCGACGCAGGCTTCCTGCTGGTATCCGAATACCCGACTTGGTTGGCCAACATCGTCCCAGTGCCGAAGAAGGATGGTAGGATCCGAGTGTGTGTGGATTTCAGGGATTTGAACAGAGCTAGTCCGAAGGACGACTTTCCCTTGCCGCATATTGACGAGTTGGTGGATTTCACAGCGGGGCATGCTTTGCTTTCGTTCATGGATGGCTTCTCAGGTTACAATCAGATAGTGATGGCACCCGAAGACAGGGAAAAGACTACTTTCACCACCCTGTGGGGGACCTACTGCTACAGAGTGATGCCGTTTGGGTTAAAGAATGCTGGAGCTACATATCAACAGGCCGCGACTACAATATTGCATGATATAATCCACAAAGAGGTTGAGGTGTACGTGGACGACATGATTGTCAAGTCCAAAGAAAGAGTGGGCCACTACACCGCCTTGCAAAAGTTCTTTCAAATGATCAGAGAATTTCGGTTGCGGCTAAATCCTCAGAAGTGTACGTTCGGTGTTACAGCGGGAAAAATGCTAGGATTTCTGATTACACAAAGGGGCATCGAGGTCGACCCTTCAAAGATCAAGGCCATCTTAGAAATGCCACCACCAAGGACTGAAAAGGAGGTGCGAGGCTTTCTGGGTAAAGTGCAATTCATAGGACGGTTTATCTCAAAATTAACCTTGACTTGTGAACCACTTTTTGGTCTCCTGAAGAAAGGCAAGAAATTCCAATGGGACGGCCGATGCCAAGCTGCTTTTGAACAGATCAAGGAATATCTGCAGAACCCGCCCGTGTTGTCACCGCCAGAGCCGGGGAAACCGTTGATATTATATCTTTCAGTAACTGAGACCACAATGGGCTGTATGCTCGCACAAGAATCCGATGACAAGGTGGAGAGGGTTATCTACTATCTGAGCAAGAAGATGCTAGAGTATGAGACTCGCTATACGCCGTTGGAGAAGGCTTGCTTAGCTTTGGTATGGGCTACCAGAAAGTTGCGGCACTACCTGTTAGCTCACTCCGTAATGTTGGTTTCACGACTCGATCCCATCAAATATCTTTTCGAGAAATCGACACTTACAGGTAGGCTAGCTCGTTGGTTGTTGTTGCTCTCCGAATTCGACCTGAAATATGTGACACGCAAGTCAGTCAAGGGAAGAGCAGTAACAGAATTCTTAGCCAATCATCCAGTGGAAGGAGGTGAAGCAGTTGAATATTTATTCCCAGATGAAGCCATTTTGCACATCGACGACGAGTATTGGATGATGTACTTTGACGGAGCGTCAAATCAGTACAGGTATGGGATAGGAGTGCTGCTGATAGCACCTGACAAGTCTCGTATCCCTCTAGCCTTCAAACTCCGGTTCAAAGTCTCGAACAACGAAGCAGAATATGAGGCATGCATTGCCGGTCCACAAGCGGCCCTGGAACTAGGAGCAAGACGGTTGGACGTCATCGGGGATTCAAAACTTATTGTGTCTCAAGCAAAAGGAGACTGGAAGGCCAAAGAAGAAAAGATGATGATGTATCACCAGACCTTCGACTTGTTAATTCCTCGGTTTGAAAAGCTAAACTTTGCTCATCTTCCAAGAGAGAACAACAGGTTCGCAGATTCTTTAGCAACTCTATCTTCCATGATAGACATCTCGTTTGGAAGCCGGATGCGTCTAGTCATCATTGACCAGAAATTTGCGCCAGCCTATGAGTCGATTGCTGCTATAGATGAGGTTCAAGATGAAAACCCCTGGTATTATGACATTTGGAATTTCTTGGAGAAGGAAGCATACCCGCCAGGGGGTAAATGCCAAGGATAAAAGGGCGATCAGAAGAATGGCCGTTCAGTTCATCATCTGTGGGGGTAAGCTGTATAAGAGAGGTCATCTGGGAATGCATAAACTATGTGTTGAAGCCGCGGAATCGAAGCGCCTAATAGAGGCCATCCATGGAGGAGAATGCGGTGCGCATATGAACGGAGTAATGCTAGCACGGAAGATCCTCAGACAGGGTTACTACTGGTCCACCATAGAGGAGGATTGTATCGGTTTTGTTCGGTGATGGCCATTGACCAGAAACCGCATGAACATCCCGCCGTCGAAGCTGTACAACATGACTTCGCCATGGCCATTTTCAGTTTGAGGAATCGATGTGATCGGGGCTGTCACTCTGAAGGGGTCGAATGGGCATGAGTTCATCCTGGTCGCGATAGATTATTTCACAAAGTGGGTCGAGGCCCAATCGTATGCGGTGTTGAAGGCATCGCACGTTGCAAAATTTATCAGAAACAACATCATCTGCCGCTACGGGGTCCCAAACGAGGTCATTTCAGATAATGGTTCCCACTTTAAGAAGGAAGTGATTGACTTGTTGGAAAAATACAACGTGGCTTTCCATAAGTCATCCACATACCGGCCGCAAACCAACGGAGCAGTCGAGGCCGCCAACAAGAATATCAAACACATACTGCAGAAGATGGCAGAAACCTACCGAGATTGGCCAGATAAGCTGTCATTTGCTCTGCGGGGCTACAGGACTTCAATTAGAACTTCTACCGGAACGACTCCGTATTCATTGGTTTATGGGATGGAGGCCGTTCTACCTATCGAGATTGAGGTTCCGTCATTGCGAGTGTTGGCTGAGTGTCAAATAGCAGAAGCAGATTGGCAACAGAGCAGGTTTGAGGAACTCATGCTCTTTGATGAGAGAAGACTGAAAGCACTGTACCATGTTCAAGGTTATCAGCGCAGAATTGCCCGGGCTTTCAACAAGAAAGTTAAGTCTAGGAATCTAAAGAAATGAGATTTGGTGTATGCCTTGTTACATCGTGCATTGTGTATGCCATCTCATAGCATTGTGCATGCTAGGTTGTATATTAGTTGCATTCATGCATGTCATGCATATTGCATTGTGCTTGGGATAGGAGTTAGCCCGAGCACGGGAAACGAGGGACGTTTCGTACTTCGAGTGACGGAACGTGTCTCAATTCCCAGTCACCGACGCTCCGGATTATCCATGATGGAGTTTAGGTTTTGTTGTGTTTATATGTGCATTCATTTCATATTGAGTCGTGCAATTCGACTCCTCGGCCATTATGCATCGATATGCGTGATTGGTGGCACGAGAATCGAGAACTACACTCCCAGAAGGGTAGTCATGCATACATATGTGAAAATACTTTACCATACCCCTTTGTTGCTCTCTGTTGCAGCAAATCAGAAATCGACAACCTTCCGGAGCTTGGCACGCATTCCAAGAACAATTGCAAACAGAGGCAAACCGGGGCATCACAAGGGATTTTCCGACAAAGGCAACTGGAGCATGCATCATTCATCATCCGGAGCAGATTTGAGGCAGTCTCTGGCTTGCATGCCAATTTATTACTTTCCTAATTTAATTTGTTAATTAATTAGGGTTTTGTACATATTTGGGCTGTGATTATTCATTTGGGACTGTATATTATTTATTCGGACCCTCTGCGCGAGGGCAATGTTGTAATAAGTGTGCGTGTGTGCGATGTATGTCTTCCAACCCCACGTCTTTCTCCTTTTTATTTACCCGCTTATGATGGTTAGATTAGGGCATGTTTCAATTAGCATACAGTATGATAGCATGTTTGCATTCATTCATCTATTTTGCATGCACCAGGCTCGGCGCATCATACTAACTGCATTGTATTTTCAATTCCAAGTTGAATACATGTTAGCTGTAGCATTTCATATGCCATGTTTAGAATAGCCGAGCCTGCTATAGTTGCATTTTTGCATGTGTTGCATTAGGCATTTCCGTATAATTAAGATCATGCACGGATTTCTAATTAACTTCTGTTTTGGCTTGGAGTACTCGGTAAGTTTTATGCTTTAGCATCCTTGCATGCGTGTGAGTGACTGCCATGATAGCATGCTTACCATGAGGATAATTGCTTATGTGATATAACTGCCTGAATGCCTGTGGGTGAAGGTTGGCTTATTTGAATTGGAACAATTCATCAAATGTGTGTTTTAAGCCCACTAGATAGTGGCAAAATCATGTTTTCTAAGCCCACCCGAGGGTGGCAAATCTACGTCTTAGCCTACTTGCGGGTAACACCATCAAACCGTTTTCAAAACAAACAAACATGAAATGTTTTGTTCCAATTCAGACGATCCAGTCTATACTTGTATGCTATGCGCATCACATAGTAAATCTAGGCTAATAACCGGAATAAGAACGCATAATGTTTTCAAAAATAGATATCATGGTTAATAGAGGCCGATCTTTGATTGGGCGAGCGGGGGTGCTCACGAAGTGACCTTCCCCAATCGTACCCAAGTTCCCGAGCCGAGGCAACTTTGGTGATGATGGACACGTGGCCTTAGGCAAATGAGTCAGGGTTTCCTAAATTTCCCCAAAATAAAACATTTAGGTGGCGACTCTGTATCTGACAAAGCAGTCCATGTTTGGCACTTCTTTCAAAATCTGTTTTCTCAAAACGATTTGCCGGATTTGGACTCTTTGGTTCAGATTTAGAACCGTGACAATTTGAGAGTCCGAACTGTAGTGACCCCAAATGAACAGAACGGGACTCGTTCCTCCCGGGGCGTTTGGGGACGTCTACACTTGCATTGCGATGCACCTTTCTATCGACGCCGCGATTGTCTACATTCAATATCGCTTTGAACATGTATTGCTGATTATGTTGTGCTTGTCGAGTTTCCTTCTTCTGCAGGCACGATATTGTATGTACGGTTCATTTAATGCTGGTGCGACCAGACGAACCGCGCAGGTATTGTATCTTCTCCGTGTATGACGTGACGAGAATCGAACAATTCTCCGCATTCTTAACTGTATGAAAAGTAGTTGTTGCTTTGCATTCTTGCTTAAAACTGTTGCATCTATTGTGAATATGTGCTCCATTACAGCATGCTGCATTTGCATGATCATTGAGATACCTTTGGCTTCTTGCATTGTCGGTTGCATTTTGCCCCTGCCTACGGGCATGCCTGCGGGCACATCTCTGTTTGTCTTGCCTGTTTGTCTAAGTCTTAGGCCTTGTCAAAAATGGGTCGTCTCTGGGCTTTGACATTCACTCCCGTCACTTATGACTTCCGAGCTCGGTCAAAGAGGGGCAACTGTAGACACCCCATTTTTGACCGACCTTAAGACTCAGACGTCACCAGTTGAGCGCTCGGTGATATTGCATATCATGCTCGTTCTGAGGTTGCGGAGTCTCGGCTGCGAGCCTTGTCTCCAAACTTCCGGACTCTTTCGTGCCTTGCCTTGGTTTGCGAACCAGGCTCTGTTTTCTCTGTTTTCTCTTCCCAAAGGGAGGGAGAGGTCTCGTAGACCATCTCTCAGGGGTCGTAGGCTACATTTCGTGGTCGTAGGCCATTTTTCCCGTTTGGAGCCCGATTTCCGATTTTTCGTAGCCGACGGCCGTGTGCCTCGGTTCGAGACCACCTAACCACCTCCGTTTGCTCCGATTTTTGGTATACACCTTATTTACTCCCTTTTGGGGGACACTGTGGCCCGAGAGACCAACTTCGTGGTCGAATGCCACCTCCAGTGCTTAACAGCCCATTTTCGGGGCCCCGGGCCGCGCGTTTCGGTCCCCGAACCTCCGTTTTGCATCCGTTTTGGTTCATTTTTGGTGGAGACCCTATTTTCATAGTTAGGAAGCTTGTAGGAGGGTGGAAGGCCAGCAATTGTTCTAAAAAGCCAGCTTTATTTCTTCATCGCTCTCCGATGCCCGTTTTCCTCACTGGGAAGCCAATGTTGACCACCCCGGGGCCACTTTCTTGAACCCTAAACCCCATATTTGTGTTGTACACACCTAGGAGGCCACCAATATTTGGTGGCCGACCAGTAATTGTGCTTGACCCTTTTGAACCCCTCTAAAAAGTTGAATTTTCTCCCTCCTAGTTCACATTTTATGGGTTTTGACCACATAGTTGTGTTGTGCACACATAGGAGGCCACCTTTTTGAGGTGGCCGACCAGCAATTATCCTTGACCCTTTTGACCCTTGGTTAAACCTTCTGAACCTGGCCGGCCATGACCCTCTCACCTGGTTCCTTACAGCCGCACCCTCTGTTTCCCCCCAGATCCTGTATCCGATGGGGGGTCTTTTGGGGAGGAAATTTGAATTTGATTTTCCCCCCTTTTCTCCACTCCTCTCCTCTATAAAACCAGCCCCTCAACTCCTTGTTTGAGGGTTACAAAAACTTGTTTGGAGCTCTTGCATTCAATCTCTCTCTCTCTCTCTACTCCAAGCACCAAAACCCCTTAAGTTCTACACCATTTACCCTACACCTCATAGCACAAGGCCTCCATCCCTCATTCCAGCAACTTGAGGCTGCTTTCCAGAGGTGAAGAGCTCCCAAACTTGGCCCAAAAGTTGTTGAAGCTTGGTTCTACAAGGGTGAGTCCCATTTTTCCTCTTTCTTGCCTTGTTTTGCACGCTATCTAAGCCATACTTGCTAGCTTTTTTAGGCTCCGACTCAAACTGTAAATAGTCATATTTTGAGCCCCTTTTCATGTTTGATCAAGGACCTCCTACTGTTTGAGGTCCCCTAGTACCACTTGCCTCTTTATCTCTCTTTTAGGACAATTTTTGCATAGTATTTTAGGCTTATTTGTGAGTTGCTTTGGACTTGATCATAAACTGTAAAATAACTTGTTTTGAGCCCCTCTTCAACATTATTGAAGGGCTCTCCTTTGTTTGAGGCCTCCTGCTATCACTTGCCTCTTTATCTCTCTTTTAAGCCAACTTTTGCATAGTATTTTAGGCTTATTTGTGAGCTGTTTTGGACTTTGCCATAAAATGTGAAATATCTTTTTTTGAGCCCCTCTTCAACATTGTTGAAGGGCTCTCCTCTGTTTGAGAACAGCAACTACCACTTGTCTCTTTACCCCTCTTTTAGACCTTTTCTTGCATGATAGTTTGGCCTTATTTGTGATTATTTTCGTGGCTTGATGTAAACTGTAAAGTGCCTTTTTTTGAGCCCCTCTTCAACTTTGTTGAAGGGCTCTTTGCCATTTGGGGCCAGCTGTTGTCCCCTTGTGTTTAATCTCTCTTTTAGGGCCATTTTTGCATGATAGATTAGCCCTATTTGTGTTCATTTTTTAGACTTGTTATAAACTGGAAATATGCATGTTTTGGGACTGTCTTGCATCTGTCTTCATGCTTCATGATCAAATAATGCATGCTTTGTATAGCTGTAAGTCATTCTGTGTGCCTAGTTTCGAGTTTCGGGGTTCATTCCATGCATCGGGTGCCACGTTTCCATGTTTCGGGACTGCTTTGTATTATATTTCAGTGCTGGAATTACATGCTTATGTGCTACATTTCGTGCCTTGCCATGCCTTGTTAGAATTGCATACTATGCCCTAGTGTAGACACCCCATTTTTGATCAACCTTAAGACTCAAACGTCACCAATTGAGCGCTTGGTGATGTTGCATATCGTGCTCGTTCAGAGGTTTCGGAGTCTTGGCCGCGAGCCTTGCCTCCGGACTTCCGGACTCTTTCATGCTTTGCCTCGGTTTGCGAACCAGGCTCTGTTTTCTCTGTTTTCTCTTCCCGAAGGGAGGGAGACGTCCCGTAGATCATCTCTCAATGGCCGTAGGCTAGTTTTCATGGTCGTAGGCCATTTTGCCCGTTTGGAGTCCGGTTTCCGATTTTTCGGAGCCGTTGGCCGTGTGCCTCGGTTCGGGACCGCTTAACCACCTCCGTTTGCTCCATTTTTTGGCATGCATCTTGTTTGCTCCCTTTTGAGGGACACTATGGCCCGAGAAACCGACTTCATGGTCGAACATCACTCCCGGTGCCTAACAGTCAGTTTTCGGGGCCTCGAGCTGCGCGTTTCGGCCCCCAAACCTTTGTTTTGCATCGGTTTGGGTTCATTTTTGGCAGGGACCTCTGTTTCATTGGTAAGAAGGCCGTAGAAGGGTGGGAGGCCAGTAATTGTTCTGTCAGCTAGCTTTATCCCTTCATCACCCTCCGTCGCCCGTTTTTTTTCACTTCAAAGCCAATGTTGACCACCCTTGGGCCATTTTCTTGAACCCTAAATCCCATATTTGTGATGTACACATCTGGGAGGCCACCAATATTTGGTGGCCGGCCAGTAATTGCTTTTGAACCTTTTGAACCCCTTTGAAAAGTGGGTTGTTCTCCCTCCTGGTTCACTATCTCCAGCTTTTGACCACATAATTGTGTTGTGCACACATGGGAGGCCACCAATTTGGTATGGCCGGCCACTAATCCTCACTGAACCTTTTGACCCTTGGCCGGCCGGCCATGGGAGGTAGCCGGCCGGCCACCTGCAACCTCAATAACCGGCCGGCCATGCTCCTTGCTGCAGGCACATTCCAAATATGCATCTCTTTTCCCCCCAGATTGTGTATCCGGGGGGTGCATTTTTTGAGGGAAACTTGGATTGTTTTCCCTCCATTTTTTCCCCCCTTTTTCCCCCCTTTGGTCTATATAACAGCAGCTCCAGCTCTGTTATTAGGGTTACAAAATTTTGCCTTAAGCCCCTTGCATTGCATCTCCCTCTCTCTACACTTCAACCCTCCAAACTCTCAAGTCCTACACCCATTTCTTCACCAACCCATAGCCCCACCCTTCTATCCTCCATTCCAGCAGCTGGAGGTTGTTCTTCAGAGCCTAGGAGATCTGCATCTTGGTCCAAAAGGGTGCCAAAGACTAGTCTTCAAGGGTGAGTCCCTATTATCCTTTTTTGTGCTTTATTTTGTTCAATACATTAGCCACACTTTCTTGCTATTTTGGGCTCTGAACCTAACTGGAACTAGGCTTATTTTGAGCTATTTTTCATTTTTGTTTAAGGGCCTCTCACTGTTTGAGGCCTCCTTGTTGCACTTGCTTCATTGCCTCTCTTGTATGCCATTTTCTTGTGTAGTATTTTTGGCCTATGCATAAATTGTTTTGAGGCATGTCATAAACTGTAAAGTTTCTTATTTTGAGCCTTTCTTCAACATTGTTGAAGGGCTCATCATTGTTTGATGCTTCCATTTGCCACTTGCCTTTATATCTCTCTTTTGGCTCCATTTTTGCATGATTTGTTAGCCTCTTATGCTTCTATTTTTGGGCTCTGGTCCGAACTACAAATGACCTTATTTTGACCCCCTCTTCATGTTTCATTAAGGGTCTTTCACTTTTTGAGGCATCCTTTTTATACTTTGTGTTATAGCTCTCTTTTTGGCCTTATTTTGCAAAGTGTTTTGAGCGTTCTTGTACACTGTTTTGGGTCTGGCCACCAACTGGAAAATATCATGTTTTGGGCCCCTCTTCAACTTTGTACAAGGGCCCTTCTCTGTTTAGGGACAGAAGCTGCCACTTGCTTCATTATCTCTCTTTCGGGGCCATTTTTGCATGCTAGCTTAGCCCCATTTTTGTTCACTATTTGGCCTTGCTTAAAACTGTAAATATGCTTGTTTTAGGGCTGCCTTGAATCTGTATTCACATTTCATGTTCAAATAATGCATTTTTTGTATAGCTATAGGCCAATGCATAGGCCTAGTTTTGCATTTCGGTTTCATTTCATGCACCGGGTGCCATGTTTCCATGATTCGGGACTGTTTTGGGTCATATTTTAGCGCTGAAATTTGCATGCTTGTATGCCATATTCCATGCCTTGCCATGTCTTGTTAGAGTGGCATACGTGCCTTATGTTCGGTTCTCGGTTTGCGTGCACGCGTGCACGTATCTCGAGTGTCTCATTTTCATTTCATGGCCTCTTATGTGAGTGTGGCTGAGGTCCACTCATGTTGGTGTAAGCCCATTATGCATTGTGTATGCCATTTCATTTCATAGCATTGCGTATGCTAGGTTGTATGTTAGCGCATTGTGTATGCCATGTTATCTCGTGCATCGTGTATGCCATTTCATAGCATTGTGTATGTTTGGTTGCATCTTAGTTACATTTCATGCATATCATGCATATTGCATCGTACTTGGGATAGGAGTTAGCCCACGCACGGGAAACGAGGTACGTTTCGTACTCCGAGTGACGGAACGTGTCTCAATTCCTAGTCGCCGACACTCCGGATTATCCATGATGGAGTCTAGGTTTTGTTTTGTTTTTATGTGCATTCATTCTATATTGAGTTGCACAATTCGACTCCTCGGCCATCATGCATCGATATGCGTGATTGATGGCACGAGGATCGAGGCATACATACATTTGTGAAAATACATTGCTATGCCCCTTTCCTGCTCTCTGTTGCAGCAAATCAAGAATTAGCAACCTTTCGGAGCTTGGCGCACTTTCCAAGAGTAATTGTAAAACAGAGGCTAATTGGGGCATCCCAGTGGATTTCCGCGCAAGGCAGCCCAGACATGCATCATCCATCATCTGAAGAAGAGTCAAGGCAGTCCCTGGCTTGCATGCCAGTTTATTATTTTTCTTAGTTAATTTGTAAAGTAATTAGGAATTTGTTTATATTCGGACTGTATTATTTGGACTGTACTATTTATTCGGACCCTCTGCGCGAGGGCACAACTGTAATAAGTGTGCCTGTGTGTGTTGTATGTCTTCCAACCCCACGTCTTTCTCCCTTTTATTTATCCGCTTATGATGGTGAGATTAGGGCATATTTCAATTAGCATACAGTATGATAGCATGTTTGCATTCATTCATCTGTTTTGCATGCACCGGGCTTGGCGCATCATACTAACTGCATTATACTTTTAATTCCAAGTTGAATACATGTTAGTTGTAGCATTTCATATGCCATGTTTAGAATAGCCGAGCCTGTTATAGTTGCATTTTTGCATGTGTTGCATTAGGCATCTCTGTATAATTAGGATCATGCATGGATTTCTAATGAGCTTCTGTTTTGGCTTGGAGTACTCGGTGAGTTTTATGCTTTAGCATCCTTGCATGCGTGTGAGTGACTGCCATGAATAGCATGCTTACCATAAGGCTATACGCTTATGTGATATAACTGCCTGAATGCTTGTGGGTGAAGGTTGGGTTATTCGAATTGGAACAAATCATCAACTGTGAGTTTTAAGCCCACTAGATAGTGGCAAAACCATCTTTTCTAAGCATACCCGAGGGTGGCAAAATCTGCATTTTAAGCCTACTTGCGAGTAGCAATCCATCTTTCAAAAACAAACATGAAATGTTTTGTTCCAATTCAGGCGACCCAGTCTATACTTGTATATTGTACGCATCACATAGTAATCTAGGCTAATAACCAGAATAAGAACACATAAAGTTTTCAAAAATAGATATCATGGTTAGTAGAAGCCGATCTTTGATCGGGTGAGCGGGGGTGCTCACGAAGTGACCTTCCCCAATCGTACCCAAGTTCCCGAGCCGAGGCAACTTTGGTGATGACGGACACGTGGCCTTAGGCAAACGAGTCAGGGTTTCCTAAATTTTCCCAAAATAAAATATTTAGGTGGCGACTCTGTATCTGGCAAAGCAGTCTATGTTTGGCACTTCTTTTCTAAAAATCTGTTTTCTCAAAACGATTTGCCGGATTTGGACTCTTTGGTTCAGAATAAGAACCGTGACATTTGAGTCCTGAACTGTAGTGAGCCCAATATCGAACGAAACGGGAGCTCGTTCCTCCCGGGGCGTTCGGGGACGTCTACAGTTTCTGGCGACTCTGCTGGGGATTTAGAGAACTTGACTCGAACTCATGATATCTTGTTTTGACTACACTTGTTTGTTTCTTTGCATTGCATGTGCATTGGTGCGCCTAGGACACCGTGTTTGCCATCTGCTCACTACTACAAAAACAGATAAAGATCACACTTTTTCGGTGTGATGTTTGTTATTTAATCACACCTTTTAAGTTTTATTGAAGTGTGATCTTTGGGAGTGTGATTAAAAAGGGTCATTTTTAATCACACCTTTTAAGTGTGATTAAAGATATTTAGATCACACCTTTTAAGTGTGATTAATAATGTATAGATCACACCTTTTAAGTGTGATTAATAACATTTAGATCACACCTTTTAAGTGTGATTAAAAATATTTAGATCACACCTTTTAAGTGTGATTAATAACATTTAGATCACACCTTTTAAGTGTGATTAAAAACATTTAAATCACATCTTTTAAGTGTGATTAAAAACTAATAAAACATGTGATAATAAACTTTAGATCACACCTTTTAAGTGTGATTAATAACATTTAGATCACACTTTTTAAGTGTGATTAAAAACATTTAAATCACATCTTTTAAGTGTGATTAAAAACTAATAAAACATGTGATAATAAACTTTAGATCACACCTTTCAAGTGTGATTAAAAACATTTAGATCACATTTTTTAAGTGTGATTAAAAACTAATAAAACCTGTGATAATAAACTTTAGATCACATCTTTTAAGTGTGATTAAAAACATTTAAATCACATCTTTTAAGTGTGATTAAAAACCAATAAAACCTGTGATAATAAACTTTAGATCACATCTTTTAAGTGTGATTAATTACTAAAAAGATTCGACATATTTGAAGAATAATCAATATTATTTTTGTACACGCATTTTAAGAATGTAATACACACTATATACTATACTTCGAATCATAACCACATATTCAATGAAATAGCGCCATATATTTCGTAAATGAAAATTAAATATGTTCAAAAGTATGTACAAAGGAATTAAATAAAAAAATTTAAACTGTGCTTACATATATTAAAAAATAATAAAAAATAAAAAAAACTTGAAAAATTAAGTCATTGAATTCTTTGACCATATTTTGCATCTCTCCAAAAAATTTCTAACCTGAAAAATAAAAACACAAATTAATTCAACAACTCGGATGAAAAGCCACACCAAACTAAATTAAATAAATTAAATTAAATTAATGATTGACTTACAATGACAAAGAGATCCCAACAATGTCAAATGTAGTCGGATTATTATAGGGCAGCCACATAAAATCGGGCAAATGAAGTCAGCCTCCGTTTGGGAAGTGGGTTGGCTTTTTGACTTTTTTTGTGAGAGAGGATTGTAATGATTATGGGTTGGATTTGATGTTTTGTTTTTTGTGGCTAAAATAGCCTATTTTATTTTTTGTGACTATTTTAACCAAAAAAACCCGACTTTTTTCTTCCCAAACAGACCCTCACTATCTAAAACTTTCGTAACAGATTAAAGAAGTAGGAAGCTTAAATATACTTCATTTGACTTTGCATTTTCAATTCCCATGAAGGGCTGCTAAAAGGGTTAATTATGTAATGACGCCCCAGAAACCACCAATCCATCAAATAATATAAACCTTTACTTATAGTAAATAAGTAAGAATTTCACATTATGATAACGAATACTAATAAGCTGAGAAAAGATTTCAATTTGCATAACCCGCCAAAGATTTGAT
This sequence comes from Camellia sinensis, assembly GCF_055761805.1. Classification (NCBI taxonomy): domain Eukaryota; kingdom Viridiplantae; phylum Streptophyta; class Magnoliopsida; order Ericales; family Theaceae; genus Camellia; species Camellia sinensis. The sequence goes on from NC_138964.1 coordinate 46,789,209, forward strand.
GATCAAATTTACCCACCCAGAAACAATTGGATAGCAATTATGAAATGATTAATGCCACAAAAAAAGGGCAATCTTAGAACCTAAAATCAATACCTCATAAACCAACAAAATCAAATGAAACCCAAATCATTAAAATCACAAATCGATACAATACTCATGAAATATGACTAATAAATAGATCAGCTAAAGCTTCGAGACCCATCACCCAAAGACCTTCAAAAGATTCAACTGTGTGCCCGGAAAACAAAAGCTAATGATATCATCAAAGTTCATTCACTAGCAAGTATAAACCACAAAAGAGAAAGAAAATAATTAAAAAAAAATCAAGAGGTTTACTATTACCCTCAAAATAAGAAGAACCCATAGCTGTTGTTGAATAACTAAACCACTTTCACCACCACATTACCACCAAAGCCCAAACTTTTCTATACCTGAAATAGACAGATCAGGTAAAAGGTGAATGTAAATATGTGTTTAAAAACAAAGAAAGCATATGAGAGAGAAATGTGATAAATTTTTTGTGAACTCAAGATTATGTGAAGTCCCAACATAGAAATGTGATAAATTTTTTGTTTGAGCACTCTATCTAAACACTATGTTCAGATTATCGGATATTTTGTTCAACATGCTTTTTGATTATTTTGTTTAAATTTTTTATTAGACATTGTGCTCGACCCAATTTATTAAGTCAATATGTTCAGTTGATAAATTAGGTCATTCTAACGGAGATAATCTGAGAGAACCTCACTGGTTTATTTAAATAATGTTGATTCACACCTAAATATGGCACTATCCCACAAATCCACAATGCTTTGTTATCTCTTCATTGATCACTCACATTAATCAATTTAGAAAACATTACATAGAAACAATATCTACAAAGAGAGTACTGTATTGAATAAGAAAAATATTTCAAACACCTAATTTATCACTCTTAAAAATTACCTCTAATAATATGTTTGACAAGTGTCAAATTTTAAACATTCCATCATGTGGGATCTAACCTCAATATCATATCATTAGAGGTAATAAACTATGAGGATGTCGCATTATTGATTAAATAATAAAGAGAGTTTTGTATTAAATAATAATGTTACATATCTACAAAAATTAAAAATGCATGAAGTATTGTCAACACAACATTCTCAATATATTAAAAAAAGAAAGTATATACTATTTTCCAATAATAAAATTAAGGAATAAAAATGAGAAGAAAAAAAAAACTTTGCTTAGGGAGATTGTAGCCATCCAAGTTGAGTTGAGTTGGGGATGCCTTTTAACAAAGAGAGGGAAACAAAACGATAAAAGACAGCTTATCTCCACATGCACTATCCTTTGTTTAATCTTATTTAAGCACTATAACAAGTTTTCTTGTAAATTAAACGTTGATGTACTCAGTAACATCAAATACAAGCTCAGATAAATTTTTTTAAATTTCTTCATTTTAAATCAGATAAAATGTTTACATTTATTTGTTAGTGAATAACTCAAGTTTACAAAAAAAAAAAAAAATTTGGTCCAATATTGTTGGGTATTTTTTGAGGGGGAGTAAAAATGAGGTATCAACATGTATTATGCATTAAAAACTGGATATGGTTTCACCTATGTTTACATGAACGTCTTTGAGAGAATTGCAAATCTTAAGCTTGCTCAGGATGCTAACCTCTATACCAAGTCTAAGAAATCTAGTTGTATACCTTCTATGAATAATAAGTGTTGTCCTCTAACTTTGCATGTTGTTTGTCTCTTTGGCCTAGCTCTTGAGTTGTGAGAGTTTGTTTTATTGTGAGAGTTATTTTATCACTAGGTCTTTGAATGCTTTGTTTTGATGGCTTGCTCAACTATCTTTATTGTCCCCTATGGGGGTGTATTGAGCCTCATTGTAATGTTTATTTTTTGCGTATATCTAAACTGCTTACCTACCACACGCAAAAACAATAAAAAATAATAAAAAAAATTTTGATCACAATGAACACTGAAAAAATGATGAGTAGTGTTATTGCACCCTTCTTTTTTAGCTTCACGCACCCAAACTCCTTTCAAACTGGCATCCAATCACCATGTGGAATACATTATGTGATCCTTTATATAAACTATTCAGATTTTTTTGTTGTTGATAAATACTCAACATTCAGATATCAAATATCACCACTTCAGGTTTGAGAGATTTGTCTTTCTCACCATTTCTCTCCTTTTCTCACCAAAACCACCCAATCCAAACGAAGTGGACAAGAACGGGAAGGAAAAAAAAAGGGGGGAAACAATCAATAATTACGCAACATAAAAATCCGGTCGACAGATCAAAAGGTGGAACAAATAATAACAAAAATGTGTGTATATGCTGTATAAATGCAGATAATTCATATACAAAAATACACATACATATATAATGAAAATATCGCTCAATTTCATTATACAAGAAAATGCAGGGGAAAAAAAAAATCTAAACAACTATATGTATCAGCCCTGAAACAACCACAACCCAAATCACAAGATTCAAAATTTCCTTTCCTTTCCTTTCCTTTCTTTGAATTCATTTTCCTTTGTTTTATTTACACATAAGCATCCATATATATGCATTTTGTACACACACATATTATACATATATATATATATATATAGAGAGAGAGAGAGAGAGAGACAGAGAATTACAGGATCGGAAACAGAGGAGCGGCCGGAAGCGATGCTCTTGAGGCGACGCATGACATTCATTATGGTTTCTGAAACGAAACCCTAATTTGTCTCTCTCCCTAAATTTCTTGATCAATAAGAGAGAGAGAGAGAGAGAGAGAGAAAGCCATGGCTCTCCAATCTTTCTCCTCTACTTCATTCAACAGAGATAAGAATCTGCGAAAAAGACACCAATCCACCAACAACACCACCAGCTTCCCCCTCTCTCTCTCTCTCTCTCTCTCTCTCTCTCTCTCTCTCTCTCTCTCTCTCTTGTTTTTTTCAATTTTTCTACGGTCAAAGTCGTTATCAAAGCCAATCATTCCAACCTAATTCGTACTTCAGTCAAACTTTCATTTTTGATCATCGATTTATCATCCTTAGGTGATCCGACGGTTTATATATTTTTTAGCTTGAGCTTTGTCAGGTGTTGGAGTAGATTTTGAATTTTGGATTTGGTTTTTCTTAACTTATCATTTTATTATGGGAGTTCTTAGGTTTGGTAGACTCAGTGTAGAATTAATTTTTGATGATAAGAACCGTTTAATTTTGTAAATTTGTTGAATTAAATATTGCAAATTTATTTTTAAACCTTTTTTTTCTCCCAATCTTTATTTTGGACCATTTTTTCTCATATTTTTTAAAATGCTCCAACATTAATAATTAATGAACTAAAACTTATAAATACAGATTCAGAATTAAATACAGATTAAAATACAGATTCAGAATTAAATACAGATTAAAACACAACTTATACAGACAGAATCAATCAGTTTGAATGTAAACAGACAGATTAAATACAGATTCAGAATTAAATACAGATTAAAATACAGATTAAATACAGATACAGATTAAATACAGATTGAATGTAATCAGTCTGAATTCCACCTAGTTGGTCAATCTGAATTCCAAAAATTAAATAACATACAGATTCAGATTTCAGATTTAAAGAACAAATTTGAAGAAAGAAACACAGATTCGGTCGGATTTAACATACAGAAACACAGAAAGAAACACAGATTTAAAGAACAAATTTGAAGAAAAAAACACAGATTTGAACAAATTTGAACAGATTCAGATTTAACATACAGACAGATTCGATGCAGACTAGCCAAAACAAATGTGAAACCGAACAAAACAAACACAGAGGCCAAAACAATTTGAAGAACAAATCTGAAACCGAAGCTACCTCAAACAAAACAAACACAGGCCAAAACAAATTCAAAAAATGAGATCTGTTGGTCCACAAAAAAAATCAGATTTATTTCCAAAGAAACACAGATTCGATCGGTGCAGAGATGAGAGATCAGGGAGAGAGAGAGAGAGAGAGGCTTACCTGTGTGTGAGTCGATCGGTGCAGAGATGCACAGAGAGTGAGATTGATGAGATGAGAGAGTGAGGGAGACAGATCAGATCAGAGAGATATATCATATATATATATATATATAAAACAAAAAAAATCAACGATCGATTGGGGCGAGAGAGAGAGAGAGACAGAGATTGAGAGAGAGAGTTTACCTGTGAGTAGATCGGCGGTGCGATGAGATGAACAACTAGAGAGTGAGAGAGTGATCGGTGCAGAAACGAGAGAGTGAGAGAGAGAGACAGTGAGTTGAGATGAGGCTGAGAGAGAGAGTGAGGGAGACGATTGATTTTAGGGTTTTTTCTTTTGTTTTGTTTGTTATAGGTGAGTAGATGGTGAGTGAGAGATGGACGGTTAGATTTGGAGAAAAAAAAATAATAATAATAATTAATTAATTAATTAATTAATTAATTTAAAAAATATAAATTATAAATGCGTTTGAACAAAATATTTAAAAAAATTAAAATTATACACTAAAAAATATTTTTATCCAAGTCTAAAATATTTATATTTATTTTTTTATTATTTATGACAATGAGATCATGCACATTTTAATTGGAAAAAAATTAATTGAAAAAATTTTATTTGAAAAAAATTATTTAAAAAAAATAATTAAAAAAAATATTTGAAAAAACAATTAATTAAAAAAAATTGTTAGTCAAATTTTTAGATTTTTGTTTAAAAACCAACGTAAACTCATTTTTTTAGAGAGATGAGTGAGAGAGGGAAAAGCTAGATGAGCGAGAGACACAGAGAGAAAGAGAGAGAGAGAGAGAGAGAGAGAGAGAGAGAGAGAGAGACCCATTTCATTTTTTGACTTTTTTCTCTTTCAACAACAATGGGCTCAGAGAAAAATATGAGTGTGAATGAGAGAAATGAACGATTGGGAGAGAAGAGAGATGAGGGAGAGAGAGAAATACAAATAAAAATAAAAAAGAGAAACAAAATAAGTGTCAGAGAGAGAAAGACAGTAAAAAGAGATGAACAAGAGATATAGAGAGAGAATGAGAGAGAAGAAAGATGAGCAAGAGAGATGAGAGAGCCAAAGAGAATAGTGATGAGTGAGAGAGAGAGAGACACACACGCACACAGAGAAAAAAAGAAGAGATAAACAAGATAAGCGAGAGATAGACAAAAAGAGAGAAAGAGAAACAGCAAAAAGAGATGAACAAGAGATATAGAGAAAGACATAGAAAGAGAGAGAGAGAAAAGAAAGATGAGCAAGAGAGATAGGGAGCAGAGAGAGAGAGGCCCATTTCATTTTTTGACCTTTTTCTCTTTCGACAAGTGATTAAGAGAAATGAGAGATGAGCGATTGAAAGAAGAGAGAGAGAGAGAGAGAGAAAGAGAGAGAGAGAAAAAAGTGATCGATAATCAAGAGGGACATCGATAATTCAATAAGAGGGGATGGAAAGAGTGAGCAACGCGAGCACAGTGTGGGATAGAGAGAGAGAGAGAGAGAGAAAGACATAGATATAAAGGCAAAGAGTGATGATTAGGGGTAATGAAAAAAAAAATATTTTATTTTTTTAGTTACTAAGGTTGAAAATTTATTTGTTTCATATTTATTTTAATGTTTTTTTTTTTTTTTTTTTTTGTAGAAGTAAGGGTAATATTTTAATGAAAAATATTTTCCATTAAAAATAAAGTTAATTTTTTTTTTGGTCAATGAAAAATATTTTTTTACGGCCCTTTTTTTTTTTGTTACTAAAATGAGAGTGGCAGAGAAGAAAGAGTGGCAGTAGTGGTGAATGTGGTGGACAAGAGGTGGTGGTGGTGGTGGTGATGGCAAAGGAAATTAGTGGTGAAGTTGTAGTAGTGGTAGAGGAGATAGAGTGGCGGTGGTGGAGGAGAGGTAATGGTAGTAGCAGTTGCAGTAGTGGAGTGGTGGTGATGGTGGATAAGAGGTAATGGTAGTAGTAGTGGCAGTAGTGGTGGTGGTGGTCATAGTTCCACCCATTTATTTAAGTATGGTTTTTGTACGGGAAAGAAATAAACATTCTCGTATAATCCTGTTGACCAAGTCTGCGCTCCTCCGTACGACGTCGCTTTATCACCTGAAAACACAAACGTGAGCTAGCCGGCGGGTGTGTGCCGGAAACCTCTCCGATGCCTAAGTCAGTAAGCTTGACAAATAGACAAAGCTCTGTGTATTCAGAAAGCAAAGTTGTGTGTTACCTCTCCCAAGGTGATGTTTGTGAGCTTTTATAGGTTTCGTGTGGCACAATCCTAGTGGGACTTCTATTCCTCCATGCAGAGTCCTTCTAGGATTCATACTCCTGAAGGATAATGCTTATCCCTCAACACCCCCCTCACTGCTCAAACCAAGTGAGATGGTTTTACCATGGCCGAACTTCCACATGACCGAAGTAAACACGACTCTGCTTAGCCGCAGAGTGAGCCGAACTAACCTTAATTCGGCTCTTCCCCATACTATTCTTACTTCGGCTTCTCATGTACAACTCATGGTATAGTTAAACCGAACTAACATGTCAAGACCGGTTCAACACTAAGACCGGTATAACTCCGAAGCATTTCTAGGCCAGTAACTGCAATTTTCTTTCGGACCGGACTAACTCCAAAACATCCACAAGACCGAAGTAACTTATACGGCCATTCTACTCGGCCCTTCATACTGCGGCCCAAAGCAGCCCATTTACCTAGCTCGGTCCAATTTCCATATAAATTACCCTCTCAGTGTTTGTTTTGACCTTTCAAATCATAATTTTACATCCATTTTTCAAAACTCAATTCAAAATATAATCATTACTTTTCAAAACTCATAACCAAACACATAAATCAAAACTCTTTTCAAAACTTAATTAAAAATATACATATAATCACATTTAATTAAAAAGTGTGGTTAATATATATATATATATATAAATAATCACACTTAATTAAAAAGTGACATAAAAAATAAATATGATCACACTCAATTAAATTAAGTATAATTAAAATATCAATCTAATTTTTTATATCACACTTCTAATAAAAGTGAGATATTTTCATTTATCAAAGTGTGATCTTTAACTGTTTTTGTAGTAGTGATATAATCACACTTTAATTAGAATGTGTGATTAAAAATATATATAAATAATCACACTTTAATTAGAATATGTGATTAAAAAATATATATATAATCACACTTACTTTAAAAGTGTGATTAAAAAGTAGTAGTGTATATATAATCACACTTTAATTAAAAAGGTGTGATTAAAAAATATAAAATAATCACACTTTAATTAGAATGTGTGATTAAAAAATATATATATATAATCACACTTACTTAAAAAGTGTGATTAAAAAGTAGTAGTGTATATATAATCACACTTTAATTAAAAAGTGTGATTAAAAAATATATAAACAATCACACTTTAATTAGAATGTGTGATTAAAATATATATATATAATCACACTTACTTAAAAAGTGTGATTAAAAAGTAGTAGTGTATATATAATCACACTTTAATAAAAAGGTGTGATTAAAAAATATATAAACAATCACACTTTAATTAGAATGTGTGATTAAAAAATATATATATAATCACACTTGTTTAAAAAGTGTGATTAAAAAGTAGTAGTGTATATATAATCACACTTTAATTAAAAAGGTGTGATTAAAAAATATAAAATAATCACACTTTAATTAGAATGTGTGATTGAAAAATATATATATATATAATCACACTTACTTAAAAAGTGTGATTAAAAAGTAGTAGTGTATATATAATCACACTTTAATTAAAAGGTGTGATTAAAAAATATATAAACAATCACACTTTAATTAGAATGTGTGATTAAAATATATATATATAATCACACTTGTTTAAAAAGTGTGATTAAAAAGTAGTAGTGTATATATAATCACACTTTAATAAAAAGGTGTGACTAAAAAATATATAAACAATCACACTTTAATTAGAATGTGTGATTAAAAATATATATATATAATCACACTTGTTTAAAAAGTGTGATTAAAAAGTAGTAGTGTATATATAATCACACTTTAAATTAGAAGGTGTGATTAAAAATATATATATATAATCACACTTAATTGAAAAATGACATAAAAAATAAATATTATCACACTCAATCAAATTAAGTGTGATTAAAATATCAATCTAATTTTTTTTATCACACTTCCAATAAAAGTGAGATCTTTTTTTTTTGTCAAAGTGTGATCTTTAACTATTTTTGTAGTAGTGGCTATTCCTGAACAGTTTGCCGGAGGCTTGTCTTGTCAAGACATGACCATAAGGCTGACCGGTTGTGGGCTCTGCCAGTATGGGAACACAAACCTCGGTTTTACCGGGGCACCCTTTTTGACCATTCGACCTAGTGCATATTCGGATCCATAGTGACCATTCCAAACTAAGACAGGCTACTTACCCGTTTATAGGTTGTTTGAAGCCGCTACGTGCGTAGTGAAACCCTAGCTCCTGACAAAATAGGACAGGGAAACCCTACCCAAACATAGGGGTGTTTTGGCTCTCACTTATCTGTTATGTGCTTTAGAGTGCGTCTCTACAGAGAATGCATGTATCAGTGTATGAGTTTGCGCACCAGGCCTGCGGGCATCAGTCAGTATTTGAAAATCAGTTATCTGCGGATATCAGAGATTCAGTTTTGGGGGCAGTGATTCAGGGATAATAATCAGTGATTGAGGACAGTGTGTATTCAGCTTATCGACTGTGTGTTGTTATGCCCGTCTGTGTGTCATGCATTTACTTTAAGCTGTTATGTTGTCCGTTTATCTGTTTATTTATTTCCTTATTGTTTTATTTATCTTTTTACTATGGCAGTTTTAGCACAATTGCTTCCAACCCAGTAGATATTCCCCAAGCACTTTGGACACGAGGTCGTCGACTCAATCGATCTGAGGATCTAATTGACGGATAGCCAGTGTTCCATTCTCTACCCCCCGTTGTCAGAAGAAGGCCAAGAAAGCGCAGTGTATCAGAACAGAGGTTGCCAGAACAGTGGGTTACTCCATTAGAGGACAATGGAACTGAGGTCTCGATTGTTGCTATAGAAATAGACATACCAGTTAGTCGGATAGATCAGCAAAATACATCAGGAATGGAAGCCTTGATGTGCCAAATGCAGGAGAGCATGAGACAAATGCAGGAGGATGCTGCCCGTCAAGCGAAATTCTCCAAACAGCAGGCCGCGATCATGGCCTAGCAGGCCGAGCTAATCACCAGACTGCAACAGCAGAATGCGGCATCTGCTTCACATCAAGTTCCTCCTCCGCCAGGGGCTCCGTTACCCGAGCAGGCACCTACTGTCCAGAACGCTCTGCCAAACACCCAGAACACCGTGCCAAACATCCAGAACATACAAGAGGACACGAACCTTCCAACGGGGCCAGCTCCGCCCCCGCTTCCGCCTCAACTGTCCAAGACCCATACACCCAACCACCCGGACTCTCCCTTCGAGTTCGAAATAAACCATACAGCTCTGAAACTGAGCAAGCTTGAGAAGCTCTTCAAGAAATCATAAGGAGTAAAGGCTATTCCGGATATCGAGAATGGATATACCGACGTGGCCGTGACATTGCCCGATAGGTTCAAGATGCCGCAAATTGACCGCTTCAACGGGTCCGGGGACCCCATGGTCCATCTTCGGCTATTCTCAGACATCCTGTGGCCAATGGGCCTAACCCGACCACAAAAGCTTTCGTTGTTCGGCCGAACCCTGTCGGGTGTGGCTGCTATCTGGTACGCGAAGTTAGAAGATGAGGTAAAGAGGAGTTGGGATGAAATGGCCGAGGCCTTTGTCGCACAGTACTCGTACAACACCCAGATCGAGATTACAACTCGTGATCTCGAAACGACAAGGCAAGAGCCCAAGGAAACTTTCTCAGATTTTGTAACTCGGTGGAGGGCAAAGGTGTCGATGATGACTTTGAGGCCCACTAATAAAGACCAAATCAGGATGATTGTGCGCAATCTCCAACCGAAATTGATGCAGAAGATGATTGTACTCCCCTTTCCCACCTTCTCAGATTTACACGAGATGGGGGTACAAATTGAGGATGCGATGAAGCAAGGTCTGATTGACCAGGATAGGGAACAACCGAGGAGGACTTTCAACCGTACCAACAATGCGGGCCTGAGTGGCGCTGCAACGGCAAGAGCTTCAGAGGTGAGCAAGGTCACCACTATTCCCCCTCCTCTTCCGAGACCCATGGCAACCACACCCTTCTCCGGTGCATCCGGAAGTAATACCCAAACCACTAAACACCAGCCCAGAGGCCAAAGAACCTTCACCCCACTGTACATGCCTTTGTCTAAGGCTCTGGGGGTCTTAACCAGAAAGGGGCATCTAAAACCCCTAGAGCCGAGGCCATTACCAAATCCACTTCCACCCTCTCACAACCCAGCCAAGTACTGTGCATATCACCAGCAGCACGGTCATGATACTGACCAATGTTTCAGGCTGCGTCACGAGATTCAAGACCTCGTTGACAAAAATGTGATTCTACCTCCAGAGAAACCTAACGTCACAACCAATCCACTCCCTACACACAACCAAGCTCCACCTCCCAAAAGAGTCAATCTTATCCAGACTGGGGTCGTGTCTTACGATCCTAGCATCTATATTACTCCTACCCATCTACCTAAGCCGGAGGTGCTCCCTCCCGACTGCACTGACTCTTTGTGCATGTTGGACATCTCCACAACCCAACCAGAGCCGACAGTGGTGACCATCGAAGATGGGGCAGGGCAGACTTCGGGAAAGAATGGGATTGTTGAGTCTGGGATTGAACAGAGTTTTGCTGGGAGAGCCTACGATCCAAGTGAGTACATCTTGTCAACAAGCCAGATTGGGCTGGGTATAGAATTTCCAGAGAAGGAAGAGCTATGTGTGATCCAGGGGGACGGATTTGAGCAAGGGGCAAATGATCTGACAGCTATAGAGGAGGACTTTGCCAACCTACAATTTTTTGATGATCAAGAATCAGGGGACGCGGCAGTCAACTGGTTTGACTATGAGGAATCGGCAGAGGCCACTGCATGGCTCGATGATCAACCAGATGTGGTGGGAGAATCCCAACCAGAACAGGGCCCGGCAGGGGCGAGAGTATCAGCTGTGGCCAGAAGGACCGGAAGGCAGGTTACATTGCCGGAGAGCGCTGGTACGAAGAATTTCGCTCAGGACGGAAACATTGTGAATGTAGGGAAAGTTGAACAACAAACTGCACTGACGCAAGTAGAACAACAGGGTTCTGAGAGAACCGGGAAAGCCAAAATCCATGAGGGGATCGAAAGTGCCGCGCGCACAAGAACAGAGGATGTTGTGGGCATGCAGACTGAAAGTGCTGTGAGTACAAACATGTCCGAACCAGACAGGTGCCTTTTGAATGCCAACGGAATGTGGTGGGAAGACGATGACTTATGTCTTGCCCACACAGACGAAGACTGGGGAAGCAGCCAACCGGACGACACTTGGTACCTCGATGAGGTTGATCACATGACAAGAAGCGGGCGGTACTTTAAGCCCCCGCACCTAGACCAACCCGAGGCATCCGGGAAGGATAAAGAAGCTGAGAAACAGAAGGAGAAGCAGATCGAAGAGGAAGCTGTGCTGAAACAGTTAAAGAAGATACAAACAGATATCTCCATCTGGGGACTGCTTATCACGTCGCGAGTACATAGACAAGCTGTCTTATCTGCTATGGACAAGTCCAAACTCTCCATAGATACTACACCAGAACAGCTGGTTGGGCTGGTTTTTCCGGGAGAAGGTTCCCCGGCATTAACCTTTTCAGACAAAGAACTACCGCCTGAGGGCACAAATCACAACAAACCCCTCTATGTTTCCGTGGAATGTAAAGACAAGTGGATACCGGTGGTACTTGTTGATACCGAGTCCGCCATCAATGTCTGCCCAGCCAGAACAGCATATGCAATCGGGTTGAAGCCCGCGGACTTCGTGCCGACTACTCAGGTGATCAGGGCATATGACAATACTAGCAGGGAAGTGATGGGGACTGTCAAAATTCAGACTCAGGTTGGTCCAGGACAACACAACATTGAATTCCATGTCTTGGACGTTCCCGCAACCTTTAACCTACTTTTGGGGCGACCGTGGTTGCACCAGGTCAAGGCAGTCTCTTCCACTTTACACCAGATGTTGAAGTACCCTCACGGGAAGGGGGTGGCTATTGTCTTCGGGAATTCATCAATCCATCCGCCGCCGGAAGTGTCCACACCAGTCTTGGAAATCGAGCATGGCACTGAGGATGTGTTCTTATTAGGGTTCACTTTGGCTGAGGCTCGAGTGGTACAGAATATTATGGCTGTGAATGAGGGGGTGTACGTCAATGCTCAATCCGTCTACCTCATGAACAAGTTACAACACATCCCCGGAATGGGATTGGGAAGGAGCGGCCGGAAGGGCGTCGCAGCATTGGCCGAAGTGCCACACAACCCTCACACCTTTGGCTTGGGTTATCTGCCCACCAAAGAGGACTGGGTGAGGAAGGGTAAAGAGATAACTGGGAGAGCCAGGGCAAAGAAGGCTGGGAAGCCTTTTGAATTAATGCATCGGCCCATTCGGGGTACCCTAAACGGACGCTTCGTCCGGGAGGGGGAAGACTTTCCATTTTGCGGCTTCCCAGAGCCATGGCTGAATGCGGAGAGGAAGCGCGTGCCTGGTTTCGAGATCTTCTTCGACTTGCAACTACCCGGGGATGACGTTGCCGAAGAGCAGACAGACCCATCAGCTGAGGTTGGGCAGTGTAAGGCAGTGGATTCCGAGAGCACCGAACTTGAGATGGGGGTAGCGCTGGCATGTCTACTTTCAGATCCTTCGATCGACCAAAAGTGCTTGGGGGATAACTCCTCGGTTTCCATGATTGGGGATGAAACGGCTGCGGGCCTTCCAGCGACTATTTTGGATGCATCTTTCGCACCCTCTCTCACTTGGCAGTACGAGGAGGGATTTGTGTCCAGCAGCACCGGGTCAGGTAGTGAGCCGGAATCTGATTCCACCGAGTCTTGTGAGTCGGAATCAGGTTCCAGCTCGACTGAGTCTGAGTCTGGTAATCCTGGGGATGATAACCCGAATGCCACAATTATGTCCAGGTCGTCTTTTTCTTTCTCATTTGAGTCTGTTGTAACCGAGATTTCGGACGATTTGGATGAGCTTAATGAGAATCAAGTGACTGTGGTTTCTGAGTACTTTTCTGTGCCCTTAATTTATTGCATAAACTCAGACTTTCGAAATTTTGATGAAAACGACGAGGACGAAATTCCTCCGGTTTTGCAACGTTTAATTGAGCAGGAGCAGGAGAGATTTGTCAAACCCTTAACGGATGAAATCATTACCGTGAATATTGGTACTGAGGAGGACCCGCGGCTGGTCCAGATCGGGTCCACGCTGTCTTCGGAGGAACGCGAGCGCTTAGTTGCTTTACTAAAAGATTTCAAAGATGTTTTCGCGTGGTCCTACGAAGACATGCCTGGGATCGATCCTGAGATTGTACAGCACCAGATCTCCCTTGACCCCGAGGCCCGACCTGTCAAGCAGAAACTCAGAAGGATCCGTCCGGACTGGGCTCTCAAGATTAAGGAAGAGGTCACCACGCAGATCGATGCAGGCTTCCTGCTGGTATCCTAATATCCGACTTGGTTGGCCAACATCGTTCCAGTGCCGAAGAAGGATGGCAGGATTCGGGTATGGGTGGATTTCAGGGATTTGAACAGAGCTAGTCCGAAGGACGACTTTCCCTTACCGCATATTGATGAGTTGGTGGATTTTACAGCAGGGCATACTTTACTTTCATTCATGGATGGCTTCTCAGGGTATAATCAGATAGTGACGGCACCAGAAGACAGAGAAAAGACTGCATTCACCACCCCGTGGGGAACATACTGCTACAGAGTAATGCCGTTTGGGTTGAAGAATGCCGGAGCTACTTATCAACGGGCCGCGACCACAATATTGCACGACATGATCCACAAAGAGGTTGAGGTGTACGTGGACGACATGATTGTCAAGTCCAAGCAAAGAGAGGGCCACTACACCGCCTTGCAAAAGTTCTTTTAAAGGATCAGGGAATTCCGGTTACGGCTAAATCCTCAGAAGTGTACGTTCGGTGTCACAGCGGGAAAAATGCTGGGGTTTCTGATTACACAAAGGGGCATCGAGGTCGACCCTTCAAAGATCAAGGCCATCTTAGAAATGCCACCACCAAGGACTGAAAAGGAGGTGCGAGGCTTTCTGGGTAAGGTGCAATTCATAAGACGGTTTATCTCAAAATTAACCTTGACTTGTGAACCACTTTTTGGTCTCCTGAAGAAAGGCAAGAAATTCCAATGGGACGGCCGATGCCAAGCTGCTTTTGAACAGATCAAGAAATATTTACAGAACCCGCCCGTGTTGTCGCCACCAGAGCCGGGGAAACCGTTGATATTGTACCTTTCAGTGACTGAGACTACAATGGGCTGCATGCTCGCACAAGAATCAGAGGATAAGGTGGAGAGGGCCATCTACTATCTGAGCAAGAAGATGTTGGATTATGAGACCCGCTACATTCTGCTCGAGAAGGCATGCTTGGCTTTGGTATGGGCTACCAGGAAGCTGCGGCACTACTTGTTAGCTCACTCCGTAATGTTGGTTTCACGACTAGATCCCATCAAATACCTTTTCGAGAAACCGGCACTTACGGGTAGGCTAGCTCGTTGGCTACTGTTGCTCTCCGAATTCGATCTGAAATATGTGACACGCAAGTCAGTCAAAGGAAGAGCAGTGGCAGAGTTCTTGGCCGATCATCCAGTCGAAGGAAATGAAGCAGTCGAGTACTTATTCCCAGATGAAGCCATTTTGCATATCGACGACGAATATTTGACGATGTACTTTGATGGAGCATCAAATCAATACGGGTATGGGATAGGGGTGTTGTTGATAGCACCCGACAATTCCCGTATCCCTCTAGCCTTCAAACTCCGGTTCAAGGTCTCGAACAACGAAGCAGAATATGAGGCATGCATTGCCGGCCTAGAAGCGGCCTTGGAATTAGGGGCAAGACGTTTGGGCGTCATCGGGGATTCGAACCTTGTTGTGTCTCAAGCAAAAGGAGACTGGAAAGTCAAAGAAGAAAAGATGATGATGTACCACCAGACCTTGGACTTGTTAATTCCTCGGTTTGAAAAGCTAAACTTTGCTCATCTTCCAAGAGAGAACAACAGGTTCGCAGATTCTTTAGCAACTCTATCTTCCATGATAGACATCCCGTTTGGAATCCGGATGCGTCCAGTCGTCATTGACCAGAAATTTGCGCCAGCCTATGAGTCGATCGCTGCTATAGATGAGGTTCAGGACGAAAACCCCTGGTATTATGACATTTGGAATTTCTTGGAGAAGGAAGCATACCCGCCAGGGGTAAATGCCAAGGATAAAAGGGCGATCAGAAGAATGGTCGTTCAGTTCATCATCTGTGGGGGTAAGCTGTATAAGAGAGGTCATTTGGGAATGCACAAGCTGTGTGTTGAAGCCGAGGAATCGAAGTGCCTGATGGTGGCCATCCATGGAGGAGAATGCGGTGCACATATAAACGGAGTAATGCTAGCACGGAAGATCCTCAGACAGGGTTACTACTGGTCCACCATGGAGGAGGATTGTATTAGTTTTGTTCGGCGATGCCACAAGTGTCAGATTCATGCAAACCGCATGAACATCCCGCCGTCGAAGCTGTACAACATGACTTCGCCATAGCCTTTTTCAGTATGGGGGATCGATGTGATCGGGGCTGTCACTCAAAAGGGGTCGAATGGGCATGAGTTCATCCTGGTTGTGATAGATTATTTCACGAAGTGGGTCGAGGCCCAATCGTATGCGGTGTTGAAGGCGTCACACGTTGCAAAGTTTATCAGAAACAACATCATTTGTCGCTATGGGGTCCCAAACGAGATAATTTCAGATAACGGTTCCCACTTCAAGAAGGAAGTGATAGACTTATTGGAGAAATACAACGTGGCTTTCCATAAGTCATCTACAAACCGGCCACAAACCAACGGAGCGGTCGAGGCCGCCAACAAGAATATCAAACACATACTGCAGAAGATGGTGGAAACCAACCGGGATTGGCCAGATAAGCTGCCATTTGCTCTGTGGGGCTACAGGACTTCAATCAGAACTTCTACCGGAGCGACTCCGTATTCATTGGTTTATGGGATGGTGGCCGTTCTACCTATCGAGATTGAGGTTCCGTCATTACGAGTATTGGCTGAGTGTCAAATAGCCGAAGCAGATTGGCAGTAGAGCAGATTTGAGGAACTCATGCTTTTTGACGAGAGAAGACTGAAAGCACTGTACCATGTTCAAGGCTATCAGCGCAGAATTGCCCGGGCTTTCAACAAAAAAGTTAAGTCCAGGGATCTAAAGGAAGGAGATTTGGTGCTCAAAGACAACCGAGCTCCCATCCACGACCCAAGGGGCAAGTTCAAACCCAATTGGACTGGTCCCTACATCATCAAAGCTATCTGGTCAGGTGGAGCTGTGGTTCTGATGGATCTAGATGGCCTAGAATTCTCCTAACCGATCAACATGGACAAGTTGAAGAAATATTACCCCTGAGAGGCTCGCTAGGCCGAAAACCCGAAAGGGCGACCTAGGCAAAAGTTAGAGCACAAAAAATTGGAAAATATAAAAACTAAGCTCGCAAGGTTGAAAACCCGTGAAGGGCGACCTTGGCAAAAGTTAGAGGGTAAAAGGAGAGTGAAAATACCCGAGTGAACCTAAGCCTGAACTACGTAAGGCTTGATTCCCATCTTTGGGATACGTAGGCAACTTCACCCTGAAGTTCAGCCATAAACTTTTCCCCGATCAACTTTGTCCATTTTGACCATCTCGGTCATCTTTATCCATCAGCATTTATCGTGATCTCTGGTGCAGTGCTATTCAGACTAGGGGCAACTTTCCGTTGCCATGCAGTGCTGTGGTCCTCTTCTGACTAGGGGCAACTTTCCAGTTGCAAGGATCTGGGGTTGTGCATCTCAATGACAGATCTTAGGCGTGTCCAGTTCTGATCCATATCGAAAATAGTTTTGAAAAGTTTTAATAAAAGTTGACTTTGTTCAAATCAATCTCTTTACAACTAAGACCATTTCTAGACCAAAGCGGAAAATGTTCAATACCACAACCTTCAATTTCATTGATTTCAAAACAGAGTTCTCCTGCTCTTGCATACAATCGAAGTTGCTTTTTATTACATTCATAAAGAAAACTTGAAAGTACTAATAAAGCAATAAATCCGGGGCATAGTCAAGTCAAGTATCCCTGCGCCCCCTCCTAGAGCTGGTCGAAGCCTCTGACGCCAAGCTAGGCCCAACCTGTGCCTCCTCGTTGAGCCAATCCAAGCACTCGTCAGACAAAGTGCAACTGAAAGTGGGAGCAGGAGCCAGGAGCTCTCTAGTCCTCCATGCTGTGGCATATTGGGCAAGCTATGCACCTTGGATCGGGAAAGCAGCCGGGTACTCAACCCCCTCTAGTGGGCAAATCTGATCATGACCGAACTGGCGTAGGAACCGGAACGAAAGTAGAACACACAGTGGGTCAGACCAATCAACTGGATCCCGATCAGCCGGGACATGCTATAGCTCATTGCCGGGAGATTGAGCCAGGGACAACGCCAAGCAATGTGATCTGCGGACAGATTGCACATCCAGTCAAACCACCATCTTTCATCAGGGGCATCGACTAGGCGCTGTCGAAAGAAATAGCCTCGAGCTGAGTAAGTCGGGCAAGAGTCCACAAACTGCAATTTGTCCATTAACCATACCTGGGGAGGGGTGAAAAATGAGAGAATAAAGAATAGAGAGATGTACGGTGAGAGAAAAGTGAGAAAAGGGTTTTTGTGAGAAAAACCGAGCCTGAGGGCCAAGTGATGTGAGCAAATACATATGTAAGATGGGATAGAATCCAAGCCCATCAGCGTCTCGGCCAAGGTCATGGCAATGCAGCTCTTTCCTTCTTTCAAGCCTTGAGCAACTTCAATCAGACGAATGCTAAATCCGCCAAAACCCGAGGAAAGCAGAAAGTGAGACAACAAGCACAAGCAAAGGGCGTGTTGCAGGAAACCTTGCCAATAATGGTTGCTGCGGTCACCAACGTCAGAAAAGCGATGAATCAAACCAAGGATATCCAGTTCCCCATTACAGATCAGAGACCGAGCATCATGCGCAGTGAATCCACACATCTGCCCTAAAGCTTGGGCGTGGCCAAAGCGGAACTGGGGCAAGATCTCTTCATGACATTCAGACTCCATCAAAACTTGAAAATCTTCAAAAGTTGGACATACCTCTTGTCCGCCAAAGCTAAAGACATGCGTCACTGGGTTCCAAAACCTCGCCGCGGCATGGAGGAAAGGGAGATGTAGCGGGGTGCGGCTCAGCGTGAATAGTGCATTCAAGTCGAAACCCCGGAAGTTTAACTTTTCCGTGCCATCTAGAGAAGCGATCCAAGCTGTGAGATTTTCAACGAGAAACGCCTCCATTTTTGTGCAAAACTAAGATGAATTGAATCAAAACACGGAGCTAAGGCTTTTAAAGAGGAAAAAACACTATTCAAGGGGACAAGTGTCAAAAATTGGGCGGCTGCAGAGTTAAGTGGCCGGCCAGCCATCTTTTCTGGCAAGCCGGCCATTTCTTGTTTCAAAACTGGCCGGTGACCCCCCCCCCTCTGCAATAAACCTGGCCGGCCGGCTCCCAAAAGTGGCCGGCCATGCTCCAATGTATGTCTTTGGCCCTGTTTTACCCTCCGAGGGAAAGCTTCAAGCATTTCCATGCAACGGATGTGTCGAAGGCCTCTATTTCCCTCTGTTTCGGATGCGTTCCGTTGCCCAGATCGTCCAACGTACACTTCGTTTTGTTAAGTTTTGTTCATCGAGCTGTTGTTTAGTTCATCGAGTTGTTTTGTTTATCGAGTTGTTATTTTGTTTATCGAGTTGTTATTTTGTTTATCGAGTTGTTTGTCGAGCTGTCGTGTTTTATGTTTTTGAGTTGTTACTCTTTGTTTAAGCTTTTTGTTTGAGTCTTGTTTATCGAGTTGTCAACATTATTGCATTTTGTTTATCGAGTTGTAAACTTGCTAAGGTTTTGTTATATCTTATAAAGTTAAGTTGTTACGTCGGTTCACTACCTGACTGGGAAAAATGCACAATACACATTTCCATTCAATCTCATTATGATGCCAAATGATGTGATATGATGCTAAATGTTTGAAATACAATACTTTTTTCATCCCATCATGCCTCACTTGTTACAACATTTTAGAGAGTTTAAAACTGCCCGATAATGTACAATGTGCTACAACTACTAGCAAAAAGATGAATAAAACAGGAAATAGCCGCATCTATGCTCTCAAAAGCAGTAATAAGAGGCCCTCTTCGTCCTCTTCTGCGGAATAGACTCTCCGCCACCATCGCCATCGCCATCATCTGAGTCGAAGTCGTCATCCTCGGGATCCCCCTCAGCCTCGCCTCCACTCCCGGAACCAAGACCGGAGCCGTCCTCTCTATCAGCAGATGTCTCCGACTGACGGTCTGCAACCTCCTCCTCCTCATCCTCACCAGGCTCCTCCTCCACAATATGTGCTCTACGTGTACGAGACGACCCCTCACCTCGAAAAGGCCTGGATGGCCCAGCTCCTCGGAAAGGCCTGGATGGTCCAGCTCCGTGAAAAGGCCGGGATGGCCCAACTCCGTGAAAAGGCCCAGATGGCCCAGCTCCCCGGGAAGGCCCAGGCGGCCCGGCCTGCGGCTGAGCATATACCGGAGGCATCTGAGAACAAAGAGTTCAATTTAAATACATCAGTCCAAGTGTGTACATCAGATGCAGATACAAGCAAAAACTACATGAAGTGGGTGCATGTAAACACAGTGTACAAGTGGGGTGTGTGTCAGATGTGCTCTACACAAGTAGCCTATCAATGTAGTAGAAATCAGCATGTCATCAGAAGTATGATAAATGCCAGAAAACTAAAGGGTACCTGGAAGCCCATGATAGACAACTGTGCCTCCCTCCGCAGGACCATCCCCTCAAGTGAGGCTACCATCTCGAGCACCTGATCCATATACTCAACAAGGGGCTGCAGATGCAAAGGCAAAGGTATCAGTAAAGGAATCAAAGTCCAAGTATCTGAGTAATGAATCAAAGCCATAAAACATACCGGTGGCGAGTCGGGGTCTCTGACATATCGATGACTGGGCATCGGAGGCTCTATCGAGATCGGAATCGGAATCGGAGAGGTAGTCCCATACTGCCACCCCATCAGCTCGGTCGGCATGTCCGGCCACCCAAGATGAGGAAAAGTCGGAGGAATCGGGGGAACCGATCCACCCCCACCTCTAGATGTACCAGCCCTGCTGGTCGAAGGGGCGTCTGCAACCCGAGCCCGGGCCTAGCTCAAAGATGGCATACCAGCAGGCCTCATCATCGGAGTGAGAACTCCCGTCAATGGGGGCATCAGGTATGTATGATGGTAAGTAGCGTAATCCCCCTCCTCAAGATGTAGCAAAGCATCAGTACCCAACATAGCATTAACGACATCCCGGGAAATGAGTACATCAGCAATTCGCATGTCGACTGGGGGTGCTGAGGGAGGGTCCTGAGAAGTGTACCCCCAGACCTGACGCAAGAAACACTCCCCCAAAAAGAAGGCCCTACCAACCGGCCCTTCGAACAGGAGCCTGTACCGGGAGGCACCCCACCCTCCGGCAAACTGGAATCGGAGACCCTCACCTAAGGGCGCCCAGGGCTGCCATGTAATCTGCAGATAACAGGTGCATAAACCAAGCAGAAATCGAAGATGTACAGGACAAATCAAAGATGAAAACAGAAAGAACTGAGAGTTCTGAAGTACCTCCGATGAGCGCACCGTGTCAAAATACTGTCGCAGGTAAAGGAGAGACTCCCGAGGTCTTGGCCGATGCTGGCTTTCAAACACAAGTGAGTACGGGGTCATGAGAGGTCCCGCTACCATCAACTCCGGGGCCAATGTCGGGAAATATACATAGACCCACAACTGTAGAAAACAAAGCAGAATATGAAATGCTGAGGGCAAAATGCACGATATAGAGTATAAGGTGCGCCGTGTGTGCGATGTGCAGGTAATGAGGAGCAGAAATGTAAATCAAGAGAGCAGAAAGTACCTCTCAGGCTCTCCAATAGCAGCCAAGTAAGTCCCCCCATCCGCGTGAGGTCGCGCTCATGTAGCAATAAAGGGTGGCCAAGCCGGCACCACCCCAGTCATACCGCCTGACCTGTGACAGGTCCACCAAGGCACTCAACAGATAGAGCCCTACAGTGTTCCCTTTGTCAGCAAACAGAGTGGTCCCGAAGAGGAACATCAAAAAGCCGTGGGCATACTGTGCTGCTTGCTCAGGAGTCCCGGGCTCCATCTCCACCCGCCAGAAATGGGAAGAGAACCAGGTGTATCGGACTCTCCCCGAAGCTCTGTCAACAGGCGGGCGAGCCCCCAGCAGATATATCCAGGCAGCCTCCCACTGGCCCATGTCCTCATCATATGGGATCGCCCAGCCTCCCACATCAAGGCCGGTCAATACAGCAAAGTCAAAAGGGGTCATAGTCATATCCCCAGTGGCAGAGAAATGAAAAGAGTTGGTGATGTCCCACCATCTCTCCACTAGGGTGGCCATCAGCGTCCTCCTGGCAAGACAACGAGATAGCCCAGTACAGAAAGGCCCGAACCCCGCTAAGTCAACCAAATCCCGAACGGCCTCCGGGAGCTCAGCATACCAGTCTCTCGCCGCGGTAGAACCATACCCCTGCACAGTGCGAGAAGTCACCTGCATTCAGAATGAATACATGTTTCAGCATGAAATGAATAAGCTGCGTGCAAATAAAATGAATAAGCTACGTGCAAAGTAAAGTAAGTGGGCTGCGTGTTCACAATCAGTCTGGGCTATGTGTTCAGAAAATCAATTTGAGCTGTATGTTCAGAAAATCAATGTTTCGGGCTGCGTGTTCAACTCTCAATTAGTGTGTGCTGCGTGTTCACCTTCAATTTGGGCTGTGTGCTCTAAAAATCAGTGTTTGGGCTGCGTGTTCACCTTCAATTTGGGTTGTGTGCTCTGAAAATCAGTGTTTGGGCTGCGTGTTCAACTCTCAATCAGTGTGGGCTACGTGTTTACCTTCAATTTGGGCTGTGTGCTCCAAAAATCAGTGTTTGGACTGCGTGTTCAACTCTCAATTAGTGTGGGCTGCGTGGTCACCTTCAATTTGGGCTGTGTGCTCTAACAATCAGTGTTTGGGTTGCGTGTTCAACTCTCAATCAGTGTGGGCTACGTGTTCACCTTCAATTTGGACTATGTGTTCAGAAAATCAGGGTTTGGGCTGCGTGTTCAACTCCCAATCAGTGTGGGCTGCGTGTTCACCTTCAATTTGGGCTGTGTGCTCTGAAAATCAGTGTTTGGGTTGCGTGTTCAACTCTCAATCAATGTGGGCTGCGTGTTCACCTTCAATTTGGGCAGTGTGCTCCAAAAGTCAGTGTTTGGGCTGCGTGTTCAACTCTCAATTAGTGTGTGCTGCGTGTTCACCTTCAATTTGGGCTGTGTGCTCCAAAAATCAATGTTTGGGCTGCGTGTTCAACTCTCAACCAATGTGGGCTGCGTGTTCACCTTTAATTTGGGCTGTGTGCTCTAAAAATCAGTGTTTGGGCTGCGTGTTCAACTCACAATCAATGTGGGCTGCATGTTCACCTTCAATTTGGGTTGTGTGCTCTGAAAATCAGTGTTTGGGCTGCGTGTTCAACTCACAATCAATGTGGGCTGCGTGTTCACCTTCAATTTGGGTTGTGTGCTCTGAAAATCAGTGTTTGGGCTGCGTGTTCAACTCTCAATCAATGTGGGCTGCGTGTTCACCTTCAATTTGGACTGTGTGTTTAGAAAATCAGGGTTTGGGCTGCGTGTTCAACTCTCAATCAATGTGGGCTGCGTGTTCACCTTCAATTTGGGCTGTGTGCTCTAAAAATCAGTGTTTGGGCTGCATGTTCAACTCTCAATCAGTGTGTGCTGTGTGTTCACCTTCAAATTGGACTGTGCGTTCAGAAAATCAGTGTGTGAGCTGTGTATTCAACCCTCAACCGGTGTGTGCTGTGTGTTCACAATCAATTTATGGGCTGAATGTTTAGAAATTCAAGTGATTGAACTGTGTGTTCACAGTGCAAACAAAATACAAGAAAAATTCATAATACGTTACAGAAAAGGTAAAAACGAAGTAAATACCTCTCGTGCCTCATGGGAGAGATGATACTCAAGCTCCCGCAGGAGGAGATTCCTGGGTGCTCGCTCGTCGAACTCGGTGAAATGATGAAAAACAGCCCGCGGAAGAACGTGTACCGGTGGGTCATACCTCTCGGGTATGAAGGGGTGAACCCTCGGAGGCTGAGACATGATGTCAAGCTCGCCTCCGACGCCTGGAGAACCTCCGCCGTGGGGAAATTGACCCGCCATTTTGAGAAATCTGCAAAAGGGGCAAAAATGAGCAAAAATGAGCCAAAATTGGAAAAAGTCAACAAAAGTCAACTCTCAGGAAATGAAAAAGTCAACAAAAATCAACTCCCGAGAAAATCTTCCAAATATTGAGACAAACTCACCTCAAGTGGCGAAAATGAGAAAAGAAGCTCCGAAACCAAAATTTAATCGGTTCAAAGTGCTTGAAACTGAAAAATTTCGCGAAAACAACTTGCGTAGGACGTTGGAAAACGCGTATAGAGCCCAGATCTGAGGGAGAAAATGGTTTGGGAAGCTAGAGAGGAGGATTTCGGAGCTGCACTTATGAGCTCAAAGTGTTTGGATAAGTGTATTTATAGAAAAGAGGCTAAAAGGACAAAATTACCCCCGGATTTGGCAAAGTGGCCGGCCGGCCACTTTTTCTGGCAGGCCGGCCATTCACTTTTCAAGAAATGGCCGGTGGTCTCCCTCTCCCAATAAAACTGGCCGGTGGTGTTCCCCACATGCCCTCCAAGGTCCCTGCAAATTTTGGGAAGGATTGGAGTCCCCGAGACCTGAAAAAGTACAAGAGAAGTGCACTTTCTGTCGCGAAATCACCCCGCCGAAACTTCAGCTCCAACTTCCGATGCATGTCTCATCGTTTACTCATCGAAAGTGAAGTATATCCTTCTTAACATGTTGTAACCTTTTCGGGAGGTGGACCGGAGGCCGCGATCGAGTCACCCTCGCCGAAACGCGCGTTTCTTCCCGCATTGCGATGCACTTTTCTATCAACACCGCAATTGTCTGCATTCGATATCACATTGAACGCATGCTGTTAGATATGTTGTGCTTGTTGAGTTTCTTTATTTTGCAGGCACGATATTGTATGTACGGTTCATTTGAGGCTGGTGCGACCAGACGAATCGCGCAGGTATCGTATCTTCTCCGTGTGAGACGTGGCGAGGATTGAATAATTCTCCGCATTCTTAACTACATGAAATGCAGTTGTTGCTTTGCATTCTTGCTTAAAACTGTTGCATCTATTTGCGAATACTTGCTTCATTACAGCTTGCTGCATTTGCATGATCATTAAGTTACCTTCGGCTTCTTGCATTTTCGGTTGCATTTTGCCCCTGCCTACGGGCATGCCTGCGGGCACATCTCTGTTTATCACGCCTATTTGTCTAAGTCTTCGGCCTTGTCAAAAATGGGTCGTCTCTGGGCTTTGACATTCACTCCCGTCACTTATGAATTTCGAGTTCTGTCAAAAAGAGGCAACTATAGACACCCCATTTTTGATCGACCTTAAGACTCAGACGTCACCGATTGAGCGCTTGGTTATATTGCATATCGTGCTCGTTCAGAGGTTTCGGAGTCTTGGCCGCGAGCCTTGCCTCCGGACTTCCGGACTCTTTCATGCTTTGCCTCGGTTTGCGAACCAGGCTCTGTTTTCTCTGTTTTCTCTTCCCGAAGGGAGGGAGAGGTCCCGTAGATCATCTCTCAGTGGCCATAGGCTACGTTTCGTGGTCGTAGGCCATTTTGCCCGTTTGGAGTCCGGTTTCCGGTTTTTCGGAGCCGTTGGCCGTGTGCCTCGGTTCGGGACCGCTTAACCACCTCCGTTTGCTCCAGTTTTTGGCATGCATCTTGTTTGCTCCCTTTTGAGGGACACTGTGGCCCGAGAAACCGACTTCATGGTCGAACATCACTCCCGGTGCCTAACAGTCAGTTTTCGGGGCCTCGAACTGCGCGTTTCGGCCCCCGAACCTTCGTTTTGCATCGGTTTGGGTTCATTTTTGGCAGGGACCTCTGTTTCATTGGTAAGAAGGCCGTAGAAGGGTGGGAGGCCAGTAATTGTTCTGTCAGCCAGCTTTATCCCTTCATCGCCCTCCGTCGCCCGTTTTTTCTCACTTCAAACCCAATGTTGACCACCCTTGGGCCATTTTCTTGAACCCTAAATCCCATATTTGTGATGTACACATCTGGGAGGCCACCAATATTTGGTGGCCGGCCAGTAATTGCTTTTGAACCATTTGAACCCCTTTGAAAAGTAGGTTGTTCTCCCTCCTGGTTCACTATCTCCAGCTTTTGACCACATAATTGTGTTGTGCACACATGGGAGGCCACCAATTTGGTATGGCCGGCCACTAATCCTCATTGAACCTTTTGACCCTTGGCCGGTCGGCCATGGGAGGTAGCCGGCCGGCCACCTGCAACCTCAATAACCGGTCGGCCATGCTCCTTGCTGCAGGCACATTCCAAATATGCATCTCTTTTCCCCCCAGATTGTGTATCCGGGGGGTGCATTTTTGGAGGGAAACTTGGATTGTTTTCCCTCCATTTTTTCCCCCCTTTGGTCTATATAATAGCAGCTCCAGCTCTGTTATTAGGGTTACAAAATTTTGCCTTAAGCCCCTTGCATTGCATCTCCCTCTCTCTACACTTCAACCCTCCAAACTCTCAAGTCCTACACCCATTTCTTCACCAACCCATAGCCCCACCCTTCCATCCTCCATTCCAGCAGCTGGAGGTTGTTCTTCAGAGCCTAGGAGTGCTGCATCTTGGTCCAAAAGGGTGCCAAAGACTAGTCTTCAAGGGTGAGTCCCTATTATCCTTTTTTGTACTTTATTTTGTTCAATACATTAGCCACACTTGCTTGCTGTTTTGGGCTCCAACCCTAACTGGAACTAGGCTTATTTTGAGCTATTGTTCATGTTTGTTTAAGGGCCTCTCACTGTTTGAGACCTCCTTGTTGCACTTGCTTCATTGCCTCTCTTGTATGCCATTTTCTTGTGTAGTATTTTTGGCCTATGTATAAATTGTTTTGAGGCATGTCATAAACTGTAAAGTTGCTTATTTTGAGCCCTTATTCAACATTGTTGAAGGGCTCATCATTGTTTGATGCTTCCATTTGCCACTTGCCTTTATATCTCTCTTTTGGCTCCATTTTTGCATGATTTGTTAGCCTCTTATGCTTCTATTTTTGGGCTCTGGTCCGAACTACAAATGACCTTATTTTGACCCCCTATTAATGTTTCATTAAGGGTCTTTCACTGTTTGAGGCATCCTTTTTATACTTTGTGTTATAGCTCTCTTTTTGGCCTTATTTTGCATAGTGTTTTGAGCATTCTTGTACACTGTTTTGGGTCTGCCCACCAACTGGAAAATATCACATTTTGGGCCCCTCTTCAACTTTGTACAAGGGCCCTTCTCTGTTTAGGGACAGCAGCTGCCACTTGCTTCATTATCTCTCTTTCGGGGCCATTTTTGCATGCTAGCTTAGCCCCATTTGTGTTCACTATTTGGCCTTGCTTAAAACTGTAAATATGCTTTTTTTGGGGCTGCCTTGAATCTGTCTTCACATTTCATGTTCAAATAATGCATGTTTTGTATAGCTATAGGCCAATGCATAGGCCTAGTTTTGCATTTCGGTTTCATTTCATGCACCGGGTGCCATGTTTCCATGATTCGGGACTGTTTTGGATCATATTTTAGCGCTGAAATTTGCATGCTTGTATGCCATAATCCATGCCTTGCCATGTCTTGTTAGAGTGGCATACGTGCCTTAGGTTCGGTCCTCGGTTTGCGTGCACGCGTGCACGCATCTCGAGTGTCTCATTTTCATCTGATGGCCTCTTATGTGAGTGTGGCTGAGGTCCACTCATGTTTGTGTAAGCCCATTATGCATTGTGTATGCCATTTCATTTCATAGCATTGTGTATGCTAGGTTGTATGTTAGCGCATTGTGTATGCCATGTTATCTCGTGCATCGTGTATGCCATTTCATAGCATTGAGTATGTTAGGTTACGTCTTAGTTGCATTTTATGCATATCATGCATATTGCATCGTACTTGGGATACGAGTTAGCCCAAGCACGGGAAACGAGGTACGTTTCATACTCCGAGTGACGGAACGTGTCTCAATTCCTAGTCGCCGACACTCTGGATTATCCATGATGGAGTCTAGGTTTTGTTTTGTTTTTATGTGCATTCATTCTATATTGAGTTGCACAATTCGACTCCTCGGCCATCATGCATCGATATGCGTGATTGATGGCACGAGGATCGAGACATGCATACATTTGTGAAAATACATTGCTATGCCCCTTTCCTGCTCTCTGTTACAGCAAATCAAGAATTAGCAACCTTCTGGAGCTCGCCGCACTTTCCAAGAGTAATTGTAAAACATAGGCTAATGGGGGCATCCCAGTGGATTTCCGCGCAAGGCAGCCCAGACATGCATCATCCATCATCTGAAGAAGAGTCAAGGCAGTCCCTGGCTTGCATGCCAGTTTATTATTTTTCTTAGTTAATTTGTAAATTAATTAGGAATTTGTTTATATTCGGACTGTATTATTTGGACTGTACTATTTATTCGAACCCTCTGCGCGAGGGCACAACTGTAATAAGTGTGCCTGTGTGTGTTGTATGTCTTCCAACCCCACGTCTTTCTCCCTTTTATTTATCCGCTTATGATGGTGAGATTAGGGCATATTTCAATTAGCATACAGTATGATAGCATGTTTGCATTCATTCATCTGTTTTGCATGCACCGGGCTCGGCGCATCATACTAACTGCATTGTACTTTCAATTCCAAGTTGAATACATGTTAGCTGTAGCATTTCATATGCCATGTTTAGAATAGCCGAGCCTGTTATAGTTGCATTTTTGCATGTGTTGCATTAGGCATCTCTGTATAATTAGGATCATGCATGGATTTCTAATGAGTTTCTGTTTTGGCTTGGAGTACTCGGTGAGTTTTATGCTTTAGCATCCTTGCATGCGTGTGAGTGACTGCCATGAATAGCATGCTTACCATGAGGCTATACGCTTATGTGATATAACTGCCTGAATGCCTGTGGGTGAAGGTTGGGTTATTCGAATTGGAACAAATCATCAACTATGAGTTTTAAGCCCACTAGATAGTGGCAAAATCATATTTTCTAAGCCCACCCGTGGGTGGCAAAATCTGCATTTTAAGCCTACTTGCGAGTAGCAAACCATCTTTCAAAAACAAACATGAAATGTTTTGTTCCAATTCAGGCGACCCAGTCTATACTTGTATGCTGTACGCATCACATAGTAATCTAGGCTAATAACCGGAATAAGAACACATAAAGTTTTCAAAAATAGATATCATGGTTAGTAGAGGCCGATCTTTGATCGGGCGAGCGGGGGTGCTCACGAAGTGACCTTCTCCAATCGTACCCAAGTTCCCGAGCTGAGGCAACTTTGGTGATGACGGACACGTGGCCTTAGGCAAACGAGTCAGGGTTTCCTAAATTTCCCCAAAATAAAATATTTAGGTGGCGACTCTATATCTGGCAAAGCAGTCCATGTTTGGCACTTCTTTTCTAAAAATCTGTTTTCTCAAAACGATTTGCCGGATTTGGACTCTTTGGTTCAGATTAAGAACCGTGACATTTGAGTCCTGAACTGTGGTGAGCCCAATATCGAACGGAACGGGAGCTCGTTCCTCCCGGGGCGTTCGGGGACATCTACACTTAGGTTCGGTCCTCGGTTTACGTGCATGCGTGCACGTATTTCAAGAGTCATTTTTCATCTAATGGCTACTGATGTGAGTGTGGCTGAGGTCCACTCATGTTGGTGTAAGTCCATTATGCATTGTGTATGCCATTTCGATTCATAGCATTGCGTATGCTAGGTTGTATGTTAGAGCATTGTGTATGCCTTGTTATATCGTGCATTGTGTTTGCCATCTCATAGCATTGTGCATGCTAGGTTGTATATTAGTTGCATTCATGCATGTCATGCATATTGCATTGTGCTTGGGATAGGAGTTAGCCCGAGCACGGGAAACGAAGGACGTTTCGTACTTCGAGTGACGGAACGTGTCTCAATTCCCAGTCACCGACACTCTGAATTATCCATGATGGAGTTTAGGTCTTGTTGTATTTATATGTGCATTCATTTCATATTTAGTCGTGCAATTCGACTCATCGGCCATCATGCATCGACATGCGTGATTGGTGGCACGAAGATCGAGGACTACACTCCCCGAAGAGTAGTCATGCATACATATGTGAAAATACTTTGTCATGCCCCTTTCTTACTCTCTGTTGCAGCAAATCAGAAATCGGCAGCCTTTCGGAGCTTTGCACGCATTCCAAGAACAATTGCAAACTGTAGACACCCCATTTTGACCGACCTTAAGACTCAGACGTCACCGATTGAGTGCTTGGTGATGTTGCGTTTTGTGCTCGTTCAGAAGTCTTAGAGTCGCGGCCGTGAGCCCTGCCTCCGGATTTCCGAACCCTCTTCTGTGCCTTGCCTCGGTTTGCGAACCAGACTCGGTTTTCACTGTTTCTTTTCCTGAGGGGAGGGAGAGGTCCCGTAGACCATCTCTCAGTGGCCGTGGGCTACATTTTGTGGCTGTAGGCCATTTTGCCCATTTCGGAACCCGGTTCCCAGTTTTTCAGAGCCGTCAGGCCGTATGGCTCGGTTCGGGACCGCCTAACTATCTCCGATTGCCCCGATTTTTGGCATACATCTTATTTACTCCCTTTTGAGGGACACTGAGGTCTGAGAGACCCACTTCGTGGTCGAATGCCACTTTCGGTGCTTAACAGGCAGTTTTCAGGGCCCCGAACTGCGCGTTCTGGCCCCCGAACATTCATTTTGCATCGGTTTTCGTTCATTTTTGGCAGGTACCTCTGTTTCATCACCAGGAAGCCCGTAGAAGGGTGGGAGGCCAGCAATTGTTTCAGCAACCAGTTATATTCCTCCGGCGCCCTCCGACGCCCTTTTTTCTCACTTCCAAGCCAATGTTGACCACCCTAGGGTCACTTTCTTCAATCCTAACCCCCATATTTGTGTTGTACACACATGGGAGGACAACAAAAGTTGGTGGCCGGCCAGTAATTCCACCTGACCCTTTTGAACCCTTCCTAAAAATGGCTTGTTCTCTCTCCTGGTTCACTGTTGCCAATTTTTGACCACAGGGCTGTGTTGAGGGCATCTAGGAGGACACCAATTTGTAGTGGCCGGCCATTAATTCACCTTGGCCCTTTTGACCCCTGGCCGACCGGCCATGGGGGGTGGCCGGCCAGCCACCTGCAGCTCCAAAACCTGGCCGGCCTTGATCCTTGCACCCTGCTTAGTTCAGAACTGACCTCTTTGACCCCCCAGATTTTGTATCCGGAGGGCCAAATTTTGGGGGGGAAACTTGAATGTTTTCCCCCCCATTTTTCCCCCTCTTTTTCCTCTCCTTTTGCCTATATAACAGAGCATCCAGCTCTGGTTTTGGGTTGACAAAAAATTGCATAGGGGCTCTTCCATGCATATCTCCCTCCATCTTTCTCATTTCCTTCAAAAACACCCAAATCCTACCCCATTTTCACACCATCACCTAGCACCACTCCACCACTTCCATTTATAGCAGCTTGGAGGTCTTCTCAGAGGCTAGGAGGCAGCAAATTTGGTCCAAGAAGTTGTTAAAGACTGGTCTACAAGGGTAAGCACCCTTTCCCCTCTTTTTGGCTCTTTTTTTTGTATCTTTTTTTTAGTTATTTTGCTTACTGTTTTGAGCTCCGACCAAAACTGAAAGTACCCTTTATTTGAGCTCTATTTCATGATTCATTAAGGGAATTTTGTTATTTGAGGTCCCCATCTTGCCCTTGCTTCATTACCCCTTTGTATGCCATAATCTTGCATAGTATTTTTGGCCTATGTGTGATCTTTTTTGGAGCATGATGTAAACTGTAGGTAGGCTTATTTTGAGCCCTTCTTCAACATTGTTGAAGGGCTCATTGCTATTTGAGGCTTCTATCTTCCACTTTCCTTTATATCTCCATTTTGGCTAAATTTTTGCATGATTTGTTAGCCTATTGTACTTCTGTTTTTGGGCTCTTTTTAGAACTGAAAACAGTCTTATTTTGACCCATTATTCATGTTTCATTAAGGGTCTTTGGCTGTTTGATGAATGTTTTGTATACTTTGTATTTTCACCTCTTTTGGGCCCTACCTTGCATGGCATTTTGAGCATACTTGTATATTGTTTTGGGGGTTGCCATAAACTGTAAGTAGTCATATTTTTGGTCCCTCTTAAGTGTTGTAGAAGAGTCCTTTTCTGTTTGGGCTTTGCATCTACCACTTGCTTCATTGCCTCCCTTGCGGAGCCATTTTTGTATGATAATTTAGTCCCACTTGTGCTTATTGTTTGGCCATGCTTTGAACTGTAAAAATGCTTATTTTGGGGCTGCCTTGCTTCTGTCTTTTCATTCCATGTACCAATTATGCATGCTTTGTATAGCTGTAAGCCATTTCATGTACCTAGTTTTGCATTTCGGGAGAAATTCCATGCATCGGGTGTCATTTCGCCTTGTTTTGGGGCTGTTTTTCCCCTCATTTTGCTACTGATTTTTGCATGTTTGCATATCATATTCCATGTCGTTGCCATGTCTCATTAGAGTGGCATTTCGGTGCCTGAGGGTCGGTCCTCGGTTTGCGTGCACGCGTGCACGCATTTCAAGTTGTCTTGTTTTCATCTGATGGCCTCCTATGTGAGTGTGGCTGAGGTCCACTTGTGTTGGTCTAAGTCCATATTGCATTGTGTATGCCATTTCATTTCTTAGCATTGCGTATGCTAGGTTGTATGTTAGCGCATTGTGTATGCCATGTTACCTCGTGCATCGTGTATGCCATTTCATAGCATCGTGTATGTTAGGTTGTATCTTAGTTGCATTTCATGCATATCATGCATATTGCATCATGCTCGGGATAGGAATTAGCCCGGGCACGGGAAACGAGGTACGTTCCATACTCCGAGTGACGGAATGTGTCTCAATTCCCCAGTCACCGACACTCCGGATTATCCATGATGGAGTTAGGTTTTGTTGTATTTTCATATGCATTCATTTCATATTGAGTTGTGCAATTCGACTCCTCGGCCATCATGCATCGATATGCGTGATTGGTGGCACGAGGATCGAGACATGCATACATTTGTGAAAATACATTGCCATGCCCCTTTCCTGCTCTCTGTTGCAGCAAAATGAAGAATCAGCAACTTTTCGGAGCTTGGCACGCATTTCAAGAATAGGTGCAAACAGAGGTTAATTGGGGCATCGTCATGGATTTCCGCGCAAAGGCAACCCGGGCGTGCATCATTCATCATCCGGAATTGAATCAAGGCAGTCCCTGGCTTGCATGCCAGTTTATTTATATTCTTAGTTAATTTCTTAATTAATTAGGAATTTGTACATTATTTGGACTGTAATATTTGGACTGTATTATTCTTTCATTTGGGACTGTATTATTTATTCGGACCCTCTGTGCGAGGGCATAATTGTAATAAGTGTGCGTGTGTGTGTTGTATGTCTTCCAACCCCACGTCTTTCTCCCTTTTATTTATCCGCTTATGATGGTTAGATTAGGGCATGTTTCAATTAGCATACAGTATGATAGCATGTTTGCATTCATTCATCTGTTTTGCATGCACCGGGCTCGGCGCATCATACCAACTGCATTGTATTTCAATTTCAAAATTGAATACTTGTTAGCTGTTGCATCTCATATGCCATGTTTAGAATAGCCGAGCCTGCTATAGTTGCATTTTGCATGTGTTGCATTAGGCATTTCTGTATAATTAGGATCTTGCATGGATTTCTAATTAGCTTCTTTTTTGGCTTGGAGTACTCGGTGAGTTTTATGCTTTAGTATCCTTGCATGTGTGTGAGTGACTGTCATGAATAGCATGCTTACCATGAGACTATTTGCTTATGTGATATAACTACCTGAATGCCTATGGGTGAAGGTTGGGTTATCTGGATTGGAACAAATCATTGACTGTGAGTTTTAAGCCCACTAGATAGTGGCAAAACCATCTTTTCTAAGCCCACCTGAGGGTGGCAAAATCTGCATTTTAAGCCTACTTGCGAGTAGAACACATCTTTCAAAAACAAACATGAAATGTTTTGTTCTAATTCAGGCGACCCAGTCTATACTTGTATGCTGTGCACATCACATAGTAATCTAGGCTAATAACCGGAATAAGAACACACAATGTTTTCAAAACTTGATATCATGGTTAGTAGAGGCCGATCTTTGATCGGGCGAGCGGGGGTGCTCACGAAGTGACCTTCCCCAATCGTACCCAAGTTCCCGAGCCGAGGCAACTTTGGTGATGACGGACACGTGGCCTTAGGCAAACGAGTCAGGGTTTCCTAAATTTCCCAAAAATAAAATATTTAGGTGGCGACTCTGTATCTGGCAAAGCAGTCCATGTTTGGCACTTCTTTCAAAAATCTGTTTTCTCAAAACGATTTGCTGGATTTGGACTCTTTGGTTCAGACTTAGAACCATGACAATTTGAGAGTCCTGAGCTGTAGTGACCCCAAATGAACAGAACGGGAGCTCGTTCCTCCCCGGACGTTCGGGGACGTCTACAGTTTCTGGCGACTCCGCTGGGGATTTAGAGAACTTGACTCGAACTCATGATATCTTGTTTTGACTACACTTATGTGTTTCTTTGCATTGCATTTGCATTGGAGCGCCTAGGACACCGTGTTTGCCATCTGCTATTCCTGAACGGTTTGCCGGAGGCTTGTCTTGTCAAGGCATGACCATAAGGCTGACCGGTTGTGGGCTCTGCCAGTATGGGAACACAAACCCCGGTTTTACCGGGGCACCCTTTTTGACCACTCGACCTAGTGCATATTCGGATCCATAGTGACCATTCCAAACTAGGACAAGTTGCTGACCCGTTTATACGTTGTTTGAAACCACTACGTGCATAGTGAAACCCTAGCTCCTGACAAAATAGGACAGGGAAACCCTACCCCAACATAGGGGTGTTTTGGCTCTCACTTACTTGTTATGTGCTTTTTGGGGTGCGTCACCATACGAATGCATGTATCAGTTTACAGGGTTTGGGCATCAGGCCTGCGGGCGTCAGTTCAGTATTGTGGGTATCAGGCCTGCGGGCATCAGTCAGTATTTGAGAATCAGTTATCTGCGGGTATCAGATTCAATCTTTGGGGATAGTGATTCAGGGATAATAATCAGTGATTGAGGACAGTGTGTATTCAGCTTGTCGACCGTGTGTTGTTATGCTCGACTGTGTGTCATGCATTTATTTTAAGCTGTTATGCTGTCTGTATATTTATTTCCTTATTGCTTTATTTATCTTTTTACTAGGGCAGTTCTAGCACAATTGCTTCCAACCCAGCAGATATTCCCCAAGCACTTTGGACACGAGGTCGCCGACTCAATCGATCCGAGGATCTAATCGACGGACAGCCAGTGTTCCATTCTCTACCCCCCGTTGTCAGAAGAAAGCCGAGAAAGCGCAGTGTGTCAGAACAGAGGTTGTCAGAACAGTGGGTTACTCCATCAGAGGACAGTAGGACTGAGGTCTCGATTGTTGCTATAGAAATAGACATACCAGTTAGTCGAATGGATCAGCAAAATACTTCAGGGATGGAAGCTCTGATGCGCCAAACGCAGGAGAGCATGAGACAAATGCAAGAGGATGCCGCCCGTCAAGCGGAATTCTCCAAACAGCAGGCCGCAGTCATGGCCCGGCAGGCCTAGCTAATTACCAGACTGCAACAGCAGAAAGCGGCATCTGCTTCACATCAAGTTCCTCCTCCGCCAGGGGCTCCATTACCCGAGCAGGCACCTACTGTTCAGAACGCTCTGCCTAACACCCAGAACACTGTGCCAAATATCCAGAACCTACAAGAGGACACGAATCTTCCAACGGGGCCAACTCCGCCCCCGCTTCCGCCATAACTGTCCAAGACCCATACACCCAGTCACCCGGACTCTCCCTTCGAGTTCGAGATTGACCATACAGCTCTGAAACTGAGCAAGCTTGAGAAGCTCTTCAAGAAATCCCAAGGGGTAAAGGCTATTCCGGATATCGAGGACGGATATACCGATGTGGCCGTGACATTGCCCGATAGGTTCAAGATGCCGCAAATTGACCGTTTCGACGGGTCCGGGGACCCCATGGTCCATCTTCAGCTATTCTCAGACATACTGCGGCCAATGGGCCTAACCCGACCACAAAAGCTTTCGCTGTTCGGCCAAACCCTATCGGGTGTGGCCGCCACCTGGTATACAAAGTTAGAAGATGAAGTAAAGAGGAGTTGGGATGAAATGGCAGAGGCCTTTGTCGCGCAGTACTCGTACAACACTCAGATTGAGATTGCAACTCGTGATCTCGAAACGACAAGGCAAGAACCCAAGGAAACTTTCTCAGACTTTGTAACCCGGTGGAGGGCAAAGGCGTCGATGATGACTTTGAGGCCCACTGATAAGGACCAAATCCGGATGATTGTGCGCAATCTCCAACCAAAGTTGATGCAGAGAATGATTGTACTCCCCTTCTCCACTTTCTCAGATTTACACGAGATGGGGGTACAAATCGAAGACGCGATGAAACAAGGTCTGATTGACCAGGATAGGGAGCAACCGAGGAGGACTTTCAACCGTAACAACAATGCAGGCCCGAGTGGCGCTGCAAACGCAAGAGCTTCAGAGGTCAGTATGGTCACCACCATTCCCCCTCCCCTTCCAAGGCCCATGGCAGCTACACCCTTCTCCGATGCATCCGGAAGCAATACTCAAACCTCTAAATACCCGCCCAGAGGCCAAAGAACCTTCACCCCACTATACATGCCTTTGTCTAAGGCTCTGGGGGTCTTGATCAGAAAGGGGCATCTAAAACCCATAGAGCCGAGGCCATTGCCGAATCCACTCCCTCCCTATCACAACCCAGCCAAGTACTGTGCATATCACTAGCAGCACGGCCATGATACTGACCAATGTTTCAGGCTGCGTCACGAGATTCAAGACCTCGTTGATAAAAATGTGATTTTGCCACCAGAAAAACCCAACGTCACAACCAACCCCCTCCCCTACACACAACCAAACTCCACCTCCCAAAAGAGTCAATCTTATCCAGACTGGGGTCGTGTCTTATGATCCTAGCATCCATATTACTCCTACCCACCTACCTAAGCCGGAGGTGTTCCTCCCCGACTGCACTGACTTCTTGTGCATGTTGGACATCTCCACAACCCAACCAGAGCCGACGGTGGTGACCATCGAAGATGGGGCAGGGCAGACTTTAGGAGAAAATGGGATTGTTGAGTCTGGGATTGAACAGAGGTTTGCTGGGAAAGCCTATGATCCGAGTGAGTACATCTTGTCAACAAGCCATATGGGGTTGGGTATAGAATTGCCAGAGAAAGAAGAGCTGTGTGTAATCCAGGGGGATGAATTTGGACAAGGGGCAAATGATCTGATAGCTGTGGAGGAGGACTTTGCCAACCTACAGTTTTTCGATGACCAAGAATCAGGAGATACGGCAGTCAACTGGTTCGACTATGAGGAATCGGCAGAGGCCATTGGATGGCTCGATAATCAACCAGATGTAGCGGGAGAATCCCAACCAGAACAGGGCCCAGCAGGGGCAAGAGTATCAGCTGTGGCCGAAAGGGCCGAAAGTTAGATTACATTGCCGGAGAGCGCCGGTACGAAGAATTTCGCTCAGGACGGAGGCATTGTGAATGCAGGGAAGGTTGAACAACAAGCTGCACTGACGCAGATAAAACAACAGGGTTCTAAGAGAACCGGGAAAGCCAAGATCCAGGAAGGGATCGAAAGTGTCGTGCGCACAAGAACAGAGGATGCTGTGGGCATGAGGACTGAAAGTGTTGTGAGCACAAACATGCCTGAACCAGACGGGTGCCTTTTGAATGCCAACGGAATGTGGTGGGAAGACGATGACTTATGTCTTGCCCACACGGATGAAGACTGGGGAAACAATCAACCGGATAACACTTGGTACCTCGATGAGGTGATTCACATGAAAAGAAGTGGGCGGTACTTCAAGCCCCCGCACCTAGACCAACCCGAGGCATCCGGAAAGGATAAAGAAGCTGAGAAACAGAAAGAGAAGCAGATCGAAGAGGAAGCTGTGCTGAAACAGCTAAAGAAGATACAAGCAGACATCTCCATCTGGGGACTGCTTATGGCGTCGCGAGTACATAGACAAGCTGTCTTATCTGCTATGGACAAGTCCAAACTCTCCATAGATACTACACCAGAACAGCTGGTTGGGCTGGTTTTTCCGGGAGGAGGTTCCCCGGCATTAACCTTTTCAGACAAAGAACTACCGCCTGAGGGCACAAATCATAACAAACCCCTTTATATTTCCGTGGAATGTAGAGACAAGTGGATACCGGTGGTGCTTGTTGATACCGGGTCTACTATCAATGTCTGCCCAAACAGAACAGCGTATGCAATCGGGTTGAAGCCTGCGGACTTCGTGCCGACTACTCAAGTGATCAGAGCATACGATAATACCAGCAAGGAAGTGATGGGGACTGTCAAAATTCAAACCAAGGTTGGTCCAGGACAACACAACATTGAATTCCATGTCTTGGACGTTCCCGCAACCTTTAACCTACTTTTGGGGCGACCGTGGTTGCACCAGGTCAAAGCAGTCTCTTCCACTCTACATCAGATGCTGAAGTACCCTCACGGGAAGGGGGTAGCGATTGTTTTTGGGAATTCATCAATCCATCCGCCGCCGGAAGTGTCCACACCTGTCTTGGAAATCGAGCATGGCACTGAGGATGTGTTCTTATCAGGGTTAACTTTGGCTGAGGCTCGAGTGGTACAGAATGTTATGGCTGTGAATGAGGGGGTGTACTTCAGTGCTCAATCCTTCTACCTTATGAACAAGCTACAACACATCCCCGGAATGGGATTGGGAAGAAGCGGCCGGAAAGGCGTCGCAGCATTGGCCGAAGTGCCACACAACCCTCACACCTTTGGATTGGGTTATCTGCCCACCAAAGAGGACTGGGTGAGGAAGGGGAAAGAGATGGCCGGAAGAGCCAGAGCAAAGAAGGCTGGGAAGCCTTTTGAGTTAATGCATAGGCCCATTTGGGGTACCCTAAACGGACGCTTCGTCCGGGAGGGGGAAGACTTTCCATTTTGCGGCTTCCCTGAACCATGGCTGAACGCGGAGAGGAAGCACGTGCCTGGTTTCGAGATCTTCTTCGACTTGCAATTACCCGGGGATGACGTTGCCGAAGCGCAGACAGACCCACCAGCTAAGGTTGAGCAGTGTAAGGCAGTGGATTCTGAGAGCACCGAACTTGAGATGGGGGTAGCGCTGGTGTGTCTACTTTCAGATCCTTCGATCGACCAAAAGTGCTTGGGGATAACTCCTCGGTTTCCATGATTGGAGATGAAACAGCTGCGGACCTTCCAGCGACTATCTTGGATGCATCTATCGCTCCCTCTCTCACTTGGCAGTACGAGGAGGGATTTTTGTCCAGCAACACCGGGTCAGGTAGTGAGCCGGAATCTGATTCCACCGAGTCCTGTGAGTCGGAATCAGGTTCCAGCTCGACTGAGTCTGAGTCTGGTAATCCTGGGGATGATAACCCGGATGCCACAGTTATATCCAGGTCGTCTTTTTCTTTCTCATTTGAGTCTATTGTAACCGAGAATTCGGACGATTTGGATGAGCTTAATGAGAATCAAGTGACTGTGGTTTCTGAGTACTTTTCTGTGCCCTTAATTTATTGCATAAATTCAGACTTCCAAAATTTTGATGAAAACGACGAGGACGAAATTCCTCTGGTTTTGGAACGTTTAATTGAGCAGGAGCAGGAGAGATTTGTCAAACCCTTAACGGATGAAATCATTACCGTGAATATTGGTACTGAGGAGGACCCGCGGCTAGTCCAGATCGGGTCCACGCTGTCTTCGGAGGAACGCGAGCGCTTAGTCGTTTTATTGAAAGATTTCAAAGATGTTTTCGCGTGGTCCTACGAAGACATGCCTGGGATCGATCCTGAGATTGTACAGCACCGGATCCCCCTTGACCCCGAAGCCCGACCTGTTAAGCAGAAACTCAGAAGGATCCGCCCCGACTGGGCTCTCAAGATTAAAGAAGAGGTCACCAAGCAAATCGATGCAGGCTTCCGGCTGGTATCCGAATACCCGACTTGGTTGGCCAACATCGTTCCAGTGCCGAAGAAGGATGGCAGGATCCGGGTATGCGTAGATTTCAGGGATTTGAACAGAGCTAGTCCGAAGGACGACTTTCCCTTACCGCATATTGATGAGTTGGTGGACTTCACAATAGGGCATGCTTTGCTCTCATTCATGGATGGCTTCTCAGGGTACAATCAGATAGTAATGGCACCAGAAGATAGAGAAACGACTGCATTCACCACCCCGTGGGGGACTTACTGCTACAGAGTAATGCCGTTTGGGTTGAAGAATGCCGGAGCTACTTATCAACGGGCCGCGACCACGATATTACACGACATGATCCACAAAGAGGTTGAGGTGTATGTGGACGACATGATTGTCAAGTCCAAAGAAAGAGAGGGCCACTACACCGCCTTGCAAAAGTTCTTTCAAAGGATCAGGGAATTCCGGTTGCGGCTAAATCCTCAGAAATGCACGTTTGGTGTTACAGCGGGAAAAATGCTGGGGTTTCTGATTACACAAAGGGGCATCGAGGTCGACCCTTCAAAAATCAAGGCCATCTTAGAAATGCCACCACCAAGGACTGAAAAGAAGGTGTGAGGCTTTCTGGGTAAAGTGCAATTCATAAGACGGTTTATCTCAAAATTAACCTTGACTTGTGAACCACTTTTTGGTCTCCTGAAGAAAGGCAAGAAGTTCCAATGGGACGGCCGATGCCAAGCTGCTTTTGAACAGATCAAAGAATATTTGCAGAACCCGCCCGTGTTGTCGCCACCAGAGTCGGGAAAATCGTTGATTTTGTACCTTTCGATGACTGAGACTACAATGGGCTGCATGCTCGCACAAGAATCGGAGGATAAGGTGGAGAGGGCCATCTACTATCTGAGTAAAAAGATGTTGGACTACGAAACCCGCTACACTCTGCTTGAGAAGGCTTGCTTGGCTTTGGTATGGGCTACCAGGAAGCTGAGGCACTACTTGTTAGCTCACACCGTAATGTTGGTTTCACGATTGGATCCCATCAAGTACCTTTTCGAGAAACCGGCACTTACAGGTAGGCTAGCTCGTTGGCTACTGTTGCTCTCCGAATTCGATCTGAAATATGTGACACGCAAGTCAGTCAAAGGAAGAGCAGTGGCAGAGTTCTTGGCCGATCATCCAGTCGAAGGAGATGAAGCAGTTGAGTACTTGTTCCCAGATGAAGCCATTTTGCACATCGACGACGAATATTGGACGATGTACTTTGACGGAGCATCAAATCAGTACGGGTATGGGATAGTGGTGTTGCTGATAGCACACGACAATTCTCGTATCCCTCTAGCCTTCAAACTCCGGTTCAACGTCTCGAACAACGAAGCAGAATATGAAGCGTGCATTGCCGGCCTAGAAGCGGCCTTGGAACTAGGGGCAAGACGTTTGGACGTCATCGGGGATTCGAACCTTGTTGTATCTCAAGAAAACGGAGACTGGAAAGTCAAGGAAGAAAAGATGATGATGTACCACCAGACCTTGGACTTGTTAATTCCTCGGTTTGAAAAGTTAAACTTTGCTCATCTTCCAAGAGAGAACAACAGGTTCGCAGATTCTCTAGCAACTCTATCTTCCATGATAGACATCCTATTTGGAATCTGGATGCGTCCAGTCGTCATTGACCAGAAATTTGCGCCATCCTACGAGTCGATTGCCGCTATAGATGAAGTTCAGGACGAGAACCCCTGGTATTATGACATTTGGAATTTCTTGGAAAAGGAAGCGTACCCGCCAGGGGTAAATGCCAAGGATAAAAGGGCAATCAGAAGAATGGTCGTTCAGTTCATCATCTGTGGGGGTAAGCTGTATAAAAGAGGTCATCTGGGAATGCACAAGCTGTGTGTTGAAGCCGAGGAATCGAAGCGCCTGATGGAGGCCATCCATGGAGGAGAATGCGGTGCGCATATGAACGGAGTAATGCTAGCACGGAAGATCCTCAGACAGGGTTGTTACTGGTCCACCATGGAGGAGGACTGTATTAGTTTTGTTCGGCGATGCCACAAGTGTCAGATTCATGCAAACCGCATGAACATCCCGCCGTCGAAGCTGTACAGCATGACTTCGCCATGGCCTTTTTCAGTTTGGGGAATCGATGTGATCAGGGCTGTCACTCCGAAGGGATCGAATGGGCATGAGTTCATCCTGGTTGTGATAGATTATTTCACGAAGTGGGTCGAGGCCCAATCGTATGCGGTGTTGAAGGCGTCACACGTTGCAAAGTTTATCAGAAACAACATCATCTGTCGCTATGGCGTCCCGAACGAGATCGTTTCAGATAATGGTTCCCACTTCAAAAAGGAAGTGATTGACTTGTTGGAGAAATACAACGTGGCTTTCCATAAGTCATCTACATACCGGCCGCAAACCAACGGAGCGGTCGAGGCTGCCAACAAGAATATCAAACACATACTGCAGAAGATGGTGGAAACCTACCGGGATTGGCCAGATAAGCTGCCATTTGCTCTGTGGGGCTACAGGACTTCAATCAGAACTTCTACCGGAACGACTCCGTAATCATTGATCTGTGGGATGGAGGCCGTTCTACCTATCGAGATTGAGGTTCCGTCGTTACGAGTATTGGCTGAGTGCCAAATAGCCGAAGCAGATTGGCAGCAGAGCAGATTTGAGGAACTCATGCTTTTTGACGAGAGAAGACTAAAAGCACTGTACCATGTTGAAGGCTATCAGCGCAGAATTGTCCGGGCTTTCAACAAGAAGGTTAAGTCCAGGAACCTAAAAGAAGGAGATTTGGTGCTCAAGGACAACCGAGCCCCATCCACGACCCAAGGGGCAAGTTCAAACCCAATTGGACCGGTCCCTACATCATCAAAGCTATCTGGTCAGGTGGAGCTGTGGTTCTGATGGATCTAGATGACCTAGAGTTTTCTCAACCGATCAATATGGACAAGTTGAAGAAATATTACCCCTGAGAGGCTCGCTAGGCCGAAAACCCGAATGGGCGACCTAGGCAAAAGTTAGAGCACAAAAAATTGGAAAATATAAAAACTGAGCTCGCAAGGTTGAAAACCCGCAAAGGGCGGCCTTGGCAAAAGTTAGAGCGTAAAAGGAGAGTGAAAATACCCGATTGAACCTAAGCCTGAACTACGTAAGGCTTGATTCCCATCTTTGGGATACGTAGGCAACTTCACCTTAAAGTTCAGCCATAAACTCTTCCCCGATCAACTTTGTCCATTTTGACTATCTCGGTCATCTTTATCCATCAACATTTATCGCGATCTCCGGTACAGTGCTATTCAGACTAGGGACAA
Organism: Camellia sinensis; assembly: GCF_055761805.1. Taxonomy (NCBI): domain Eukaryota; kingdom Viridiplantae; phylum Streptophyta; class Magnoliopsida; order Ericales; family Theaceae; genus Camellia; species Camellia sinensis. Next base: position 46,831,988 of record NC_138964.1, read on the forward strand.
CTTTCCGTTGCCGCGACGGTGCAGAGCAATTCAGACTAGGGGCAACTTTCTGTTGCCATGCAGTGCCGCGGTATTCTTCAAACTAGGGGCAACTTTCCAGTTGCAGGGATCTGGGGTTGTGCATCTTAGTGACAGATCTTCGGCGTGTCCAGTTCTGATCCATATCGAAAATGGTTTTGAAAAGTTTTAATAAAAGTTGACTTTGTTCAAATTAATCTCTTTACAACTAAGACCATTTTTGGACCAAAGCGGAAAATTTTCAGTACCACAACCTTCAATTTCATTGATTTCAAAACAGAGTTCTCCTGCTCTTGCATACAATCGAAGTTGCTTTTTATTACATTCATAAAGAAAACTTGAAAGTACTAATAAAGCAATAAATCCGGGACATACTCAAGTCAAGTATCTCTCCGCCCCCTCCCAGAGCTGGTCGAAGCCTCTGACGCCAAGCTAGGCCCAACCTGTGCCTCCTCGTTGAGCCAATCCAAGCACTCATCAGACAAAATGCAATTGAAAGTGGGAGCAGGAGCCAGGAGCTCTCTAGTCCTCCATGCTGTGGCATATCAGGCAAGTTGTGCACCTCGGACCGGGAAAGCAGCTGGGTACTCAATCCCCTCTGGTGGGCAGATCTGATCATGACCGAACTGGCGCAAGAACCGGAATGGAAAGTAGAATACACAGTGGGTTAGACCAATCAACTGGATCCCGATCAGCCGGGACATGCTATAGCTCATTGCCGGGAGATTGAGCCAAGGACAACGCCAAGCAATGCGATCTGCGGACAAATTGCACATCCAGTCAAACCACCATCTTTCATCAGGGGCATCGACTAGGCGCTGTCGAAAGAAATAGCCTCGAGCCGAGTAGGCCGGGCAAGAGTCCACAACCTGCAATTTGTCTATTAACCAACCTGGGGAGGGATGAAAAATGAGAGAATAAAGAATAGAGAGGTGTACGATGAGAGAAAAGTAAGACAAGGGTTTTGTGAGAAAAATCGAGCCTGAAGGCCGAGTGATGTGAGCAAATACATATGCGAGATTGGGTGGGAAACATTACCTGCACCAGCAGTGGACTCCCAGCAAATCTAGTCGTCTCCCGGCGATAGACAGAATCCAAGCCCATCAGCGTCTCAGCCAAGGTCATGGCGATGCAGCTCTTTCCTTCTCTCAAGCCTTGAGCAATTTCAATCAGATGAATGCTAGGTCCGCCAAAGCCTAAGGAAAGCAGAAAATGAGACAGCAAGCACAAGCAAAGGGCGTGTTGCCGGAAACCTTGCCAATAATGGTTGTTGCGGTCACCAGCGTCAAAAAAGCGATGGATCAAACCAAGGATATCCAGTTCCCCATTACAGATCAGAGACCGAACATCATGCGCGGTGAGTCCACATATCCGCCCTAAAGCCTGCGCATGGCCAAAGCGGAGCTGGGGCAAGATCTCTTCATAGCATACAGACTCCATCAAAACCTGAAAATCTTCAAAAGTTGGACATACCTCTTGACCGCCGAAGCTAAAGACATGTGTCACTGGGTTCCAAAACCTCGCCGCGGCATGGAGGAAAGGGAGATGTAGCGGAGTGCGGCTCAGCGTGAATAGTGCATTCAAGCCAAAACCCCGGAAGTTTAACTTTTCCGAGCCATCTAGAGAAGCAACCCAAGCTGTGAGATTTTCAACGAGAAACGCCTCCATTTTTGTGCAAAACTAAGATGAATTGAATCAAAGCACGGAGCTAAGGCTTTTAAAGGGGGAAAAACACTATTCAGAGGGACAAGTGTCAAAAATTGGGCGGCTGCAGGGTTAAGTGGCCGGCCGGCCACGTTTTCTGGCAGGCCGGCCACTTCTTGTTACAAAAATGGCCGGTGGCCCTCTCTCTCCAAAAAAACTGGCCGGCCGGCTGCCAAAAGTGGCCGGCCATGCTCCAGTGTATGCCTTTGGCCCTGTTTTACCCTCCGAGGGAAAGTTTCAAGCATTTCCATGCAACGGATGTGCCGAAGGCCTCTATTTCCCTCTGTTTTGGATGCGTTCCGTTGCCCAGATCGTCCGAAGTACACTTTGTTAAGTCTTGTTTATCGAGTTGTTGTTTTGCTTATCGAGTTGTTGTTTTGCTTATCGAGTTGTTGTTTTGATTATCGAGTTGTCGTTTTGCTTATCGAGTTGTTTGTCGAGCTGTCGTATTTCGTGTTTTTGAGTTGTTACTCTTTGTTTAAGCTTTTTTGTTTAAGTCTTGTTTATCGAATTGTCAACATTATTGCATTTTGTTTATCGAGTTGTAAACTTGCTAGGGTTCTGTTATATCTTAGTAAGTTGAGTTGCTTAGTTTGTTGCGTCGGTTCACTACCTGACTTGGTGATTACACAATGCACATTCCCATTCAATTTCATTTTGTGCAAAATAAAATGATGCGATACGATGCTAAAAGTTTAAAATACAAACACCTTTTCAAAAGCTATTTCATTCCATCATGTTTTACAACAAACAAAGGTATAAGTTTTACAGAAAATAAAACTGCCTGATAATGTGCAAAGTGCTACAAACTACTAGCAAAAAGGAAAATAAAGCAGGAAACAGCAGCATCAATGCCCTCGGGAGCGGGAATGAGTGGCCCTCCTCATCCTCTTCTGCGGGACAACCTCTACACCACCATCATCATCCGGGTCAGAGCTGTCGTCCTCAGGATCCCCCTCAGCCTCGCCTCCACTCCCGGAACCAAGACCGGAGTCCCCCTCCTCAGCAAATGTCTCTGACTGACGGTCTGTAACCTCCTCCTCCTCCTCCTCATCGGGCTCCGCCTCTATAACATGTGCCCTGCGTCTACGAGAGGACCCTCCTCGAGCTCCTCGGAAAGGCCTGGATGGCCCAGCTCTGTGAAAAGGCCTGGATGGCCCAGCTCCCCGAGAAGGCCCAGGTGGCCCGGCCCGCGGCTGAGCATATACCGGAGGCATCTGAGAACAAAGAATTCAAAGTAAATACATCAGTCCAAATATGTACATCAGATGCAGATGCAAGCAAAAACTACATGAAGTGGGTGCATGTAAACACAGTGTACAAGTGAGGTGTGTGTCAGACGTGCTCTACACAAATAGCCTATCAATGCAGTAGAAATTAGCATGTCATCAGAAGTATGATAAATGCCAGAAAACTAAAGGGTACCTGGAAGCCCATGATAGACAACTGTGCCTCCCTCCGATCACCTCCTCCATGTACTCTCTGGGTGGCTGCAAATACAAGCTCAAATCATCAACGAATAAAGGAGTGTAAGCATTTGAATGATAGATGAAAAGCAGTAGAACATACCAGCGGTGAGTCGGGATCAATGACATATCGATGACCGGGCATCGGAGGCTCAATCGGGATCGGAATCGGAAAGGTAGTCCCAAACTGCCACCCCATCAACTCAGTCGGCATATCCGGCCACCCAGGATGAGGAAGAGTCGGAGGAATCGGAGGAACCGATCTACCCCCACCTCTCGATGTACCAGCCCTACTAGTGGAAGGAGCGTCTGTAGCCCGAGCCTGGGCCTGACTTGAAGATGGTGCACCAACAGGTCTCAGCGACGGAGTACGGACTCCCGTCAATGGAGGCATCAGATATGTGTGGCGATAAGTGGCATAGTCCCCATCCTCGAGATGTAGCAAAGCATCAGTGCCCAACATAGCTCCAGTAACATCTTGGGAAGAGAACCTATCAGCAGTCCGCATACTGACTGGGGGTGCTGCAGGAGGGTCCTGAGAAGTGTACCCCCATACCTAACGCAAAAAGCATTCCCCTAGAAACCATGCTCTACCAACCGGTCCTTCGAGCAGGATCCTGTACTGGGAGGTGCCCGATCCTCCGGCATACTGAAATCGGAGACCATCACCCAAGGGTGCCCAAGGCTACCCTGTAATCTGCGGATAACAAGTGCATAAACCAATCAGAAATCGAGAATATGCGGGGCAAATCAAAGATGAAAATGGAAGGGACTGAGTTTTTGAAATACCTCCGTCGTTCGCACAGAGTCAAAATACTGCCGTAGATAAAAGAGAGTCTCTCGGGGTCTCGGCCGGTGCTGGCCCTCGAACACCAGTGAGTACGGGGTCATGAGGGGCCCTGCCACCACCAACTCTGGGGCTAACGTCAGGAAATATACGTAGACCCATAACTGAGAAAAGCAGTGCAGAATGTAAATGCAAAGTGCTGAGGGCAAAATACAGACTGTAAAGTGTGTTGTGTGTGCAATGTACAAGTAATGAGGAGCAGAAATGTAAATCAAGAGGACAGAAAGTACCTCCCAGGCTCTCCAATAACCGCCAAGTAAGTCTCTCTGCCAGCGGGAGGTCGCGCTCATGTAGCAGTAAAGGGTAGCCAGGCCAGCGCCACCCCAGTTGTACCGACCGACCTGTGATAGGTCAACCAGAGCGCTCAACAGATACAGCCCAACCGTGTTCCCTCTATCGGCGAACAGAGTAGTCCCGAAGAGGAACATAAGAAAACCACGGGCATACTGCTCTGCCTCCTCAGGAGTCCCGGGCTCCATCTCCCCCCTCCGAAAATGGGAAGAGAACCAGGTGTATCGGACTCTCCCGGAAGCTCTGTCAACAGGCGGGCGGGCCCCCAGCAAATGTATCCAAGCGACCTCCCATTCGCCCATGTCCTCGTCATAAGGAATGGGCCAACCTCCTATGTCCAGGCCAGTCAATACAGCAAAATCCAGCGGGGCCATAGTCAAATCCCCAATGGCGGAAAAATGAAAGGAGTTGGTGGTGTCCCACCATCTCTCCACCAAAGCTGCCATCAGTGTCCTCCTGGCAGGACAACGCGATAACCCAATGCAGAAGGCCCCGAACCCCGCCAGATCTACTAAATCCCGGACAGCCTCCGGGAGCTCAACATACCAATCTCTCGCAGCGGTGGAGCCATATCCCCGCAAAGTGCGAGAACCAACCTGCATTCAGAATGAATACATGTGTCAGTATGAAATGAATGAGCTGTATGCCAATGAAATGAATAAGCTGTTGTAGACACCCCATTTTTGACCGACATTAAAACTCAAACGTCACCGATTGAGCGCTTGGTGATGTTGCATATCGTGCTCGTTCAGAAGCCTTAGAGTCGCGACCGTGAGCCCTGCCTCCGAATTTCTGAACCCTATTCTGTACCTTGCCTCGGTTTGCGAACCAGACTCGGTTTTCTCTGTTTCTTTTCCTGAGGGGAGGGAGAGGTCCCGTAGACCATCTCTCAGCGGCCGTGGGCTACATTTTGTGGCCGTAGGCCATTTTGCCCATTTCGGAGCCCGGTTTCCGGTTTTTCGGGACCGTTGGCCGTGTGCCTCGGTTCGGGACCGCTTAACCATCTCCGTTTGCTTTGATTTTTGGCATACATCTTATTTGCTCCCTTTTGAGGGACACTGAGGTCTGGGAGACCCACTTCGTGGCCGAATGCCACTTTCGTTGTTTAACAGGCAGTTTTCGGGGCCCCGAACTGAGCGTTCTGGCACCCGAGTATTCGTTTTGCATCGATTTTCGTTCATTTTTGGCAGGTACCTCTGTTTTATCACCAGGAAGGCCGTAGAAGGGTGGGAGGCCAGCAATTGTTTCAGCAACCAGTTATATTCCTCCGGCGCCCTCCGACGCCCGTTTTTCTCACTTCCGAGCCAATGTTGAACAACCTTGGGCCATTTTCTTGAACTTTTAACCACATATTTGTGTTGTACACACATGGGAGGACACTAAAAGTTGGTGGCTGGCCAGTAATTCCACCTGACCCTTTTGAACCCTTCCTAAAAATAGCTTGTTTTCTCTCCTGTTTCACTGTTTCCAATTTTGAACCACAGGGTTGGGTTGAGGGCACATGGGAGGACACCTATTTGTGGTGGCCGGCCAGAAAATCTTCTTGACCTTTTTGACCCCTAGCCGGCCGGCCATGGGGGGTGGCCGGCCGGCCATAATCCTTACAGTGTGTACTTTACAGCTGTATAACTGTTGTCCCCCAAAAATATCTACATCCGGGGGACAGCCTTTGGGGAAAAGACTTGGTCCTTTTCCCCCACTCTTTCCCTCCATGCTCCCCCTCTCCTTGGTCTATATAACCAGCCTCCAACATTGGTCTTAGGGGTTGGAAGAATTTTCCTTCAAGCTTTGCATTATATCTCCCTCCATCTCTCTCTTTCAAGGAAGAACATCCAAGTTTTACCACCCTTTCTTCATCACCACCTAGCATCACCACCACTACTCCATTTCCAGCAGCTTGGGGAGCTTTCCAGCAGCTAGGAGGCATCACTTCTCAAGCCAAGAAGCAACCAAAGACTTGTCTTCAAGGGTGAGTAACATTTCCCCCTTTTTTGGTCCATTTCTTGTATCATTTATAAGCCATATATGCTTGCTGTTTTAAGCTCCGGCCCTAACTGAAAGTGGCCTTCTTTTGAGCTCTTTTTCACTTTTTCTTAAGGGCCTCTCACTGTTTGAGGTCCCCATCTTGCACTTTCTTCATTATCCCTCTTGTATGCCATAATCTTGCATAGTATTTTTGGCCTATATGTGATCTGTTTTGGAGCATGATGTAAACTGTAGATAGGCTTATTTTGAGCCCCTCTTCAACATTGAAGAAGGGCTCATCACTGTTTGGGACCTCCATATGCCACTTGTCATTATACCTCTCTTTGGTCCCCATTTTTGCATGATTTATTAGCCTATTGTGCTTCCTTTTTTGGACGATTTTCAGAACTAAAAAAGGTCTTATTTTGGCCTTCTCTTAATTTTTCATTGAGGGTCTTTCATGGTTTGAGGCATATTTTATACACTTTGTGTTATATCTCTCTTTTGGTCCCCATTTTTGCATGATTTATTAGCCTACTATGCTTCTGTTTTTGGGCGATTTTCAGAACTGGAAACAGTCTTATTTTGGCCTCCTCTTCATGTTTCGTTGAGGGTATTTCACTGTTTGAGGCACCATTTATATACTTTGTGTTATATCTCTCTTTTTGGCCATATCTTGCATGATATTTTTGGCTTGTGTGCTTACTGTTTTGGGTCCGGCCATCAACTGTTAAGTGTATTAATTTTAGCCCCTCTTCAATGTTGTTGAAGGGCCCCTTTGTGTTTAAGGCCAGCAACCTCCACTTGCTTCTTTGGCCACCTTTTGGCCCATTTCTTGCATGAGAGCTTAGCCATACCTGCTTTTGTTTTTGGACGATTTTCAGAACTGTAAAAGATCATGTTTTGGGCCCCTCTTCAACTTTGTTGAAGGGCCTTAATCTGTTTGAGGGCAGCAGCTGTGAGTTGCTTCTTTATCTCACATTTAGGGCCATTTTTGTATGCTAGTTTTGCCCTGCTTCTGTTTGCTGTTTGGCCATGCTTTGAACTGTAAAAATGCTTATTTTGGGGCTGCCTTCCTTCTGTCTTTTCATTCCGTGTACCAATTATGCATGCTTTTTATAGCTGTAAGCCATTTCATGTACCTAGCTTTGCATTTCGGGAGAAATTCCATGCATCGGGTGTCATTTCGCCTTGTTTCGGGACTGTTTTCCCCCTCATTTTGCTACTGATTTTTGCATATTTACATGTCATATTCCATGTCTTTGCCATGTCTCATTAGAGTGGCATTTCGGTGCCTGAGAGTCGGTCCTCGGTTTGCGTGCACGCATGCACGCATTTCGAGTTGTCTTGTTTTCATCTAATGGCCTCCTATGTGAGTGTGGCTGAGGCTCTCTCATGTTGGTGTAAGCCCATTATTTCATTACGTATGCCATTTCATCCATAGCATTGTGTATGCCCGGTTGTATATTACCTCGTGTAGCGTGTATGCCATTCCATGACATTGTGTATGTTAGGATTGTATCTTCGTTGCATTTCATGCATGTCATGCATATTGCATCGTGTTCGGGATAGGAGTTAGCCTGGGCACGGGAAACGAGGTGCATTTCATACTCCGAGTGACGGAACGTGCCTCAATTCCCCAGTCACCGACACTCCGGATCATCCATGATGGATTTAGGTCTTGTTGTGTTTTCATGTGCATTCATTTCATATTAAATTGTGCAATTCGACTCCTCGGCCATCATGCCTCGATATGCGTGATTGGTGGCACGAGGATCGAGGCATGCATACATCTGTGAAAATACATTGCTATGCCCCTTTCCTGCTCTCTGTTGCAGCAAATCAAGAATCAGCTGTCTTCCGAGGCTTGGCACGCATTTCAAGAACAGGTGCAAACAGAGGCTAATTGGAGCATCGTCATGGATTTCCACGCAAGGCAGCCTAAACATGCATCATTCATCAGAAGCGAGGCAGTCCCTGGCTTGCACGCCAGTTTTACAGCTTTCTTAGTTACTTTGTAAATTAATTAGGAATTTGTACATTATTCGGACTGTACTATTTGGACTGTACTATTCTTTTATTCGGGACTGTAATTATTTATTTGGGACTGTATATTTATTCGAACCCTCTGCGCGAGGGCATAATTGTAATAAGTGTGCGTGTGTGCTGTATGTCTTCCAACCCCACGTCTTTCTCCCTTTTATTTACCTGCTTATGATGGTTAGATTATGGCATATTTCAATTAGCATACAGTATGATAACATGTTTGCATTCATTCATCTGTTTTGCATGCACCGGGCTCGGCGCATCATACTAACTGCATTGTATTTTCAATTCCAAATTGAATACATGTAGTTGTAGCATTCCATATGCCATGTTTAGAATAGCCGAGCCTGCTATAGTTGCATTTTTGCATGTGTTGCATTAGGCATTTCTGTATACTTAGGATCATGCATGATTTCTAATATAGTTTCTATTTTGGCTTGGAGTACTCGGTAAGTTCTATGCTTTAGCATCCTTGCATGCGTGTGAGTGACTGCCATGAATAGCATTCTTACCATGAGGCTATATGCTTATGTGATATAACTGCCTGAATGCCTGTGGGTGAAGGTTGGGTTACTTGGATTGGACTAAATCATCAACTGTTTGTTTTAAGCCCACTAGATAGTGGCAAAACCATCTTTTCTAAGCCCACCCGAGGGTGGCAAAATCTGCATTCTAAGCCTACTTGCGAGTAGCAAACCATCTTTCAAACAAACAAACATGAAATGTTTTGTTCCAATTCAGGCGATCCAGTCTATACTTGTATGCTGTGCGCATCACATAGTAACCTAGGCTAATAACCAGAATAAGAACATACAATGTTTTCAAAAATAGATATCATGGTTAGTAGAGGCCGGTCTCTGACCGGGCCAGCGGGGGTGCTCACGAAGTGACCTTCCCCAATCGTACCCAAGTTCCCGAGCTGAGGCAACTTTGGTGATGACGGACACGTGGCCTTTGGCACCGAGTCAGGGTTTCTTAAATTTCCCAAAATAAAATATTTAGGTGGCGACTCTGTATCTGGCAAAGCAGTCCATGTTTGGCACTTCTTTCAAAATCTATTCTCTCAAAACGATTTGCCGGATTTGGACTCTTTGGTTCAGATTTAGAACCGTGACAAATTTGAGAGTCCTGAGCTGTAGTGACCCCAAAATGAACGGAACGGGACTCACCCTCCCGGGAGCATTCGGGGACGTCTACAGCTGTGTGCAAGTAAATAGGCTGCGTGCGAAGAAAAGTAAGCGAACTGTGTGTTCTACTCTCAATCAGTGTGGGCTGTGTGTTCAACTTCAACTTGGGCTGCGTGTTCAGAAAATCAGAGTTAGGGCTGTGTGTTCTACTCTCAATCAGTGTGGGCTGTGTGTTCACCTTCAACTTGGGCTGCGTGTTCAGAAAATCAGAGTTTGGGCTGTGTGTTCTACTCTCAATTAGTGTGGGCTGTGTGTTCACCTTCGACTCGGGCTGCGTGTTCAGAAAATCAGTCTGGGCTGTGTTCAGAAAATCAGTCTGAGCTGTGTGTTCAGAAAATCAGTGTTTGGGTTGTGTGTTCTACTCTCAATCAGTGTGGGCTGTGTGTTCACCTTCAACTTGGGCTGCGTGTTCAGAAAATCAGAGTTTGGGCTGTGTGTTCTATTCTCAATCAGTGTGGGCCATGTGTTCACCTTCAACTTGAGCTGCGTGTTCAGAAAATCGGAGTTAGGGCTGTGTGTTCTACTCTACATCAGTGTGGGCTGCGTGTTCACCTTCAATTTGGGCTGTGTGTTCAGAATATCAGTGTGGGTTGCGTGTTCACCTTCAATTTGGGCTGTGTGTTCAGAATATCAGTGTGGGCTACGTGTTCACCTTCAATTTGGGCTGTGTGTTCAGAAAATCAATTTGAGCTGTGTGTTCAGAAAAGTAGTGTTTGGGCTGCCTGTTTAACTCTCAATCAGTCTGGACTGTGTGTTCAGAAAATCAGTGTGTTGGGCTGCGTGTTCAACCCTCAACCGATGTGTGCCGTGTGTTCACAATCAATTTATGGGCTGAGTGCTCAGGAATTCTAATGATGAGACCGTGTGTCCAAAACGCAAGCAGAATGCAAGAAAAATTCGTAATACGTTACAGAAAAGGTAGGAATGAAGTAAATACCTCTCGTGCCTCGTGGGAGAAATGATACTCAGGCTCCCGCAGAAGGAGATCCCCGGGTGCTCGCTCGTCAAAATCAGTAAAGTGACGAAAAATGGCCCGGGGAAGAACATGTGCCGGCGGGGCATACCTCTCGGGAATAAAGGGTCAAACCTTCGGATGCAAAGTCATGACATCAAAATCATCCCCGGCACCCGAAGAGCCTCCACCATGAGGAAAGTTACCCGTCATTTCGAAAAATCTGCAAAAGAAGCAAAAATGGGCAAAAATGAACCAAAATTGGAAAAAGTCAACAAAAGTCAACCCTCGGGAAGTGAAAAAGTCAACAAAAGTCAACTCCCGAGAAAATCTTCCAAATATTGAGACAAACTCACCTCAAGTGGCGAAAATGAGAAAAGAAGCCCCGAAATCAAAATTTAATCGGTTCAAAGTGCTTGAAACTGAATGTTTTCGCGAAAACAACTTGCGTGGGGCGTTGGAAAACGCGTATAGAGCTCAGATCTGAGGGAGAAAATGGTTTGGGAAGCAAGAGGAGAAGATTTCGTGGCTGAGGTTATGAGCTCAAAGTGTTTGGGTGAGAGAATATAAAGAAAACAAGGTGAAAAGACCAATTTGCCCGCGGATTTGGGCAGGTGGCCGGCCGGCCACCTTTTCTGGCTGGCCGGCCATTCTCTTTTTGAAAAGTGGCCGGTGGCCTCCCCTTGGGAAAATAACTGGCCAGTGGTATCCCCCACATGCTCACCTAGCTCTCTGCAAATTTTGAGGAAGATCGGAGTTCCCGGGACCTGAAAAAGTTCAAGAAAAGTGCACTTTCTGTCGCGAAATTGCTCCGCCGGAACTTCAGCTTCAAGTTCTGACATGTGTCTTATCATTATTCATCGAAATCAAAATGTATCCTTTTTGAATGTGTTGTAGCCTTTCCAGGAAGTGAATCGGAGGCCGTGATCGAGTCGCCTTCGCCGAAACACGCGTTTCCTTGCTCATTATTTCGTAACAAACGGGCACCTTGATTTATGCTCGTTTCGCACTATCATGTACATAACTTGCATTCTCATGAGCATACTTGCATTATTATGCACATTTCTTGATATTGCCATACCTCTGTGCTTGAGCATGCGTTGTCACGCACATTCCTTTCTCGCATCGCGATGCATTCACTCGCCGGCACTGCGTGTGTCAAACTTTCGGAATCACATTGAATATATGTTGTTAGCATATTGTGCTTGTTGAATTTCTCTCTTTTGCAGACATGATATTGTATGTACGGTTCATTTGAGACTGGTGCGACCAGACGAATCGCGCAGGTATCGTATCTTCTCCGTGTGAGACGCGACGAGAATTGAACAATTCTCCGCATTCTTAACTGCATGAAATGTAGTTGTTGCTTTGCATTCTTGCTTAAAACTGTTGCATCTATTTGCGAATACTTGCTTCATTACAGCTTGCTGCATTTGCATGATCATTGAGTTACCTCCAGCTCTGTGCATATCGCTTTGCATTTTGCCCCCTTGCCTGCGGGTATGCCTACGGGTACATCTCTGTTTATCTTGTACGTTTGTCTAAGTCTTCGGCCTTATCAAAAATGGGTCATCTCTGGGCTTTGACATTCACTCCCGTCACTTGTGACTTCCGAGTTCTGTCAAAGAGGGGCAACTGTAGACACCCCATTTTTGACCGACCTTAAAACTCAGACGTCACCGATTGAGTGCGTGGTGATGTTGCGTTTTGTGCTCGTTCAGAAGTCTCAGAGTCGCGGCCGTGAGCCCTGCCTCCGGATTTCCGAACCCTCTTCTGTGCCTTGCCTCAGTTTGCGAACCAGACTCGGTTTTCTCTGTTTCTTTTCCTGAGGGGAGGGAGAGGTCCCGTAGACCATCTCTCAGTGGCCGTGGGCTACATTTTGTGACTGTAGGCCATTTTGCCCATTTCGGAACCCGGTTCCCGATTTTTTGGAGCCGTCAGGCCGTATGGCCCGGTTCGGGACCGCCTAACTATCTCTGATTGCCCCGGTTTTTGGCATACATCTTATTTACTCCCTTTTGAGGGACACTGAGGTCTGAGAGACCCACTTCGTGGTCGAATGCCACTTTCGGTGCTTAACAGGCAGTTTTTAGGGCCCCGAACTGCGCATTCTGGCCCCCGAACATTCGTTTTGCATCGGTTTTCGTTCATTTTTGGCAGGTACCTCTGTTTCATCACCAGGAAGCCCGTAGAAGGGTGGGAGGCCAGCAATTGTTTCAGCAACCAGTTATATTCCTCCGGCGCCCTCCAACGCCCGTTTTTCTCACTTCCAAGCCAATGTTGACCACCCTAGGGTCACTTTCTTCAATCCTAACCCCCATATTTGTGTTGTACACACATGGGAGGACACCAAAAGTTGGTGGCCAGCCAGTAATTCCACCTGACCCTTTTGAACCCTTCCTAAAAATGGCTTGTTCTCTCTCCTGGTTCACTGTTGTCAATTTTTGACCACAGGGTTGTGTTGAGGGCATCTAGGAGGACACCAATTTGTAGTGGCCGGCCATTAATTCACCTTGGCCCTTTTGACCCCTGGCCGGCCGGCCATGGGGAGTGGCCGGCCGACCACCTGCAGCTCCAAAACCTGGCCGGCCTTGATCCTTGCACCCTGCTTAGTTCAAAACTGACCTCTTTGACCCCCCAGATTTTGTATCCGGGAGGCCAAATTTTGGGGGGGAAACTTGAATGTTTTCCCCCTCTTTTTCCCCTCCTTTTGCCTATATAACAGAGCATCCAGTTCTGGTTTGGGGTTGACAAAAAATTGCTTAGGGGCTCTTGCATGCATATCTCGCTCTATCTCTCTCATTTCCTTCAAAAAACACCCAAATCCTACCCCATTTTCACACCATCACCTAGCACCACTCCACTACTTCCATTTACAGCAGCTTGGAGGTCTTCTCAGAGGCTAGGAGGCAGCAAATTTGGTCCAAGAAGTTGTTAAAGACTGGTCTACAAGGGTAAGCACCCTTTCCCCTCTTTTTGGCTCTTTTTTTTGTATCTTGTTTTTAGTTATTTTGCTTACTGTTTTGAGCTCCGACCAAAACTGAAAGTACCCTTTATTTGAGCTCTATTTCATGATTCATTAAGGGAATTTTGTTATTTGAGGTCCCCATCTTGCACTTGCTTCATTACCCCTTTATATGCCATAATCTTGCATAGTATTTTTGGCCTATGTGTGATCTGTTTTGGAGCATGATGTAAACTGTAGGTAGGCTTATTTTGAGCCCTTCTTCAACATTGTTAAAGGGCTCATTGCTGTTTGAGGCTTCTATCTTCCACTTTCCTTTATATCTCCATTTTGGCTCCATTTCTGCATGATTTGTTAGCCTATTGTGCTTCTGTTTTTAGGCTCTTTTCAGAACTGAAAACAGTCTTATTTTGACCCATTATTCATGTTTCATTAAGGGTCTTTAGCTGTTTGATGAATGCTTTGTATACTTTGTGTTTTCACCTCTTTTGGGCCCTACCTTGCATGGCATTTTGAGCATACTTGTATATTGTTTTGGGGGTTGCCATAAACTGTAAGTAGTCATATTTTTTGTCCCTCTTCAGTGTTGTAGAAGAGTCTTTTTCTGTTTGGGCTTTGCATCTACCACTTGCTTCATTGCCTCCCTTGCGGAGCTATTTTTGTATGATAATTTAGTCCCACTTGTGCTTACTGTTTGGCCATGCTTTGAACTGTAAAAATGCTTATTTTGGGGCTGCCTTGCTTCTGTATTTTCATTCCATGTACCAATTATGCATGCTTTGTATAGCTGTAAGCCATTTCATGTACCTAGTTTTGCATTTCGGGAGAAATTCCATGCATCGGGTGTCATTTCGCCTTGTTTCGGGGCTGTTTTTCCTCTCATTTTGCTACTGATTTTTGCATGTTTGCATATCATATTCCATGTCTTTGACATGTCTCATTAGAGTGGCATTTCGGTGCCTGAGGGTCGGTCCTTGGTTTGCGTGCACGCGTGCACGTATTTCAAGTTGTCTTGTTTTCATCTGATGGCCTCCTATGTGAGTGTGGCTGAGGTCCACTTGTGTTGGTGTAAGTCCATATTGCATTGTGTATGCCATTTCATTTCATAGCATTGTGTATGCCATGTTACCTTGTGCATCGTGTATGCCATGTTACCTCGTGCATCGTGTAAGCCATTTCATAGCATCGTGTATGTTAGGTTGTATCTTAGTTGCATTTCATGCATATCATGCATATTGCATCGTGTTCGGGATAGGAATTAGCCTGGGCACGGGAAACGAGGTACGTTCCGTACTCCGAGTGACAGAACGTGTCTCAATTCCCCAGTCACCGACACTCCGGATTATCCATGATGGAGTTAGGTTTTGTTGTATTTTCATATGCATTCATTTCATATTGAGTTGTGCAATTCGACTCATCGGCCATCATGCATCGATATGCGTGATTGGTGGCACGAGAATCGAGACATGCATACATTTGTGAAAATACATTGCCATGCCCCTTTCCTGCTCTCTGTTGCAGCAAAATGAAGAATCAGTAACTTTTCGGAGCTTGGCACGCATTTCAAGAATAGGTGCAAACAGAGGCTAATTGGGGCATCGTCACGGATTTCCGCGCAAAGGCAACCCGGGCGTGCATCATTCATCATCCAGAATGGAATCAAGGCAGTCCCTGACTTGTATTCCAGTTTATTTATTTTCTTAGTTAATTTATTAATTAATTAGGAATTTGTACATTATTTGGACTGTAATATTTGGACTGTACTATTCTTTCATTTGGGACTGTATTATTTATTCGGACCCTCTGTGCGAGGGCATAATTGTAATAAGTGTGCGTGTGTGTGTTGTATGTCTTCCAACCCCACGTCTTTCTCCCTTTTATTTATCCGCTTATGATGGTTAGATTAGGGCATGTTTTAATTAGCATACAGTATGATAGCATGTTTGCATTCATTCATCTGTTTTGCATGCACCGGGCTCGGCGCATCATACCAACTGCATTGTATTTCAATTTCAAAATTGAATACTTGTTAGCTGTTGCATCTCATATGCCATGTTTAGAATAGCCGAGCCTGCTATAGTTGCATTTTGCATGTGTTGCATTAGGCATTTCTGTATAATTAGGATCATGCATGGATTTCTAATTAGCTTCTTTTTTGGCTTACAGTACTCGGTGAGTTTTATGCTTTAGCATCCTTGCATGTGTGTGAGTGACTGCCATGAATAGCATGCTTACCATGAGATTATTTGCTTATGTGATATAACTGCCTGAATGCTTGTGGGTAAAGGTTGGGTTATCTGGATTGGAACAAATCATTGACTGTGAGTTTTAAGCCCACTAGATAGTGGCAAAATCATCTTTTCTAAGTCCACCTGAGGGTGGCAAAATCTGCATTTTAAGCCTACTTGCGAGTAGTAAACCATCTATCAAAAACAAACATGAAATGTTTTGTTCCAATTCAGGCGACCCAGTCTATACTTGTATGTTGTGCGCATCACATAGTAATCTAGGCTAATAACCGGAATAAGAACACACAATGTTTTCAAAACTTGATATCATAGTTAGTAGAGGCCGATCTTTGATCGGGCGAGCGGGGGTGCTCACGAAGTGACCTTCCCCAATCGTACCTAAGTTCCCGAGCCGAGGCAACTTTGGTGATGACGGACACCTGGCCTTAGGCAAACGAGTCAGGGTTTCCTAAATTTCCCAAAAAAAAAATATTTAGGTGGCGACTCTGTATCTAGCAAAGCAGTCCATATTTGGTACTTCTTTCAAAAATCTGTTTTCTCAAAACGATTTGCCGAATTTGGACTCTTTGGTTCAAACTTAGAACCGTGACAATTTGAGAGTCCTGAGCTGTAGTGACCCCAAATGAACAGAACGGGAGCTCGTTCCTCCCGGGGCGTTCGGGGACGTCTACACAAACAGAGGCAAACCGGGACATCACAAGGAATTTTCCGACAAAGGCAACCGGAGCATGCATCATTCATCATCCGGAGCAGATTTGAGGCAGTCCTTGGCTTGCATGCCAATTTATTGCTTTCCTAATTTAATTTGTTAATTAATTAGGGTTTTGTACATATTTGGGCTATGATTATTCATTTGGAACTGTATATTATTTATTCGGACCCTCTGCACGAGGGCAATGTTGTAATAAGTGTGCGTGTGTGCGATATATGTCTTCCAACCCCACGTCTTTTTCCCTTTTATTTACCCGCTTATGATGGTTAGATTAGGGTGTAGACACCCCATTTTTGACCGACCTTAAGACTCAGACGTCACCGATTGAGCGCTTGGTGATATTACATAATGTGCTCGTTCAGAAGTTTCAGAGTCGCGGCCGTGAGCCCTGCCTCCGGACTTCCGAACCCTCTTTTGTGCTTTGCCTCGGTTTGCAAACCAGGCTCGGTTTTCGCTGTTTCTTTTCCTGAGGGGAGGCAGAGGTCCCGTAGACCATCTCTCAATGTCCGTAGGCTACATTTCGTGGCCGTAGGCCATTTTGCCCATTTCGGAGTCCGGTTTCCGGTTTTTCAGAATCGTTGGCCGTGTGCCTCGGTTCGGGACCGCCTAACCATCTCCGTTTGCCCCGATTTTTGGCATACCTCCTATTTACTCCCTTTTGAGGGACACTGGGGTCTGAGAAACCCACTTCGTGGCCGAATGCCACTTTCGGTGCTTAATAGCCCATTTTCGGGACCCCGAACTGCGCGTTTTGGCCCCCGAACATTCGTTTTGCAACGGTTTTCATTCATTTTTGGCAGGTACCTCTGTTTTATCACTGGGAAGGCCGTACAAGGGTGGGAGGCCAGTAATTGTTGTAGCAACCAGTTATATATCCTCCGACGTCCTCCGATGCCCGTTTTTCACACTTCCGGGCTAATGTTGAACACCTTGGGGCCACTTTCTTGAACTTTGGACCACATATTTGTGATGTACACACTTGGGAGGATCCTAAAAGTTAGTGGCCGGCCAGTAATGTTGCTTGACCCTTTCGAACCCCTCCTTCCAGGCTAATGTTGAACAGCCTAGACCCTTTTTCTTGAATTTTGAACCATAGGGTTGTGTTGTACACACATGGGAGGACCCTAAAAAGTGGTGGCCGGCCACTATTTCAACTTGACCCTTTTGACCCCTAGCCGGCCGGCTAGGGGAGGTGGTCGGCCGGCCACCTGGAGCTCCAAAAACCAGCCGGCCATGATCCTTACAACATCCACTTTACAGCTGTATAGCTGTTTCCCCCAGAAAATATCCCAATCTGGGGGATATTTTGTGGGGGAAAACTTGCCTAATTTTCCCCCACCTTTGCCCCTCCTCTACTCCCCCTTTTTTGTCCATATAATCAGCAGGCAACATAGAGTTAAGGGGTTAGAAAATTTGCTCTTCAAGCTTGTATACAAGAATCCCTCTTCATCTCTCTCATTTCCTTGAAAAACTTCCAAGTCCTACACCACCATTCCTTCTACACCACCACCCCCCACCCTTCCATCCTCCATTCCAGAAGATTGAAGGTGTTCTGCAAGGCCTAAGGAGCCACAAACTCAAGCCAAGAGGCAATCAAAGTCAAGTCTTCAAGGGTAAGTTCACTTTCCCTCTTTTCTAGCTTATTTTTGCAACATTTCTTAGCCTCTCTTTCTTGTATATTTGAGCTCCGACCAAAACTGAAAAGGTCATTTTTTTGAGCCCTTTTTCACTTTTTCTTAAGGGCTCAACCCTGTTTGAGCCCCCCATCTTGCACTTGCTTCAATGTCTTCCTTAAATGCCATTTTCTTGCATGCTTTGGCAGCCTATTGTGCTTCGGTTTTTGGCCTTTTTACAGTACTAAAAATAGTCTTATTTTGGTCCATTATTCATGTTTTATTAAGGACCTTTCATGGTTTGGGACCTCCATATGCTACTTCATGTTATATCCCTCCTTGGTCCCCTTTTCTTGCATGCTTTGGCAGCCCATTATGATTTCATTTTTGGGCGTTTTACAGAACTAAAAACAGGCTTATTTTGAGCCCCTCTTCAACATTGAAGAAGGGCTCAACACTGTTTGGGACCTCCATACTACACTTGCCTTTATATTCCCTCTTTGGTCCCCATTTTTGCATGTTTTGGCAGCCTATCATGCTTCAATTTTTGGCCTTTTTACAGTACTAAAAATAGTCTTATTTTGGCCCATTCTTCATATTTCATTAAGGGTCTTTGGCCGTTTGTGGAATATTTTGTATACTTTGTGTCATAGCCTCTTTTGAGCCTCATTTTGCATTGCATTTCTAGCATGTTTGTATACTGTTTTGGGGTTTTTACAGTTCTGTAAATGTGCATATTTTTGGTCCCTCTTCAATGTTGTAGAAGGGAATTTTTTAGTTTGGGCTGTGCATATACCACTTGCCTCTTTGGCCACCTTTTGGCCCATTTTCTTGCATAAGAGCTTAGCCATATCTATATTTGTTTTTGGGGTTTTTATAGTTCTGTAAATGTGCATATTTTTGGTCCCTCTTAAATGTTGTAGAAGGGAATTTTTCAGTTTGGGCTTTGCATATACCACTTGTTTCATTGCCCTCTCTTGGCCCCTATTTTTGCATGCCATTGTTGCCCTATCCTTGTCTGCTGTTTGGCCATGATTTGTACTGGAAAAATGCTTATTTTGAGGCTGCCTTGCTTCTGTCTTTTCATTCCATGTACCAATTATGCAGGCTTCGTATAGCTGTAGTTCATTCTATGCGCCTAATTTGCATTTCGGGAGAGATTCCATGCATCGGGTGTGTTTTTGCCTCATTTCGAGGCTGTTTTCCCCCACTTTTCATTGCTGAAAATCCATTAACATGTTTGCATGCCATTTTTGCCATATTGCATTGCATATGCCATTGCCTCGGTTTGCGTGCCCGTGTGCACGCATTTCGAGGCACTTCATTTTCATCTACCGGCCTCTTATGTGAGTGTGGCTAGGCTCTCTCATGTTAGTATAAGTCCATGTTACATTTTCCATGCCATTTTTGCCATATTGCATTGCATATGCCATTGCCTCGATTTGCGTGCCCGTGTGCACGCATTTCGAGGCACTTCATTTTCATCTACCGGCTTCTTATGTGAGTGTGGCTGAGGCTCTCCCATGTTAGTGTAAGCCCATATCATATTTCCATGTCATTTGCATTGCGTATGTCATTTTTTCGGTTTGCATGCCCGTGTGCACGCATTTCGAGGCATCTCATTTTCACAGCATAGTGCATACTAGATTGTATCTTAGATCGTATTCATGTATTTCCTCAGTTTGCGTGCTCGTGTGCACGCATTTTGAGGCATCTCATTTTCATAACATTGTGCATGCTAGGCTGTATCTCAGTCGCATTTCATGCATGTCATGCATATTGCATCGTGTTCTGGATAGGAGTTAGCCCGGGCACGGGAAACGAGGTGCATTTCGTACTCCGAGTGACGGAATGTATCTTAATTCCCCAGTCACCGACACTCCGGATTATCCATGATGGAGTTAGGTTTTGTTGTGTTTATACGTGCATTCATCCTACATTGAATTGTGCAATTCGACTCCTCGGCCATCATGCCTCGGTATGCATGATTGGTGGCACGAGGATCGAGGCATGCATATATTTGTGAAAATACATTGCTATGCCCCTTTCCTACTCTCTGTTGCAGCAAAATGAAGAATCAGCAACTTTTCGGAGCTTGGCACGCTTTCCAAGAATAACTGCTAAACAGAGGCTAATTGGGGCATCCCGGTGGATTTCCGCGCAAGACAACCCGGACATGCATCATCCATCAGAAGCAAGGCAGTCCCTGGCTTGCATGCCAGTTTTATTTATTTTCTTAGTTGATTTATTAATTAATTAGGAATTTGTATATTATTTGGACTGTAATATTTGGACTGTAATATTTTTTTATTCGGGACTGTATTATTTATTCGGACCCTCTGCGCGAGGGAAAAACTGTAATGAGTGTGCGTGTGTGTGTTGTATGTCTTCCAACCCCACGTCTTTCTCCCTTTTATTTATCCGCTTTTGATGGTTAGATTAGAGCATGTTTAAATTAGCATACAGTATGACAGCATGTTTGCATCATTCATCTGTATTGCATGCACCGAGCTCGGCGCATCATACTAACTGCATTGTATTTTTCAATTCTAAATTGAATACATGATAGTTGTAGCATCTCATATGCCATGTTTAGAATAGCCGAGCCTGCTATAGTTGCATTTTGCATGTGTTGCATTAGGCATTTCTGTATACTTAGGATTCATGCATGATTTCTAATGAGTTTCTATTTTGGCTTGGAGTACTCGGTAAGATTTATGCTTTAGCATCCTTGCATGCGTGTGAGTGACTGCCATGAATAGCATGCTTACCATGAGGCAATATGCTTATGTGATATAACTGCCCGAATGCCTGTGGGTGAAGGTTGGGTTACTTGAATTGGAATAAATCATCAACCATTTGTTTTAAGCCCACTAGATAGTGGCAAAACCATCTTTTCTAAGCCCACCCGAGGGTGGCAAAATCTGCATTTTTAGCCTACTTGCGAGTAGCAAACCATCTTTCAAACAAACAAACATGAAATGTTTTGTTCCAATTCAGGCGATCCAGTCTATACTTGTATGTTGTGCGCATCACATTGTAACCTAGGCTAATAACCGGAATAAGAACTCACAATGTTTTCAAAAATAGATATCATGGTTAGTAGAGGCCGATCTTTGATCGGGCGAGCGGGGGTGCTCACGAAGTGACCTTCCCCAATCGTACCCAAGTTCCCGAGCCGAGGCAACTTTGGTGATGACGGACACGTGGCCTTTGGCACCGAGTCAGGGTTTCCTAAATTTCCCAAAATAAAATATTTAGGTGGCGACTCTGTATCTGGCAAAGCAGTCCATGTTTGACACTTCTTTCAAAAATCTGTTTTCTCAAAACGATTTGCCGGATTTGGACTCTTTGGTTCAGATTTAGAACCGTGACTACGAATCGAGTCCGAGCTGTAGCGAGGTCCCCCGTGGGCTTGTTACAGTTTCTGGCAACTCTGCTGGGGATTTAGAGAACTTGACTCGAACTCGTGATATCTGTTTTTTTTTACTACACTTGTGTGATTCTTTGCATTGCATTTGCATTGGTGCGCCTAGGACACCGTGTTTGCCATCTGCTATTCCTGAACGGTTTGCCGGAGGCTTGTCTTGTCAAGGCATGACCATAAGGCTGACCGGTTGTGGGCTCTGCCAGTATGGGAACACAAACCCCGGTTTTACCGGGGCACCCTCTTTGACCATTCGACCTAGTGCATATTCGGATCCATAATGACCATTCCAAACTAGGACAGGTTGCTTACCCGTTTATAGGTTGTTTGAAACCGCTGTGTGCGTAGTGAAACCCTAGCTCCTGACAAAATAGGACAGGGAAACCCTACCCCAACATAGGGGTGTTTTGGCTCTCACTTATCTATTATGTGCTTTAGAGTGCGTCTCTACAGGAATGCATATATCAGTATATGAGTTTGGGCATCAGGCCTGCGGGCATCAGTTCAGTATTGTCAGTATCAGGCCTGCGGGCATCAATTCAGTACATGAGTTTGGGCATCAGGCCTGCGGGCATCAGTTCAGTACATGAGTTTGGGCATCAGGCCTGCGGGCATCAGTTCAGTAGTATGGGTATCAGGCCTGAGGGCATCAGCCAGTATTTGAGAATTAGTTATCTGCAGGTATCAGATTCTGTTTTAGGGGACAGTGATACAGGGATAATAATCAGTGTTTGAGGACAGTGTGTATTCAGCTTATTGACTGTGTGTTGTTATGCCCGGCTGTGTGTCATGCATTTTATTTTAAGCTGTTATGCTGTCCGTTTATCTGTTTATTTATTTCCTTTTCGCCTTATTTATCTTTTGCTAGGTCAGTTCTAGCACAATTGCTCCCAACCCAGCAGGCATTCCCCAAGCACTTTGGACACGAGGTCGTCGACTCAATCGATCTGAGGATCTAATCGACGGACAGCCAGTGTTCCATTCCCTACCCCCCGTTACCAAAAGAAAGCCGAAAAAACGCAGTGTGTCAGAATAGAGGTTGTCAGAGCAGTGGGTTACTTCATCAGAGGACTGTAGGACTGAGGTCTCAATTACTGCTATAGAAACAGACATACCAGTTAGACAGATGGATCAGCAAAATACATCAGGGATAGAGGCCCTAATGCGCCAGATGCAGGAGAGCATGAGACAGATGCATGATGATGCCGCCCGTCAAACGGAGTTCTCCAAACAGCAGGCCGCGATCATGGCCCAACAGGCCGAACTAATCACCAGACTGCAACAGCAGAATGCGGCATCTGCTTCACACCAAATTCCTCCTCCGGCAGGGGCTCCATTACCTAAGCAAACACCTACTGTTCAGAACGCTCCGCCAAATACCCAGAACGCCGTGCCAAATCTCCAAAATTTACAAGAGGACACGAATCTTCCAACGGGGCCAGCTCCGCCCCCGCTTCCACCACAACTGTCCAAGGTCCATGCACCCAATCACCCGGACTCTCCCTTCGAGTTCGAGGTTGATCATACAGCTCTGAAATTGAGCAAACTTGAGAAGCTCTTCAAGAAATCCCAAGGGGTCAAGGCTATGCCGGATATCGAAGACGGATATACCGAGGAGGCCGTGACACTCCCCGATAGGTTCAAAATGCCACAAATCGACCGCTTTGACGGGTCCGGCGACCCCATGGTCCATCTCCGACTGTTCGCAGACATCTTGCGGCCAATGGGCCTAACACGACCACAGAAGCTTTCACTATTCGGCCGAACCCTGTCGGGTGTGGCCGCCCACTGGTACGCAAAGTTACAAGATGAAGTGAAATAGAATTGGGATGAAATGGCTGAGGCCTTTGTCGCGCAATATTCGTACAATACTCAGATCGAGATCACAACCCGTGATCTCGAAACGACAAGGCAAGAGCCCAAGGAAACTTTCTCGGACTTTGTAATCCGATGGAGGGCAAAGGCGTCAATGATGACTTTAAGGCCCACTGACAAAGATCAAATCCGGATAATTGTGCGCAATCTCCACCCAAAGTTGATGCAGAGAATGATTGTAGTCCCCTTTCCTACTTTCGCAGATTTACACGAGATGGGGGTGCAAATCGAAGATGCAATGAAACAAGGTCTGTTTGACCACGATAGGGAGCAACCGAGGAGGACTTTCAACCGTAATAACAATGCGGGCCCGAGTGGCGCTGCAAATACAAGAGCCTCGGAAGTCAGTATGGTCACCACCACTCCCCCTCCCCCTCCAAGGCCCATGGCTGCCACACCCTTCTCCGGTGCGTCCGGAAGCAACACACAAAACACCAGATTCCAACCTCGAGGCCAAAGAACCTTCACCCCATTATATATGCCCCTGTCCAAAGCTCTAGGGGTATTGATCAGGAAAAAGCATTTGAAACCCCTGGAGCCGAAGCCACTACCGAATCCACTCCCTCCCTCTCATGACCCAGCAAAGTACTGCGCGTATCACCAACAACACGGTCACGACACCGACCGTTGTTTCAGATTGCGTCATGAGATCCAAGATCTTATTGACAAACAGGTGATCGCGCCTCCTGATAAACCCAATGTCACAACCAACCCTCTCCCACCACATAACCAAGCTCCCCCTCCCAATAGAATCAATTTTATCCAGACTGGGGTCGTGTCTTACGATCCCAGCATCTATATTACTCCCACCCACCTACCCAGGCCGGAGGTGTTCCTCCCCGATTGCACTGACTTCTTGTGCATGGTGGACATCTCCAAAACCCAACCAGAGCCGATGGTGGTGACCGTCGAAGATGGGGCAGGACAGATTTCGGGAGAGAATGAGATTGTTGAATCTGAGACTGGACAGAGTTTTGCTGGGGGAGCCTATGATCCAAGCGAGTACGTCCTATCAACAAGCCGAATTGGGCTAGGTATAGAATTGCCAGAGACAGGAGAGCTATGCATGATCCGGGGGGATGAATCTGGGTTAGGGGCAGATGATCTGACAGCCGTAGAGGAGGACTTTGCCAACCTGCAATTTTTCGATGACCAGGAACCGGGGGATGCGTCAATCAACTGGTTCGACCATGAGGAATCGGTGGAGGCCACTGGATGGCTCGAGGATCAACCAGATGAAGTGGGGGAAGCCCAACCAGAACAGAGCCCGGCAGGGGCAGGAGTATCAGTTGTGGCCGGAATGGCCGGAAGTCAAGTTGTATCGCCGGAGAGCACCGGTGCTAAGAATTCCGCTCGAGACTTGGGCATTATGGATACAGGAATTGTTGAACAACCAGCTGTACTGATGCAGCTGGAACGAGAAAAGTTTGAGGATGCCGAGAGAATTAGGAAAGCTAAGGGCCCTGAGGGGACTGAAAGTGCTGTGTGCACGAAGATAGAGAATGCTGCGAGCATGTGGACAGAGAGTACTGCGAGTGCAACCGAACCGGAGCCAGACAGGTGTCTGTTGGCTGCCGACGGAATGTGGTGGGAAGACGATGACTTATGTCTTGCCCACACGGATGAAGACTGGGGAAGTAATCAACCAGATGACACTTGGTACCTCGATGAGATTGACCATATGACGAGAAGTGGCCGGTACTTCAAACCCCCACACCTGGACCAACCCGAGGCATCCAGGAAGGATAGAGAAGCGGAGAAACAGAAGGAGAAGCAGATTGAAGAGGAAGTTGTGCTGAAACAGTTAAAAAAGATACAAGCAGACATCTCCATCTGGGGACTGTTAATGGCGTCACGAGTACATAGGGAAGCTGTCCTGTCTGCTATGGACAAGTCCAAACTCTCCATAGACACCACGCCTGAACAGCTGGTTGGGCTGGTTTTTCCGGGAGGAGGTTCCCCGGCATTAACCTTTTCGGACAAGGAACTACCGCCTGAGGGCACAAATCATAACAAACCTCTCTATATTTCTGTGAAATGTAGAGATAAGTGGATACCGGTGGTACTTGTTGATACCGGGTCTGCGATTAATGTCTGCCCGACCAGAACGGCATATGCAATCGGGTTGAAGCCCGTGGACTTCGTCCCAACTACCCAAGTGATCAGAGCATACGACAATACCAGCAGAGAAGTGATGGGGACTGTTAAAATTCAAACCAAGGTTGGTCCAGGACAACACGGCATTGAATTTCATATCTTGGACGTTCCCGCAACCTTTAACCTACTTTTGGGGCGACCGTGGTTGCACCAGGTCAAAGCAGTCTCTTCCACTCTACATCAGATGCTAAAGTACCCTCACGGGAAAGGGGTAGCGATCGTTTTTGGGAATTCATCAATCCATCCGCCGCCGGAAGTGTCCACACCTGTCTTGGAGATCGAGCACGGCACGGAGGATGTGTTTTTATCGGGGTTCACTTTGGCCGAGGCTCAAGTGGTGCAGAATGTCATGGCTGTGAATGAGGGTATGTACGTCAGTGCTCAATCTGTCTACCTCATGAACAAACTACAACATATCCCCAGAATGGGATTAGGAAGAAGCGGCCGGAAAGGCGTCGCGGTATCGGCCGAAGTGCCACACAACCCTCACACCTTTGGATTGGGTTATCTGCCCACCAAAGAGGACTAGGTGAGGAAAGGGAAAGAAATGGCCGGAAGGGCCAGAGCAAAGAAGGCTGGGAAGCCATTTGAGTTAATGCATAGGCCCATCTGGGGTACCCTAAACGGACGCTTCGTCCGGGAGGGGGAAGACTTTCCATTCTGCGGCTTCCCAGAACCATGGCTGAACGCGAAGAAGAAGCGCGTGCCTGGTTTCGAAATCTTCTTCGATTTACAATTACCTGGGGATGACGTTGCCGAAGCACAGACAGACCCACCAACTGAGGTTGAGCAGTGTAAAGCAGTGGATTCTGAGGGTACCGAGCTTGAAATGGGGGTAGCACTGGCGTGTCTACTTTCAGATCCTCCGATCGACCAAGAGTGCTTGGGGGATAACTCTTCGGTTTTCATGATTGGAGATGAAATAGCTGCGGGCTTTCCAGCGCCGATCTTGGATGCATCTATCGCACCTTCTCCCATCTGGCAATATGAAGAAGGCTTTTTATCTAGCAGCTCCGGGTCAGGTAGTGAGCCGGAATCTGATTCCACCGAATCTTGTGCGTCGGAATCAGATTCTAGCTCGACTGAGTCTGAGTCCGGTATTCCTGGGGGTGATAACCCGGATGCCACAATCCTGTCTAGGTCGTCATTTTCATTTTCTTTTGAGTCTGTTGTAACAGAGGAATCTGACGGCTTGGAAATATTTAATAAGAATGAAGTGGATGTGGTTTCTGAGTATTTCTCTATGCCTTTGATTTATTGCTTAAATGAGGATTTTCAAAATTTTGATGAAAACAACGAGGAAGAAATTCCTCCAGTTTTGCAACGGTTAATTGATCAAGAGCAGGAAAGATTTGTTAAACCCTTAATGGATGAAATCACTACTGTGAATGTTGGTAATGAGAAGGACCCGCGGCTGGTCCAGATCGGGTCCACGTTGTCTTCGGAGGAACGCGAGCGCTTAGTCACTTTATTAAAAGATTTCAAAGATGTTTTCGCATGGTCCTACGAAGACATGCCTGGAATCGATCCTGAGATTGTACAGCACCGGATCCCTCTTGATCCCGAGGCCCGCCCTGTCAAACAGAAACTCAGAAGGATCCGCCCGGACTGGGCTCTCAAAATTAAGGAAGAAGTCACCAAGCAAATTGACGCAGGTTTCCTGCTGGTATCCGAATACCCAACTTGGTTGGCCAACATTGTTCCGGTGCCAAAGAAGGATGGCAGAATTCGGGTCTGTGTAGACTTCAGAGATTTGAACAGGGCCAGTCCGAAGGACGACTTTCCCTTGCCACACATTGATGAATTGGTGGATTTCACGGCAGGACACGCCTTGCTTTCGTTTATGGATGGTTTCTCAGGCTATAATCAGATAGTAATGGCACCCGAAGACCGAGAGAAGACTGTGTTCACTACCCCGTGGGGTACATATTGTTATAGAGTGATGCCATTTGGGTTGAAGAATGCTGGAGCTACTTATCAACGGGCAGCAACTACAATATTGCATGATATGATCCATAAAGAGGTCGAGGTGTATGTGGACGACATGATTGTCAAGTCCAAAGAAAGAGAAGGCCACTACACCGCCTTACAAAAATTCTTTCAAAGGATCAGAGAGTTTCGGCTGCGATTGAATCCCCAGAAGTGCACGTTTGGTGTTACAGTAGGGAAGATGCTAGGGTTTCTGATTACACAAAGGGGCATCGAGGTCGACCCTTCCAAAATCAAGGCCATCTTAGAAATGCCACCACCAAGGACTGAAAAGGAGGTGCGAGGCTTTCTAGGTAAAGTGCAATTCATAAGACGGTTTATCTCTAAATTAACCTTGACTTGTGAACCACTTTTTGGTCTCCTGAAGAAAGGAAAGAAATTCCAGTGGGACGGCCGATGTCAAGCAGCTTTTGAACAGATCAAAGAATATCTACAGAACCCGCCCGTGTTGTCACCACCAGAGCCGGGGAGACCGTTGATATTGTACCTTTCGGTAACTGAGACTACCATGGGCTGCATGCTCGCGCAGGAGTCAGAAGACAAAGTGGAAAGGGCCATCTACTATCTGAGCAAAAAGATGCTGGATTACGAGACCCGCTATACACCGCTGGAGAAGGCTTGTTTGGCCTTGGTATGGGCTTCCAGGAAGCTGCGGCACTACCTGTTAGCTCACTCTGTAATGTTGGTTTCATGTTTGGATCCCATCAAATATCTTTTCGAGAAACCAGCACTTACGGGTAGGCTAGCTCGTTGGCTGCTGTTGCTCTCCGAATTTGATTTGAAGTATGTAACGCGCAAGTCAGTAAAAGGAAGAGCGGTAGCAGAGTTCCTTGCCGACCACCCGGTTGAGGGGGATGAAGCGGTTGAGTATCTATTCCCAGATGAAGCCATTCTGCATGTCGAAGATGAAACTTGGACGATGTACTTTGACGGAGCGTCAAACCAGTATGGGTATGGGATAGGGGTGTTGCTGATAGCGCCTGACGATTCCCGTATCCCTTTAGCATTCAAGCTCCGGTTCAAAATCTCGAACAATGAAGCAGAGTATGAGGCATGTATTGCTGGCCTGGAAGCAGCCCTAGAACTAGGGGCAAGACAGTTGGACGTCATTGGGGACTCAAACCTTGTTGTGTCTCAAGCAAAAGGAGATTGGAAAGTCAAGGAGGAAAGGATGATAATTTACCACCAAACCTTGGATTTGTTAATTCCTCGGTTCGAGAAGCTAAATTTCACCCACCTCGTAAGAGAGAACAACAGGTTCGCAGATTCACTAGCAACTCTATCTTCTATGATAGACATCCCGTCCGGAGTCCGGATGCGTCCAGTCATTATTGATCAAAAGTTTACGCCAGCATACGAGTCGATTTCCGCCATAGATGAGGCTCAAGACGGCAACCCCTGGTATTACGACATCTGGAACTTCTTGGAAAACGAGACGTATCCACTAGGGGCAAATGCCAAGGATAAGAGGGCCATCAGAAGAATGGCTGCTCAATTTATCATCTGCGGGGGTAAGCTGTACAAAAGGGGTCATTTGGGAATGCATAAGCTCTGTGTAGAAGCTGAAGAGTCGAAGCGCCTGATGGAGGCCATCCATGGAGGGGAGTGCGGTGCACATATGAATGGAGTAATGCTGGCCAGAAAGATCCTCAGACAGGGCTACTACTGGTCAACCATGGAGGAGGATTGTATTAGTTTTGTTCGGCGATGCCACAAGTGTCAAATTCATGCAAACCGCATGAACATCCCGCCGTCAAAGCTGTACAACATGACTTCGCCATGGCCTTTTTCAGTTTGGGGAATTGATGTGATCGGAGCTGTTACCTCGAAGGGGTCAAACGGGCATGAGTTTATCCTGGTAGCGATAGATTATTTCACAAAGTGGGTCGAGGCCCAATCATACGCGGTGTTGAAGGCGTCGCACATCGCAAAGTTCATCAGAAACAACATCATCTGTCGCTACGGAGTGCCAAACGAGATAATTTCAGATAATGGTTCCCACTTCAAAAAAGAAGTGATAGACTTGTTGGAAAAATACAATGTGGCTTTCCATAAGTCATCTACATACCGGCCGCAAACCAACGGAGCGGTTGAGGCCGCCAACAAGAATATCAAGCATATACTGCAGAAGATGGTGGGAACCTATCGGGATTGGCCAGACAAGCTGCCATTTGCTCTGTGGGGCTACAGGACTTCAATCAGAACTTCTACTGGAGCGACTCCGTATTCATTGGTCTATGGAATGGAGGCTGTTCTACCTATCGAGATTGAGGTTCCGTCATTACGAGTATTGGCTGAATGCCAAATAGCCGAAGCAGATTGGCAGCAAAGCAAATTCGAAGAACTCATGCTCTTTGATGAAAGAAGACTGAAAGCACTGTACCACATCCAAGGCTATCAACGCAGAATTGCCCGGGCTTTCAACAAGAAGGTTAAGTCCAGGAATCTGAAAGAAGGAGATTTGGTGCTCAAAGACAACCGAGCTCCCATCCACGACCCAAGGGGCAAGTTCAAACCCAATTGGACTGGTCCTTACATCATCAAAGCTATCTGGTCAGGTGGAGCTGTGGTTCTGATGGATCTAGATGGCTTGGAGTTCTCACAACCGATCAATATGGACAAGTTGAAGAAATATTACCCTTGAGAGGCTCGCTAGGCCGAAAACCCGAAAGGGCGACCTAGGAAAAAGTCAGAGCACAAAAAATTAGAAAATATAAAAACTGAGCTCGCAAGGTTGAAAACCCGCAAAGGGCGGCCTTGGCAAAAGTTAGAGCACAAAAGGAGAGTGAAAATACTCGAGTGAACCTCGGCCTGAACTACGTAAGGCTTGATTCCCATCTTTGGGATACGTTGGCAACTTCACATTGAAGTTCAGCCATAAACTTTTCCCCGATCAACTCTGTCCACTTTGATCATCTCAGTCATCTTTATCCATCAGCATTTATCGCGATCTCCGGTACAGTGCTATTCAGACCAGGGGCAACTTTCCGTTGCCATGCAGAGCCACATTGTTCTTCAGACTAGGGGCAACTTTCCAGTTGCAGGGATCTGGGGTTGTGCATCTCAGTGACAGTTCTTCGGCGTGTCCAGTTCTGATCCACATCGAAAATAGTTTTGAAAAGTTTTAATAAAAGTCGACTTTGTTCAAATTAATCTTTTTACGACTAAGACCATTTTTGGACCAAAGCGGAAAATTTTCAGTACCACAACCTTCAATTTCATTGATTTCAAAACAGAGTTCTCCTGCTCTTATATATAATCGAGGTTGCTTTTTTATTACATTTATAAAGAAAACTTGAAAATGCTAAATAAGCAATAAATTTGGGGCATAGTTGAATCAAGTATCTCTGCGTCCCCTCCCAGAGCTGGACGAAGCATCTGATGCCAAGCTAGGCCCAACCTGTGCCTCCTCGTTGAGCCAATCCAAGAACTCATCGGACAAAGTGCAACTGAAAGTGGAAGCAGGGGCCAGGAGCTCTCTAGTCCTCCATGCTGTGGCATATCGGGCAAGCTGTGCACCCCGGACCGGGAAAGCGGCTGGGTACTCAATCCCCTCCGGTGGGCAAGTCTGATCATGACCAAACTGACGTAGGAACCAGAACGGAAAATAGAATACGCAGTGGGTTAGACCAATCAATTGGATCCCAATCAGCCGGGACATACTATAGCTCATTGCCGGGAGGTTGAGCCAAGGACAACACCAAGCAATGCGGTCTGCGGACAAATTGCACATCCAATCAAACCACCACCTTTCGTCAAGAGCATTGACTAGGCGCTGCCGAAAGAAGTAGCCTCAAGCTGAATAGGCCGGGCAAGAGTCCACAACCTGCAACTTGTCCATTAACCATACCTAGGGGAGGGATGGAAAATGAGAGAATAAAGAACAGAGAGATGTACGATAAGAGAAAAGTAAGACAAGGGTTTTGTGAGAAAAACCGAGCCTGAGAGTCGAGTGATGTGAGCAAATATATATGTAAGGTTGGGAGGGAAACATTACCTGCAGCAGCAGTAGACTCCCAGCAAACCTAGTCGCCTCCCGGCGATAGACAGAATCTAAACCCATCAGCGTCTCGGCCAAGGTCATAGCGATGCAGCTCTTTCCCTCTCTCAAGCCTTGGGCAACTTCAATCAGGCGAATGCTAGCCCCGCCAAAGCCCGAGGAAAGCAGAAAGTGAGACAACAAACACAAGCAGAGGGCGTGTTGCCGGAAACCCTGCCAATAATGGTTGCTGCGGTCACCGGCGTCGGAAAAATGATGGATCAAGCCGAGGATGTCCAGTTCCCCACTGCAGATCAGAGATCGAGCATCATGCGCCGTGAGCCCACACATCCGCCCTAAAGCCTGGGCATGGCCAAAACGGAGCTGGGGCAAGATCACTTCAGAACATTCAGACTCCATCAAAACCTGAAAATCTTCGAAAGTGGGACATACCTCTTGGCCGCCGAAGCTAAAAACGTGCATCACTGGGTTCCAGAACCTTGCCGCGGCATGGAGAAAAGGGAGATGTAGTGGAGTACGGCTCAGCGTGAATAGTGCATTCAAACCGAAACCCCGGAAGTTCAACTTTTCCGAGCCATCTAGAGAAGAGATCCAAGATATGAGATTTTCCGCGAGAAATGCCTCCATCTTTGTGTAAAACTAAGATGAAATGAATGTTCCCGAAGTTGAGGCTTTTATAGGGGGGAAAACACTATTCACGGGGACACGTGTCAAAAAACTAGGCGGCTGCAGGAAAAAGTGGCCGGCCGGCCACCTTTTCTGGTTGGCCGGCCATTTGCTTTTTACAAAACTGGCCGGCCGGCTCCCACTCTCCATAAAATTGGCCGGCCAGCTCCCAAAGGTGGCCGGTAATACTCCAATGTATCTCCTTGGCCCTGTTTTACCCTTCGAGGGAAAGTTTCAAGCATTTCCATGCAACGGGAGAGTCAAAGGCCTTCATTTCCCTCTGTTTCGGATGCATTCCGGTGCCCAGATCGTCCGAAGTACACTCTGTTGTTGCTGAGTTTTGTTTATCGAGTTGTTGTTTTGTTTATCAAGTTGTTGTTTTGATTATCGAGTTGTTGTTTTGCTTATCGAGTTGTTTGTCGAGCGGACGTGTTTCGTGTTTTCGAGTCATTGCTCTCTTTTTAAACAATCTTTGTTTAAGTCTTGTTTATTTACGTTGTCAACACTATTGTATTTTGATTATCGAGTTGTAAACTTGCTGGGGTTCTGTTATATCTTAGTAAGTTGAGTTGCTTAGTTTGTTGCGTCGGTTCACTACCTGACTTGGTGATTACACAATGCACATTCCCATTCAATTTCATTTTTATGCGAAATAAAATGATGCGATACGATACTAAAAGTTTAAAATACAAACACCTTTTCGAAAGCTGTTTCATTCCATCATATTTTACAATGAACAAAGGTACAAGTTTTACGAAAAATAAAACTACCTAACAATGTACAAAGTGCTACAAACTACTAGCAAAAAGAAAAATAAAACAGGAAACAGCAGCATCAATGCCCTCGGGAGCGGGAATGAGAAGCACTCCTCATCCTTTTCTGCGGGATAACCTCTGCACCATCATCATCATCCGGGTCGGAGCTGTCATCCTCAGAATCCCCCTCAGCCTCGCCTCTGTTCCCTGAACCAAGACCGGAGCCCCCCTCCTCAGCAGATGTCTCTGACTGGCGGTCGGTAACCTCCTCCTCCTCCTCCTCCTCGGGCTCCGCCTCTACAACGCATGCCCTACGTCTGCGGGAGGACCCTCCTCGAGCTCCTCGAAAAGGCTTGGATGGCCCAGCTCCCTAAGAAGGCCCAGATGGCCCAGCCCCGTAAAAAGGCCCAGATGGCCCAGCTCCCCAAGGAGGCCCAGGTGGCCCGACCCGCGACTGAGCATATACAGGAGGCATCTGAAAATGAAAAGTTCAATACATCAGTTCAAATATGAAAATCAGATACGAGTACAGTGTGTGAGTAGGGTGTGTGTAGGATGTGCTCTACAATGCAGAAGAATGTTCAAAACCAGTGTGTCATCAGAAGTGTGATAAATACAAGAAAAATGAACGGTACCTACACACCCATAACGGATAGGTGTGTCTCTCTCCGAAGAACCATGCCCTCAAGTACGGCCATCACCCCGAGAATCTCGTCCACATACTCAGCCGGAGGCTGCAGATACAAAGGCAAAACTATCAGTAAAGGAATAAATGTCCAAGTACCCGACTGATAAATCAAAGCTATAAATCATACCGGTGGTGAATCAGGATCCCTGACATATATATGGTCAGGAAGTGGAGGCTCTAGCGGAATCGGGTAAGGAGTCCCAAAACGCCATCCCGTCAACACGGACGGCATGTCCGGCCATCCAGGATGAGGATAAGTCGGAGGAGTCGGAGGAACCGATCTACCCCCACCTCTCGATGTACCAGCCCTACTAGTAGAAGGAGCGTCTGCAACCCGAGCCCGGGCCTGGCCCGAGGATGACATACCAGCAGGCCTCGTCATCGGGGTACGAGCTCCCGTCAATGGAGGCATCAAATATGTATGACGGTAAGTGCCGTAATCCCCCTCCTCGAGATATAGTAAAGCATCGCTACCCAGCATAGCGCCGACTACCTCCGAGAAAGAGAGCCTGTCAGCAGTCAGCATACTGACTAGGGGTACTGCGGGAGGATCCTGAGAAAGATACCCCCATACCTGACGCAGAAAGCGTTCCCCTAGAAACCATGCTCTACCAGCAGGTCCTTCGAGCAGGAACCTGTACTGGGAGGTGCCCGATCCTCCAGGATACTGAAATCGGAGACCATCGCCCAAGGGTGCCCAAGGCTGCCATGTAATCTGCGGATAACAAGTGAATACACCAATCAGAAATCAGGAACGTGCAGGGCAAATCAGAGATAAAAATGGGAAGAACTGAGGGTTCTGAAGTACCTCCGATGGGCGCACAGTGTCAAAATACTGTCGCAGATAAATGAGAGTCTCTCGGGGTCTCGGCCGGTGCGGGCCCTCGAACACTAGTGAATATGGGTTCATGGGGGGCCCTGCCACCTCCAACTCTGGGGCTAATGCTGGGAAGTATACGTAGACCCATAGCAGAGAAAAGCAGTGCAGAATGTAAGTACAAAGTGCTGAGAGCAAAATACAGACTGTAAAGTGCGCTGTGTGTGCAATGTACAAGTAATGAAGAGCAGAAATGTAAATCAAGGAGACAGAAAAGTACCTCCCAGGCTCGCCAATAACCGCCAAGTAAGTCTCCCCGCCCGCGGGAGGTGGCGCTCATATAATAGTAAAGGGTAGCCAGGCCGGCGCCACCCCAGTCGTATCGACTGACCTGTGATAGGTCAACCAGAGCGCTCAACAGATATAGCCCGACTGTGTTCCCTCTATCGGCGAACAGGGTAGTCCCGAAGAGGAACATAAGGAAACCACGGGCGTACTGCTCCGTCTCCTCAGGAGTCTCGGGCACCATCTCCGCCCGCCGGAAGTGGGAAGAGAACCAAGTATATCGGACTCTCCCAGAAACCCTGTCAACAGGCGGGCGAGCCCCCAGCAGATATGTCCAAGCAGCCTCCCACTCGCCCATGTCCTCGTCATAGGGGATAGACCAACCTCCTATGTCCAGGCCAGTCAATACCGCAAAATCCAGAGGGGTCATAGTCATGTCCCCAGTGGTAGAGAAATGAAAGGAGTCGGTGGTGTCCCACCATTTCTCTACCAATGCCGCCATCAGTGTCCTCCTGGCAGGACAACGTGACAATCCAATGCAGAAGGCCCCGAACCCTGCCAAGTCTACTAAATCTCGGACACCCTCCGGGAGCTCAGCGTACCAATCCCTCGCGGCGGTGGAGCCATATCCCCGTACACTGCGAGAACCAACCTGCATTCAAAATGAATACATGTGTCAATAATAGAAAGTTTAGGCTGCGTGCCAATGAAATGAAATGGGCTGTGTGCCGATGAAGTGAAATGGGCTGCGTGCCAATGAAGTGAAATAAGCTGCATGCAAATAAAATGAATGAGCCGTGTGTTCAGAAGTGAAGTGTACGAACCGTGTGTTCAGTATAAGCAACTTTCAATCAATCTGGGCTGCGTGTTCAGGAAATTAAAGTTTGGGCTGCGTGTTCAACTTTCAACTAGTGTGGGCTGTGTGTTCACTATCAATCTGGGCTGCGTGTTCAGGAAATTAAAGTTTGGGCTGCGTGTTCAACTTTCAATCAGTGTGGGCTGCATGTTCACTATCAATCTGGGCTGCGTGTTCAGGAAATTTAAGTTTGGGCTGCGTGTTCAGAAAATTAAAGTTTGGGCTATGTGTTCAACTTTCAATCAGTGTGGGCTGCGTGTTCACTATCAATCTGAGCTGCGTGTTCAGGAAATTTAAGTTTGGGCTGCGTGTTCAGCTTTCAACTAGTTTGGGCTGCGTGTTCAACTTTCAATCAGTGTGGGCTGCGTGTTCACTATCAATCTGGGCTGCGTGTTCAACTTTCAACTAGTGTGGGCTGCGTGTTCACTATCAATCTGGGCTGCGTGTTCAGGAAATTAAAGTTTGGGCTGCGTGTTCAACTTTCAACCAGTGTGGGCTGCGTGTTCACTATCAATCTGGGCTGCGTGTTCAGGAAATTAAAGTTTGGGCTGCGTGTTCAACTTTCAACCAGTGTGGGCTGCGTGTTCACTATCAATCTGGGCTGCGTGTTCAGGAAATTAAAGTTTGGGCTGCGTGTTCAACTCTCAATTGGTGTGGGCTGCGTGTTCACTATCAATCTGGGTTGCGTGTTCAGAAAATCGAAGTTTGGGCTGTGCGTTCTACTCTAAGTCAGTGAGCGCTGTGTGTTCACTTTCAAATTCGGGCTGTGTGTTCGACAAATCAGAGTGTGAGCCGTGTGTTCATTTCTTAACTAATGTGCGCCGTGCGTTCACAATCAATTAATGAGCCGAGTGTTCAGAAATTCAAGTGTTTAAGCTATATATTCAGGATGCAAATAAATTACTATGTCATAGGCTAAACTGTGTGTTCAAGTATGGCAAAGGCGCGAAATGTACGAAAAATGCAGAAAATGAAGTAAATACCTCTCGGGCCTCATGGGAGAGGTGATGCTCTGGCTCTCGGAGAAGCAGATCCCCAGGTGCTCGCTCATCAAAATCAGTGAAATGACGAAAAACGGCACGAGGAAGGACATGTGCTGGCGGAGCGTACCTCCCGGGAATAAAAGGTCGGACCCTCGGGGGCAAAGTCATGGGATCAAAATCGTCCCCGACACCCGGAAAGCCTCCATCATGAGGAGAATGACCCGCCATTTTCAGAAAATCTGCAAAAGAAGCAAAAATGAGCGAAAATGAGCCAAAATTGGAAAAAGTCAACAAAAGTCAACTCTCGGGAAATGAAAAAGTCAACAAAAGTCAACTCCCGAGAAAATCTTCCAAATATTGAGACAAACTCACCTCAAGTGGCAGAAATGAGAAAAGAAGCTCCGAAACCAAAATTTAATCAGTTCAAAGTGCTTGAAACTGAATATTTTTGCGGAAACAACTTGCGTGGGGCGTTGGAAAACGCATATGGAACTCAAATCTGGAGAAGAAAGTGGTGTAGGAGGCAAGAGAAGAGAAGATCTCGGCTGCATTTATAGGCTCAAACTCTTGGGATGAAGGAGCATGAAAAAAGGAAGTGAAAGGACCAAAATGCCCTCGGATTTGGGCAGATGGCCGGCCGGCCACCTTTTCTAGCCGGCCAGCCATTTCCTTTTTGGAAAACCGGCCGGCCAGCCATTCTCTTTTTGTAAAACCAGCCGGCCACCTCCCATCCCTCATAAAACTGGCCGGCCATGTCCCCCACATGCCCACCTAGCTCTCTGAAAATTTTGAGAAAGATTGGAGTTCCCGGGACCTGAAAAAGTTCAAGAAAAGTACACTTCCGGTCGCGAAATTGCTCCGCCGGAACTTCAGCTTCAAATTCTGACAAGTGTCTCATCATCATTCATCAAAATCAAGATGTATCCTTTTGAATATGTTGTGGTCTTTCCAGGAAATCGAATCGAAGGCCGTCATCAAAGTCGCCTTCGCCGAAACACGCGTTTCCTTGCTCGTCATTTCGTAACAAACGGGCACCCTAATTTATGCTCGTTTTGCACTATCATGCACATAACTTGCATTCTCATGAGCATACTTACATTTTTATGCACATTTCTTGATATTGGCATACCTCTATGATTGAGCATGCGTTGTCACGCATGTTCCACTCTTGCATTGCGATGCATTCACTCACTAGCACTGCGTGTGTCAAACTTTCAGAATCACGTTAAATATATGATGGTAGCATATTGTACTTGTTGAAATTTCTCTCTTTTGCAGGCACGATATTGCATGTACGGTTCATTTGAGGCTGGTGCGACCAGACGAATCGCGCAGGTATCGTATCTTCTCCGTGTGAGACGTGGTGGGGATTGAATAATCCTCCGCATTCTTAACTGCATGAAATGTAGTTGTTGCTTTGCATTCTTGCTTAAAACTGTTGCATTTATTTGCGAGTACTTGCTTCATTACAGCTTGCTGCGTTTGCATGACCATTGAATTACTTCCGGCTCTATGCATATCGTTTCGCATTTTGCCCCCTCGCCTGCGGGCATGCCTGCGGGCACATCTTTGTTTACTTTGTACGTTTGTCTAAGTCTTCGGCCTTGTCAAAAATGGGTCGTCTCTGGGCTTTGACATTCACTCCCGTCACTTGTGACTTCCGAGTTCTGTCAAAGAGGGACAACTGTAGGCACCCCATTTTTGACCGACCTTAAGACTCAGACGTCACCGATTGAGCGCTTGGTGATATTACATAATGTGCTCGTTCAGAAATTTCAGAGTCGCGGCCGTGAGCCCTGCCTCCGGACTTCCGAACCCTCTTTTGTGCTTTGCCTCGGTTTGCGAACCAGGCTCGATTTTCGCTGTTTCTTTTCCTGAGGGGAGGCAGAGGTCCCGTAGACCATCTCTCAATGTCCATAGGCTACATTTCGTGGCCGTAGGCCATTTTGCCCATTACGGAGTCCGATTTCCGATTTTTCGGAATCGTTGGTCGTGTGCCTCGGTTCGGGACCGCCTAATCATCTCCGTTTGCCCCGATTTTTGGCATACCTCCTATTTACTCCCTTTTGAGGGACACTGGGGTCTGAGAAACCCACTTCATGGCCGAATGCCACTTTCGGTGCTTAACAGCCCATTTTCGAGACCCCAAACTGCGCGTTTTGGCCCCCGAACATTCGTTTTGCAACGGTTTTCATTCATTTTTGGCAGGTACCTCTGTTTTATCACTGGGAAGGCCGTAGAAGGGTGGGAGGCCAGTAATTGTTGCAGCAACCAGTTATATATCCTCCGACGCCCTCCGATACCCGTTTTTCACACTTCCGGGCTAATGTTGAACACCTTGGGGCCACTTTCTTGAACTTTGGACCACATATTTGTGATGTACACACTTGGGAGGATTCTAAAAGTTAGTGGCCGGCCAGTAATGTTGCTTGACCCTTTCGAACCCCTCCTTCCGGGCTAATGTTGAACAGCCTAGACCCTTTTTCTTGAATTTTGAACCATAGGGTTATGTTGTACACACATGGGAGGACCCTAAAAAGTGGTGGCCGGCCACTATTTCAACTTGACCCTTTTGAACCCTAGCCGGCCGGCTAGGGGAGGTGGCCGGCCGGCCACCTGGAGCTCCAAAAACCAGCCGGCCATGATCCTTACAACATCCACTTTACAGCTGTATAGCTGTTTCCCCCAGAAAATATCCCAATCCGGGAGATATTTTGTGGGGGAAAACTTGCCTAATTTTCCCCCACCTTTGCCCCTCCTCTACTCCCCCTTTTTTATCAATATAATCAGCAGGAAACATAGAGTTAAGGGGTTAGAAAATTTGCTCTTCAAGCTTGTATACAAGAATCCCTCTTCATCTCTCTCATTTCCTTGAAAAACTTCCAAGTCCTACACCACCATTCCTTCTACACCACCACCCCCCACCCTTCCATCCTCCATTCCAGAAGATTGAAGGTGTTCTCCAAGGCCTAAGGAGCCACAAACTCAAGCCAAGAGGCAACCAAAGTCAAGTCTTCAAGGGTAAGTTCACTTTCCCTCTTTTCTAGCTCATTTTTGCAACATTTCTTAGCCTCTTTTTCTTGTATATTTGAGCTCCGACCAAAACTAAAAAGGTCATTTTTTTGAGCCCTTTTTCACTTTTTCTTAAGGGCTCAACCCTGTTTGAGCCCCCCATCTTGCACTTGCTTCAATGTCTTCCTTAAATGCCATTTTCTTGCATGCTTTGGCAGCCTATTGTGCTTCGGTTTTTGGCCTTTTTACAGTACTAAAAATAGTCTTATTTTGGTCCATTCTTCATGTTTTATTAAGGACCTTTCATGGTTTGGGACCTCCATATGCTACTTCATGTTATATCCCTCCTTGGTCCCCTTTTCTTGCATGCTTTGGCAGCCCATTATGCTTTCATTTTTGGGCGTTTTACAGAACTAAAAACAGGCTTATTTTGAACCCCTCTTCAACATTGAAGAATGGCTCAACACTGTTTGGGACCTCCATACTACACTTGCCTTTATATTCCCTCTTTGGTCCCCATTTTTGCATGTTTTGGCAGCCTATCATGCTTCGGTTTTTGGCCTTTTTACAGTACTAAAAATAGTCTTATTTTGGCCCATTCTTCATATTTCATTAAGGGTCTTTGGCCGTTTGTGGAAAATTTTTTATACTTTGTGTTATAGCCTCTTTTGAGCCTCATTTTGCATTGCATTTCTAGCATGTTTGTATACTATTTTGGGGTTTTTACAGTTCTGTAAATGTGCATATTTTTGGTCCTTCTTCAATGTTGTAGAAGGGAATTTTTCAGTTTGGGCTGTGCATATACCACTTGCCTCTTTGGCCACCTTTTGGCCCATTTTCTTGCATAAGAGCTTAGCCATATCTATATTTGTTTTTGGGGTTTTTATAGTTCTGTAAATGTGCATATTTTTGGTCCCTCTTAAATGTTGTAGAAGGGAATTTTTCAGTTTGGGCTTTGCATATACCACTTGTTTCATTGCCCTCTCTTGGCCCCTATTTTTGCATGCCATTGTTGCCCTATCCTTGTTTGCTGTTTGGCCATGATTTGTACTGGAAAAATGCTTATTTTGAGGCTGCCTTGCTTCTGTCTTTTCATTCCATGTACCAATTATGCATGCTTCGTATAGCTGTAGTTCATTCTATGCGCCTAATTTGCATTTCGGGAGAGATTCCATGCATCGGGTGTGTTTTCGCCTCATTTCGGGGCTGTTTTCCCCCACTTTTCATTGCTAAAAATCCATTAACATGTTTGTATGCCATTTTTGCCATATTGCATTGCATATGCCATTGCCTCGATTTGCGTACCCGTGTGCACGCATTTCGAGGCACTTCATTTTCATCTACCGGCCTCTTATGTGAGTGTGGCTGAGGCTCCCTCATGTTAGTATAAGTCCATGTTACATTTTCCATGCCATTTTTGCCATATTGCATTGCATATGCCATTGCCTCGGTTTGCATGCCCGTGTGCACGCATTTCGAGGCACTTCATTTTCATCTACCGGCTTCTTATGTGAGTGTTGCTGAGGCTCTCTCATGTTAGTGTAAGCCCATATCATATTTCCATGTCATTTGCATTACGTATGTCATTTTCTCGGTTTGCGTGCCCGTGTGCACGCATTTCGAGGCATCTCATTTTTATAACATTGTGCATGCTAGGCTATATCTCAGTCGCATTTCATGCATGTCATGCATATTGCATCGTGTTCTGGATAGGAGTTAGCCCGGGCACGGGAAACGAGGTGCATTTCGTACTCCGAGTGACGGAATGTATCTCAATTCCCCAGTCACCGACACTCCGGATTATCCATGATGGAGTTAGGTTTTGTTGTGTTTATACGTGCATTCATCCTACATTGAATTGTGCAATTCGACTCCTCGGCCATCATGCCTCGGTATGCGTGATTGGTGGCACGAGGATC
The DNA here is from genome assembly GCF_055761805.1 of Camellia sinensis. Lineage (NCBI taxonomy): Eukaryota > Viridiplantae > Streptophyta > Magnoliopsida > Ericales > Theaceae > Camellia > Camellia sinensis. Next base: position 46,873,432 of record NC_138964.1, read on the forward strand.
GAGGCATGCATATATTTGTGAAAATACATTGCTATGCCCCTTTCCTGCTCTCTGTTGCAGCAAAATAAAGAATCAGCAACTTTTCGGAGCCTGGCACGCTTTCCAAGAATAACTGCTAAACAGAGGCTAATTGGGGCATCCCGGTGGATTTCCGCGCAAGACAACCCGGACATGCATCATCCATCAGAAGCAAGGCAGTCCCTGGCTTGCATGCCAGTTTTATTTATTTTCTTAGTTGATTTATTAATTAATTAGGAATTTGTATATTATTTGGACTGTAATATTTTTTTATTCGGGACTGTATTATTTATTCGAACCCTCTGCGCGAGGGCAAAACTGTAATGAGTGTGCGTGTGTGTGTTGTATGTCTTCCAACCCCACGTCTTTCTCCCTTTTATTTATCCGCTTTTGATGGTTAGATTAGGGCATGTTTAAATTAGCATACAGTATGACAGCATGTTTGCATCATTCATCTGTATTGCATGCACCGGGCTCGGCGCATCATACTAACTGCATTGTATTTTTCAATTCTAAATTGAATACATGATAGTTGTAGCATCTCATATGCCATGTTTAGAATAGCCGAGCCTGCCATAGTTGCATTTTGCATGTGTTGCATTAGGCATTTCTGTATACTTAGGATTCATGCATGATTTCTAATGAGTTTCTGTTTTGGCTTGGAGTACTCGGTAAGCTTTATGCTTTAGCATCCTTGCATGCGTGTCAGTGACTGCCATGAATAGCATGCTTACCATGAGGCAATATGCTTATGTGATATAACTGCCCGAATGCCTGTGGGTGAAGGTTGGGTTACTTGAATTGGAATAAATCATCAACCATTTGTTTTAAGCCCACTAGATAGTAGCAAAACCATCTTTTCTAAGCCCACCCGAGGGTGGCAAAATCTGCATTTTTAGCCTACTTGCGAGTAGCAAACTATCTTTCAAAAATAAACATGAAATGTTTTGTTCCAATTCAGGCGATCCAGTCTATACTTGTATGCTGTGCGCATCACATAGTAACCTAGGCTAATAACCGGAATAAGAACACACAATGTTTTCAAAAATAGATATCATGGTTAGTAGAGGCCGATCTTTGATCGGGCGAGCGGGGGTGCTCACGAAGTGACCTTCCCCAATCGTACCCAAGTTCCCGAGCCGAGACAACTTTGGTGATGACGGACACGTGGCCTTTGGTACCGAGTCAGGGTTTCCTAAATTTCCCAAAATAAAATATTTAGGTGTCGACTCTGTATCTGGCAAAGCAGTCCATGTTTGGCACTTCTTTCAAAAATCTGTTTTCTCAAAACGATTTGCCGGATTTGGACTCTTTGGTTCAGATTTAGAACCGTGACTACGAATCGAGTCCGAGCTGTAGCGAGGTCCCTGTAGACACCCCATTTTTGACCGACCTTAAGACTCAGACGTCACTGACTGAGCACTTGATAATGTTACATAATGTGCTCGTTCAGAAATCTCAGAGTCGCGGCCGTGAGCCCTGCCTCCGGACTTCCGAACCCTTTTCTGTGCCTTGTCTCGATTTACGAACCAGACTCGGTTTTCTCTGTTTCCTTTCCTGAGGGGGGGGAGAGGTCCCGTAGACCATCTCTCAATGTCCGTAGGCTACATTTGGTGGTCGTAGGCCATTTTTCCCATCTCGGAGTCCGGTTTTCGGTTTTCGGAGCCGTCAGGCCGTGTGCCTCGGTTCGGGACCCCCTAACCGTCTCCGTTTGCTCTGACTTTTGGCATACTTCCTATTTGCTCCCTTTTGAGGGACACTGGGGGCTGAGAAGCCCACTTCGTGGCCGAATGCCACTTTCGGTGCTTAACAGCCCAATTTCGGGACCTCGAACTGCGCGTTTTGGTCCCCGAGCATTCGTTTTGCAACGGTTTTCGTTCATTTTTGGCAGGTACCTCTGTTTTATCACCAGGGAGGTCACTGAAGGGTGGAAGGCCAGCAATTGTTGCAGCAACCAGTTATACATCCTCCGACGCCCTCCGGCGCCCGTTTTTCGCACTTCCGGGCTAATGTTGAATACCTTGGGCCCATTTTCTCGAACTTTGAACCACATATTTGTGATGTACACACATGAGAGGACCCTAAAAGTTCATGGCCGGCCATTAATTCAACTTGACCCTTTTGACCCCCTCCTTCCGGGCTAATGTTGAACCCCTTGGACCCTTTTTATCGAACTTTGAACCACATATCTGTAATGTACACACATGAGAGGACCCTAAAAGTTCATGGCCGGCCAGTAATTCAAATTGACCCTTTTGAACCCCTCTTTCCGAGCTAATGTTGAACCCCTTGGACCCACTTTCTTGGACTTTTAACCACATGGTTGTGTTGTACACACAGAGGAGGACTCCACCAGTTGGTGGCCGGCCAGAAAATATGATTGACCTTTTTGACCCCTAGCCGGCCGGCTAGGGGGTGTGGCCGGCCGGCCACCTGCAACAAAAGTACCAGGCCGGCCGCATTCCTTGCACTGTTTCCTTTACAGCTGTGAGGCTTTATCCCCCAGAAAAGATCTTTATCCGGGGGATATTTTGTGGGGGAAAGTTTCTCTCCTTTTCCCCCACCTTTACACCCCTTCTTTGGCCTATATAGCAAGCAAGATATATCCTTTAGTGTGGTTAGAAAACTTCATCTTCAAGTCTCCATACACAACTCCATCTCCATCTCTCTCATTTTCCTAAAAAGCTCCAAGTCCTACACCACCATTTACACTACAACACCAAGCTCTACCACCACCACTCCATTCCAAGAGCAAGGAAAGGGATTCCAGCAGCTAAGAGGCAACAAATTTGGCCCAAGAAGCAACAAAAGAATTGGTCTTCAAGGGTAAGTTGCAATTTCCCCTTTTTGCCCCTTTTCTTGGATCTTTTGCAAGTCCTCCATGCTTTTTGTTTCAAGCTCCGGCCCTAACTGAAAAGGGCCTTCTTTTGAGCTCATTTTCATTCTTCATTAAGGACTCAACCCTGTTTGAGCCCTCCATGATACACTTGCTTCATTGATCCTCTTGTATGTCATGATTTTGCATGCTATTTTTGGCCCATGAGTAATCTGTTTTCGAGCATGTTGTAAACTGATATTAGGCTTATTTTGAGCCCCTCTTCAACATTGAAGAAGGGCTCAACACCATTTGGGACTTCCATGTTATACCTACCTTTATACTTCTCTTTTCTTCCCCATCCTTGCATGCAATGGCAGCCTACCATGCTTTTGTTTTTGGCCATTTTACAGTTCTGAAAAAGTCCTTATTTTGGTCCATACTTCATGTTTCATTTAGGTCCTTCCATGGTTTGGGACCTCCATATGCCACTTCATGTTATATCTCTCCTTTATTCCCCATTCTTGCATGTTTAGTTAGCCTACCATGCTTTTATTTTTGGCCATTTTACAGTTCTGAAAAAGTGCTTATTTTGGCCCATTCTACATGTTTTATTAAGGGTCTTTGGCTGTTTGGTGATTATTTTGTATACCTCATGTTATAGCCATTTTTTAGCCCCATTTTGTATCACATTTCTATCATGTTTGTATACTGATTTTGAGGCTGCCATAAACTGTAAATGTGCATATTTTTGGTCCCTCTTCAGTGTTGTAGAAGGGAACTTTTCAGTTTGGGTTTTGCTTATATCACTTGCTTCATAACCCCTATCTTGGCCCCTATTCTTGCATGCTATTTTTCCCCTACCTATGCTTGCTGTTTGGCCATGTTTATAACTGTGAAAGTGCCTTTTTTGGGACTGTCTAGCTTCTGTCTTTGCATTGCATGTCCATGTTTTGCATGTTTAGCATAGCTATAGGCCATTTCGGGTGCCTAATGTCGCATTTCGGGACAATTCCTTGCATTTGGTATCATTTCGCTTCATTTCGGGGCTGTTTTCCCCCATATTTTGTTACTGAAATTCTGTTAGAATGATTGCCATTCATTCCATGTCATTACATCGCATTTTGTCATCGCCTCGGTTTGCGTGCCCGTGTGCACGCATTTCGAGGCATTTCATTTTCATCAACCAGCTTCTTATGTGAGTGTGGTTGAGGCTCTCTCATGTTAGTGTAAGCCCATATCGCATTTCCATATCATTTGCATTGCGTATGTCATTTTCTCAATTTGCGTGCCCGTGTGCGCGCACTTCGAGGCATCTCATTTTCATAGCATAGTGCATACTAGGTTGTATCTTAGATTACATTCTGTCATTTTCTCGGTTTGTGTGCCCGTGTGCATGCATTTCGAGGCATCTCATTTTCATAGCATTGTGTATGTTAGGATTGTATCTTAGTTGCATTTCATGCATATCATGCATATTGCATCGTGTTCGGGATAGGAGTTAGCCCGGGCACGGGAAACGAGGTACATTTCGTACTCCGAGTGACGGAATGTGTCTCAATTCCCCAGTCACCGACACTCCGGATTATCCATGATGGAGTTAGGTTTTAGCTGTAGTTTCATGTGCATTCATCCTATATTGAGTTGTGCATTTCGACTTCTCGGCCATCATGCCTCGATATGCGTGATTGGTGGCACGAGGATCGAGACATGCATATATCTGTGCAAATACATTGCTATGCCCCTTTCCTGCTCTCTGTTGCAGCAAAACGAAGAATCAGCAACTTTTTTGGGGCTTGGCACGCATTTCAAGAACAGGTGTAAACAGAGGCTAATTGGGGCATTCCGGTGGATTTCCGCGCAAGACAACCCGGACATGCATCATCCATCAGAAGCAAGGCAGTCCCTGGCTTGCACGCCAGTTTTACTTGTTTTCTTAGTTAATTCGTTAATTAATTAGGATTTTGTAATATTTTGGACTGTAATATTCTTTTATTCGGGACTGTAATATTTGGACTGTATATTTATTTGGACCCTCTGCGCGAGGGCACAACTGTAATAAGTGTGGGTGAGTGTGATGTATGTCTTCCAACCCCACGTCTTTCTTCCCTTTTATTTATCCACTTATGATGGTTAGATTAGGGCATGTTTAAATCAGCATACAGTATAACAGCATGTTTGCATCATTCATCTATTTTGCATGCACCGGGCTCGGCGCACCATACTAACTGCATCGTACTTTCAATTTCAAGTTAAATACATGGTAGTTGTAGCATTTCATATACCATCTTAGAATAGCCGAGCCTACTATAGTTGCATTTTGCATGTGTTACATTAGACATTTCTGTATACTTAGGATTCATGCATAATTTCTAACAAGTGTCTATTTTGGCTTGGAGTACTCGGTAAGTTTTTATGCTTTAGCATCCTTGCATGCGTGTGAGTGTTGCCATGAATAGCATGCTTACCATGAGACTATTTGCTTATCTGATATAACTGCCTGAATGCCTGTGGGTGAAGGTCGGGTTGCTTAAATTGGAACAAATCATCAAATGTTTCAAGCCTACCTGCGGGTAGCAAACCATTTTCAAAAACAAACATGAAATGTTTCATTCCGATTCAGGCGACCCGATCTATACTTGTATGCTGTGCGCGTCACATAGTAACCTAGGCTAATAACCGGAATAAGAACTCACAATGTTTTCAAAAATTGATATCATGGTTAGTAGAGGCCGATCTATGACGGGGCAAGCGGGGGTGCTCACGAAGTGACCTTCCCCAATCGTACCCAAGTTCCCGAGCCGAGGCAACTTTGGTGATGACGGACACGTGGCCTTTTGGCACCGAGTCAGGGTTTCCTAAATTTCCCAAAATAAAATATTTAGGTGGCGACTCTGTATCTGGAAAAGCAGTCCATGTTTGGCACTACTTTTTCAAAAATCAGTTTCTCAAAACGATTTGCCGGATTTGGACTCTTTGGTTCAGATTAGGAACCGTGACATTTAAGAGTCCGAGCTGTAGTGACCCCAAAATGAACAGAACGGGACCTAACCCTCCCGGGGCGTTCGGGGGACGTCTACAGTTTCTGGCGACTCTGCTGGGGATTTAGAGAGCTTGACTCGAACTCATGATATCTGTTTTTGACTACACTTGTGTCATTCTTTGCATTGCATTTGCATTGGTGCGCCTAGGACACCGTGTTTGCCAGCTACTATTCCTGAACGGTTTGCCAGAGGCTTGTCTTGTCAAGGCATGACCATAAGGCTGACCGGTTGTGGGCTCTGCCAGTATGGGAACACAAACCCCGGTTTTACCGGGGCACCCTCTTTAACCATTCGACCTAGTGCATATTCGGATCCATAGTGACCATTCCAAATTAGGACAGGTTGCTTACCCGTTTATAGGTTGTTTGAAACCGCTGCGTGCGTAGTGAAACCCTAGCTCCTGACAAAATAGGACAGGGAAACCCTACCCCAACATAGGGGTGTTTTGGCTCTCACTTATCTGTTATGTGCTTTAGAGTGCGTCTCTACAGGAATGCATGTATCAGTATATGAGTTTGGGCATCAAGCCTGCGGGCTTCAGTTCAGTATTGTCAGTATCAGGCCTGTGGGCATCAGATCAGTATATGAGTTTGAGTATCAAGCCTGCGGGCATCAGTTCAAAATTGTCAGCATCAAGCCTGCGGGCATCAGTTCAGTACATGAGTCTGGGTATCAGGCCTGCGGGCACCAACCAAGTATTTGAGAATCAGCTATCTGCGGATATCAGATTCTGTTTAAAGGGGACAGTGATACAGGGATAATAATCAGTGTTTGAGGACAGTGTGTTATTCAGCTTATTGACTGTGTGTTGATTATGCCCGACTGTGTGTCATGCATTTTACTTTAAGCTGTTATGCTGCCCATTTATCTGTTTATTTATTTCCTTTTCGCTTTATTTATCTTTTGCTAGGGTCAGTTTTAGCACGATTGCTTCCAACCCAGCAGGCATTCCCCAAGCACTTTGGACACGAGGTCGCCGACTCCATCGATCTGAGGATCTAATCGACAGACAGCCAGTGTTCCATTCTCTACCCCCTGTTACAAGAAGGAAGCAGAAAAAGCGCAGTACATCTGAACAGAGAGCACCAGAACAGTGGTATCCCCCATCAGTGGACAGTTGGATTGAGACCCCCATTGAGACAGATCTGCCAATAGTTCAGACAAATCGAAACAGTATGACGGCACCAACAGGAGTTGAGGAGATGATACGCCAAATGCAGGAAACCATGCGAGCCATGCAACAGGATGCCGTTCGCCGAGATGAGCTCGCTAAGCAGCAGGCCGAAATTATGACCCAGCAGGCTGAGCTGATTACCAGACTGCAACAACAGAGTACAGCATCTGCTTCACACCAAATTCCTCCTCCGGCAGGGGCCCCATTACCTAAGAAGGCTCCTGCTATTCAGGACGTTCCTCCGAACACCCAGAATACTATACCGACTATCCAAAATCTGCAAGAGGACACAAATCTTCCAACGGGGCCAGTCCCGCCCCCGCTTCCACCACAACTGTCCAAGGTCCATACACCCAATCACCCGGACTCTCCATCCGAGGTCGAGGTTGATCATACAGCTCTGAAATTGAGCAAACTGGAGAAGCTCTTCAAAAAATCCCAAGGGGTCAAGGCTATGCCGGATATCGGAGATGGATATACTGAGGAGGCCGTAACACTCCCCGATAGGTTCAAAATGCCACAAATCGACCGCTTTGATGGGACCGGCGACCCCATGGTCCATATCCGACTGTTTGCAGACGTCTTGCGGCCAATGGGCCTAACGCGACCACAGAAGCTCTCACTATTCGGTCGAACCCTGTCGGGTGTGGCCTCCCATTGGTACGCAAGATTACAAGATGAAGTGAAGAAGAATTGGGATGAGATGGCTGAGGCCTTTGTCACACAATATTCGTACAACACTCAGATCGAGATCACAACCCGTGATCTTGAAACGACAAGGCAAGAGCCCGAGAAATCTTTCTCGGACTTTGTGATCCGATGGAGGGCAAAGGCGTCAACGATGACTCTAAGGCCCACTGACAAAGATCAAATCCGGATGATTGTGCGCAATCTCCACCCGAAGCTGATGCAAAGAATGATTGTAGTCCCCTTCCCTACTTTCGCAGATTTACATGATATGGGGGTGCAAATCGAAGATGCAATGAGACAAGGTCTGTTTGACCACGACAGAGAACAACCGAGGAGGACCTTCAATCGCAACAACAATGCAGGCCCGAGTGGCGCTGCAAATACGAGAGCCTCGGAAGTCAGCAGGGTCACCACCACTCCCCCTCCCCCTCCAAGGCCCATGACTGCCACACCATTCTCCGGCGCGTCCGGAAGCAACACACAAAACAACCGATTCCAACCGCGAGGCCAAAGAACCTTTACCCCACTATATATGCCTCTGACCAAGGTTCTGGGAATATTGATCAGAAAAAATCATTTAAAACCCCTGGAGCCAAAGCCATTACCGAATCCACTTCCCCCCTCTTATGACTCGTCAAAGTACTGCGCATATCACCAACAACACGGTCATGACACCGACCGTTGTTACAGATTGCGTCATGAGATCCAAGATCTTATTGACAAACAGGTGATAGCGCCTCCTGATAAACCCAATGTCACAACCAACCCTCTCCCACCACATAACCAACCTCCCCCTCCCAAAAGAATTAACTTCATCCAGACTGGGGTCGTATCTTACGATCCTAGCATCTATATTACGCCCACCCACCTACCCAAGCCGGAGGTGCTCCTCCCCGATTGCACTGACTTCTTGTGCATGGTGGACATCTCCAAAACCCAACCGGAACAGATGGTGGTGACCGTCGAAGACAGGGCAGGGCAGATTTTGGGAGAGAATGAGTCTGTTGAATCTGGGACTGGACAAAGTTTTGCTGGGGGAGCCTATGATCCAAGCAAGTACATCCTATCAACGAGCCGAATTGGGCTAAGTATAGAATTGCCAGAGACAGGAGAGCTATGCATGATCCGAGGGGATGGATCTGGGCTATGGGCAGATGACCTGACAGCCGTAGAGGAAGACTTTGCCAACCTGCAATTTCTCGATGACCAGGAACTGGAAGATGCGTCAATCAACTGGAATGATTATGAGGGATCAGCAGAGGCCACTGGATGGCTCGAGGATCAACCAGATGCAGTGGGGGAAGCCCAACCAGAACAGAGCCCGGCAGGGGCGGAAGTATCAGTTGTGGCCGGAATGGCCGAAAGTCAAGTTGTATCGCCGGAGAGCGCCGGTGTTAAGAATTCCGCTCAAGACATGGGCATTACAGATACGGGAATTATCGAACAAACAGCTGTACTGATGCAGTTGGAACAAGAAAAGTTTGAGGCTACTGAGAGAGCCAGGAAGGCAAAAGGCCCTGAGGGGACTGAAAGTGCTGTGTGCACAAAGACAGACAATGCTGCGAGCATATGGACAGAGAGCACTGAGAGCGCGAGTGGACCGGAGCCAGACAGGTGTCTGTTGGCTGCCAGCGGAATGTGGTGGGAAGATGACGACTTGTGTCTTGCCCACACTGATGAAGACTGGGGAAATGGCCAGCCGGATGATACTTGGTACCTCGATGAGGTTGACCATATGATAAGAAGTGGACGGTACTTCAAGCCCCCACATCTGGACCAACCCGAAGCATCCGGGAAGGATAGAGAAGCGGAAAAACAGAAGGAGAAGCAGATTGAAGATGAAGCTGTGCTGAAACAGTTAAAGAAAATACAAGCAGACATCTCCATCTGGGGACTGCTAATGGCATCACGAGTACACAGAGAAGCTGTCCTATCTGCCATGGACAAGTCCAAACTCTCCATAGACACCACGCCTGAACAGCTGGTTGGGCTGGTTTTTCCGGGAGGAGGTTCCCCGGCATTAACCTTTTCGGACAAGGAACTACCGCCTGAGGGCACAAGTCATAACAAACCTCTCTATATCTCTGTGGAATGTAGAGATAAGTGGATACCGGTGGTACTTGTTGATACCGGGTCTGCGATTAATGTCTGCCCAACCAGAACGGCATATGCAATCGGGTTGAAACCCGTGGACTTCATCCCAACCACCCAAGTGATCAGAGCATACGACAATACCAGCAGGGAAGTGATGGGGACTGTTAAAATTCAAACCAAGGTTGGTCCAGGACAACACAGCATCGAATTTCATATCTTGGACGTTCCCGCAACCTTTAACCTACTTTTGGGGCGACCGTGGTTGCACCAGGTCAAAGCAGTCTCTTCCACTCTACATCAGGTGCTAAAATACCCTCACGGGAAAGGGGTAGCGATCGTTTTTGGGAATTCATCGATCCATCCACCGCCGGAAGTGTCCACACCTGTCTTGGAGATCGAACACGGCACGGAGGATGTGTTTTTGTCGGGGTTCACTTTGGCCGAGGCTCAAGTGGTGCAGAATGTCAGGGCTGTGAATGAGGGCATGTATGTTAGTGATCAATCTATATACCTCATGAACAAGCTAAAACATACCCCTGGGATGGGATTAGGGAGAAGCGGCCGGAAGGGCGTCTCAGTGTTGGCCGAAGTGCCACACAACCCTCACGCCTTTGGACTGGGTTATCTGCCCACCAAGGAAGACTGGGTAAGGAAAGGAAAAGAAATGGCCGGAAGGGCCAGGACAAAGAAGGCCGGGAAGCCATTTGAGTTAATGCACAGGCCCATCTGGGGTATCCTAAACAGACGTTTCGTCCGGGAGGGGGAAGATTTTCCATTCTGCGGCTTCCCGGAGCCATGGCTAAACGCGAAGGGGACGCGCGTGCCTGGTTTTGAAATCTTTTTCGACATACAATTATCTGGGGATGACGTTGCCGAAGCGCAGACAGACCCACCAACCGAGGTTGAGCAATGTGAAACAGTGGATCCTGAGGGCACAGAGCTTGAAATGGGGGTAGCACTGGCGAGTCTACTATCAGATCCTCCGATCGGCCAAGAGTGCTTGGGGGATAACTCTTCGGTTTCTGTGATTGGAGATGAAATAGCTGCGGGCTTTCCAGCGCCGATCTTGGATGCATCTATCGCACCTTCTCTCATCTAGCAGTATGAAGAAGGCTTTTTATCTAGCAGCTCCGGGTCAGGTAGTGAGCCGGAATCTGATTCTACCGAATCTTGTGAGTCAGAATCAGATTCCAGCTCGACTGAGTCTGAGTCCGGTATTCCTGGGGGTGATAACCCGGATGCCACAGTCCTGTCTAGGTCGTCTTTTTCATTTTCTTTTGAGTCTGTTGTAACAGAGGAATCTGACGGCTTGGAAGTATTTAATGAGAATGATGTGGATGTGGTTTCTGAGTATTTTTCTGTGCCTTTGATTTATTGCTTAAATCAGGATTTTCAAAATTTTAATGAAAACAGCGAGGAAGAAATTCCCCCAGTTTTGCAACGTTTAATTGATCAAGAGCAGGAAAGATTTGTTAAACCTTTAATGGATGAAATCACTACTGTGAATGTTGGTACTGAGAAGGACCCGCGGCTGGTCCAGATCGGGTCTACGTTGTCTTCAGAGGAGCGCGAGCGCTTAGTCGCTTTATTAAAAGATTTCAAAGATGTTTTCGCGTGGTCCTATGAAGACATGCCTGGAATCGATCCTGAGATTGTACAGCACCGGATCCCTCTTGATCCCGAGGCCCGCCCTGTCAAACAGAAACTCAGAAGGATTCGCCCGGACTGGGCTCTCAAGATCAAGGAAGAGGTCACCAAGCAAATTGACGCAGGGTTCCTGCTGGTATCTGAATATCCAACTTGGTTGGCCAACATAGTTCCGGTGCCAAAGAAGGATGGCAGAATTCGGGTCTGTGTAGACTTCAGAGATTTGAACAGGGCCAGTCCGAAGGATGACTTTCCCTTGCCACACATTGACGAATTGGTGGATTTCACGGCAGGACATGCCTTGCTTTCGTTTATGGATGGTTTTTCAGGCTATAATCAGATAGTGATGGCACCCGAAGACCGGGAGAAGACTGCGTTCACTACCCCGTGGGGTACATATTGTTATAGAGTGATGCCATTCGGGTTGAAAAATGCTGGAGCTACGTATCAACGGGCAGCAACTACAATATTGCATGATATGATCCATAAGGAGGTCGAGGTGTATGTGGACGACATGATTGTCAAGTCCAAAGATAGAGAGGGCCACTACACCGCCTTACAAAAATTCTTTCAAAGGATCAAAGAGTTTCGGCTGCGACTGAATCCCCAGAAATGCACGTTTGGTGTTACAGCAGGGAAGATGCTAGGGTTTCTGATCACACAAAGGGGCATCGAGGTCGACCCTTCCAAAATCAAGGCCATCTTAGAAATGCCACCACCAAAGACTGAAAAGGAGGTGCGAGGCTTTCTAGGTAAAGTGCAATTCATAAGACGGTTTATTTCTAAATTAACCTTGACTTGTGAACCACTTTTTGGTCTCCTGAAGAAGGGAAAGAAATTCCAATGGGACGGCCGATGTCAAGCAGCTTTTGAGCAGATCAAAGAATATCTATAGAACCCGCCCGTGTTGTCACCGCCAGAGCCGGGGAGACCGTTGATACTGTACCTTTCAGTAACTGAGACTACCATGGGCTGCATGCTCGCGCAGGAGTCAGAAGACAAAGTGGAAAGAGCCATCTACTATCTGAGCAAAAAGATGCTGGATTACGAGACCCGCTATACACCGCTGGAGAAGGCTTGTTTGGCTTTGGTATGGGCAACCAGGAAGCTGCGGCACTACCTGTTAGCCTACTCTGTAATGTTGGTTTCGCGTTTGGATCCCATCAAATATCTTTTCGAGAAACCAGCACTTACGGGTAGGCTAGCTCGTTGGCTGCTGTTGCTCTCCGAATTTGATTTGAAGTATGTGACGCGCAAGTCAATAAAAGGGAGAGCGGTAGCGGAGTTCCTTGCCGACCACCCGGTTGAGGGGGATGAAGCGGTTGAGTATCTATTCCCAGATGAAGCCATTCTGCACGTCGAAGATGAAACTTGGACGATGTACTTTGACGGAGCGTCAAACCAGTATGGGTATGGGATAGGGGTGTTGCTGATAGCGCCTGATGATTCCCGTATCCCTTTAGCATTTAAGCTCCGGTTCAAAGTTTCCAATAATGAAGCAGAGTATGAGGCATGTATTGCTGGCCTGGAAGCAGCCCTGGAACTAGGGGCAAGACGGTTGGATGTCATTGGGGACTCGAACCTTGTTGTGTCTCAAGCAAAAGGAGATTGGAAAGTCAAGGAGGAAAGGATGATAATCTACCACCAAACCTTGGATTTGTTAATTCCTCGGTTTGAGAAGCTAAATTTCACCCACCTCGTAAGAGAGAACAACAGGTTTACAGATTCATTAGCAACTCTATCTTCTATGATAGACATCCCGTCCGGAGTCCGGATGCGTCCAGTCATTATTGATCAAAAGTTTACGCCAGCATACGAGTCGATTTCCGCCATAGATGAGGTTCAAGACGGCAACCCTTGGTATTACGACATCTGGAACTTCTTGGAAAAGGAGACATATCCACTAGGGGCAAATGCCAAGGATAAGAGGGCTGTCAGAAGAATGGCTGCTCAGTTTATCATCTGCGGGGGAAAGCTGTACAAAAGGGGCCATCTGGGAATGCATAAGCTCTGTGTAGAAGCTGAAGAGTCAAAACGCCTGATGGAAGCCATCCATGGGGGGGAGTGCGGTGCACACATGAATGGAGTAATGCTGGCCAGAAAGATCCTCAGACAGGGCTACTACTGGTCAACCATGGAGGAGGATTGTATTAGCTTTGTTCGGCGATGCCACAAGTGTCAAATTCATGCAAACCGCATGAACATCCCGCCGTCAAAACTGTACAACATGACTTCGCCGTGGCCTTTTTCAGTCTGGGGAATTGATGTGATCGGAGCTGTTACCCCGAAGGGGTCAAACGGGCATGAGTTTATCCTAGTAGCGATAGATTATTTCACAAAGTGGGTCGAGGCCCAATCATACGCGGTGTTGAAGGCGTCGCATGTCGCAAAGTTCATCAGGAACAACATCATCTGTCGCTACGGAGTGCCAAACGAGATAATTTCAGATAATGGTTCCCACTTCAAGAGAGAAGTGATAGACTTGTTAGAGAAATACAATGTGGCTTTCCATAAGTCATCTACATACAGGCCGCAGACCAACGGAGCAGTTGAGGCCGCCAACAAGAATATCAAGCATATACTACAGAAGATGGTGGGAACCTATCGGGATTGGCCAGACAAGCTGCCATTTGCTCTGTGGGGCTACGGGACTTCAATCAGAACTTCTACTGGAGCAACTCCATATTCATTGGTCTATGGAATGGAGGCTGTTCTACCCATTGAGATTGAGGTTCCGTCGTTACGAATATTGGCTGAATGCCAGATAGCCGAAGCAGATTGGCAGCAAAGCAGATTCGAAGAACTCATGCTCTTTGATGAAAGAAGACTGAAAGCGCTGTACCACATCCAAGGCTATCAACGCAGAATTGTCCGGGCTTTCAACAAGAAGGTTAAGTCCAGGAATCTGAAAGAAGGAGATTTGGTGCTCAAAGACAACCGAGCTCCCATCCACGACCCAAGGGGCAAGTTCAAACCCAACTGGACTGGTCCTTACATCATCAAAGCTATCTGGTCAGGTGGGGCTGTGGTTCTGATGGATCTAGATGGCTTGGAGTTCTCACAACCGATCAATATGGATAAGTTGAAGAAATACTATCCTTGAGAGGCTCGCTAGGCCGAAAACCCGAAAGGGCGACCTAGGCAAAAGTCAGAGCACAAAAAAATTAGAAAATATAAAAACTGAGCTCGCAAGGTTGAAAACCCACAAAGGGCGGCCTTGGCAAAAGTTAGAGCGCAAAAGGAGAGTGAAAATACTTGAGTGAACCTTAGCCTGAACTACGTAAGGCTTGATTCCCATCTTTGGGATACGTAGGCAACTTCACCTCGAAGTTCAGCCATAAACTTTTCCCCGATCAACTCTGTCCATCTTGATCATCTTAGTCATCTTTATCCATCAGCATTTATCGTGATCTCCGGTACAGTGCTGTTCAAACTAGGGGCAACTTTCCGTTGCCGCGACGGTGCAAAGTTACTCAGACAAGGGGCAACTTTCCGTTGCTATGAAGTGCCGCATTGTTCTTCAGACTAAGGGCAACTTTCCAGTTGCGGGGATCTGGGATTGTGCATCTCAGTGACAGATTTTCGGCGTGTCCAGTTCTGATCCACATCGAAAATAGTTTTGAAAAGTTTTAATAAAAGTTGACTTCGTTCAAATTAATCTTTTTACGACTTAGACCATTTTTGGGCCAAAAGCGGAAAATTTTCAGTACCACAACTTTCAATTTCATTGATTTCAAAATAGAGTTCTCCTGCTCTTGCATACAATCGAGGTTGCTTTTTTAGTACATTCATAGAGAAAACTTGAAAATGCTAAATAAGCAATAAATTTGGGGCATAGTTGAATCAAGTATCTCTGCGTCCCCTCCCCGAGCTGGACGGACCATCTGATGCCAAGCTAGGCCCAACCTGTGCCTCCTCATTGAGCCAATCCACGCACTCATCGGACAAAGTGCAACTGAAAGTGGAAGCAGGGGCCAGGAGCTCTCTAGTCCTCCATGCCGTGGCACATCGGGCAAGTTGTGCACCCCGGACCGGGAAAGCGGCTGGGTACTCAATCCCCTCCGGTGGGCAGGTCTAATCATGACCAAACTGACGCAAGAACCGGAACGGAAAATAAAATACGCAGTGGGTTAGTCCAACCAATTGGATCCCAATCAGCCGAGACATACTATAGCTCATTGCCGGGAGGTTGAGCCAAGGACAACGCCAAGCAATGCCGTCTGCGGACAAATTGCACATCCAATCGAACCACCACCTTTCGTCAAGAGCATTGACTAGGCGTTGCCGAAAGAAGTAGCCTCGAGCTGAATAGGCCGGGCAAGAGTCCACAACCTGCAACTTGTCCATTAACCATACCTAGGGGAGGGATGGAAAATGAGAGAATAAAGAACAGAGAGGTGTAAGTTGAGAAAAAAGTAAGACAAGGGTTTTGTGAGAAAAAAAACCGAGCCTGAGGGTCGAGTGATGTGAGCAAATATATAAGTAAGGTCGGGTGGGAAACATTACCTGTAGCAGCAGTGAACTCCCAGCAAACCTAGTCGCCTCCCGGCGATATACAGAATCTAAGCCCATCAGTGTCTCGGCCAAGGTCATGGCAATACAGCTCTTTCCTTCTCTCAAACCTTGGGCGACTTCAATCAAGCGAATGCTAGCCCCGCCGAGGCCCGAGGAAAGCAAAAAGTGAGACAACAAACATAAGCAGAGGGCGTGTTGCCGGAAACCCTGCCAATAATGGTTGCTGCGGTCACCGGCGTCGGAAAAACGATGGATCAAGCCGAGGATGTCCAGTTCCCCACTGCAAATCAGAGATCGAGCGTCATGCGCCGTGAGCCCACACATCCGCCCTAAAACCTGGGCGTGACCAAAACGGAGCTGAGACAAGATCACTTCAGAGCACTCAGACTCTATCAAAACCTGAAAATCTTCGAAAGTGGGACACATCTCTTGGCCGCCAAAGCTAAAAACATGCGTCACTGGATTCCAGAACCTTGCCGCGGCATGGAGAAAAGGGAGGTGTAGCGGAGTACGGCTCAGCGTGAATAGTGCATTCAAGCCGAAACCCCGGAAATTCAACTT
Organism: Camellia sinensis; assembly: GCF_055761805.1. Classification (NCBI taxonomy): domain Eukaryota; kingdom Viridiplantae; phylum Streptophyta; class Magnoliopsida; order Ericales; family Theaceae; genus Camellia; species Camellia sinensis. The sequence continues at coordinate 46,889,990 of NC_138964.1, forward strand.
TTCCGAGCCATCTAGAGAAGAGATCCAAGATGTGACATTTTCTGCGAGAAACGCCTCCATCCTTGTCTAAAACTAAGATGAAATGAATGTTCCCGAAGTTGAGGCTTTTATAGAAGGAAAAACACTATTCACGGGGACACGTGTCAAAAATCTGGTGGCTGCAGGACTGAGTGGCCGGCCGGCCACTTTTTCTGGCTGGCCAGCCATTTACTTTTTGCAGAAAAGGCCGGCCAGCTGTCTCTCTCCACAAAAATGGCCGGCCGGCTCCCAGGGATGGCTGGCAATGCTGCAGTGTATCCTCATGGCCCTGTTTTACCCTTCGAGGGAGAGTTCCAAGCATTTCCATGCAACGGGAGAGTCAAAGGCCTTCACCTCCCTCTGTTTCGGATGCGTTCCGATGCCCAGATCGTCAGAAGTACATTTTGTTGTTGCTGAGTTTTGTTTATCGAGTTGTTTTTGCTTATCGAGTTGTTTGTCGAGCGGACGTGTTTTGTGTTTTTGAGTCATTGCTCTCTGTTTAAGCAATTTTTGTTAAAGTCTTGTTTATTTGCGTTGTTGCATTTTGTTTATCGAGTTGTAAACTTGCTAAAGGTTCTGTTATATCTTAGTAAGTTGAGTTGTTTAGTTTGTTGCGTCGGTTCACTACCTGACTTGGTGATTACACAATGCACATTCCCATTCAATTCCTTTTTTTGTGCGAAATAAATTGATGCGATACGATGCTAAAAGTTTAAGTACAAACACTTTTTCAAAAGCTATTTCATTTCATCATGCTTTACAACAAACAAAGGTACAAGTTTTACAAAAAATAAAACTGCCTAACAATGTGCAAAGTGCTACAAACTACTAGTAAAAGAAAAATAAAGCAGGAAATAGCAACATCAAAGTCCTCGGGAGCGGGAACGAGAAGCACGCCTCATCCTCTTCTGCGGGACAATCTCCGCACCATCATTATCATCTGAGTCGGAGCTGTCATCCTCAGGATCCCCCTCAGCCTCGCCTCTATTCCCCGAGCCAAAACCGGAGCCCCCCTCCTCAGCAGATGTCTCTGACTGACGGTCGGTAGCCTCCTCCTCCTCCTCATCAGGCTCCACCTCCACAACGTGAGCCCTGCGTCTGCGGACAGGCCCTCCTCGAGCTCCTCGAAAAGGCCTAGATGGCCCGGCTCCTCGGGAAGGCCGAGATGACCCCGCCCCCTGAAAAGGCCCGGGTGACCCAACTCCCTGAAAAGGCCCAGATGGCCCAGCTCCCCAATAAGGCCCAGGTGGCCTGGTCTGCGGCTGACCGGACCATGAAGGCATCTGAAAATAAAGAGTTCAATTTAAATACATCAGTCCAAATATGTACATCAGATACAGATACAAGCAAAGGCTACGTGAAGTGGGTGCATGTAAATACAGTGTACAAATGGGGTGTGTGTCAGATGTGCTCTACACAAGTAGTCTATCGATGCAGTAGAAATCAGCATGTCATCAGAAGTATGATAAATGCCAAAAAACTGAAGGGTACCTGAATGCCCGCGACAGACAACTGTGCCTCCCTACGCAGGACCATGCCCTCGAGTGTGGCCACCAGTCCAACCACCTCCTCCATGTACCCTCGCGATGGCTGCAAAAATGAGCTCATAATCATCAGTGAACAAAAGAGTATCTAAACATCTGAATGATGAATGAAAAAGTGGAGCATACCGGCGGTGAGTCCGGATCAATGGCGTATCGATCACTGGGCATCGGAGGCTCTAGCGGGATCGGGGTCGGAGAAATAGCCCCATACTGCCACGCCATCAACTCAGTCGGCATATCTGGCCATCCGGGATGAGGATGAATCGACGGAGTCGGAGGAACCGGTCTACTCCCACCCCTAGATGTACCATCCCTGCTAGTAGAAGGGGCGTCTGCAGCCCGAGCCCGAGCCTGGCCCGAGGATAACATACCGACAGGCCTCATCATCGGGATATGAGCTCCCGTCAATGGAGGCATCAAATATATGTGACGGTAAGTGGCGTAGTCCCCCTCCTCAATATATAGCAAAGCATCACTGCCCAGCATGGCGCCGACTACCTCCGAGTAAGAGAGTCTGTCAGCAGTCCGCATACTGGCTGGGGGTACTGCAGGAATATCCTGAGAAAGATACCCCCATACCTGGCGCAGAAAGCGTTCCCCCAGGAACCATGCCCTGCCAACCGGCCCTTCGAGCAGGACCCTATACTGGGAAATGTCCGACGCTCCGGTATACTGAAGTCGGAGACCATCACCCAAGGACACCCAGGGCTGCCATGTGATCTGTAGATGATAAATGCATAAACCAATCAGAAATCGAGAATATACAGAGCAAATCAAAGATGAAAATGAAAAGAACTGAAATAGGCGTTCGGGGACGTCTACAGCATGTTTCAACTAGCATACTTATGATAGCATGTTTGCATTCATTCATCTGTCTTGTATGCACCGGGCTCGACGCATCATACTAACTGCATTGTATTTCAATTTCGAGTTGAATACTTGTTAGTTGTAGCATTTCACATGCCATTTTTAGAAATAGTCAAGCCTATTGTAGTTGCATTCCTGCATGTGTTGCATTAGGCATTTCAACATAGTTAGAATCATGCATAGATTTCTAACATAGCTTCTGTTTTGGCTTGGAGTACTCGGTAAGTGTTTATGCTTTAACATCCTTGCATATGTGTGAGTGACTACTATGATAGCATGCTTATCATGAGGCTATGTGCTTATGTGATATACCTGACTGAATGTCTGTGAGTGAAGGTTGGATTATCTAAATTAGAATAATGCATTGACTGTGAGTTTTAAACCCACTTGAGAGTGGCAAACCATCACGTTTTCTGAACGCACCCGAGGGTGGCAAATCCACGTCTTAGCCTACTTGCAGGTAGCACCATCAAACCATTTTCAAAATAAACAAACATGAGATGTGTTGTTCCAATTCAGGCGATCTAGTCTATACTTGTATGTTGTGCACATCACGTAGTAAATCTAAACTAATCACCGAAATAAGAATGCATAATATTTTCAAAACTCGATATTATTGTTAGTAGAGGCCGATCTTTGATTGAGCAAGCGAGGGTGCTCACGAAGTGACATTCCCCAATCGTACCAAGTTCCCGAACCGAGACAACTTTGGTGATGACAGACACGTGGCCTTTGGCACGAGTCAGGGTTTCCTAAATTCTCCTAAAATAAAATATTTAGGTGGTGACTCTGTATCTGGCAAAGCAGTCCATGTTTGACACTTCTTTCTAAAAATCTGTTTTCCAAAACAATTTGCCAAATTTAGACTCTTTGATGATTCATCGGTCTTGCATTGCACTCTGCGAGATTAGATATAAGACCGTGACATTTGAGTCCCGAACTGTAGTGAGCCCAAATGAACAAAACGGGATTTTCCTCCCGGGGCGTTCGAGGACGTCTACACTTGGCGATCAAAAACTGTCGTAAAAACCCAAATGGCATAATCTCGACTAAACCCCTCCAAGGAGCACGAAAAACTAGCTACAGATTGTAATTACTCTACTGATAATTTCTGATAAAGGTTTTCAAACCAAAATGTGCAAGAACCAACAATTGGTTAACCACAAAAACCACAAAAGGTAAACTAAGAAAATACCAACCAAATTAATACAAGAGCTACACAATATGTGAACCAAATTTTTTATTTTTCTCGAATAAAAATGTTTCATCAAATTACTAAGTAAAATGCAACATTATTAGAAGAGTAGAGAAACTATTGATTGAAACATTTAAACGAAAGCAAAACATTAAATAAAAATAATATAAAAAAAATTAATTAAATAAGGAAAATACACACAGGATAATGAGAAACAAACAATACCTTATTTTATTTTTTTCCGACTCCACTCATGCCATCAAAACTTCCACGTAAACAACCTATTTTATTACAAATGAAAAGAAAAAAAATATATAAGAAACTATTTACTCTTGCTTCCAAGCATTGAAACCTTTTAGAAAATAAAGCTGTTGCACTCCAAAAGTTCTTGTTCATTAAAAAAAAAAAAAAAAAAAAAAAAAAAAAAAAAAAACCAACAACAACAACAACAACAAATATATACATATATATATATGCTAATAAAAATAATGCACGGCAAAAAAAATAATGCAAATAGTGCACTGGAATCTAGACAAAGATGAAGTGAAGAAAAGAATGTAAACCCCTAAGAAGTATTAACATGTCTAGCAATGACAATGAAGTAGAAACATTACCTGAAGACTGAGGGGGCATGTCTCTCTTGGCCTTGTGATCTAGTCTCTGTTTATTATGGGAAATTCTATTTCCACACTTTTTTTGTTTCTGCATACACAATTAATGGGGAAAAAAAAGTTATGACAATTTTATCATGAAACAAAATGACCCTAATGAACATCAATACACACTACAAATTAAATCTAGATTTTCTCTATACACATCTTTAAAAAACAATAATTCTCAATGCACATCTTTTAAAAAAAACAAAAATTAAAACTTAGTTCCTACATTGTTTCTCACTACCTCTATTGTTTTCCAGTACTTGCTACACTCCATTGTTACACTCTATCCATTGTTTGTATAAACTACCCTAATATCAAGTACTGAAAAATTGTAAAACATTCGGCACTACAGAACCAATTTAATTTTAAAAACTCAAAAATTTATAAATAATTCGGAAGTATATAATTGAAAATGTACAACAATTTCGGAATATTGTCTGATTGGTGAGTGACTTCTTATTTCTGAATATTTTTTCTGATTGATCTTTCAGTTCCTTCAGGTTTCAATGGCTGCCAACAACAGCCCCTCTGCCCTAGAAAAAGAACAGGTACCTCATACATATACAGACACTAACCCTATATATGTATGCTTATGAGATAGGCAAAACTATTAACTGGAAAGGATTACTTTTTTGATGATTTTGTGCAGATCACGAAACCCCTCTCTTTTTTTTGAGATCACGAAATGGAAGAACAATAACATATTATTGCTTTTATTGTTGACAAATATTGTAGGATTACGGTGGAACGGTTCGGGAAAGAGGAGAGAGAAAGTGGAATTACCTGAATATGCTTGGGGTCTCCGCAGCAGTTACCTGAAAGTCGGTGGCGATGTCGATGGCCGACGCTGGAAACGAGTTTTCCACGGCGTCCACAGCAGCGGTGTAGCGGTGCGAAGACGATCTGAGAGGGAGAGAAGAACAAGAGGCGTGAGATGCGAAATGGTGGAGTCTTTTGTCTGAGCAAACCACGTCCCCAAAACAAGCCTCTGTGTGCGGCTAGGGTTTCGTAGAGAAACTGGAGGGAGAGAGAGAGAGAGAGAGGAAGGCTTCAATCTGCAATAGTTTTGGTTCCAAAAAAAAAAATATATATATATATATATCTGAAATAGTTAATGAAATTTAAAACGAAGCTTCTAGATGAAATAGTTATGTAATTTAATTTTTATATTATCATTAATATATTTCAATAAATTACCAATATATTTTTTAAGATTTGTTTAAAGTAAAAATTATTTTTTGAGATTTGAAAAATTATAAATATTCTTTTATCAGAATTTTTTATTTAATATAATTAATTAAAAAAATAAAATTTATAATTACTCTTCTTTATAATAATGAAATTACTTAAATTATTAATTAAAATATCTTTCTAACATCATTAAAAATTATTAGTTGACTTAATAATTTATTAATAAAATGAACGATCTTTTAAGAAATTAAAAACTTTAGGGAATGAAATGTAATTTTCAGAAATATTATGTCTCATATTGATTAATAATTTATTAATTATATGAATAAAAAAATGATCTTCTCATTTCTTTTACTCAACAACTTATATCTTAAATTATTTTATGTTTTTGCATTAATTCTGATTCATTTAGCCATATTAAAAGAAAAATTAATATAATTATGTCAAAAGTTTTTAAAAAAAATTAAATTTCAAGGTTAGTATAATGGGTTTATTACACTTTATACCCCTAAATTCTCATCAAATTGTCTGTGTATTAAGTCCCTAAAGTATATAGATTAAAATCTATTTAGTTCCTAAACTATCAATTGAATATATTAAGTTCCTAAGATATTTAAATCAAACCTATTTAATCCCTAAAAATGTTACAAAAATAAAATATAAGCTCATAAATATTATAAATTGGTAAAAGACCCTAATCTAACTAAAATTTTATTTTAAAAAAAAAACCTTAAATTTTTATTCTATATTTAAAAAGTGGGTGTTATTTCTTAGGGTGAATTTTCTTTATGAAGATAAGAGTAATTATCTCTAGTATTTTTATTATTTTTTTTATCTTCTAAGCCTCCGTTTGGGAAGTGGGTTGGCTTTTTGGCTTTTTGGCTTTTTTGGCTATTTTAGCCTGAGCTAAAAAGTTTGGTTTGGGAAGGGTTTTTTGGCTTTTTGACTTTTTTGTGAGAGAAGAATGTAATGATTATGGGTTGGATGTGATATTTTGTTTTTGTGGCTAAAATAGCCTATTTTGTCTTTTGTGGCTAAAATAGCCAAAAAAGTCCCGTTTAGCTCTTGCCAAATGGAGAATGACTGCGTGTGTTTGCCTTAATCTAATATTATATGTCAGATTTTGTTTATAATTATTAATTGATTATTTTTAAGTTCTTCACTAAGTTTTTTTTATATTATTTTTTTCTATTATTATTTGAAGCAAAATGTTATTATTTAAATTATTTAATTCTACTTTTTTAGTATATCTAATACTTATATAATTTTATTGGCAAGACTGACAAATCAGACTTTAATATTAATTTAATCACACAACGAAATAAAATGCTTAATAGAGACAAAATAAAAAAAATTGTAATAAATTTTTAATTAGGTAGGGTCTTTTACTAATTCATAATACTTACAAGCATATATTTTAATTTAATAATTATTTTAGGAACTAAATAGATTTGAGTTAAATATTTTTGGAATTTAATCAATTCAATTGATAGTCTAAGAACTAAATATATTTTGATTTATATATTTTAAGGACTTAGGAAACTCAATCGATAATTTAGGAATTAAATAGATAATTTTGTGATAGTTTATGCATAGAAAATGTAATAAATCCTAGTGTAATGTACCCCATATGTTATTCCAAAACCCAATTTAGAACCTCTCTAGTGGCCCAAGTTAAAATGGCTTTGACATTTTTTTATCATAGCGTAACTCGTTATTTTGGCACAATTAAATAACAAATTCAGTTAATTTTTAAACTTTTCAACCATTGAATTGATAGATGTAGTAAATTAAAGTTAATTATACATAAGAGATATAGTGAATGTTATTCAAATGATAAATTTTGAATAATTGACTAAATTTTAATTATTTTTAATATTATTGACTTTTTGTAATTTGTAGATTTTTTATAATTTTAAAATTTTTAATAGAATTTTGATTTGTAAAAATTGTGATTTTTTTTTTTTTGGAGTTTTAGTAAGAAATAATGAAAATTAGTGAAAAAGTCTATTTTGAGCAACTTGTTTAGCATAGATCCTATAAATATATTTGTGATCTGATAATTACTATATACTCATCTGGAAAAAAAAATAATATACAAGCCTACTTTCTAAACACACTGATGTGTCAATAAGATAATTGATTAGAAAATAGTATATTTTATTTACAAACCCACTTTCTAGAAAAGAAAAATGATATACTAGCTCACTTTCTAAATCCATTTAAAAATAATATATTTTATTTATTAGGAATTGGATTCTTTTCAGTTAAAAAATTTAACTAGATGGTTTTCTTTGGCTCACTATAAACTCATTTTGGATCCGTTTCAATGATTCAAATTGTTTATTTTGTATGATTTTTCGAGAAGATCATGCACACTAAAAATCAAGTCGATCCGATATTAGGAGCTACTTAATCGGAACACATTTGTTTGAAAAATCGTTAACAGATAGCATAATTTTGAAAATAGTTTCTTAATTATTTTTCAAACAAAATGTGTTCGATCAGTTTGTTAATTATTTTTCAAACAAAATGTGTTCTGATCAAATGACTCGCAATATCAAATCAACGTTTTCCTCTTTTTTTTTATCCAAGACAATAGTCATAACTGCCATAATGTAGGCAGAAGAAAGTAAGAATGAGAAATAAAGGGAAAGAGAAGAATAATGTCATTTCAAGCATACCACAATATTTAAAATGCCACGTGCGAGACACAAATTAAATTTTCACTGGTTTATGTAACGGATCATTAATAGAATGTTTACATTAATACAAATTAATAATTTAATGTGAAAAAATAACAATTTTTTAGTTTAAGGGGACAAAATCATTATGGATGATAATAGTTCAAGGGTAAGGTGTAATTTACTCTAGACATAAGTAGATAGCTGGTGATTAACAGAGCAAGTTATACTACCCCTACTGTTTTGATCAAAGGGAATTGATATTTAAAGCATAAAAAGGTTTTTCCTTGGATGAGCTAGAGCAGTTATAATTTTCTTTTCACAAGTAACTCACATTTTTCTCTCACATATCCTTATCAACTAAGTGCAAAAATTGAATTACACCAAAATTATAACCCTCAGTGACAAGAAAATTGCAAATCAATTTGTTTTTGTAGGCCAGTTTCATTAATTCTCCTCGTTTTTTCCCCCTGGATGTAAACAGTCATGACCAAAACTAATGCTCCAAGACATCAATCTCATTTGCAACTCTGCAACTCATTCCCTGATTTTGCAAACTCAATGCTAACTTATATCTCACCACAGGGGTCATGATTTTGAATTCACCACTCACGGAGCATAATTGCTTAATTCACTCACCAATATTGTAAAACTATTTGACCATGCTCTGTCCCATTGCTTTGTTGATTATATTTTCCATCATCAGCACTCTTACTTTCCCGACGTCATCCCATTTCCCTCTTTCTGCATAAACATTTGACAACAACACATAATTACCGGAATACCAAGGTTCAAGATCAATAAGCTCATTCACTGCACTTTCTGCAAGCTCCATGTTATCGTGAGTACGACAAGCACTTAGCAATGCACCCCAGATAGTAGCATTAGGGTTCATAGGCATGGTGCGAATTAAATCGTGAGCCGCCTTCACACATCCATTACGCCCAAGAAGATCAACCATCGATCCATAATGTTCAAGTTTTGGATCAATTTGATGCTTTGTAGTCATTGAAGCAAACAAATCCAAACCTTGTTGCACCAACCTTGCATGTGACTTTTAACCCCTAGGCTTCACAGAGTCAGTTTGATTTTTTTTTTTTGGGGGGAAGGGTGTTTTAATTACACTTTTCATTTGATTTAGTGTCAGTTTGGGAACATTGATTTAGTTAAAAAATTATTATGAGTTACTATATCGTTTTATTTTTTTTATATTAATATTTTAAAAGTTAAAAAATTAATTAAAATAAGCAATTCCTAAACGGTGTCTCAAATTTTACAGTAATTCATGTAGTTTCAAATTGAATAATTTAGTTACTACATTTTAAGTGTAGCAATGACCAATTGGGGTATGATATCGTGTAGATGGTGGTTGAAAAGATATTTGAGATTGACTTCAAATAGACCTGAAACGTTAGAAATGAAGAACAACTAATCCATCGAGATTTTAGAGAATAGAATTTGGATTTGTTTGGGGTTGTGAGGTAAGAGCTGGGACAACATTAGGAATGACCCACTTATCTTCATCATCCTTTGCATAGGCTTGGAGGACTTCTACCCAAGTTATAACTTGAACTTAAAGAAAATTCACCAAATACAAAAAATAAAATAAAAAAAAATAAGAAAATTTAATACATTTTTATATTTTGTTATATTCAATGAATTTTTTAAAGAATTTTGTACAATTTTTTTACTTTTTAAGTATATTAAGATTAAGTAAATCTAAAAATTAAAAAAAAATTAAAACATCATTAAAAATGTAAAAATATAAATTGAAAACTCATAAAATTATTTTTATAGTGAGTAAAAAAAATTGATGTCACATTTAAATTTTTTTTAATAAAATTTCAGTTTAAACATATTGTCAAAGGCCTTCTAAAAGTTATTTAAGTAGAATTTGACTATTTTAATTGGTTTTTTTAATTTTGTTTTGACTATTTTAAGAACGTTTCGGGTATTGTTTATAAAATGATTTTTTTTATTAGGAAAAGACGTACGAAAAAGTAAAAAGATGATGTAATCCAAATAAGTCAATAAGTCAAGAATTTTTTTAGAGATGAAAAAAAATTATATTTGAGATGATTTATAAATTTTTTTGTAATTGAATATATAATTATAAGAGAAAAAGTAATTAATTAATATTTATAATGTGACATTTTATCTTGTTAATTATTTTTAAAAAAATTTATTAATTATTTTAGCTTCAACTTTTGTTGCCAAACAAAGCTTTCAAGTCATTTCACTTTTAACTTTCATTTTTTGTCCTCATTAGTAACAAGTGAAACGGCTAATTTTGGCTAATATTTAGAATAATGTTTGAGAGTCACAATTTGTGTGGCTTAAATGGCTCAAAACTGTCAAAACGACTTCGTTTTGGCATGTTTTGTGCTCAAAACGACGTCGTTTTGACAGTTTTGAGCCATTTGAGCCACAAAAATTGTGGCCCTCTACCATTGCCCTAATATTTATTGAGTGCTTTGCTGATCAAAGTTTTGTCATCAGATTTCAAGCAACACTTGACCCTCATGCACAGGTTCGGATGCTCCAAACCAACCTCTCCTCAATTCCAAACCGAACCAAACGGCTATATAGAATAGAACTCTCTTCAATTTTATGGTTTTTTTCGTTGTGATTAATTGAGAAACTTCTCGGCATGTCATCTATGGATTCCTTGAGAACTCTATTTCCATGTTTGGCTCTAGTACTTGTATTATTCACTTTCTCAGTAGGGAGGGAACTCCAGGTTGGCGGCCAAGAAAATTCGTGGAAAGTCCCTCAATCTCCCGATGATTTCAACAAATGGGCCGGGAAAATGAGGTTCCTCATAGGCGATTCTCTCGGTACTTTCCCACTTTTCAAATTGCATTGCATTGTTTCCACATGGGATTCCATTTTTCTTGTTTAATGTCTATTTAGGTCCTGTTTGTTAACTATATATTCATATCATTTTTTTTTTCTTTTTATACATCTTTTTCGTAAAAAATTAAAAAATTACTAAAATACCATGTTCGCAAACAAGACTTAGACTCATTTGGCAAGTTCGTTTGAGAATTAATTATTTTAAGTTGTGTTTGGTTGAAAGATTTTGGAGAGATTTAAAAATAGAAAAAGAAAAGATATGTAAAATTCGAATAAAATATATTTACATTTTACATAATTTTACACATATTTTTTTGGATACTTAGGTGTAGGTCTTAATAAGTGAATTTATTGTGTAATAGTCGTATGGGAAAAAATTGTCATAAAAAAGTCACTAATTGTAAGTTTTAGCGACAATTTATAAAAATCATGACAAAAAAAGTCACTAATTGTCAATTTTTAGCGACAATTTATAAAAATTGTCACAAAAAAATTATTTTTAGCAATATTTTACCAAAACTTATTTTCAATAAGACTTGATAAGAATTAAGTTCAACTATTAAGACCCATTAATAATTTATCCTATTTTTTTCTTTCTCTTTTACATTCTCCAACTAAACACAATATAGTGTTAATTAATTATTTTTTTGTTACAAGACATGCAGTAGTGGAGAGAATGATCCGATCATTTGAATTGACTTTTTTTTCTTCTTTTTTTCATTTTTTTTTTTTTGTGAATATTTTCTCCAATTCTGAAACAAACCCTTAAAATGAATTTATTGTCCAAAAAAGTTTAGTTTGCTAAAAAAATAAATTAAAAAATTTGACTCATTTTATAAATCGCTTGAGAAAAAAATCACTTTAGCTTCTCTTCTTCATTTGGTTACAACTAAAAACTCAACGTACTTTTTTTTTTATAATTAATTTCTTTTTTAGATCTGTGCACAATTCTAAAAACTAAACAAAAATAAAATAAATTTTATCACCCAAAAAAAAAAATTATGAAAGCTGATTTATTTGTTTTTTCTAAAACTTTTTTCAAAAAAAAATAAATTTTTTAATTTTTAAAACCATCTGGAGACGAATTTAAAAGGTAAAAAGAATTTGACATAAAATTAAAATAAATTTAGAAAAGATAGAGAATTCATGAAAAGAAAAAAAAATTATGTCAAACTAAAAAAAAAAGGTAAATTACAAATAGATTTGCTTAAAATACGATTTGCCTCCATGGTTCTAGAAATTACATCTCATGTATCATAATAAATCGCCTCTTTTATTAATAAATTATCAAGTCAATTAACAAATACAATAATTGTGTTTTAAACAAATTTTAAGAGTGTATTTGTAATTTACCAAAAAAAATAAAAAATGTAAACTTTTGAAAGAAAAGACTTGTTATAAAATTAAGAAAAAAAGAATTTGCCAAATAATTTTTTTTTTTTGTAAATTTATTTTGAATTAATAAATTAATTTTTGGTTCCCGTACGAGTATGGTGTCATTTTGATCTCAATATTTAAATTGTGTCAATTAGATCCTGTAAAAAGTATTTCAATGCAGTGTACTAATGTTTAAATTGTGTCAATTTAATCATTAATGGATAAAAATGTTTTAATTGATTTCCAATCTGACTCTGTTTTGTCCTAATATATAAAAATGTTTCAAACTATAATATTTAGATTATGTCAAGGGATCACATTGATACAATCTAAACATTGGAAAAGTGACAATTTAAATGTTGAAGAGCAAAATAACATAAGGTTAATACTTAAATGGACCTGGGGTTCAGTTGTGCACCCAGCACAACAGGCACTGATGTGCACTTAAATGAGTTCATTTTGGGACTCGTTTTGATGATTCGAACCATTCACATTTTAAAATGTATTGAGTAAAATATACCTGCAAAAAATCAAATTAATCTTTTCATCTATTCAAATTTTTATTCACTTTTGTACTTCAAATCATAATTGTCATTTATTTTTGTAAACACAAATATTATTCCATAAAATGGTTAATAATATTCAATCAACTTGATTTTTTTATAATTATTTGACTGCACAGCAGTCCCTGCTCCCATCTCCACTAAAAATATAACGGAAATTCTTTGAGAATGTTTACCATATGCACTTCTAATTACGATTTTTGTATTTTTGGTTATAACTTATTGTGTTTTTAATTATGATTTAATGTGATTTTAGTTATGATATTTTTTTTATTATGATCCAAGAGTTCACTCCCATAATATTGAGTTATGTTATTTGTGATAATTAAACTCACAAATGACATAACTTACATATGGTATATACCCTTTTGAGGGTGTGTACATTGAGTTCGGATCGTTGACCGCACTACCGTACAGCCCACCCTGCCGCACACTCCAAACGACGTCATTTTAGTTTTAGTTAGGGTCCGTTTGGGAAGAACTAAAGTGGGCTTTTTTGGCTATTTTAGCGACAAAAGACAAAATAGGCTATTTTAGCCACAAAAAACAAAACATCACATCCAACCCATAATCATTACATTCTTCTCTCACAAAAAAAGTCAAAAAAGTCAAAAAGCCAAAAAGCCCTTCCCAAACCAAGCTTTTTAGTTCAGGCTAAAATAGCCAAAAAAGTCAAAAAGCCAACCCACTTCCCAAACACAAGCTTAGTTAGTTAATTAGTTAGTTTGTTTGTTTGTTTGTTTGTTTTTTTTTTTTTCACTCCTCCTTACTTTGCTTTTTCAGCCCCTGTTTAATTGATTGGTTTTTCTCATCATCATCTTCAAAATCTTTGATTGCTCTTTATAGAGTAGTTCCACTTAGAAAGAAAAAAGAAAATATTAGAAGGAAAAAATTAGAAGCAGAGGCAAGAGTGCAGAGAGAAGAATGAAGGAAGAGGCATCACCGAAAAATTATTAGAAGGAAAGGGCAACCAAATTGACAAGTTGATTGGACTCATAAACAACCAGTTTAGAGGGAAAATTATTTCATTTGGTTTGAGATTTTATTAGATATGTGGGTCTTTATGTGATTTGTTGCCGATTTGAGATTACATCTATATTGAATCTATATTTGAGAAGCTTGTAGGTTTGCAATTTTTCATTTTGGGTTTGAATCTGGGTTTATTTTGTAATGGGTGTGATTTTGTAGTTTTTAGAGAGGGAAAAAAGGAAGAAGAAGGAGATGGAGAAGAAGGGACAGTGGGTTTGGTAGTTCTTATACATAGAAAGGAAGAAGAAGGAGATGGAGAAGAAGAGGTGGTGGGTTTGATTTGCAGATTTGAGATTGCATCTATAAGTTTGGCATGTGGCCAAAAAATCAAAAAGTCAAAATGTTATTCAAAAAGTTAAAAAGTTATCACTATTCATCAAAAGTCAAAAAGTATGGCTGCATAACTCCCAATCCTAATTTTCCCCTACTCACTAATTTATACAATTTTTTAATACACATTTTTCCATAAAAAGTCAAAAAGTTAACCCAAACAATTCTCAACTTTTTAGTCCAAAAAGTCAAAAAGTGCACTTATTTAGGACACCCCAAATCTATATTTGAGAAGCTTGTAGGCTTACAATTTTTTTTTTTGGGTTTGAATCTTGATTTATTTTGTAGTGGGTGTGATTTGGTAGTTTTTAGAAAGAGAAAAGAGGGAGAAGAAGGAGATGGAGAAGAAGAGATGGTGGGATTGGTTGGTAGTTTTTACGGGTCGGAAGGAAGAAGGAGATAAAGAAGAGGCGGTGGGTTTGGTTCAAACGATAAGGGGTTGAAAGTTCAAATGATAAGGGCTGAAAGAAAGAAAGAAAGAAAAAAATAAAAAATGACGTCGTTTGGAGTGTGCGGTAGGGAGGGCCGCAAGATAGTGCAGCTGACGATCTGAACCCGTGTACATTATCCAAAATATAAGAAAAATTGTATGAACCCCACCTAAAGTATCCTGAATGAGTATTATGTTGTTTAGATTGAATTTGTGTAATGTGAGATTCATGTGTAGAATAAATTTAAATCACAAGGTGATAATTCTGGATAATTTCTAAACAATTAAGTCTGGATTTTGTAGTATTCTTGAAATATAATTAACCCTTAGTTTTTTAACTAACTCCAGCATTACATTAGTCATGTATTTCCATCTGGGTTCTTCATTTAATTGTACCATTCTCTGTTCCAGCTATACTTTTATCCCATAATTTTAACTCTGCATTCATCCTTTTCTTTCATTTTCTTTCTATTTTCCTGCATTTTCTTGTATACAGTGTTGGAGTACGACCCAAAATCCGATTCTGTGCTGGAAGTGACCGAGGAGGACTACGAAAACTGTAACACAGCAAAACCAATCAAAGCATACAATGACAGCAACACCAAGATTGTGCTAGATCACTCAGGTCTGTTTTACTTCATCAGTGGAGCTGAGGGGCACTGTGAGAAGGGGGGCCAAAAGCTGTTGGTGAGAGTCTTGTCTGCCAAATGCGGTTCGAGGGCTCGTCCTCCGGTGGCATTACCTGCTCCGGCTCCTTCTCCGGTGGAATTGCTTCCACCGGCACCTGTTCCGACCACTGATGGTGGTACTTTGAAGGGTGAGTATGTTTGCATGGCAATGTTTTTGGGGAGTTTGGTTGGGTTGGCTTTGATGTAAGAGAGAGGAAGGGTTTGTGTATGAAAAATGGTAATGGTTGTGTGATAGAAAGCATGGTTCTGAATGTTAGCAAGACTATGTGTTATTCACCCAAAAAAAATAAGAGTATATGTTTTGGTAAGTTCTTTTATTTGCACAAAAAAATTGATCCCAAAATTGAAAAAATTCTATTTTATGAGTGGAAATTTCACAAAAGATGAGTTAACATGAATGAAATAAGATTGTGTTTGATTTTGTAATTGATTTGTATGGCAGATTTTTTTATGAGAGAATTTTACAGTAGGCATTCTATATCATATGCATTCTTAGTTATACTATTTTTTTTTTAAGTTATGATCAATTTTTTTTAATTAGTTATGACATTATCTTGAAATGCTTGGTTGTGTTTCATATAGTGTTTGGTTATGATTTTTTTTTTTTTTACTCAAAAAGTATGAAATTATACAATTTTTTGCTTTAGTTATAATGTGTATATAGTGCATATTTTTTAATCTTTTTCAATTTTATGTTTGGTATCACGAGAGTAGGAATGGCAATGGGGGCAATGGGGTGGATATTAATTCCCCATCCTCATTCCCCTATAATAAATTTTCCCCATTCCCCATTCCCCATTCTCCATTCCCCATTCCCCATGGGTATCACCCTCCCCATTTTTTAATGGGTATGGATTTTCTCCAACCCACTTTAATCCCCATTTTTATTTTTTATATTTAATGTTAACAACCACACCTTTTTTTTTTTTTTTTTTAAGGTTCACAACTAAAACTAAATATACCTTCAATCTTTTTTCTTTCTTTTTTAATATATTTAATGTTAACAATTTTTTTTAATTATTTTATTTATTTTTTTTAAGGTTCACAACAAAAGTTAAATATACCTTCAATCTTTTTTCTTTCTTTTTTAATATATTTAATGTTAACAACCTTCTTTTTTTTCTTTTTTTTTTATAAAGGTTTTAGCTAAATATACCTTCAATCTTTTTTCTTTCTTTTTTAATATATTTAATGTTAACAATTTATTTATTTATTTATTTTTTATTTTTTTAAGGTTCACAACAAAAGCTAAATATACATTCAATCTTATTTTATTTTATTTGGTTCAACAACAAAATCAAATACACATTAATTAATTAATTAAAAAGTTTGTTTTATAATAATCAAATATATAATTTTGAGACAATCAAAAAGTTTGTTTGAAGAAAGTATTATAAGACTCATATTAAATTGCATCAGGACATAAACAAGAAATTGTTAGCCACGGACATTTTAGACATTAAACCATATTTCTCTTAGCAAATTTGAACCATTCATTTTAATTTATCCAAAATCTAATTATACCTTTAACAAATCTGAACCACTCATTTTAAGATATCTATGCATTACCACACCCAATCCATCCTCCATCTTCTTCCTTTAGTCCCCCACGAATTTTGTTGTTTGTTACTTTTAAAAAACAAAAAATGTTTTTTCAATTAAATTTTTACTAATTTCACAACACCATCACCACTATTCTCACTTTCACTGTCACACTACCATCACCATAGCCACTACCATCATCACTGCCGCCATCACCCCACCACTATGTAACAATCTCTACTTTCACCTTCATTCCATCACCACCACCACCAAATATAAAAAAATATATATTGAATTTTTTTTATAAAAAATATTTTTCATTAAAAAATATTTTCTATCTAAATAAATGACGCATAACATTGGGAAACAAGCTGATTTCAGTTAAATCTGTTCATAACTAAGAAAAATTCTTTTAATTTAAAACAAAATTATTTAGTAAGATTTTGTATCCCCTTTTTGTTTTTCTAGCAAATAAATCTTTGTACCCATCATTTCTAACCAATCACGACTCATGCTTGTTTTGATTCTCTACAATTTCCTTATTTTCAAATACATTTATATATATATATATATATATATGTTGTATAAATTGTGTGATAACATAAAACAAATAGATTCATACTCATTAATTGAAATTTCAGAACAAGCAAACCATTCTGAAAATTACAATACACAACAAAATAAAATAACATAGAAAAGCAAACCGAAACCTACACTAGACAGTGTCCTTAATTTTTTTTAAATAAATTTAAAAAATTCTAGATATGCATAAAATTTGACAAGAATAATGTGACAATGTTAATTAATGTGTATTTGATTTTATTGTTGAGCCAAATAAAATAAAATAAGATTGAATGTATAGCTTTGGTTGTGAATCTTAAAAAAAAAAAAAAAAAAAAATGGTTGTAAACCTTAAAAAAAAAATTTAAAAAAAAAGAAAAGAAAAAAGATTAAATGTATATTTAGCTTTGGTTGTGGATCTTAAAAATTAAAAAAAAAATGGTTGTGAACCTTAAAAATAATAAAAAAAAAGATTGGAGGTATATTTAGCTTTGGTTGTGGATCTTAAAAAAAAAAAAAAAAAAAAAAAAAAATTGGTTGTGAACCTGAAAAAATAAATAAATAAATAAATAAAAAAGATTGAATGTATATTTAGTTTTGGTTGTGAATCTTATAAAAAAAAAAAAAAAAAAAAAAAACATATGGGGAAATTAGTGGGTACCCATCCCCAACCCATCCCCGTGAATATTTAAAGAATATCACTTACCCTACCCAATGGATAAGAAAAAGAAGGGAAAACCCATGTATTTGGGTTGGGTCTTCATGGATACCCACAGGATAGGTTATCCATTGCTATCCCTACACGAGAGGTTATTTGGTGGTTTGTCAGGAATGCTCCATAGCATTCAATTGGTGACACCAGTGTTAGCCTCCGTTTGGGAAGTGGGTTGGTTTTTTGGCTTTTTGGCTTTTTGGCTTTTTTGGTTATTTTAGCCTGGGCTTAAAAGCTTGGTTTGGGAAGGGCTTTTTGGCTTTTTGGCTTTTTTGAGTTTTTTTGTGAGAGAAGAATGTAATGATTATGGGTTGGATGTGATGTTTTGTTTGTTATGGCTAAAATAGCCTATTTTATTTTTTGTGGCTAAAATGGCCAAAAAAACCTGCAAACCCACTTGCCAAACACAGGCTTATTATCTCTTAAAACATAACATAAAAATAGTCTGAGTCCCATGACTATAAATTAATAATGAATAGTGTTAAAATATTTTATTTTTAGTAATTTTATTATAAAAACTATTCCAACACTAATAGACATTATTCTTACCAAAAATATATAAAATATACATTTTGTATTTTGTCTAATCAATTTACTTACTGTGCAATCCAACAGCACTTCACTTTTGAAATTAGTCTGTTCAGCTTTTTAGGGATTTCTAAATATATCTAGCCATGAGGATGAATCAAAATGGAGTGAGGTCTATTTTGTTGGAGCTCTATTTTGTGATGAGCTTAAGTAACATGTTTTAAATGTCCTCTGTAGTAGAGATGCTCTAATGATGTAATATAATTTTGGGCAATGATTGGTGGTCACAAATTTTGTGGCTCAAATGGTTCGAAAATGTCAAAACGATTTTTAACTTTTACTTATAAAATGTCAAATCAAAATGGTTTTGTTTTTTTAGGATGAATAACCACAATATATTATATATATAACTTAATAACATTAGTTGCCAGTTTATGGACGGGGTAAATTACATTTCTTCCTATCTTAACAATACAAATAAAAACAAAAAACTTACTATAATATATAATATCATTAATAGTAGATGCAATTTGCCAATCTGTTGCCTGGCCTACTTTCTAGGGCATTCTGACCAAAACTTGGCGATCAGTTTTAACAGTAATGCATTTTTCTCGTTGTCCACAGCCCAACGAATGGCTTCCAAGCATGCCTTGGCTTCGGCCACCAGTGGATTTTGTAAGGGACTTACCGCAGCCGCGCTTTGCCCAACTTTTTGATTGTTTCCATCCAAACAAATCCAAGCTATCCCTGCACTAGTGTCAGACGATTTCCATGACCCGTCAATGATGAGTGTCCATGATTCTGGGTTGCCAATTGGCTCGCTCGTCCTCTGCAAAACACACAAATCAGATTGTCTAACTCCATGTTCAATAATATTAGCATTGTGTGTAGGTGAACAATAATATGTAGTTTTGATAGCCAAGGCTAAAAATTCGTTTGCCTTCTCAATTGTGCTCTCAGCGGACTTGGGACTATTATGGAAAACAAAACTATTCCCTTGTAACCTTATAGCCCAAAGAATAGCTACAGATTGAATGAAAACTTTGTTGGAAATGGTTAATTTTTCCTCAAGTTTGGTCTATTTTTTAGGTGGGCCCCGAGTGTCGATTTACTCGGGTCAAAGTGGTAACGCGTTCTATGCCGCGTTGTGATTCACGTGGTATATTTGGTTGCTCAAAACCATTACCGAGTGAATGGGAAATTGAAGCCAAAGTGTGCTCCATGGAAATGGAGTTTTGGTGGAAATTCCTTAAGGTTGTAAATTGGCTTGTCCCACATTGATTTGGTGGGAGGTTTTGAAAGGGTTTATAAGGCTTAGGGTGAGATACTTGGGGTGTGCCCCAAGGGGTACCCAAGTGTTTTAGAGGGAGAGGTTATGGGCAAAATGGGCTAGACCCATTGGACCCAAAAATCACCACGCGCACGCCGCCGTCCGGTTCGGCTGGGCTGGGCTGGGCTTGGGCGCGTGGTGTGTAATTGGTTTGGATTTTTTGTTCATCCAAACAGGGCCCTTCCCGGTTTCAAACAGAAATAAACTGTTTTGGAATTAGTGCACACCCAAACAGGGCCCTTCTCGTAATTGCTATCTGTTTGAAATTCAAAACCCAACAGGTATCATACATGTTCAATTCAAAACCAAGAGCCACATACCTGTTCAATTCAAAACCAAGAGCCACCTTCACATCTATAAATAAGACCACCCTCATTTGATGTTTGCCATTCAGAAATTTCGTATTTCACTTCTGCTATTTATATTCTTCATCTCGGTTCGGTTGGGCTGGACTGGGCTGGGCTTGGGCGCGGGTGCGTGGTGTGTAATTGGTTTGGATTTTTTGTTCATCCAAACAGGATCCTTCCCGGTTTCAAACAGAAATAAACTGTTTTGGAATTAGTGCACACCCAAACAGGGCCCTTCTCGTAATTGCTATCTGTTTGAAATTCAAAACCCAACAGGTATCATACATGTTCAATTCAAAACCAAGAGCCACATACCTGTTCAATTCAAAACCAAGAGCCACCTTCACATCTATAAATAAGACCACCCTCATTTGATGTTTGCCATTCAGAAATTTCGTATTTCACTTCTGCTATTTATATTCTTCATCTCGGTTCGGTTGGGCTGGGCTGGGCTGGGCTTGGGCGCGGGTGCGTGGTGTGTAATTGGTTTGGATTTTTTGTTCATCCAAACAGGGCCCTTCCCGGTTTCAAACAGAAATAAACTGTTTTGGAATTAGTGCACACCCAAACAGGGCCCTTCTCGTAATTGCTATCTGTTTGAAATTCAAAACCCAACAGGTATCATACATGTTCAATTCAAAACCAAGAGCCACATACCTGTTCAATTCAAAACCAAGAGCCACCTTCACATCTATAAATAAGACCACCCTCATTTGATGTTTGCCATTCAGAAATTTCGTATTTCACTTCTGCTATTTATATTCTTCATCTTGCTGCATTTATTTCCGAAAGAAAGAGTGTAAACACTTAGTGTGTTCGTAAGGCAAACAATTAGTAGTGCTGCTATTGTTTGTGGTAGATCATTTCATCCTGGGAGATAGACGTCCGAATTCTGAAAGCACCGTGGAGAGGACGAATCTGTCTTAAGGACACAGTGTTAAACACTGGACTTGATCAGAAAAATAATTCGAAGAAATTAAATCAAGTAAGTTATTTAATTTACTTTCAGTGTTGTTTTTATTTGTTTATTTATTCAGATTTTAATTTTGTTTTTGTAACAAAATAAAATCTGTTTTTTATTTATTTATTTTTATTTCGAGTTTGATTTTTGTAATCAAACAAATTCTCTCCTTTTCTCAATTTCTTTTACTCTTGTTGTTGTTTTGTACACAACAGAATTAAATCTTTTTAAATACAGTGAAGTTTGTCATACAATCTTAAGACAGAGTCCTTTTTGGGTATCTTCATTGTATTTAATTTTCCGTGGTTTCAAATTAATATTCTGGTTGAAAAAACAAATAGTGATTTATGCTATTTGACAGATAGTAGTAATATACTGTCTCTTTTCTTTGACAACAACTAGTAGTACGATACTGGTGTCATTAACAATTCAGAATATTATTTGGTATTACAGAAAATTCTTGTGATATTTTATTTTTCTAGTTTTAGTAACAAGGAAAATAAAATTATTTTGTTGTTATAATTATTTTCTGGTTTTAGTAACTAGAAAATTAATTTGTGTTTTAATATTTTCTGATTTTTGTAATCAGAGATTATGGCTACTACAACTGAAACTGCATCTGGCAGTGGTACTCCTATTGTTACACCTACATCGGTCCCTATCCAGAACCATGTTCATGTACCAATCAATCATGGAGAAAAACCGGAAAAATTTAACGGTACCGAGTTTAAGAGATGGCAGCAGAAGATGTTGTTCTATCTTACAACTCTTAATTTGGCCCGGTTTCTCCATGAAGAGGCTCCAGCACTTAAAGAGGGTGAAAGTGATCGGCAAGTTGTTGCCGCTGTAGATGCTTGGAAACATTCAGATTTCCTGTGCAGAAACTACATCCTAAATGGCCTTGACAATATGCTGTATAATGTATACAGTCCTCTGAAAACAGCAAAAGAATTGTGGGATTCTTTGGAGAAGAAATACAAGACAGAAGATGCCGGCACGAAGAAATTTGTCGTCGGTAAATTTCTGGACTTTGTTATGGTAGACTCCCAAACGGTAATATCTCAAGTTCAAAGTTTTCAAATAATTTTGCATGATATTCATTCAGAAGGTATGTCTCTTAGCGAGTCATTCCAAGTCGCTGCTTTAGTGGAAAAGTTACCACCGGCTTGGAAAGATTTCAAAAATTATTTAAAACATAAACGCAAAGAGATGACTATGGATGAATTGATTGTAAGATTAAGAATTGAAGAAGATAACCGAAAGGCTGAAAAGAGGAATGAGAAAAATCCCATTGAGTCCAAGGCTAATGTGGTTGAACAAGTTCATAAACCACATAACAAAAAGAGGAAGTTTACTGGAGATGGTCCTAAACAAGGCGATAGTAGCAAGAAGTTCAAAGGAAAATGCTATAACTGTGGCAAAACTGGACATCGAGCTTCTGACTGCCGCCGCCCTAAGAAGAATCATGAAAGTACAAGTAAGAAGACCACCAATCAGGCCAATGTAACAGAATTGGATTACATCTCTGACGGAGTGAATGACATCAACCTTTCTGCTGTGGTGTCTGAGGCTAACTTGGTTGGAAATCCCAAAGAGTGGTGGGTTGACACTGGAGCAACTCGTCACATTTGTGCGGACAAGAAGATGTTCACTACCTACAATGACGCTGCAAATGGTGAACAACTTTTCATGGGAAATTCTTCTACTTCTACTGTGGCTGGACAAGGGAAAGTAATCTTGAAGATGACATCAGGGAAAGAACTGACCCTCAACAACGTACTGCATGTACCTGACATCCGGAAGAATTTAGTTTCTGGGTCTTTGTTAAGTAAAAATGGTTTTAGGCTTGTATTTGAGTCTGATAAATTTGTATTAACAAAGAGTGGTATGTATGTTGGTAAGGGATACATGAGTGATGGTCTCTTTAAGTTGAATGTAATGACAGTTGTACCGAAAGTTGCTATGAATAAGAATAACACATCTTTTGTTTATATTCTTGAGTCAAATTTATGGCATGGTAGATTAGGACATGTGAATTTTGATGCTTTGCGTAGATTAATTAGTTTAGATTATATACCAAAGTTTGAAATTAATCCTAATCATAAATGTGAAATTTGTGTAGAAGCGAAACTAACTAAGGCTCCATTTAAATCGGTTGAAAGAAAAACCGAACCTCTAGAATTAATTCATACTGATGTATGTGTGTCACGACCCAAACCCGGCCCTATGGGTTTAGCACCGTAACCGGCCAGTAATCCGAGATTACCGAAGGCCTGCAGAACAGTAATACAGTAAATAGAGTACAGGGCCTGGCGGAAGCCAATACAGTAAATAAATAGTGTCCATTGAGCTGTGACGGTCTGTATGCAAAAAGGCTTTTCGTACATTTATACATAACCAGTACAGAACAGTATACACAATATTTACAATCATTCAAACTAGGGACTCGACCCTAGATAACAGTACAGTAACACTCGGTCTGTACAGAACAGTAAAAACAGTACAGAAGGGGGAAAAACAAACAAGACACCCCCAAGCCATAGCATGGCAACTCGGAACCTCGGAGTGAGGCACAAAGGCTGGCTTGACAAAACTGGAGTTACCCTGACGCTCCTAGCTCCGATCTGGTGCCTGTACACCTACATATATATATGAGCAGTGAGCTAAAGCCCAGTGAATAACATAAAGCGTAAAGAGGTTTAGAATGAATGTCCTTACAGTAGTGAAAACAGTTCAATTCAATCAGTATTTCAGTCGTTCAGTACAGTAAACAGTCATATGTGGTACATCCATTAGCATAACAGTAACCGTAGGTCTTGAAAGACCGAACAGTAATGATGGCCATCAGTCAGTAAACAGTAGTGGTTCCACGAGGGAACCGACAGAGAATTCTGTCGCAGTAACAGTAACAGTAAACAGTAAGTACTAAGGATGCCACAGTACAGTTCAGAAATAAAGGACATACATTCATTCAGTAAATAATACCAGTTCAGTAAACAGTTCAGTTCAGTATTCGAAAGATGATCAGTTGAACATATCTTTACACAATTGTTACTCACAGAGTTCTGGGCTACAGTATGCTAGAGCGTGTCTCCCCAGTTGCCAACCCTACACAGTTCACAGGTTGAACACACTAAGCTACACAGTTGGGAAATCTCATAACTTAATCCCTAATTTGCCTTGGTGTGTTCTACAATGATATCCTCATCAAGATGCCTTAAACTAGGCCTAAGAATGCCTAGGATGGGATGAGGATGCAAAAATACACTTAGAAAATATTTCGCAAAGTTTGCTGAAAATAGGAGCCTCGCTCGAGCGAGACTTCCTACGCTCGAGCGTAAGTCCAAAATCAAAGGCTTCGCTCGAGCGAGGAATCCTTCGCTCGAGCGGTCTGCAAAACAGTAAAAATACTGGATGCTGAAATTTTACGCGCGATCGTCGCTCGATGGTCGCTCGAGCGGAGCCCTGGACAAAGGTGCTCGCTCGAGCGGGGAATCCTTCGCTCGAGCGAGGAAGCCAAATCTGGAATTTCCAGATCTGCCTCCCAAGCTCAAACCAAGCATTCAACCACTCCAAACTCGACCTCTTGGGCCCAAATTCTGGAAAACATCACTAAATTCAATGTATAACAAGTTTCAAAGCTCAATTTATGAATTCAAGCCCCAAAGGTGAGTCAATTAAAACCACATTCAAACCCATTTTCAAGAACAACATTCAAACATGTCATGCATGATCTTAAATCATTTTCAAAGCTTTAATGCTGTTTCAAAAGAGCTCAAACCTTCAAAAACAAGATGAACTCATGGAGTATGACCAAAAGATGGACATGCATGTGAGGAAACATGGACTTACAACCTCACAACTTCAATATATGTACATGCATGCAACAATTAAGCTTCAATTCACCATTGATGGACCAATTCATAGCTTAGCTCTACAACTAGACATGAACCATGCAAGAACTAGTTCAAACACAAGAATGAGAAGATGAAATCCTTACCTAGAGCTTGTATTCAAGGTTTAGGAGTCCAATTAGACAAATTTCCTATGATCTCTTCAAGCCTTTCAAGCCAATTCTCTAGAACAATTCCACTCTCTCACTTCCTCTCTCTCTAGTTCGGTGGTGTGCTCAAAATATGGCTGAAGAAATGGTTTTGATAAAGCATACACAAGGCTCAAGTGTGTGTATTGAGTGGGCCACTAAGGGTGGCAATATGGTAAATATGGCAAACTCTTTAATTGGCTTATTTTAATCTAATTTAATCATACCTAATCAGTTTTCAGATAAATATACCATAAAGTCACATTAATTATGAGGGTCAAGGAACATCAATCGGTTTCTAGTTCGGCCGCCGATAAGGCCTTCAATTAGCAGTTTAAACATATAAGCATGAACAGATAATCATACAGTTAAACAGATAGAATGAAATTTAACTAACACATACTCATCAATTTGGTTTCCAATTTCAGTCAGTTGTTTCAGTTCCGTTTAGCAGTAATCGGTGATTATCGGTAATCAATCAGTCATTAATCGGTAAACAGTATGAGGGTTGTTACAATGTGATTTAAAATTTATTCAAACTAGAAGAGGCAAAAAGTATTTCATAACTTTTATCGATGATTGCACAAGATATTGTTATGTTTATTTACTTAGAAATAAAGATGAAGCCTTAGAAATGTTTAAACTCTACAAAACAGAAGTTGAAAATCAACTTGGTAAAACCATTAAAATGGTTAGAAGTGATAGGGGTGGTGAATATGATGCACCATTAAATGAATTTTGTGCACAACATGGCATTATTCACCAAACTACAGCCCCTTATTCTCCACAACAAAATGGAATTGCTGAAAGGAAGAATAGAATCCTAAAAGAAATGATGAATGCCATGTTACTAAGTTCAGGTTTACCACAGAACTTGTGGGGGGAAGCAATATTATCTGCTAATTATGTTCTTAATAGAATACCTCACAAGAAAACCAAAAGCATTCCTTATGAATTGTGGAAAGGTCGACCACCTTCCTACAAATACTTAAAAGTGTGGGGGTGTTTGGCAAAAGTAGAAGTACCTGTTCCTAAAAAGACTAAGATTGGACCAAAAACAGTAGATTGTGTGTTTATTGGTTATGCTCAGAATAGTAGTGCATATCGGTTTCTGACTTATAAATCAGAAATATCTGATATAAATGTGAACACTATTATAGAGTCAAGGAATGCTGTGTTTTTTGAACATGTCTTTCCTTACAAGAAAGGACAGGAATTAAGTTCACAGAAAAGAACTTATGATTGTACACAAAGTCAAGAGACTAATGACAATCAAACACAAGAGACTAGTAATAGTCTTGACCAACAGGATTTAACTAATGATGAACCTAGACGAAGTAAGAGAGCAAGAACATCAAAATCCTTTGGTCCAGATTTTCTGACATACTTGTTAGAAAATGAACCTCAAAGCTTTAAGGCAGCAATGACAGGTCCTGAAGCACCTTTGTGGAAAGAGGCTGTTAATAATGAAATTGAATCCATTATGCAAAATCATACTTGGGAATTGGTGGATCTTCCACCAGGTTCTAAACCTCTTGGATATAAATGGATATTCAAGAGAAAAATGAAAGCAGATGGTTCAATTGACAAGTATAAAGCAAGACTTGTTGTTAAAGGTTACAGACAAAAGGAAGGTCTGGATTATTTTGACACATATTCCCCTGTGACAAGAATAACATCCATTCGCATGCTTATTTCTATAGCAGCGTTGTTTAATTTAGAAATACATCAAATGGATGTTAAGACATCTTTCTTAAACGGTGATCTAAATGAAGAGATCTATATGGAACAACCCGAAGGGTTTGTAGTATCAGGGCAAGAAAAGAAAGTTTGTCGACTTGTAAAATCCCTTTATGGATTAAAACAAGCACCTAAGCAATGGCATGAAAAATTTGATCATGCAATGCTTACTAATGGGTTTAAGATAAACGAATGTGACAAATGCGTCTATGTTAAAAACACTGACCAAGGATATGTCATAGTTTGTCTTTATGTGGATGACATGCTTATCATTGGAAGCAGTCAAAACATGATCAAATCAACTAAGCAGATGCTTAACAAAAGATTTGATATGAAAGATATGGGCGTCGCAGATGTTATATTAGGAATGAAAATTACTAAAACATCTGACGGATATGCATTATCTCAATCTCATTATATTGAGAAAATTCTTGATAAATTTATCAAGGATGATTTGAATTTAGCTAGAACACCTGTAGACATCAGTCTTTATTTATCAAAAAATAAAGGTGATGCAGTGTCTCAGTTAAAATACTCCCAAATCATTGAAAGCCTAATGTACCTAATGAATTGTACTCGTCCTGATATAGCTTATGCTATCAGTAAATTGAGTAGGTACACTAGTAACCCTGGAGAAGACCATTGGAAAGCGATCATTCGAGTTCTTAGATATCTAAGATTTACTCGTGATCATGGTTTGAACTTTACTCGATATCCAGCAGTACTCGAAGGTTATTGTGGTGCCAATTGGATATCGGATACTAAAGATTCAAAATCCACTAGTGGATATGTCTTTACTCTAGAAGGCGCTGCTGTTTCTTGGAAGTCCACGAAACAAACTTGCATCGCACGATCCACAATGGAATCCGAGTTCATTGCTTTAGACAAAGCAGGTGAAGAAGCAGAATGGCTTCGTCACTTCTTAGAAGACATTCCAATGTGGCCAAAACCTGTGCCAGCTATTTGCATTCATTGTGATAGTCAATCTGCAATAGGCAGGGCACAGAATCACATGTATAACGGTAAGTCACGACATATTCGTCGTCGACATAATACCGTAAGGCAATTGTTGTCAAATGGAATAATCTCAATAGATTATATAAAATCTAAAGAGAATATTGCGGATCCGTTAACAAAAGGTTTGACAAAAGAGCTAGTGTATAGTTCATCGAAGGGGATGGGATTAAAGCCTATTACATAAGAGTCGTCATAATGGTAACCCTACTTATATGACTGGAGATCCCAAGAACTAAGTTCAAAGGGACAACTAAGTTATGTATGGCTCGCCATAAATCACCAAGGGATTAAAATTCCTACCCATTCCTATGGTGAGAGTGATATCTGCAACATATGTTGTCTGTAGGGGTATAAGGATAAGCTTTGCTTTTAATGATTACTTATATCTTGATTAAGACATAAAATCAAGATGAGTATAAGAAGATACTCACAATAAGAATCAGCTATATGAGTGTTGAACTGGGGCCGGTTCTATGAGAATGAAGAGGCTAAATTCTCTAGAAACACTTATGAAAACCAGGTGCGTTCAAGGCCAAAATGAACACAACAGTGAGAACCACGATGTGTTAGAAGATATTTTGTGTGAAATCTATTGTCTTGGCTTACACAAACGGCTGAACAATTCAAGGCATCGCGTCCATTGGTTAGCCAGTAAGTCCGATAGGTTATCACTAGGAAAGGTTCAAGACCGAAAACTACCTATCCTGATGCAAGATATTTTCGACTTATACTCTTTCGTTATGTCTGCATATTGTTGCATTTCCGTTGTCATCAAATTCCATTCATGTGGGGGATTGTTGGAAATGGTTAATTTTTCCTCAAGTTTGGTCTATTTTTTAGGTGGGCCCCGAGTGTCGATTTACTCGGGTCAAAGTGGTAACGCGTTCTATGCCGCGTTGTGATTCACGTGGTATATTTGGTTGCTCAAAACCATTACCGAGTGAATGGGAAATTGAAGCCAAAGTGTGCTCCATGGAAATGGAGTTTTGGTGGAAATTCCTTAAGGTTGTAAATTGGCTTGTCCCACATTGATTTGGTGGGAGGTTTTGAAAGGGTTTATAAGGCTTAGGGTGAGATACTTGGGGTGTGCCCCAAGGGGTACCCAAGTGTTTTAGAGGGAGAGGTTATGGGCAAAATGGGCTAGACCCATTGGACCCAAAAATCACCACACACGCGCGCCGCCGTCCGTCCGGTCGGTCGGGCTGGGCTGGGCCTGGGCGCGGGTGCGTGGTGTGTGGTTGGGTTGGGCTTCTAATCTTTTTGGGCCAAAAACATTTGAATTTAATTTAATTTTTTTTATTAAAATAAAATCCATAATTCAAATTAAATTGGTTTGGATTTTTTGTTCATCCAAACAGGGCCCTTCCCGGTTTCAAACAGAAATAAACTGTTTTGGAATTAGTGCACACCCAAACAGGGCCCTTCCCGTAATTGCTATCTGTTTGAATTGTTGAATCTGTTTGAAATTCAAAACCCAACAGGTATCATACCTGTTCAATTCAAAACCAAGAGCCACATACCTGTTCAATTCAAAACCAAGAGCCACATTCACATCTATAAATAGGACCACCCTCATTTGATGTTTGCCATTCAGAAATTTCGTATTTCACTTCTGCTATTTATATTCTTCATCTTGCTGCATTTATTTCCGAAAGAAAGAGTGTAAACACTTAGTGTGTTCGTAAGGCAAACAATTAGTAGTGCTGCTATTGTTTGTGGTAGATCATTTCATCCTGGGAGATAGACGTCCGAATTCTGAAAGCATCGTGGAGAGGACGAATCTGTCTTAAGGACACAGTGTTTAACACTGGACTTGATCAGAAAAATAATTCGAAAAAATTAAATCAAGTAAGTTATTTAATTTACTTTCAGTGTTGTTTTTATTTGTTTATTTATTCAGATTTTAATTTTGTTTTTGTAACAAAATAAAATCTGTTTTTTATTTATTTATTTTTATTTCGAGTTTGATTTTTGTAATCAAACAAATTCTCTCATTTTCTCAATTTCTTTTACTCTTGTTGTTGTTTTGTACACAACAAAATTAAATCTTTTTAAATACAGTGAAATTTGTCATACAAACTTCTTCATCATTCACTTGTTCAATCCAATCCTTAAACCACACAAAAAAAGACACCGGGAAGCCAATGCTAAAGTCAAGTCCCAAAGTGGATCCCCTCCATACCCTTTGTGAAAAGTGGCATTCAAAAAACATATGTTCTAGTATTTCATCTTTATTATTACAACAAGCGCACAGTGTGTCAACTGCCACGACACACCTCGCTTTTTTAATTCCCAATGAAGCAGAAGAATTCTATGAAGACATTTCTAGAGAAATAAAGCCCATTTAGGAGAGTATTCTGAATTTCCGTACTTTTTCCGCACCAGATGTTCATGGTTTGGCCGACAAACTGATGGGTAATATCAAAGCAAAGCTTGTTTATATCCACACTTAACCGTGTATTTCCCACTCTTGATAGGACTCCAAGCCAATTTATCCTCACAAGGATGAATAAGAATGTGTATTGCGAAGATGTGACTTGTGCAATTTTCCGGAAAGAAGAGTCGAAGCAAATTTTCTCTCTAATGTTTGTGAGTGAAAAAGTAAACTTATTATGAATTTGATATAATATTTTGTCTTATTAGCTATTTTAATTTTTTTTTAAATTTTAGCCAAAAAAAACCCAAAATCCACTTGCCAAATAGGGCCGATATATACAGTTAAAAATGAATGGTCTACATATAAGGGCTTAAAAAATAAAAATTTCAAATCATCGCAAGGGAGATTCATGCGAGGCACAAATAACACCGTCTTTCTACAAATTTAGTGGGCGTTTGGGGTTGGCGTTTTTTAGTGACTTTTTTAATTACTACATTTTTAAAAGTTGTTAAAAAATTTATTCACCATTTGGTTTTAGAAAATTGATTTTTTTTGTTTTTCATATATTTCTTATTTTTAGTGAATTATATAAATATTTTACGCAATTTTTATTTTTTATTTTTTAGATATATCTAAACTAAATATGCTTAAAAAGTATAATAATTGTGAAAAAAAAAACTTTAAAAAATTCACCAAATTTTTTGCTTTTTAAGTATATTAAGATTAAGTGAATCTAAAAATTTTTAAAAAATTAATTAAATTATCATTAAAAATGTAAAAAATATAAATTGAAAACTCATAAAATTATTTTTGAAAATTGAAAACCAAAATTATTTTTACAGTGAGTAAATAAAATTGATATCACACTTAATTTTTCTAGTAAAATTTCACCTTTTAAACATATTCTTAAAGGCCTCCTAAAAGTTATTTAAGGCCTCGTATGATAACTTGACTATTTTAATTTTTTTTTTTTTTACTATCCCACCGTTGCTTTGGGTATTATTTATAAAATGACTTTTTCTTATTGTAAAAAGACGTATAGAAAAGTAAAGAGGTAATATGATCCAAATAAGTTAATAAGTCAATAATTTTTTAGAGATGAAAAAAATTGTATTTGGAATGATTTATAAAAATTTTTGTAGTTAAATATATGATTGTAAGAGAAAAAAATAATTGATTGATATTTATAATAAGATATTTTATCTTATTAATTATTTTTTTTTAAAATTATTATTTATTTTAGCCTTAACTTTTGTTGCCAAACAAGGATTTAAGTCATTTCACTTTTAAGATTCATTTTTTGTCCTCATTACGAACAAGTGAAACGGCTAATTTTGGCTAATATTATTGAATGCTTCCTAATCAAAGTTTTGTTAGTCAGATTTCAAGCAACACTTGACCCCCATGCACAGGTTCGGATGCTCCAAACCAACCTCCGAGCCTCAATTCCAAACCGAACCAAACGGCTACATAGATAGAACTCTCTTCAATTTTATGGTTTTTTTTCGTTGTGATTAATTGAGAAACTTCTCGGCACGTCTTCTATGGATTCCTTGAGAACTCTATTTCCATGTTTGGCCCTAGTACTACTTGTATTATTCACTTTCCCAGAAGGGAGGGAATTCCTGGTTGGCGGTCAAGAAAATTCGTGGAAAGTCCCTCAATCTCCCGATGATTTCAACAAATGGGCCGGGAAAATGAGGTTCCTCATAGTCGATTCTCTCAGTACTTTCCTACTTTTCACTTTTCAAATTACATTGAATTGTTTCCACATGGGATTACGGTTTTCTTGTTTAATGTCTATTTAGGTTCGTTTGTTAATTATATATTTTAGTTAAAAAGTAATAATTTTTATTTTTTTATATTTTTTTTTTTGTAAAAAATTAAAAAAATTACTAAAATAATATATTCTCAAAGGTGGCTTAAACTCGTTTGGCAGGTTCGTTTGAGGATTAATTATTTTACTTTAGAAGAAATTTAAAGATAGAAAAAGAAAAGATATGTGAAATGCGAATAAAATATGTTTATATTTTACTTAATTTTACACATATTTTTTTATTTTTTTTTTTAAATTTTCTAATCAAATACAATATAGTTTTAATTAATTAATTTTTTTTTGTTAAAAGACGTGCATTAGTAGAGAGAATGATAAGATCATTTGAATTGACTTTTTTTCCTTTTTTTTTTTTTTTTGTTTTTGTTTTTTGTGTGTGTCTCCCATTCTCAAACAAGCCCTTAAAATGAATTTATTGTCCAAAAAAGTTTAGTTTGTTAAAAAAATAAATTAAAAAATTTAACTCATTTTATAAATCGCTTTTGAAAAAAATCACTTTAGCTTGTCTTCTTGATTTGGTTACAACTAAAAACTCAACATACTTTTGTTTTTGAATTAATTCCTTTTTTAGATCCGTGCACGATTCTTAAAACTAAACAAAAATAGAGTAAATTTTATCACCCAAAAAAAAAAAAAAAATTATGAAAGCTGATTTATTTGTTTTTTCTAAACTTTTTTCAAAAAAATTAATTTTTTTAATTTTTAAAAACCATCTGGAGACGAATTTAAAAAGTAAAAAGAATTTGACATAAAATTAAAATAAATTTTGAAAAGACAACTAATTCATAAAAGCAAAAAAAATTTAAGTCGAACTGAAAAAAGGGGTAAATTACAAATAGATTTGCTTAAAATACGATTTGCCTCCGTAGTTCTAGAAATTACATCTCGTCTCATGAAATTTTGAATTTCATAATAAATTGTCTCTTTTATTAATAAATCATTCAGTCAATTACCAAATACAGTAATTGTATTTTGAATAAATTTCAGGGGTATATTTGTAATTTATCAAAAAAATATAAAATGTAAACTTTTGAAAGAAAATTATTATAAAATTAAGAAGAAAAAAAAAAGAATTTTCCAAATAATTTTTTTTTGTAAATTTATTTTTGATTGATAAATTAATTTTTGGTTCCCGGTAAGAGTATGGTGTTATTTTAATCTCAATATTTAAATTGTGTTAATTTAATCCTTAATGTATAAATCATATTTCAATGCAGTGCAATAATATTTAAATTGTGTAAATTTAATCTTTAATGTATAAAAAGTGTTTTAATTGATTTCCAATCTAACTCTCTTTGGTCCCAATATATAAAAATCTTTCAATCTACAATATTTAGATTATGTCAAGGGATCACATTGATACAATCTAAACATTGGGAAAATGACAATATAAATATTGAACAGCAAAATGACATAAGGTTAACACTTAAATGGACCCGGTCCAGCTGTGCCCCCAGCACAGCAGGCACTGCTATACAATTAAATGGCCTCATTTCAGGGCCCGTTTTGATGATCCGAATAATTCACATTTTAGAATACATCGAGTAGAATATACTTGCAAAAAAAGTCAAATTAAGCATATATCGTTAAACCTTTCATCTATTCAAATTTTTATTCATTTTTATACTTCAAATCATAATTGTTATTTATTTTTGTAAATACAAATACTATTTGATGAAGTGGTTAACGATATTTAATCAACTTAATTTTTTACAAGTACGTTTTACTCAATTACTCTAAAATATCAATGGTTCGGATCATCACGTGACCGGCCAGTAATCTCAGATTACTCGGCCTCAAAGACAAAACAGATAATTAATAATAGTAAACGAGGCACAACGGAAGCAATATTAAAACATAACTATGTCCATCGAGTGGTGCATATATGTAAATTTCACAAGAATTTAAAACTTCAACCTCTTTAGAAAGATATAAGTACATAGATACGTCACAACATCGTTAAACACTTATACATACATCCATATGTAACAAGTACCCAAATAACAAAAGAAAATTTATCGAAAGGGTTAACAAAGCTCGACTTCTCTTGAGTCCAAGCTTGCCTCATCACGAAGACACTTCAAAGCAGCTTTACAGAGGGTGGACTTCCGAGGCTTTACTCTAAACTCGGCACTCCATTTGCTCACCTACATATATAGGGGAAGGGGGTGAGCTAAAGCTCGGTGAGTAATATCAGTATAAAGAGATTAAACGAATGATGTCTATCGAAATACAAAATCATATCATATGAGTTCTGATGCTCTACGAAAAAAAATTTGATAATTATATCCAAATAATTTTATCATATTTGTTTTAAGAAAATAAATGTTAATGACAATTATTTTTGAAAATAAATATCATAAAGCCATGTGGTCAATTATCAAATTAATTTAATTTTTTAAATTAATACGTACAAAATAAATAATGAAAATCACCAAAATTTGACTCGTAAAATATCACATATCCAAACATCTTCCAACGTAAAAAGTGGACTAGAGAGGATTTTTCTACTCGAGCCTGTCTTTTACCTGTGACACTTTTGTTTCTGGGTCCGCTCGAGCATCAAAAGACACGCTCGAGCGTAAAATCTTAACTCTCAGTATCTTTTGAGTTTGCAGGTGGGACACTCGAGCATAGGAAGTGGCGCTAGAGCAGGAAATGTTGGCTCCCAGTGGTTCTCTTGTAGATCTGCAAAACTTCTGAGGCATGTCATTCTACGCTCGAGCGAGGGACTTGTTGTTGGAGCGGACCTCTTAGATTGTGTCTTATGCTCAAGCGGGAAAAGCGGCGCTCGAGCGGACTGCGCGAATTCAACAGCTTGAAAAACACGATTCTAGATCTTTCCTTCCACTTTTCCTTCTATCTTCCCTCTCCTCCTCTCTTACCCGAAAAACCCTAGTTTCTCTCTCTAAAATACCTTCCATTCCACTAAGATTTGGCTTGGATCACCTAGCAAAAAGTGAAGAACACTTGGAGATCATACTCTTCCACCGATTGGATCTTGATTTGGCGAAGGATTCTTCTAGGGGGCTCCATTCTCTTCCTATTTAAAGAGGTAGGGATACTTTTATTCTTGTATTTCTTTGCTTTGAATGGATTTCGTGGTGTGGTTGTGATTCATGAACCAATTTGAGAATAGTGTTGGATTATTCCCAATTTCTATATAAGAAAACCATTTTATTTGATTCTTGTTTGTAATTTCTTATACTCTCCTCTCAAAACTTGTATATAAATAGTATTGAAACCCATTTTTATGATAAACAAGACAAACCCTCAAATTTGGTGAAATCCTAAATTCCCAATTGAGTTGAAAACCCTTAATTGAATGAAATTTCTAATAACTCTTGGAATGTTGTGAACAATAAAAAGGTGATAAATGAGGAAGTTGTTATGGTAGATGAATTGAGGTTTGGATGTTAATTTCTTCAAATGTGGTGTTGTATTCCATTCCTTGGCTATGTTAAATGCTTGTTGATTGGAATAAAATGTGATTGAATTATTGATGGTGCATGAGTTCGGGTAAGAGTCACTTTTGAAAGTGTGGTGTTGTGTTGGTACCCACACGGGGAGTTTAAAAGGTGCCCAATTGCCCTGTCTAGGCTTATCATTGGACAAATATGGGCAAAATGATTTTTGGGTGTCCACACAGTCCCGCCGTATAATAGCCGGTAAAAGTGAAAAAACGGATGATTTTCCTTTGGTGTCCACTCCCTGCCGTATAATAGCCGACAAATGTGGGGGTGGTTTTAAACAAAAACTGTCACGACCCAAACCCGCCCCTATGGATTTAGCACCGTAACCGGCTAGTAATCCGAGATTACCGAAGGCCTGCTTAATAGTAATACAGTAATACAGAGTACAGGGGCTGGCAGAAGCCAATACAGTAAATAAACAATGTCTAATGAGCTGTGACAGTCTGTATGCCAAAAAGACTTTTCATTCAAATATATACAGTCAGACAAAACAGTATGTACATATATACAATCATTCAGTTTAGGGACCTAATCCCTATCAAACAGTACAGTAACAGTCTATACAGTCGAACAGGACAGATACAGAGACAGACGGGGAATTTAAAAACACTCCTAAGCCGTAGCTCGACAGGCTCGGAACCTCGCAGTGAGGCACAACGGTTGGCTTGAAAAAACTGGAGTTTACCCCGACGCTTCTAGCTGCGGTCTGGTGCCTGCACACCTACATATATATATGAACAGTGAGCTAAAACCCAGTGAATAACACAATGCGTAAAGGGGTTAAGAATGAATGTCCTTACAGTAATGAAAACAGTTCATTAAATCAGTATTTCAGTCGTTCAGTCAGTGCAGTCATATGTGGTACATCCACTAGCATAACAATACAGTAAACAGTAGGTCTTAAAAAGACCGAGCAGTAAATGATGGCCATCAGTCAGTAACAGTAGTGGTTCCAACGAGAGAACCGACAGAGATCTCTGTAGCAGTAACAGTAAACAGTAGTTGCTAAGGATGCCACAATACAGTTCAGAATATAGGACATACATTCATTCAATTAACAGTATCAGTTCAGAAAGCAGTACGGTTCAATTGTTCAGAAGATAATCATTTTGAACATATCTTTACACAGTTGTTACTCACAGAGTTCTGGGCTACAGTAAGCTAGAGCGCGTCCCCAGTCGCCAACCCTACACAGTTACAGATTGAACACACACTAAGCTACACAGTTGGGAAAAATAATAACTTAATCCCTAATTGCCTCGGTGTGTTTCTACATCTATATCCTCCTTAAGATGTCTTAAACTAGGCCTAAGAATGCCTAGAATGAGATGAGGATGTAAAGATGCACTTGAAAAAGCATTTCCAGACTTTTCAGAAAACAGGGGTCACGCTCGAGCGTATGTTAAACCGCTCGAGCGGACATGCAGACAAAGGCTTCCGCTCGAGCGTAGACTTACCCGCTCGAGCGTTCTGCAAAACAGTCCAAAGTGCTGGATAGGCGGAAATCGCGCTCGATTGGGCGCTCGACACCCGCTCAAGAGAGAGACACAATGTCCCGCTTGAGCGTCAATTCTTCCGCTCGAGCGGACTTCGAAACAGAACAAAAATGCTGGGAGCACGATTTCCACGCTCGAGCGCCAGTCACCCCGCTCGAGCGTGAGTCCAAATTCTGGATATTCCAGATTTGAACCTCAAGCTCAAAACCAAGTTTTAAACCATAAATTTCGATCCTCTTGGGCCAATTTTCCAAAAAACACATCAAAACTCATACTTTAACATGATTCAAAGCTCAATTTGTAAAATCAAAGCCCAAGGGTAGTTTAAACAAACCCCATTCAAACCAATTTCCATAAATATGACGAACATGCAAACATGCATGAATTTAAACCATTTCAAGCTTCAATTTCATGTTCTAATGAACCAATTCTTTCAAAGACAAGGTGAAAACATGGTCTATTGTAAAAATATGAGCATGCATGTACAATTTCATGAAGGACAACTTCAAAACTTCAAAGTAAAGGCATACATGCATGAACTAGGCTCCAATTCAACATCATGAGACCAAAACTTGACTTAAATCACTAGAGGCTCAAGAACCACGCATGAACAAGCTTAAATATAACAAGGAGAGGTTGAAATTCCTTACCCAAGTCTTGAATTAGAGGTATGGAGGCTCAAGAAGGCAAATCTCTCACAATTTCTTCAAGATTCCAAGCAATTCAAGATGAATTCACTCCAACTCCCTATTCTCCCTCTCTAGTCGGCTATACACTCAAGAATAATGGCTGAGCAAATGTTTGTAATGCAAGACTAAGCCTTAGACAAGGTTTGGTGTAGTGGCCCACTCAAATGGCAAAGTTATAGTTAAGTCAAACTATGTAACTTCTCAATAATTAACCTAATTTAATCATACTGAATCAGTTTTCAGATAAATATACCATAAAATCACATT
Source organism: Camellia sinensis (assembly GCF_055761805.1). Taxonomy (NCBI): domain Eukaryota; kingdom Viridiplantae; phylum Streptophyta; class Magnoliopsida; order Ericales; family Theaceae; genus Camellia; species Camellia sinensis. Next base: position 46,928,338 of record NC_138964.1, read on the forward strand.
AATTCTAAAGATCACAAATCATCAATCAATTTCGGATTCGGCCACCGATAAGGCCTTCAATTTGCAATTTAAAGCATAAAACATGAATAGATAATTTAATAGTCAACAGATAGATATGCATTCAACTAGCACATTCAGTCAATTAGTTTAGTGATTTCAGTTAATTCAGTCAATCATCATAATCAATCTTAGTTTAGCAGTTTAAACATAAAAACATAGACAGGTAATTAGATAATCAAACAGATAGAACGCAATTCAAATAGATGTACTCAATCAATTCAGTTTCAATTTTAGTCAGTCGGTTCAGTAGTTTATTCAGTTCACTTATCAGTCATAATCAGTTCAGTTTAATGGTAATCAGTAGTTTATCGGTAAATAGTGACGAGGGTTGTTACAAAAGCAAAGGGCATTTTATGTTGGAGACTTACAGGTGGACTCATGGTTTGCCTTCCATGGTTGTGATTGTTTGTGTGTAGCGCTTGATGACATGAGTTGCTTGGTACCTAATGTTATAAATTACAAATTGTTACTCCTGAGTCATGATGTATCATTATGATTGTTTGAGACCATTCGTGAAATTATATTTCTTTGTTCTGTTTTGTCACAAGGACATCATCATCCAGTTTGAAAAGATTAAATAGTTGGATAAATGTATTCCTACTGGGCAAATAGCTCAACCTTATGGTTTTTTTTTTTTTTTTCCAGGAATTGATGAAATACCACCCCCTTGATGGATGGGATCCAGTTGTAGTTCTTTTTGGGAAGAAGTTAACTCAAACATGTTTTGATTATTTTGAATTGGAATTTTTGTAGCAAGACTATCAAGTTGTTTTGTCGTTATTGTATGCCCTAGAGGCTTATATTTTGTAAGACCATCTAGTTCATTGAACTGGAACATGAGTACTGAATCTTGTGAGATTGTACATGACGAATTGTAATCCTTTAACTTTTAGTTCAATGAAAAAGATGACTTTTGAGTATATTCTTGTGTTTGTTTTAGTCGATTTTTGTGAGAAATTCCAGGGCGTTACATTACCAGTCATCGCTCACTTAATGCATGCTATATATAGTATACATATTATTGTCACGTATTTTTTTGATGTATGTTATATATTTTTATGGTCATGTTATGTAATTTTTTAGTAGAGTTACCACAATTTGTAGTTCAGAAATGATATTACGAATTTTGTGATAATGTTACATATTTTTGTGATAATGTTACATATTTGTTTGTTAGAAAATGTTTAGATAAAAAAATGTATAGCATTACCAATAACATTACCATAAAATACATAACTTCATTTTTGAATTACAAATTATCATAACTCTACTAAAAAATTACATTACATTTACCACAAAAATACGTAACATACACCACAAAAATGCGTAACAAGATGCATATGGGTGTGTACTATAGAATTTCCCTCAAGGTTATTCTACATCACAAGTGTCATAACAAAATCATTTTAAGTCATAACTAAAAATAATAATAAGTCATAATCAAACACTACTTGAGGTATAGGAAAACACATCTTCGATTGTAACCGAAATAATAACCATAATAAGTCATAACTAAAAACACAATGAATTATAACCAAAGATTATAATCAAAATCACTTGAGGCATAACAAAAAAACCCTTTAGTAATAACCAAATAATAATAATAATAATAATAGATTAACACCACAATGAGTTATAACTACGTTATAACCAACACCACAACAGATCAAAATAAAAAATCATGAAAATTATACTAGGCATAAGTTACATACCCAAAAATGAGTATGTATTATAGATTTTTCCAGGTCTTGGCGTATGTCTTTCTAAGGATGAGGTTGTCACAAAGTCTCATATTTTTTCCATTTTTTTTTTGTCTTTAATAACTTTTTGGACGAATTACACTAATACTCCTTATAGTTTGGGGCTTGTGTTATTTTAGTCCCTGACTTTTCAATTGTAATACATTTAACCTTAAATTTTAAATCTCATTCTAAATAAGGACAATTGAAGACATTGTTGCTCAATTTGAAGGATAAAATCGTCAAACAACTTATTTTTTATTGGTTAACTTATATGTTGTTTGAAATATAATGACATTTTTTTAATGAATAATGTTGGAACTTTTTTAGCTATAAAATTCAGTTTGGTTTGGTTTTCAAAATCTATTTTCAGAAAATTTTTCTAAGAAACTAAAAATTAAATTGTTGAATTTTCTTTTTTTAAAAAATATCATTTTTATAGGGTTAAGCTCTATAGACATGAGTGAAGACTAGCTTAGTTTTGCAGGCTTCACATTGCAAATATGAGAGAAGTTATTTGGTGGTACTGGCATGGCAATGTAGGGTCTTTGAAATTTTGTGTAGAGAAGGAGATGAAATTTATGATTTTGTGTTGAGTAATTGGGAAATAATAAGGGATATGATGTATGATAATTTGTGGGAAGTATGGACATGTAGCACCCATGAAGTACCAAATAATTTTTTCCAAATATGGGATCTAATCAACTATGCTGTCTCATATTCAACTCTTAAATGTTCCTTTAAAAAAAAAAAAAAATCTTAAATTGATGTAGCTTCAATTATCATATCAATTTTTAAAATTTTTGTCTAAATAAAGCATACAAGATGAACTTACATCATTAAAATTAGATCTGTAATAGACTCCAAAGGTCCAAACAATATCTTCTAATCCAAAAATTGGATTGGAGAGGATTTTTTCTTCCTCCAACTTTTTTTAAAGTTCATTTTATCTATGATCTCTCACTTACTAGCTATTTTCCCTATAAGTGAATTTAAAAAGAGAAATGTTATATATTACAGATTATCTATTATCATTTTGTATTGTTAAATACTTATTAATAGTTACTTTATTTGAAGATAATTATTAAGATATTAATATAAACAAATGATACCTTTTAAAAAGAGAAATGTTATATATTGCACATTATCTATTATCATTTTGTATTGCCAAATACTTATTAATAGTTACTTTATTTGAAGATAATTATTAAGAAATTAATATAAACAAATGATATCTTGTAATGTATCTAGGCTGGTGATATAAAAATGTGAAAAAAAGAACAAGTGATATATAGGCCTCGTTTGGGAAGTTGACTATTTTAGTTTTTGACTATTTTAATAGGGTAAAATTTTTGTATTTGAGAAGATAGTTAGATTTTTTTTATAGTTGGATGTGATATTTGTGAGAGAAAAAGTAAAATAATTATGTGTTTGATATGACATTTTGTCTTATTAACTATTTTAGTCTATTTTATTTTTTTGGTTGGATTTTAGCCACAAAAAAAAGAAAAGAGCTAAAATCCAACTTGCCAAACAGGGCTAAAGGATTCGTTTGGGTTGTGAATTAATTTTTTAGTTTTTAGCTTTTTTAGTTTGGGGTTAAAAAGTTTCATTTGGGATAGGCTTTTTGATTTATTTGACTTTCATAAGAGAAAAAATGAAATGATTATGATTTGGATGTGATATTTTATCTTATTAATTTTTTAACCTATTTTGTCTTTTTGTGGCTACTTTAGCCCCGTAACCTTATGCCAAACGAGTGCAAAGTTTGACACATATATGGTGTATGTACTTAAAAAAAAATACATCACAACATAATATACATAACATAATTATAATGTTTTGTAATAAATACCGCAATATGTTGTAACTTTTATCACTGAATTGGTTCGTAACATTTCTTACCACAAATAATTTGTAACATTAATACTACACTGTTCATAATATAACTATAATAATATGTAATTATGACTTTTAGATGTACACCATAAATTTGTTCATTCATAATTTTTAAACAAAATGACATAAGACACTCACCACAAATTATATGACTTTTAACGTAGAAAATCGTAATTTTGTTATGACAAAAAGGTAAGTGCATACTGGCATTTTCTTAAAAATTGTGTGAATTACTAGCAACTGTTTTTAAATAAGGATCACTATATTTCGTATAGCATTTGAAGCGGTTGATTATGATCAACATTGATGAAGTCACGTCAACCTTGATGAGTGAAAAACACATTATGAGGTCCAGCTCGAGCAAGGATTCTCTCCTTGCATTTCCTACTTCACTTCCTCTTTGCAATGGTCAAGATTCATTTTAAGAGAATTTAATGGTATAGATCCTTCCAAAAAAATTAATTTTTAATTTTTAATAAAGTAATCTGAACCATTAGATTCTTTTAAGATGAATCTTGGCCATTGCATGGAGGAAGTGAAGTAGGGAATGCAAGTAGAGGATCATTGCTCGTCCAACTCTGTAGACATCAATGAAGACTGACTAGTCAGAGTCAATTTACTTGTTTGTAGGCTTTGCATTGCACCTACATTTGTCTATAAAGCATTTGGCCTCTCTCCCTGTTAATAGTCAGCAAGCATTACAACCTTTGTTTTTGAATCTAGGAGCAAAGATGGTCTCTAACAATCAACTCTTTCACCTCTTTTTGTTTCTTTGTTTTTTCCAGATTACTTGTTTGCATGCCCAACTCTGCACTCAAGAACAGACCTCTACATTGCTCCAATTTAAGCAACAATTTTCCTTCAATAAATCTGCTTCCGACTGTGATCGTTCTTACCTGAAGATGGAGTCGTGGAAGGAGGGTTCTGATTGTTGCTCATGGGATGGGGTCGAGTGTGACAACAACACAAGTCAAGTAATTGGCCTCGACCTCAATTGCAGCTGACTCAACGGCACCATCCACCCCAATAGCACCATCTTCTACTACTTTCCTCACCTCCAAAGCCTCAACCTTGCTTTCAATGACTTTGGTAAGTCTCGAATCTCATCTGAATTTGGTCGATTCACCTCAACCTCTCTGACTCTAGTTTTTCTGGCAAAGTCCCTATAGAAGTCTCCTTTCTGAGCAAATTGATCTCGCTTGATCTCTCTTATAATTATGGTTTGAAGTTGGAAGAACCGGGATTTGAATTACTTGTTCAAAACTTAACCAAGTTAAGAGAACTTAATCTTTTTGATGTAAAAATATCTTCAGTGGTTTCCAATTCCTTGCTCAATCTAACTTCTTTAACACTTCTCGATCTTTCTTTTTGTGGATTGCGTGGAAAGTTTCCTGATGGAATATTCCATTTACCACATCTAAATGAGCTGCGTATATTGTATAATCTTGCTTTCACTGGTTATTTTCCCGAGTTTATAAACTCGAGCAGACCTCTCCAGTACTTGGTGCTTACAGCCACTAATTTCTCTGGAGAACTACCCGACTCAATTGGGAATTTGAAGTCCTTGAAAACGTTGTATGCCGCTCGTTGTAAATTTTATGGATCCATCCCGACGTTGATCGGAAACCTTACGGAATTGACTCGTTTAGCCATCTCATATAACAATTTCACTGGCCTGCTCCCATCTTCACTTTCAAACCTTGGAAATCTCATCCTCTTGAGAGTTGAAAGTAATAATTTTGAAGGTAAAATCGTAGATTTTTTACCTAATGCAAAAAGTCTTCTTTATTTATATGTTGGCTCAAATAACTTCAGCGGTCCATTCCCATCATTGGTTGCAAACCTAACATCACTTGTTGTCGAATAATCAGCTGACAGGACCTCTTCCATCTTAGGTCTTTAGCTTACCAGCATTGTATTACTTCAACCTCAGTAATAACTAATTGACTGGCCATGCAAAAGAGTTCAAATCCACTGATTTAATTGTTATTGATTTAAGCAATAACAGCCTATATGGTAGGTTTCCAAGTTCAATCTTCAAACTTGTGAACCTTACTAGCCTCATCCTTTCATCAAATAACTTCAGTGGTGAGCTAGACATGCTCTATCATACAGTTTCCCTTCAATTACTTGTCCTGTCTAGTAATAGCTTTAATGGTTCTATTCCACAATGTTTAGGAAACTTCAGCACATATTTCTCTGTGCTCTATCTACGGAAGAATAGTTTTTCTGGCACCATTCTTAATACATTTGTAAAGGGAAATTCCTTCAAAATTATCAACCTTAATGGAAATGGATTTGAGGGTACAGTACCAAAATCTTTAGTCAATTGCAAAATGCTACGAGTGGTAGATCTTGGATGTAACAAGTTCTCTGACAAATTTCCATTTTGGTTGGAAAAACTACGTTGGTTGCAAGTTCTAAGTTTGAGATCTAACAAATTCTATGGACCTATGCTAGCTTCCAAAGCCAAATTTCCCTTCCTTAACTTGAGAGTTATGGATTTGTCAGACAATTATTTTACTGGTCCACTGCCAAAAACATATTTCAAGAATTTCAATGCAATGATGAATGTCATAGAAGCCAATTTTAAATTGCAATACATAGAGAACTCTCGTGTTGGTTCTTCATATCAGTATCTATATCATTATCATGATTGTTTGACTATGGTAATCAAAGGATCAACCATAGAAATGGTAAAAGTCCTAACCATTTTCACTGTAATTGATTTATCGAAAAACAATTTCGAAGGTCAGATTTCACAGATCATTGAAAAGTTAAATTCAATCCGAGGGCTCAACTTGTCTCACAATAGCCTTACAGGTCATATACCAACATCTCTTGTCAATTTGACAATGCTCGGGTGGTTAGACCTCTCTTCTAACAAACTCATTAGGGAGATCCCTCAACAACCAAAGAATCTGAAATCCCTTGAAGTCTTAAACCTTTCACAGAATCAACTAATGGGACTGATACCACAAGGAAACCAATTTGATACATTTTTAAATTATTTCTACATTGGTAACTTGGCATTATGTGGACCTCCATTGTCAGATACATGCAGCGACCCTAGGACACCACAACAAGAAGACGATACGTATTCTTCAAGTGGATTCAATTGGTATGTATCATATTGTCGGGTTATGGATGTGCGTTGGTATGGGGACTTGTTATGGGATATCTTATGTTCTCTAAAGGAAAGCCTCGATGGCTTGTGAGGATCATTGAAGGTGAATGAAACGAAAGCAGAAAGAGATTGAAAAAACATGCTCACAGAAACAGAGGAAGGTGAAATTAGCCAATGCAAATGGTATCCTTTGGTAAGTATTACAATGAATTTCTGCATTCTTTTGCTTGATCGTGAAAAACTATGGCTTGGTTATGGTTAGCAATTTATTTGTATCATACATAATAAAGCTAATTTATTTCCTTTGATGTTTATGCAAAGCACTTGATTGGAAATCATCATGCGAAAAATTAAAAAAATAAAATCATGGACGTAATAAATGAGTAGTGAAAATAAAGGTTTGTTATTCACTCTAATATATAGCTGCAATTGAAAAAGGTACAAGACTTGGACACTTTTTTAATATATATATATATTTGGGAATTTACTGTTATACCCTAAACTATAGTTACTTTTTCTACTTCTTTTTTAAATGAGTAATGTTAAATATCCAAAAATTCTACCAAATGTCTCACATGGTGTTCTACACCCATGTGAGCCATTTGATAGAAGGTATAATTTTTTGAGTCTCTAGTATTTTTGTTTTTAAATGATTAATTGCATCCATTTAGTCTTTATTGTTCATGATTTCAGTTTATATGGTCTGATTGGAGACAATTTATCCAAATCATTAATGCTAAAAATCTAATCTAATGGTTAAAAAAATAATTTTGTAATTTAGACAACCAAACACCCATATTCCTCTCTACTTCAAATAGTGAATAAGAAAATGAGTATTTGGTTGGGTAAATTTACACTGACCTCTCCTAATTATAGTGTGTTAACACTTAGCTTATTTTTATTAGTAATTCATTAGTTATATGGATGAAAAAATAATTTGTGTTTACCTAGTTTGGTTTAATTCTCTCTTCAAAAAATTGAGTTTTTTTTTTTTTTGGTTTTCCTTTTTAGTGAATTTTTTAAATATTTTATACAAATTTTTTATTTCTTAAATACATCTAATATAGATACACTTAAAAAGTATAATATTTGTGAAAAAAATTTCACCAAATACAAAAAATACAAATTATAGCCAATGATTTTTTTTTTAAAACATTTTCATATTTTATTATACAACAAACTATAGTCACATTTTTTTACTTCATTCCTAAATTATTAGTTGCATCCATTTATTGTTTCTTATTTCAATTCATATGATCTAATTGGAGACAACATCCGCAAATCAACAATAGTGAAAATTTAATCTAATGGGTAAAAATAATAATTTAAGAATTTAGAAAATTTAAATCGTACAACCAAATCCCTATTTTTTCTTATTCACACTTACTAGACAGCTCACCCTTTACAACTAAACACCTATGTTCCTCTCTACCTCTCATCTCAGATAATGAATGGCAAATTAAACTAACGGTCCCTATAGTTTGGGCATTGTATCATTTTGATTCTGAACTTCTCAATGGTAACACATTTGACCAGGGGTGTAAATTTGGCTCGGCCTGGCCCATGTCGGGCCTCGCAGGCTCCCGCTAAAATTCAAGCCGGACCGAGTAGGCCCATGAGCCAGAAAATTAGGCCCAAGCCCAGGGATATTCGGGCCTTGGACGGGTAGGTGGGCCTGGGCTCAGGCTTGGGTAGGGCTTGAACATTTTTCTAAATTTTTTTCACCAAAATTTTATTTTTTTCCATAAAAAATGACATTGGGGCTTGGGTGGGCCAGGCTTTGAGGGCCGGCCCAGGCTTCAAAATAGTTAGATTTATTTATTTTGATGATTTATTTAATTATATTTTAATTTATTTGAAAGAGAAAAATAAAATCCAAAATTTATTTTGATGATTATATTTTAATTTATTTGAAAAAGAAAAATAGAATCAAAATTTATTTTGTCCCATTATTTCTCACCTAAACCTTTATGCTAAATGTTGTTAGAATGTATTTAATATTTGATTAAAACAGAGGTTCAAACAGCTCAGCACAACAGCTGTTCAAAAGGTTCAAGTGAAAGATATTCAAATTTGTGATGATGGAGTGGAAGATATTCAAATTGGTAATGATGGAAGTACAACAGCTATAAATTCAAATGACTATAACGGCTATAAATTTAAATGATGGAGTGGAAGATATTCAAATTAGTAATGATGGAGTACAACGGCTATAAACGGCTATAAATTCAAATGAATACAACGCCTATAAATGGCTATAAACGGCTATAAGTTTCATTATATATACCAAAGCCTCTAATGTAAACAAGTTACAAAAAAAACCTGAAAATATTCTTTGATCTATAATTACTCACATCTATTCTCAGAAATTATACACTGAGCCTTATAGCTTTAAGCCTATCTTTCCTGTGTGAGATTTATAGAAAAATCAAAGCTTCATTTTATATATCTATCTTTGAGAGATATTTATTATAAGCTTTCTTTGAAAGCAAAAATGTATCTAACTTAATTTTTTACAACTATTTGATTGCATAGCAGTTCTTGCTCCCCATCTCCACTAAAAATATAGCAAAAATTCTTTGAGAGTGTCTACCATATGAACTTCTAATTACGATTTTTGTATTTTTGGTTATAACTTATTGTGTTTTTAATTATAATTCAATGTGATTTTAGTTATGATATTTTTTTATTATGATCCAAGAGTTCACTCTCATAATATTGAGTTATGTCATTTGTGATAATTAAACTCACAAATAACATAACTTGCATATGATACATACCCTTTTGAGGGTGTGTACATTATCCAAAGTACTTAAAGTATCCCGAATGAGTATTGTGTTGTTTAGATTGAATTTGTGTAATATGAGATTCATGTATAGAATAAATTTAAACAATAAGATAACAACTTATTGTTTCTGGTTCGACCCCCAGGCACTCCGGACTTGACCGTGCACCCTCCAGAACAAGTGAAATGCAACACCGAACAAAAACAAGAACAAGAACAAGACTTTATTTTGAGAACAACTTCCAGACATTTCAAACCCAATGAGAACAAAAGGAGAACGGAGCAAAGAAAAATACGCCCAGTCATCACTAGGCATAACAAAAAAAACTCTTTAGTAATAACCAAAATAAAATTAAATAAAATTAAATTTAAAAAAAAAACAAGAGACTAACACCACAATGAGTTATAACTACGATATAACCAACACCACAACAGATCAAAATAAAAAAATACGAAAGTTATAACCAGGCATGAGTTACATACCCAAAAATGAGTTTGTATTATAGAATTTTCTAGGTATTGGTGTATGTCTTTTTAAGGATGAGATTGTTATAAAAAAAGCCTCAAATTTTTTCCCTTTTTTTTTGTCTTTAATAACTTTTTTACACTAACAATCTTTATAGTTTCGGACTTGTGTTTTTTTGGTCCCTAACTTTTTAATTGTGATACATTTGAATCTGAATTTCAAATCACGTTCCAAATAAGGATAATTGAAGATATTGTTACTCAATTTGAAAGATAAAGTCATCATACAACTTTGTTTGCATTGGTTAACTTATATGTTGTTTGAAATATAATGGCGTTTTTTTAGTGAATAATGTTGGAACTTTTTTGGTTATAAAGTTCTGTTTAGTTTGGTTTTCAAAATCTATTTTCAGAATTTTTTTTCTAAGAAACTAAAAATTAAATTGTTGAAAAAAAATTAAAAACACATCATTTTTATATAATTTTATCATTTGGGAGAGTAGAAATAATTTTTTAAAATAATTTTTTTTGATATTTATTTTCATTAAATTAGTTTTATTTTTTCAAAAATCAAATATAGCGATAACTTTGATGTCATTATTAAACCAATCCGTTAAATAAAAAAAAAAATCTAAAATTAAAACATTTCATATATTAAATATATTGATTATACATTAAAAATCTAATAATCATCCATTACATGATAACCATCCAACATATCTATTAATAACTAATACAATTATCTATTATATGATAACCATCCAAAAATATCAACAAAAACAACCACGCATTACATGATCATCATCCAAACACATATTTAAAATTAATTTGGTAAAAAATAAAAAATTAAATAAAAATGTAAAAATTTATTATTTTTATATAATTTTATCTTTGGTGAGTAGAAATAATTTTTACAAATTTAAAAATAATTTTTGACATTTATTTTTGTCAAACTAATTTATATTTTATCAAATTGACGACTTTGCCTTGAAATGGTGTAAAAATGTCTTCAATTATCCTTATTTGGAACGAGATTCAAAATTCAAGATCAAATGTATCACAATTAAAAGGTTAAGGACCAAAATGACACAAGCCCCAAATTATAGAGACCGGTAGTGTAATTCGACCTAATTTTTTTCAAAATTATGTCAAAATTTTTTAATTTTTCAAGCTGTCTTGTATAGAGGAATCTAAAAAAAAAAATTAAAAAATTTTAAAAAATTCCAAAATAATGAAAAAGCCAAAAATAAGCCAAAAATTCTTCCCTTTTTTTGTAGCTTATTTTTGTCTTTTCTAGACTTTTTAAAATTACTTTTAAATTTTGTGGTTTGTCTCGTCAAGTTAAATTTAAAAACTTAAATTTCTTTTAAAAATATTCAATAAAATTTAAAAAAAGCCAAAACCATAACCACCCAATAAACAAATCTCAAACACCCACTATTGCATTTAAGCAATTGATTATGATTTATGAAGTCAAAGTGCTCCTTGACGGGTGAAACACGCTATAGGGTTAAGCTCTATAGACTTGAGTGAAGACTAGCTTAGTTTTGTAGGCTTCGCATTGCAAATATGTGTCACGACTCAAACCCGTCCCTATGGGTTTAGCATCGCAACCGGCCAGTAATCCGTGATTACCGAAGGCCTACTTAACAGTAATGACAGCAATACAGAGTAAAGGGGCTGGTGGAAGCCAAAACAGTAAATAAAATATGTCCAATGAGTTGTGACAGTCTGAAGGCAAAACGACTTTCTATAAACATGCCACATTAATAACCAAAACATATGTACATACGACATATACACAAACATCCATGTCAGGGACCAAATCCCTAACTATAACTGTACAGTCAAGTCTTATACGTCTATTACAAAACAGAAACAGAAGAGTGAATCCGAACACCCCAAAACAGCCGTGACTTGAACGGACTTAGAACCTCGAGGGGAGGCACAAAGGCTGACTTGAAAAAACAAGAGCTAACCCAACGCTCCTAGCTCCGGTCCGGTGCCTGGACACCTACATATATATATATATATATAAACAGTGAGCTAAAGCCCAGTGAATAACAGTTATGTAAAGAGGTTAAGAATGAATGTCCTTTCAGTAATTAAACAGTCATATCAGTCACTTAGAAACCATAGCAGTCATATGTGGTACATCCCATAGCAAAACAGTACAGTAGGTCTTAACAGACCGAACAGTCAGTTGATGGCCATCATAACAGTAACAGTAGTGGTTCCAAACATGGGAACCGACAAAGATCTCTGTGACAGTAGCAGTAACAGTACAGCAGCAGTAAATTGCTATGGATGCCACGAATACAGTTTGCAAATAGGACAAACATTCATTCATTAAACAATAACATTTCAGTAAGCAGAACAGTTGATCATTCAAAAAATAATCATAATTGACTATATCTTTACAACATTGTTACTTACAGAGCACTGGGCTATAGACAAGCTAACAAGCGTCCTCAGATGCCAACCCTACAGTTGCAGAACGAACACACACTCAGGATTAATAACTTAGCCCCTAATTATACTTGGTGTGGTTCTATAACACTATCCTCATTAATATGCCTTAAACTTGGCCTAGGAATGCCTAGGATGGGATGATGATGTAAAAATGCACTTTAAAACACTCTTCAGAATTTTTCAAAAAACAGGGGTCTCGCTCGAGCGTGGCTTTCTTCGCTCGAGCGAGCTTGTCAAAACAGTGGGGTTGCTTGAGCGTAGACTTCCTCGCTCGAGCAGTCTGTAAAAATGCAAAAAGTGCTGGATGTTGAAAATTCCCGCTCGATGCTCGCTTAAGTTGAGACACATCCTTCGCTCGAGCGTAGGTCTCGTCGCTCAAGCGTGCGTCTGCGTGCACCAAAAATCTAAGAGCTTACAATCTACGCTCGAGCGAGCATTCCTTCACTCGAGCGGAGCTCTGAACAAAAGACGGTCGCTCGAGCGTGGAAGCCAAAATCTGGATCCAGATTGGCCTCCCAAGCTCAAACCAAGCATTCAACACCTCAAAACTCAACTTTTTGGGCCAATTTTCTAGAAAACACTTGGAAACCAACAATATAACATGTTTTGAAGATCAATTTATAAAATCAAAGCCCAAGGGTGAGTCAATTGAACACCATTTCAAAGAAGTTTTTCATGAATTATGTAAAAACATAACATGCATGAACTCTTATGAACTCTAGTGCTCTAAAACTTGATCAAATGCAAGATTAAGCTCAAAACTATGGTGAATTCATGGACTACAACTAAAATATGGACATGCATGTTGAAATTCTCATGAAAACAACCTCAAATTCCAAGGATATGTATGCATGCATGAATGGACTCTTAATTCAACACTTTAAACCAATTCTTGACTCTAACCTCCAATAATCCCATGAACCATGCAAGAACAACTCAAATGTACAAATAAGAGGATGAAATCTCTACCTTAGGTCTTAAATTCAAAGTATACAAGCTCAATTTTGCAAATTTCCTTCAAATCTTCTAAGTTTCCAAGCAAAACTCTTGATAAAACCAATTTCTCCTACTCTTCCTCTCTCTCTCTCGGTTGGGTCTAAGAAAATGGCTGAATAATGGTGCATCAAATGATATGAATTGAGTTCCAAACAATGGTACAAAAAGTGGCCCACTAATGGCAATATAGTAATAACATAATCTAATGTAATTTAATGTTATTTAATCTAATTTAATCATTCCAAATCAGATTTTAATTAAACCTACCATAAAATCACATAAATTCTAATTAGCATAAAATTCCAAACAATTTCTGAATCGGTCGCCGATAAGGCTTTCAATTTGCAGTTCAAAGATAAAACGTGAACAGATCATTTAATGACTAACAGATAGAAATACAATTAAACAACATACTCATGCATTTAGTTCAGAATTTCAGTCTGTTCAATTACTTATCATGCTCAATCAGAGATTAGCACTAATCAGAGGTGAGGGTTGTCACAGTCTTCCCCCCTTAAAAGAGTTTGGCCCTCCAAACTCGGATTACCTTCATTTTGGAAGAACACTGGATCCAGGGGGAACAGTTCAGGATATCTCTTCAGCATATCATCTTCTCTTTCCCAAGTGGCATAAGTGCCACCGTGGTTTTGCCAATCCACTTTCACTAACGGAATTTGTTTGTTTATCAACTTCTTGATTCGTTGGTTTACAACCTGAATAGGCCGTTCTTCATAAGTGTAGTCATCACTTAGCACTACACGGGTAGGCTCGATAACATGGAAGGATCCCGAAGATAATCCCTCAACATTGAAATATGGAAGACATTATGCATATGCTCCATTTTAGGAGGAAGCGCTACTTGATACGCCACTGGATTGATCTTTTCAATAATCTCATACGGCCCAACATACCTCGGTGCTAGCTTACCCTTGACTCTAAAACGAGTCTGCCCTTTCATTGGTGTCACTTTAACAAAAACATAATCACCCACTTCATACTCCTGATCTCGCCTCTGGACATCCGCATAACTTTTCTATCGGCTTTGTGCGGTTTTCAATCTCTGTTGAATCAGTTTCACTTTTTCGGTGGTTTCCTGTACAATCTCGGGCCCAAGCAAAGGCCCATCTCCAACTTCTGCCCAGCAGATAGGAGATCGACATTTCCTGCCATATAAAGCCTCGAAAGGCGCCATGCTAATACTTGAGTGAAAGCTGTTGTTGTAGGCAAATTCAGTTAAAGGTAGATGACTTTTCCAATTTCTCTAGAAATCAAGAACACACATCCGCAGTAAATCTTCCAGAGTTTGAATGGTCCTTTCTGACTGGCCATCTGTTTGAGGATGGTACGCACTACTCAGTCTCAATTCGGTACCCAATGCAGTTTGCAGACTTTGCCAAAATCTCGATGTGAACTTCGAATTCCTGTTAGAAACAATAGATACAGGCACTCCATGCAGTCTAACAATCTCATCAATATAAATTGTAGCCAATTTGTCTGCATTATAGATTGTTTTGACAAGTAAGAAGTGAGCAGATTTAGTCAATCTATCAACAATAACCCAAATTGAGTCCATACCTTTACTGGAGCGAGGTAAACCAACAATGAAATCCATAGTGATATGTTCCCATTTCCATTCCGGTATTGGTAAGGGCTGAAGTAAACCTGCGGGTCACTGATGTTCAGCTTTGACTTGTTGGCAATGTAAGCATTTTGATACAAACTCGGCAATTTCTTTCTTCATTCCCGGCCACCAGAAATTCAGTTTCAAGTCTTGGTACATTTTTGTATTCCTCGGATGGATGGAAAGTTTCGAATTGTGGCCTCCCTACAAAACTCGTCTTTTCAATTCAGAATCATTGGGTACACACAATCTTCCCTGGAATTTCAACACATTTTTCTCAAATTTAAAGTCCGGCCTCGGTTTGGATTCCCGTTCATCAATGATCTTTTTCAGAAAATCATCTTGCTGTTGTTTCTCTTTGATCTCTTCAATAAGCACTGGTTGGGCAGAGATAGCAGCTAATGTTCCACTTTGTTCACGCAAAACAATTTCAACCTCAAAATTTTCAAGGTCACATAGCAGTTCTTTCTGTCCAGTGAGTAAACATGTTAAATTCCTAATTGATTTCCGGCTGAGTGCATCAGCAACGGTGTTAGCTTTCCCTGGATGGTACAAAATTTGCAAGTCGTAGTCTTTTATCAGTTCTAACCATCTCTGCTGTCTCATGTTCAGTTCTTTCTATGTGAAGAAGTATTTCAAACTCTTGTGGTCTGTGTACACCTCACATGTTGCCCCATAAAGATAGTGACACAAATTTTTCAATGCAAACACTACTGTAGCAAGTTCTAAGTCGTGGGTCGGAAAATTTTTCTCATGCGGTCTCAGTTGTCAGGAAGCATATGCAATAACTTTACCATTCTGCATTAAGACACATCCCAAACTCTTATAAGAAGCATCACTAAAAACAGTAAATCCATCCGTACTTGAGGGTAAGGTGAGGATTGGTGCAGTCACAAGTCGAGTCTACAGTTCTTGGAAAGCTGATTCCCTCTGGTCGGTCTAGTCAAATGGTTTTCCCTTTTGAGTCAACTGAGTCAATGGTAAGGCAATCTTGGAAAAATCTTTTACAAACCTTCTGTAGTACCCAGCTAAGCGTAAGAAACTTCGAACTTCAGTAACATTAGTTGGTCTAGGCCAATTCACTACTGCTTCAATTTTCTGTGGGTCAACTGTAATGCCATCCTTACTAATCACATGTCCCAAAAACATAACATTATCAAGCCAAAATTCACACTTTGTCAGTTTTGCATACAGTTTCTGTTCTCTTAAGGTCTGTAAGGCAATTCTCAAATGATGTTCATGTTCTTCTTCACTTTTGGAATAAATCAAAATGTCATTTATGAAAACAACTACAAATTCATTGAGGAACGGTTTAAAAATTCTATTCATAAGGTTTATAAATGAGGCAGGTGTATTAGTAACTCCGAAAGACATAACAAGAAATTCATAATGTCCGTAGCTCGTTCGAAAGGCTATCTTTTCAATGTCCTCAGGTTTGACTTTCAGCTGGTGGTATCCAGATCTAAGGTCAATTTTGGAGAAAACCTGGGCACCCTGTAACTGGTCAAACAAATCATCAATACGAGGCAATGGATATTTGTTTTTCACTATTACCTTGTTCAGTTCACGGTAGTCAATGCAGAGTCTTAGTGAGCCGTCTTTTTTTTTTCACAAAAAGAACTGGTGCGCCCCACGACGAAGTACTGGCCTGATGAACTTCCTATCTAACAATTCTTGCAGCTGAATTTTCAATTCTTTCAATTCAGTAGGTGTCATTCTGTACGGAGCTTTAGAAACTGGCTGTGTACTCGGTAATACTTCAATGGTGAACTCTATCTCCCTATCAATCAAATCCCCTGGCAGATCATCTGGAAATTCTCTGACTATAGGAATACTGTCCACATTAGTTTGAGTATCAGTAGGTACAGTCAATATACAACACATATACCCTTTACACCCCTTTTTAATCAATTTGAACACTTTCATGGATGAAATCAGTTATGGGGGAGGTACTACACCAACTTCGTTAAACACAAATTCAGGTAAACCAAGTGGACAGAAAATAACTTATTTTGTTACACAGTCTGTGGTAGCATGGTATTTTGTTAACCAATCCATTCCCAAAATTATATCAAAATGGTCAATATTCAATGGCAGTAAATCAATATACAAATGCACATCCCCAATAACAATCTCACATGCAAGATATACACAAGCACAAGTCATGGATCCCCTAGCGGGTGAAGATACAGCTAACAAATAATTCAGGGGTTCCAGTGGTCTATTTAATTTTCGAGAAAAAGCATGCGAGACAAATGAATGTGTAGACCCCGAATCAATCAGAACATAAGCATTTTGGGCACAGATTGAGAGTGTACCTGACACAACGGTCTTGATATTCTGCACATCTCCCGACACGAGTGCAAACACCCGACCTTACCTCACAGGCTCCTTTCCAGTAGCTTTGGGGTTGGGTTTAGGTGCAACAGTTGATGCTACGGCGCTAGCTGCAGCTTTACTATTGCCTTGAGAAGTGGAAGGGCAATCTTTGACCATGTGGCCCACCTTGCCACACCTGTAACAAGCACTAGAAATTTTATAACAAACCCCTTTGTGCCTTTTTCCACATTCAGAGCAGGGTGGTATGGAACCACTTCCCTGACTAGAACTGTTTGTTGACCCTGTATTTTGCTTCTTATTCAATGAACTGTTCCGGCCTTTCTTAAACTTAAAGCCCCGTCTCTTACCGCGCCACTCAGACGCTGGTATTTCAGTCTGTTTCAATGCCTCGATATTCGACTCAGCTATTATTGCTCGGTTAAGAACATCCACATATTTAAACAGTTTCAAGACGTTGATTCGGTCCAGTATTTCGACATTAAGGCTGCCTTCAAACTTCCTGGCCTTTTTGTAATCAGTATCCACCGTGTGTGGTGATATCTGGCGAGTTCAGTGAATTTAGATTCATATTCTGCTACTGACATGGTGCCCTGTTTCAACTGTTCAAACTCAGTCACTTTGCGGTCTCGGACACACTGGGAAAGTATTTTTCAAAGAAGGACTCTTTAAACTGAGCCCAAGTCATGACAGTATTTGCATCACGGACAAGCATTCACCACCGCCTAGCTTCTTCTTGTATAGTGAAGGTAGCCAGTAACACCTTGTGTGCCTCTAAACACGGAAACACTTCAAATAATTTCTCAGTTTCGAGAACCCATGTTTCGGCCTTTAGTGGTTTAAGGCCTCCTTAGAATGATGGTGGTTTTATTTTGCTGAACTTCTGTGTCAAAGCAATTATATCATCATTAACATTTTATTCGGGTTGTACTGGAGGAGGTGAGGGCTGTTGGTTCTGCTATTGCCTTAGAGCTTCGATCAACAGTTCAATTGTTCTTTCTAACCTTGTCATTCTGGCCTCAGATGATTCAGATTCATCGGCATTCCTTGCATTATCCATTTCACTATATGCAATACAGTACTCATAAACATAGGATTTACTTACTTAAACACATTAGCACATTAGCACATATGTTCATGTCATGGCCACACACACTTTTTCAATGCTCATGCAATGCCCTATTCACTTTTCTAGGACATCTTATAGCTCATTTGGACACGTGTGTACGGTATAACTCGTGCTTTGATATCGCTCTGATACCACTCTGTCATGACCCAAACCCGCCTCTATGGGTTTAGCATCACAACCGGCTAGTAATCCGTGATTACCGAAGGCCTGCTTAACAGTAATGACAGTAATACAGAGTAAAGGGGCTGGCGGAAGCCAAAATAGTAAAAAAAAGATGTCCAATGAGCTGTGACAGTCTGAATGCAAAAAGACTTTTTATAAAAATGCCACATTAATAACCAAAACATATGTACATGCGACATATACACAAACATCCATGTCAGGGACCAAATCCCTAACTATAACTGTACAATCAAGTCTTATACTTCTATTACAAAATAGAAACAGAAGGGTGAATCCGAATACCCCAAAACAGCCATGGCTTGAACGGACATGGAACCTCGAGGCGAGGCACAAAGGTTGGCTTGACAAAACAAGAGCTAACTTGACACTCCTAGCTCCGGTCCGGTGCCTGGACACCTACATATATATATATATATATAAACAACGAGCTAAAGCCCAGTGAATAACAGTTATGTAAAGAGGTTAAGAATGAATGTCCTTTCAGTAATTAAACAGTCATATCAGTCACTTAGAAACCATAGCAGTCATATGTGGTATATCCCATAGCAAAACAGTACAGTAGGTCTTAACAGACCGAACAGTCAGTTGATGGCCATCATAACAGTAACAGTAGTGGTTCCAAATATGGGAACCGATAGAGATCTCTGTGACAGTAGCAATAACAGTACAGTAGCAGTAAATTGTTATGGATGCCACGAATATAGTTTACAAATAGGACAAACATTCATTCATTAAACAATAACGTTTCAGTAAGCAGAACAGTTGATCATTCAGAAAATAATCATAATTGAACATATCTTTACAACATTGTTACTTACAGAGCACTAGGCTATAGACAAGCTAACGAGCGTCCTCGGATGCCAACCCTACAATTGCAGAACGAACACACACTCGGGATTAACAACTTAGCCCCTAATTATACTTGGTGTGGTTCTATAACACTATCCTCATTAAGATGCCTTAAACTTGGCCTAGGAATGCCTAGGATGGGATGAGGATGCAAAAATATACTTTAAAACACTCTTCAGAATTTTTCAGAAAACAGGGGTCTCGCTCGAGCGTGGCTTTCTTCGCTCGAGCGAGCTTGTCAAAACAGTGGGGTCGCTCGAGTGTGGATTTCCTCGCTCGAGCAGTCTGTAAAAATACAAAAAGTGCTAGATGTTGAATGTAATAACCCGACCCTCCCATACGAATCTGATATATGTTCAGTCCTTATTTTGTGCTTTCAAATGCTTACTGTGAACTTCTATAAGAAATTGAGATTATTTAAGTGAATCCTATGATTATGGATGTATATCTGTCTAATAAGGAAAACATCTGTTACAATTATAATGTTTGAACCAGAAATTGAAAGCCTTAGAGGCTTAATTACCATAAATTGATTTTACATTTGAAGTCAGCATGATTTTTAGGTCTTAACAAGATTTTCTGTGAAATTTTGATTAGGAATGATTAAACTGATTGGTTTTCGTCTTATTCACTTTTCTTTTATATATGTAAATATCTATGCTCTTTACCCATTGACTTGGGACTTCATCTCATAAAAATATCCTGAAAAAGAGGCTAGGAAAGGGGAATTAGGGAAAGGAGGAAGTTCTACAAGGAGGAGATTGAAGAATTAAGAGAGAGTGTTAGGGATTGTAAAGCTCAAGGTATGGTTAACTTCTTTCTTGCTTATGGATGAGGAATTCCTTGGGTATTCATGCAACTTAAGGCTTGTGTGTGTGTGTGTGTGTTTATGGCACCTAAAGACTTGAATAAATGTCTTTCTTTATGTTGTAGTTGTGTTAATGTGAACCATGTAAAGGAAATTACATTTCATTCTCCTTGATATGCTTGAGCTCAATTGTTGAATAAATGGTTAAGTGTATACATATCTATGGGTGTGTAAAGAGGGAATTGAGTTGTGTTTATGAATCCTAAGAATTAATGGAAATAACATGGAATTGAGTTATGTTGTGAATTTTAAGAAGTAGAGATCTAATTTAGTTGGATTGTTATGTGTTATGCATCCTATTAACATGTTTTGAGAACCCCCTTGAAGCCTTATAAACTTACCAAAAAATGGGATTTTGCTGAAAATTTTGGACAGGAATTATGCAGAATCGCCGCACGTATGGGGGTCATGGCCGCACGTGCGGGAAATGAAGGATTTTGGCACTTTGGGTTCTGTCTAAAAAGCGCGTGCGGGGCATTACTGCCGCACATGTGGGAGTCTTTGCCGCACGTGCGGGGCTCACAGCCGCACGTGCGGCCCATGCTGAGAAAAATTGTTTGCTCCGTTTTGCGTGTTGGACCCTCGGATATTTTTAGAATTTGTAATTTATGCCTATTAATGTGTGTAAAATTCATTTGATATTCAACAAAGAGAATGAACTAATTTGCAAGGTATGAATGTGTGCAGGACACACTCCGGGAGGAACTAGCACGTCGTCACAACACTGTGAGTAGTAGTACGCTTTACTACAGCTAATGTTTTCCATTAGCATTCTGTTAATTCTGTTAATTATGTAACTACGTGAATGATTCAAAGAATGAGAATAATTAATGGGAAGGATGAAACTACTTGCATACGACTACGGAATTTTGTAAGACGCTGAAATCAGTTTGCTCTGAAGATATCTGGGCCTATGGCCATTCCGTTTAAGTTGTTATGGTATGAAACAAAGTGCTACACGGAACTAAGTGCTACGATGTGAGTCACCTCTAGAATCCGTGTGAAACACCTCTTGGGTTCATACATGCATGTTCAAGGGCTCAATGCCAACATGTTTAAGGGCTTAATGCCAATATGTTCAAGGACTTATTGCCACTCCGTTCAAGGGCTTAAAGCCATTATGTTTCAAGATTGGGCCCAAGGCCGTTCTAAAATTAATACAGAATCAGATTAAACATGTATTCTCTGCATTTACATACGCATTGATTTGTATTATGATTTAAGTTGAACATCAGCTTATAAAAGTATTACTATTCACTGAGCTTGGCTCACCCTGTGTTATGTCTGTTTCTGTAGGTAACCAACCAAGTGGTCAGTCCTAATCCATGACACTCGTCCTCTTTTGTCAACCTTTATGTGTCCAGGCCCTAGATGAAGCCACTCATATTTTTGTGAAGTTTTGGCGAACTTTTGGCATTGCACTTTAATTATTGGCCTAAGGTTGAAATGTGTATAACACTTTCTTCCACAATGTTTTTTTTTTTGTTATACGCCCAATCATAGGGCTGGGCCTGTATATGTATATGTATAGAACCAATGCTCAAATGTATGTTTTGGATTTTATTTGTCTGTTATGACGTTCATGATCCTGGCATAGTAGTAGTAGTAGTAGTAGTAGCTCAATGGAGTTTGTTCTGTTATTTTTTTTTGATATTTAATGCTTCCGTTAAGGCCACGTACATTATGTATATCAGGTTAGATGTCCGTTTCTGAATAGATCATGCCCAAACTTTTAGGGGCGAGTTTGGGGCGTGACATTGAAAATCCCCGCTCGATGCTCGCTCGAGCGTAAGACACATCCTTCACTCGAGCGTAGGTCTCATCGCTCGAGCGTGCGTCTACGTGCACCAAAAATCTGAGAGCTTGCAATCTACGCTCGAGCGAGCATTCCTTCGCTCGAGCGGAGCTCTGAACAAAAGACGGTCGCTCGAGCGTGAAAGCCAAAATTTGAAATTTCCAGTTTGCCACCCAAGCTCAAACCAAGCATTCAACACCTCAAAACTCAACTTTTTGGGCCAATTTTCTGGAAAACTCTTGGAAACCAACAACATAACATGTTTTGAAGATCAATTTGTAAAATCAAAGCCCAAGGGTGAGTCAATTGAACACCATTTCAAAGAAGTTTTTCATGAATTATGTAAAAACATAACATGCTTGAACTCTTATGAACTCTAGTGCTCTAAAACTTGATCAAATGTAAGATTAAGCTCAAAACTATGGTGAATTCATGGACTACAACTAAAATATGGACATGCATGTTGAAATTCTCATGAAAACAACCTCAAATTCCAAGGATATGTACATGCATGCATGAATGGACTCTTAATTCAACACTTTAAACCAATTCTTGACTCTAACCTCCAATAATCCCATGAACCATGCAAGAATAACTCAAATGTACAAATGAGAGGATGAAATCTCTACCTTAGGTCTTAAATTCAAAGTATACAAGCTCAATTTTGCAAATTCCCTTCAAATCTTCTAAGTTTCCAAGCAAAACTTTTGATGAAACCAATTTCTCCTACTCTCCCTCTCTCTCTTTCGGTTGGGTCTAAGAAAATGGCTGAATAATGGTGCATCAAATGATATGAATTGAGTTCCAAACAATGGTACAAAAAGTGGCCCACTAATGGCAATATGGTAATAACACAATCTAATGTAATTTAATGTTATTTAATCTAATTTAATCATTCCAAATCGAATTTTAATTAAACCTACCATAAAATCACATAAATTCTAATTAGCATAAAATACCGAACAATTTCTGAATCGGTCGCCGATAAGGCTTTCAATTCGCAGTTCAAAGATAAAACGTGAACAAATCATTTAATGACTAATAGATAGAAATGCAATTAAACAACATACTTATGCATTCAGTTCAGAATTTCAGTCTGTTCAATTACTTATCATGCTCAATCAGAGATTAGCACTAATCAGAGGTGAGGGTTGTCACAATATGAGAGAAGTTATTTGGTAGTACTGGCATGGTGATGTGGTGTTTTTTAAATTTTTTGTATAGAAGGTGGAATTCATGATTTTATGTTGAGTAATTACGAAATAGTAAGGGATATGATGTATGATGATTATTGAGAAGCATAGATAGGCAGCACCCATGAAGTATCAAATAATTTTTCCAAATATGGGATCTAATCAACTATGCTGTCTCATAATCAACTCTTAAATGTTCCTTTAGGAGAGGAGGAAAAAAAAAAAAAGTTCATAAATTGATGTAGCTTCCATTATCATATCAATTTTTTAAATTTTTGACTAAATAAAGCATACAAGATGAACAACTTACATCTCTAAAATTAGATTTGTAATAGACCCCAAAGGTCCAAACAATATCTTCTAATCCAAAAATTGGACTGGAGAGAATTTTTCCTTGCTCCAACTTTTTTTAAAGTCCATTTTATCTATGGTTTCTCACTTACTAACTACTTGCCCTATAAGTGAATTTAAAAAGAGAAATGTTATATATTACATATTATCTATTATCATTTTGTATTGCCAATTACTTATTAATAGTTACTTTATTTGAAAATAATTATTAAAAAATTAATATAAACAAATGATACCTTTTAAAAAGAGAAACGTTATATCTTGCAGATTATCTATTAGTATCATTTTGTGTTGCCAAATACTTATTAATAGACACTTTATTTGAAGATAATTATTAAGAAATTAATATAAACAAATGATACCTTGTCATGTATCTTGGCTGGTGATATAAAAATATGAAAAAAAAAAGAAAAGAACAAGTGATATGTAGTGATCCTTATTTAAAAAAGTTGCTAGTAATTCACACAATTTTTAAGAAAATGCTAGTATGCACTCACCTTTTTGTCATAACAAAATTACGATTTCCTACAACAAAAGTCACATAATTTGTGGTGAGTGTCTTATGTCATTTTGTCTAAAATTTATGAATAAACAAATTTATGATATACATTCAAAAGTCAAAATTATATATTATTATGATTATATTATGAACGGTGTAGTGTAAATGTTACAAATTATTTATGGTAAGAAATGTTACGAATCAATTCAGTGATAAAAATTACAATATGCTCCAATCTTTATTACAAAATATTATAATTATATTATATATATTATGTTGTGATATATTCTCTTTTTAAGTATATACACCGTAGATGTCTCAAATTTTTAATTCATATATCAATTTAAGCTGTTGATTATGATCAACATTTATGGCGTGAACACGCATTATGGGTCCAGCTCTGCAGACATCAATGAAGACTGACCAGTCAAAGTCACCTACATTTGCCTATAAAGCATTTGGCCTCTCCCCTGTTAATAGTCAGCAAGCATTACAAGCAAAGATGGTCTCTAACAATCAACTCTTTCACCTCTCTTTGTTTCTTTGTTTTTCCCAGATTACTTGTTTGCATGCCCAACTCTGCACTCAAGAACAGAGCTCTGCATTGCTCCAATTTAAGCAACAATTTTCCTTCGATAAATCTGCTTCCGATCATTGTTATTCTGTCGGAATCCATTCTTACCCGAAGATGGAGTCGTGGAAGGAGGGTTCTGATTGTTGCTCATGGGATGGGGTCGAGTGTGACAACAACACAAGTCAAGTAATTGGCCTCGACCTCACTTGCAGCTGGCTCAACGGCACCATCCACCCCAATACCACCATCTTCTACTACTTTCCTCATCTCCAAAGGCTCAGCCTTGCTTTCAATGACTTTGGCAAGTCTCGAATCTCATCTGAATTTCGTCGATTAACCAGATTGACACACCTCAACCTCTCTGCCTCTGTTTTTTCTGGCAAAGTTCCTATAGAAGTCTCCTTCCTGAGCAAATTGATCTCGCTTGATCTCTCTGGAAATTATGATTTGAGGTTGGAAGAACCGGGATTTGAATTACTAGTTCAAAACTTGACCAAGGTAAGAGAACTTAATCTTGGAGATGTAAACATATCTTCAGTGGTTTCGAATTCCTTGCTCAATCTGACTTCTTTAACACTTCTCGATCTTAGTTCGTGTGGATTGCTTGGAAAATTTCCTGACGGAGTATTCCATTTACCACATCTGATTGAGCTGCATATATCGTATAATCTTGCTCTCACTGGTTATTTTCCCGAGTTTATAAACTCGAGCAGTCCTCTCCAGCACTTGCGGCTTATAAGCACTAATTTCTCTGGAGAACTACCCGACTCAATTGGGAATTTGAAGTCCTTGAAAACGTTGTATGCCGCTGGTTGTAAATTTTATGGATCCATCCCGACGTCGCTCGGAAACCTTACGGAACTGACTCGTTTAGCCATCTCATCTAACAATTTCACTGGCATGCTCCCATCTTCACTTTCAAACCTTGGAAATCTCGTCAAATTGGGAGTTCAGTGTAATAATTTTGAAGGTAAAATCGCAGATTTTTTACCTAATGCAAAAAGTCTTATGTATTTATATGTTGGTTCAAATAACTTCAGCGGTCCATTCCCATCATTGGTTGCAAACCTAACATCACTTGTTGAGTTAGATTTGTCGAATAATCAGCTAACAGGACCTCTTCCATCTTGGGTCTTTAGCTTACCAGCATTGTGTTACTTCAACCTCAGTAACAACAAATTGACTGGTCATGTAAAAGAGTTCAAATCCACTGATTTAATTGCTATTGATTTGAGCAATAACAGCCTATATGGTAGGTTTCCAAGTTCAACCTTCAAACTCGTGAACCTTACTAGTCTCATTCTTTCATCAAATAA
The DNA here is from genome assembly GCF_055761805.1 of Camellia sinensis. NCBI lineage: Eukaryota > Viridiplantae > Streptophyta > Magnoliopsida > Ericales > Theaceae > Camellia > Camellia sinensis. Next base: position 46,954,596 of record NC_138964.1, read on the forward strand.
CTTCAGTGGTGAGCTAGACATGCTCTGTCATGCAGTTTCCCTTCGATTACTTGTCCTGTCTAGTAATAGCTTTAATGGTTCTATTCCACAATGTTTAGGAAACTTCAGCACATATTTCTCTGTGCTCGATCTGCGGAAGAATAATTTTTCTGGCACCATTCCTAATACATTTGTAAAGGGAAATTCCTTCGAAATTATCAACCTTAATGGAAATGGATTTGAGGGTACAGTACCAAAATCTTTAGTCAATTGCAAAATGCTACGAGTGGTAGATCTTGGATGTAACAAGTTCTTTGACAAATTTCCATTTTGGTTGGAAAAACTACGTTGGTTGCAAGTTCTAATTTTGAGTTCTAACAAATTCCATGGACCTATGCCAGCTTCCAAAGCCAAATTTCCCTTCCTTAACTTGAGAGTTATGGATTTGTCAGACAATTATTTTACTGGTCCACTGCCAAAAACATATTTCAAGAATTTCAATGCAATGATGAATGTCATAGAAGCCAATTTTAAATTGCAATACATAGAGAAGTCCGTTGTTGGTTCTATGTATCTGTATGCATATCATTATCATGATTGTTTGACTATGGTAATCAAAGGATCAACCATAGAAATGGCAAAAGTCCTAACCATTTTCACTGTAATTGATTTGTCAAAAAACAATTTCGAAGGTCAGATTCCACAGATCATTGGAAAGTTAAATTCAATCCGAGGGCTCAACTTATCTCACAATAGCCTTACAGGTCATATACCAACATCTCTTGCTAATTTGGCAATGCTCGAATGGTTAGACCTCTCTTCCAACAAACTCACTGGAGAGATCCCTCGACAATTAAATAATTTGAAATCCCTTGCAGTCTTCAACCTTTCGCAAAATCAACTAATAGGACCGATACCACAAGGCAACCAATTTGATACATTTTTAGATGATTCCTATATTGGTAACTTGGCATTATGTGGACCTCCATTGTCAAATACATGCAGCGACCCTAGGCCACCACAACAAGAAGATGATACGTATTCTTCAAGTGGATTCAATTGGTATGTCATATTGCCGGGTTATGGATGTGGGCTGGTATGGGGACTTGTTATGGGATATGTTATGTTCTCTAAAGGAAAACCTCAATGGCTTGTGAGGATTATTGAAGGTGAACGAAACGAAAGCAGAAAGAGATTTAAAAAGCATGCTCACAGAAACAGAGGAAGGTGAAATTAGCCAATGCAAGTGGTGTCCTTTGGTAAGTACTACAATGATTTTCTGTATTCTTTTGCTTGATCATGAAAAACTATGGCTTGGTTATGGTTAGCAATTTATTTGTATCATACATAATAAAGCTAGTTTATTTCCTTTGATGTTTATGCAAAGCACTTGATTGGAAATCATCATGCGAAAAATTAAAAAAATAAAATCATGGACGTAATAAATGAGTAGTGAAAATAAAGGTTTGTTATTCACTCTAATAGCTGCAATTGAAAAAGGTATAAGACCTGGACACCTTTTTAATAGTTTTTTTTTTTTTTTGAAATTTACATTAATACCCTAAACTATAGATACTTTTTCTGTTTTTTTTTTTTTTAAATGATTGCTGTTAGACACCCCAAAAATTCTACCAAAAATTCTACCAAATGTCTCACATTCTACACCCATGTGAGACATTTGGTAGAACTTTTGGTAGAATTTTTGGAGTCTCTAACATTTTTGCTTTTAAATTATTAATTGCATCTATTTAGTCTTTATTGTTCATGATTTCAGTTCATATGGTCTGATTGGAGACAATTTATCAAATCATTAATGCTAAAAATCTAATCTAATGGTTAAAAAAATAATTTTATAATTTAGAAAACCAAACACCCACATTTCTCTCTACTTCAAATAATGAATAAGAAAATGAGTGTTTGGTTAGGTGAATTTACATTGACCTCTCCTAATTATAGTGGGTTAACACTTAGCTTATTTTTATCAGTAATTTATTAGTTACAAGAATTTCATTTTATGCCTATTTCAGTTATCTTGGTATTGTTTGAATGATGTGTGTCTGCATGTGTGATACTGATCTCGCCACCATCACCATGTGATCTTCAGGTTTTATTGATATGGAATGGACATGTTTGATAGTGGTATATTAGGATTTTGGCCAATGTAAATGTCACTTGTGCAACTGTCAATGATATGAGTATGCATGTGGTATGTGCAGTGGCTTGCAGTTGTGGAACTTGGACTTTTAAAAGGCCGCCATCCTCTTTTGAAAGATGTCAATGTTACCCTCAATCCTTCAAAAGGTTTAGCATGGGTGGAAGCCACATCATCTGATAAAAGTGGTAGACTAAACAAACTCCTGAATCTTTCCCAGTCAAATGTTTTAAATGGGTTTTCTTCATATCCTTTAGAGGAGAGGCTTGGAGAAAGTGATATCTCAGCTAGCATCAGTTCAAGATTCAGACGTGATTCTTGTGAATCCTGAAATTGAAGATAGCGGATTGCAACAAAAGAGCAATGGTACATTAGAGCAGGCTTGCTCTGTTGATGCAGTATTAGTCAAAGACGAAGGCAATCCTATAGATCATGAAAGAGGCCAAACTGCACAAGTGGCTATGAATATGCTTGATGTGACCATGACTGGTACTCTGACTGAAGAACAGAAGCAGAAGGTATTGCTTTATTTATTAGTTGCATACTGGTCTTCAATATATTGTATTTCAGTTAATAATGGTTAGTTTTACATGCTCTGTATTTCCTTTTGTTCTAATTCAAGTTTACTTATTGCAAAATTCACTTCCTCAAACATTCAGAAACTTCTAGAAGTTCCTGCCAAAGATGTCTTTGATTGCATCAGATTTCAGTTTCCTTCCTGATGTGAAAGTACCAGGTGAAAGAGCTGCATTGGTTTCAACCAAGGTACATTCTTTCCATGTCTTTGTGTAATTTTGGTGTATTGCCTCATGTTTATTTTTATTTGTTTTTAAATTTTGAATGCTTGCCCCAAATAATCTAACATAAGTGTCCTGCATGGTGAATGCAACAGTGTAATTCAATTAGGACTTAATGCTGTCACATTAATATGAAAACATGTAAGATGCTGCTCCATAACAAATAGAAGGGTGCAATGTTCAAGTTTGTGCCCTTTATGTGCCCATGTGACCTTTTGATTGCTAGGTGGTACTTGATGAACCAGTAATGAAGTCATCCAAATCATCTCATTTGACCATTGACAATTTGCTTAGTTTATCATTTTTAAATTGTAGGTAAGCTTGTCAAATATGACTAACAGTCTGACAAGTTCTTGTGCCATTGTTTAACTTCTTTCTCTGCAGAAAAATGGCAACAGTTCATATTACAGCAGTTATTTAAATGCAAAGGTACAACTCTATCTCCTCTGTGTGTGTGTGTGTGTGTGTGTGTGAGAGAGAGAGAGAGAGAGAGAGAGAGAGAGAGAGAGAGATGTACTGAATACTTAAGCTTTTCATTTTGCAGCTAGCTATTAGTTTCTGACAAGTTCAAAACTCCACTAGCAGTTAGTTTTGTTCTAACTTTGCCCATTCTCATTGAGATACTTAAAATGCTCGTTCTTCCTAGCATATCAATATCACTTATGGCTTTGTTTCCAGCTTTTTTTTTTGGTTTAATCAACTACAAAAATTAAATAAAAGAGTATATCATGGTTCAAACTATCACTTGAGTATGCCATTTTCATACTCTAATCATAGTAGTAGAAAAATCCATCAAGACATTCCACGTGGTACATTTCATGAGAAAAATTCCTATAATATCAATGTTCAAAATTTATGTAATTGCGTTTGAAACTTTCAATAACTACAAGTTTTGTTGCACCTTGAAAACTGAAACTGAGCCATCATATTTCGTTAAAATTATTCATTCAACCATTTTTCTCAACTGTGTGGTAAATTCTAAGATGGAAATTGAGAAAGTTCTCTGACAACTTCGTAATTTAAATGTAAAAAATATTAAACCTACATGGAATCAAAATTAAAAAAAATAGGATTGTAGATAATTGTATTAACAATGCAAAAGAAGGACTGATGGATACATTTTCCTAATTTCCATTGCAGGGTGATGCTGATATCTTTTTCCCAACAGACTTTTGGCTTTTGGAACGTATTGATCATTACTGCTAGGTGTATGCTGTTGCCTCATTTTCCCAAAATTGACTGTTACATTTCAATGATATTTGCATTTGAAACTGAGGTTCACAATATTATCATAATCTACTTTGTGTAAAACATATTAAACAATGTAATTTTTCAAAAAAAAGGAAAAAAAAAAAAAAAAAAAAAAAAAAAAAAGGCATGGACAAACAAACTTGTTGGTGCCTTTGTTGTTGCGTGGTAGCTTTTGCTGACAGTATTAAAATTGGGTTGTTCTTTCTGTTATACTGCTTTGCATATTGGGTTATTGTTAATTGCTAAAAGAAATGGTGGAAAAAAGTTATAAACGGCAATTATTGATAAATAGGGAACACTAACATTTTAGTTATTATTATTGTCTTAGTGATTGCTGTTATGTCATATGTTTCATTTCATTTAATAGTGCTTGGTATCAGTTCTTCGACTTTGCCTTTTAGCTAGCCTTTTCTATCTTGTGGATTTATTCATATTCAACGCTGAGCATCTATCATGTCCTTCAAATTTCTTCAATGCAAAAAATTTAAATTGATTCTTTTGAATGTGCAGTGTAGAGATGCTTGTCAATATGGGCATTCCTTGGGTCATTCTGAGAGGAGGGCTCTTGTTAAATGAATCAAATGAGGTAACCCTTGTTTCATTCATGGTGCAACGATTATTCGTTTATGATGATGCCAACTGTGTTGTTGATTATTATTTCACGTGTTCATAATTTGGGACATTTTCATTTCAGTTTGTTGGAGATAAGGTTGCATATGCTCTTTCTCAAGGTTTGAAGGTAATTGCTTGTATTGGAGAGACTCTTGAGCAGCGAGAATCAGGATCTACCAAGGATGTTGTTGCTGCGCAAACTAAGGCAATTTCAGGTACTTATTTCAATGCTGTTTATAAAAACTTAAGCAGCATACTTTAAAACACTTTTGTATATTGTCTATTTGTGGATATCAGTTGCCTCTCTTGTTTTCTTGTGAAATAAGCTTATGAATGCACACTACCACTCTTTTTGCTCGGACCTGTAGCCTTGCATGCGTGGGTTAAGGTTCCTCTTTATTTCTGATGCTAATACTTCCATAACTTGATTTGCCACAAGGTTCCTAGAATCTGAGTCAATGGGTTTTTGGTTTTCTAAATGAAGCTGACCTGAATGTTAAGTTATTTTACTTCTCTCTTATGTAGAGTAGAACTATAGGGGATTCGCTCTAAAATTTTTAGAACAACTTGTTCACCTTATGGTTGAATCATCTGAGAAAAATGGAACGAACTAGGGGCTAGGGTTTATATTCAGCTGAGAATTGGCCTCCTACTAATGCACGATAAAACCTATCTCTGCAGTAGACTGGCCTTCCATCAGCAGCTTCAGCAGCAGCTGCTGCTAGATCATTATCAGACTTCACCTCCACTGGCAATCTTAGCAGCTCATCTTTTCTATATATTTACATAGACATAGCAATGGCAAAATAAAAGTAACATCAGTAAAAATTGCCAACATCTTTTCTATATATTTACATAGACATAGCAATGGCAAAATAAAAGTAACATCAGTAAAAATTGCCAAATTAGATTGGGATTTTGAGATGGACAACCTTTCAATGTTGCTTGAGCCTTGTTACCTGTACCAGTTTGGCTATTTCTGATCTGTTGAGAGAGTTCAACTGAATTTTGAGATGGACAACCTTTCAATGTTGCTTGAGCCTTCTTGTTAAAGCCCATCGGGAATCATGATTTCTGCTAAACCCCAAATCCTCTTGATGTTAAGACTTTTATGAGACACAATTCTCCAAATAGTAGGTTTATTCAATATCGCCACTAATTACAAGTGCAAACCCTATGAATAATAATACAGTGCAGAGATAGGAAGGGGGTAATACCAGGAAGGAGGTGAAGACAGCAAAGAAGGCCCCAAATCCAAGAATAACAGAGTACCCAACACCTTGATTTAAAACTGCTTTCCCTCCAAAGAAACTGCTGTCTCACACAACTGTCCCCCGTGCTTCAGTAATACTTGGTGGTGAACTCAAATGGCGGGCAATTTGGCAGAGAAGAAGCCATGAAGCCACTGCTCTTCTCCAACTTCAACTGTTAGAGTCTGGCACTCTGTTTGTGTGGGAATTTGTATACACATAGAGGAACTGAATTGCTTTATTTCCAGAATGCTGCTCTGGCTTTGGATTCTTCATCCCTGGACATTGATCAAGTAGAAAATCTCATTAAATTTTGTCCTACAAAAGAAGAAATGACAATGCTGAAGGTACACTCCCATGCGCCCCCCCCCCCCCTCTCTCTCTCTCTCTCTCTCTCTCTCAATTTGTTGGGTTTTAGAGTGCATTGAACCAAGGCACTTCTTGAGGTATTATTCTGTGAGATTGAAGTATGTTATGATCTGTAATATTTTGTTTGGTGGAAAGCTTTTGGCATTGATGTCCTCCTTTGTATTTCAGGATCTACCATAGGATTCAAATTGATGTCCTCCTTTGCAAGGAACAATAAAATGACATTGATGCATTACTGTCCCAAGTATGTCAATTGCTTTCCTGTCTTCATTAGCTCATTGCCGAGAAGATGCCAGAGTTGCTGGGTTTTGATAAGGATCTCGTTCATTTGGAAGCAGCCCCTAAGGTTTGCATTTTTCTTAATGTAATATGTGAATGGGGTGTCTGTAGTTCATTTGTACAATTTATTGCTTGTTCCATCTGCATATCAAATGGCCAGATCCAATTGAAGTCTTTAGCTGAAGAAATGCAAGCTGTGAGTAAAGGTCTTGAAAAGGTTGAGCATGAACTCACTGCTTCAGAGAATGATGGTGCCATCTCTGCAGGCTTCCAAAAAGTAGGGGACATAGGTTACTCTTTTTTTTTTTTAATTTTTTTTTATTTATTTATCTTTTATTATAGATGTACATAATTCTAGTTTCACGACAAAACTGGTGTATGTTTGTTGACAGTGATGTTGAGATACAAAATAAAGGGAATTTGCCAATACTGAAATTTTAATCTTAGTGGAAAATTCAGCAGTAAATTTGGTTTGATTTTTCTTTTGTTAAAATCTGCAAGTTCTTGCTTAGTTAAGTATACTGACACATTTATCTTGTAGGGAAGAAGTGCAGATTCATTGTCTCAGTATTTTAGAGATGTATCTGTATGTAGGTTAGATTAGATGATGGAAGTGAAAATGCTAACATATTTCATTGCATGAGTCTAGCTAACTTGGTCAAGAGCCAAATTTAATTGAAATATTTTCAACAGTGTTACCAAAAAATGCTAATGCCTTGGAGATTTAGGACTTTAAGTTTATAAGCAAATTGCTTGGTTTGTTCACATGTTGCCGCACTTTATAAGCTACTGCCTTTGTTTGGATGTGCATACGGCTAGGCAAGGTTATGTTCTTATGCGTGTGTGTATATATATATTAAAAATAACTTTTTACGGCATGCAAAATTATGCCTTAAAAAGTATAATGATTTATGGCATGTAAGAAATGTCGTAAAAAATTATATACGACATACAAAGTATGTCATAAATATATTAAAAATGACCTTTCTACGACATATAAAATTATGTCGTGAAAAGTGATGATTTATGACATGCAAGAAAATGTCGTAAAATACTATATACAATATACAAAGTATGCAATAAATATATTAAAAATAACTTTCTACGGCATGCAAAATTATGCCATGGAAAGTATGATGATTTATGGCATGACAAAAATGTCGTAAAAAATTATATACGACATATAAAGTATGTCATTGATGTTTAATTTATTACATTTTACAATTTTACTTGCGTGCCGTAAATGACGTTCAACTTTCTGCGACATCATATAACGACATTTGTGTGTATGCCGTGAAAGAGTTTTACGGCATGTATTGTAAGCCGTAAAAATTCAATTTTGTTGTAGTGTATTTACCTTGTTTGGTTTAATTCACTCTTCAAAAAATTGTGTGTTTTTTTTTTTTTTTTTTTTTTTTTTTTTTTTTTTGTAGTGAATTTTTTTAATATTTTACGCAAACTTTTTATTTCTTAAATACATCTAATATAGATATATTTAAAAAGTATAATATTTGTGAAAAATAAATTCACCAAATACAAAAAATACAAATTATAATCAATGAATTTTTTTTAAAATTTTCATATTTTGTTATACAGTAAGCTATAGTCACGTTTTTTTTACTTCATTCCTAAATTATTAGTTGCATCCATTTCTTGTTTCTTATTTCAGTTCATATGATCTAATTGGAGACAATATTCGCAAATCAACAACAGTGAAAAGTTAATCTAATGGGTAAAAATAATAATTTAAGAATTTAGAAAATTTGAATCATACAACTAAATCCCTATCTTTCTTATTCATACTTAGTAAACAGTTAACCATTTACAACTAAACACCAATATTCCTCTCTACCTCTCATCTCATAAAATGAAGGGCAAATTATGCTAACGGTCCTATAGTTTGAGTCTCGTATCATTTTGGTCTTTAACTTCTCAATTGTGACACATTTGACTAGAGGTGTAAATTTGGCTCGGGCCAGCCCATGTCGGGCCTCACGGGCTCTCGCTAAAATTCTGGTCGGGCTGGTCCACGGGCCAAAAAATTAAGCCTAGGCCCAGGAAGTATTCGAGCCTTGGACGGGTCGGCGGGTCGGGTCGGCGGGCCTGGGTTCGGGCTTGGGCATTTTTTTAAATTTTTTTCACCAAAATTTTATTTTATTTTTTCACAAAAAATGACATTAGGGCTCGGGCGGGCTTTGAGGGTCGGCCTAGGCTTTAAAATGATGGCCCAAGCTTGGGCCCAGGGTTCCGGGCTGGGCTCGGGCTCGAGCCCGGGCCTAACCAGGCCCGGTCCATCCCGAGCCACGGGCCATTTTTACAGTTCTACATTTGACCCTGAATTTTGAATTTTACTCCAAATAAGGACAATTGAATATACTATTATTCAATTTCAATGGTAAAGTCATCAATTTGATAAAAATATAAACCAACATGACAAAAATAAATGTCAAAAAAATATTTTTGAATTTTTAAAAATTATTTCTACCCACTAATAAATAAAATTATGTAAAATTGATAAATCTTTTAGACATTTATTTATTTATTTATTTTTACCAAATTAATTTTTATTATGTGTTTGGATGATAATCATGTAATGGGTGGTTGTTTTTATTTTCATTAAATTAGTTTTTATTTTTTCAAAAGTCAAATATGGCAAAAAATTTGATATCATTATTTAACCGATCCATTAAATCAAAAAAATTCAAAACTAAAAACATTTCATATATTAAATATATTGATTACATATTAAAAGTCTAACAACCACTCATTACATGATCATCATCACATAATAAAAATTAATTTGGTAAAAACAAACAAATAAATAAATGTCTAAAAGATTTTTTAATTTTACATAATTTTATCTTTGGTTGGTAGAAAATATTTCTAAAAATTTTAAAATATTCTTTTGACATTTATTCTTGTCAAATTAGTTTTTGTTTTATTGAATTGATGACTTTGCCCTTGAAATTGAGCAATGGTATTTTCAATTGTCCTTAGTTGAAGCAATATTCAAAATTTAAGATCAAATATGTCATAATTGAAAAGTCAGGAACCAAAGTGATACGAGCTCTAAACTATAGAGACTATTAGTGCAATTCGCCCAATAATGAATAAAACAAATATGTGATGGGTCATTTTACATACCAAAAATAAACACTAAATTGTACTAAATTCCTTAGAATAATGATAAGTCCAGATATCAATCCACATAGACAAATGTGAAATTAAACTAATTTAATTGTTAAATTTTTAATTTAATTTTGATTAAAAAGATGATGATTCATAAACGAATAATAACTAAAATAAACGAAGAATTTAACCTAACAATTAAAAGTGAAATTGGGGTTATTGATTTTTGGGATAAAGCTAGGGTAATGAATTCACCACTAGTTATATAAATAAGGTCTCAATTTGAAAATTAATTATACAACTTGAATCAAATAATACTTTGCAACAACAAGTTCGAAGCATTAATCAAGAGAATTATCATGTTCAACATATAGGCATGAACCATCTCAAGTAGAGCACGAGTCCTTCGCTCTAAACTAGGGTAGCAAAACGACTCGTCCCTCGCAGTATGGTTCATCTCATACCTTGAATATGAAAGAACAGAAAATCATTGCATGGAAAGCATTCAACAATCACAGAAAGGAGAATACTTGAAGAAATAATAGAAAATATAATTGAAAATTTCTTGAATACCATACAACTTGTTCATACCATTACATAATCAAAAACCAAAAAGAAAACCCTCTTTACTTGTCTAGTATTTTATCAAAACCCTAGAAATAGAAGTCTAGCCACTCATGGAGGAGTGGAAAGAGATAAAAGAAGAAGAAACCCCCATGCAAGATGTTCTTGAAGCTTGAGAACCCTCATTTCCAAATCTTAGCCCCTCATCTCTTTTCAAATCTTCGGAATCCTAGAACAACCTACTTTTCCTATTTTTATTCACAGTAGAACAAACTTGAAATTATGCGCACGTATCCCTAGGTGGGCTCCTCGAGCACCCATAATTTCTGCTCGAGTGATGGTGGGCCGTACGTGCGGTGAGGTAGCAGGCCGAACATTTTCACTTCTTGCGAGGAGAATCTGCTTTTGTGCCACTTTTCGCTTGAATTTGTGTGTTGCTTGCCAAATTTGTACAAGTGTACAAAACAAATCATCTTTGCCAAATAGAAAAAATTCAAAGACTATAAGTGTACTTTAAGCGACCTCAATACATTTTGCTAGTCCTTAAGCAAAACAAAATGAATAAGAGGGCTGCAAATGAACTGAGCTGTTCATGAACAAGCTAGGCTCGGCTCGTTAAGGGCTCGGCTCAGCTTGGTTCATTTAGTAAACGAGCCGAGCTCGAGCTCACATGAGCTCGGCTCGTTTATCTTTATTTAAATTATATAATAAATATATTATTTAAATATATTTATTTAAATAATATAAATAATATTAAAAAAAATTATTGAGCCGAGCTCAAGTTTCATTAATGTTAACAAGCCGAGCCGAGCTCGAGCCCATTTTCTCATTGAGCTGAGCTCGAGCTTAATAAACGAGCTCGATAAATAAATGAGCCGAGTTCGAGCTCAGCAAAGATCGGTTCGGCTTGGTTCATTTGCAGCCATAGGAAAAATAAAATAACTCTAAGCCACTTTAGTAGGGATTATGATTGCATTTAGCATATGCAACAAGCCTTTAAACCACAAAGTTACCCCAAGTGGATGAGTATAGTCTCGTGAGGGTTTTCAGAAATGATACCTACAAACATCATTATATTCACATCTGCTCAACAACTATTAACCACACCACTCCACCTAACAATTAACTTATGTGCCAACTACAGTGCGATATTAAGACATGATGAGTCATTGGAGGCACAATGGACAAGCACGAAGGAATTTATTGAGCAAGAATCGTAATTCAGTATTACAAAAGTTAAGTCCTCTATACTTGCAAATGCTATTAAACACATCATTAGTGCCCTTGGTGTAAAGTGCAGTCCCCATAACTAGTTAACTGTCTACTATAATAGCCCAGTGTAACTCATAATGACACCTAACATATATAGAAAAACTAAGGCTGTGTTTGGTGTGAATTTCTAAGGGCCTGTGTGGTAACGTTTACGTTTTCAGTTTATATTAACAAAAATTTATAAACTGGTTTTTGTTTATTTTTAGAAAAACATAAACTACAAACGCGTTGGGTTTAGACAAAATGTTTCAAAAATTTTAAAAATATAAAAAAGAGTGAGAAATGGTAAGTGGTGACGGGTGGTGGTAAGTGGTGGCGGGTGGGTGGGTGACGGTGGTGGATGATGGGTGGTAGCGAGTGAGTGGTGGTAGTGGTGGTGGTGGTGGCAGGTGGGTGGCGGATGACGGGTGGTGGTAGATGGTGGCGGGTGGATGGTGGTGGCGGGTAGGTGGCGAGTAGTGATGGTGGGTGGTAGTAAGTGGGTGGTGGTGGTGGTGGTGACGGGTGGTGGATGGTGGTGGCAGGTGGGTGGCGGATGACGGGTGGTGGTGTGTGGTGGCGGGTGGGTGGGTGACGGTGGCGGGTGGTAGCGAGTGGGTGGTGGTGGTGGTGGTGGTGGTGGGTGGCGGTGGCAGGTGGGTGGCGGGTGGGTGGTGGGTGATGGTGGCGGGTGGTGGATGGTGGTGGCAGGTGGGTGGTGAGTGGTGGTGGCGGACGGTGGATGGTAGTGGCGGGTGGATGGCAGGTGGGTGGTAGGTGGTGGTGGTGGTGGCGAGGGGTGGGTGGTGGTGGCGAGTGGGTGGCAGGTGGGTGGTAGGTGGTGGCGGGTGGTGGGTGACAGTTGGGTGGTGGTGGCAGGTGGTGGGTGGTAGTGACAGGTGGGTGGTGAGTGGTGGTGGCAGGTGGTGGTGGGGGGTGGGTGGTGGGTGGTGGTGGCAGAAGACGGTGGTAGAAAATGGTGGCGGGTGGTGGCTAGTGTTGGGTGGTAAAAAAAAAAAAAAAACTAAAAACTCAAAACGTAAACTCATTTTTTGGCCAAATTTATAAACTGAGACTATTGATTTATAAATCAAAAATTTACCAAACAATTTTTTATTTGAGTTTTTAAAATTTTTGTAAATATAAACAGAAAACTAAAAACGTAAGTGTTACCAAACGACACCTAATCAATTTTTCACCTTTACATTTGAATGTTATGTTTGGTTTGAGTTTTCAAATTATGATTCCAAATCAATTTCAAAATACATTTTGAAAACATGTTTGGTAAATCAGACAATTTTTGAATTTTTGGTCTACCTGGTCATTTGCCCGGCTGGTTGATCGGAACAGTACCTTTTTTTTTTTTTTTTTTTTTTTGCAATTGCCAATCGCCACCTGTTATTTGGAAATATATATATATATATATATATATATATATATATATATATATATATATTGTTTTTGATATTTTTTAAATATACGAATTATTTTTTTAGACCAAAATGACTAATTATTTTTTTGAATTGAATTTTAAAAAGAGTTTGGTTATGAGTTTTCAATAGAATTTTCAATCGAGTTTTGACTTGTGTGTTTGGTTATGAGTTATAAGTTTTTGAATTAAGTTTTGAAATTTCATTTCAAAATTCATAACCAAACAATTTTTTTTTTTATTTCATATGTCACATCAAAAATTCAAAATTCAAAACTCAATTCAAAATTCTTTTCAAAACTCATAGCTAAACAAATTTTATCTTTTCAAATCATAAATCCAAAACTCACAAACTCAAAATACAACTCTATTCTCAAATCATAATTCTAAAACTCTACCAAACGCTACCTAAACTTTTGCAACTAGGATTCTCAAATTTTTCTCTCTTTGATTTGATTTGATTTTATTTTATTTTTAACTGCGCAATGTCCTAATCCATTGAGCTTTCTAATCAACCCATGTAGCAAGCATTGGGCCAATGATTACCAAACCAGACAGTTTTAGGGCACTAGGTGTGAAGACATCCCTACAGGCATAATAACTCGAGATGAAAAGGCTACGGATCCGAACAAGTCATTTTCATTATTTTCCTTCACTGTGCAATGTGTAGGTCCCTTAAGCTTTCTAATTAATCTATGTAGCAAATATTGAGCCAATGTCTCCTAAACCAGACGGTTTTAGGGCACTAGATGTAGAGATACCCCTATGGGCTTAATAAATCGAGTTAAAGAGGCTACGAACCCAAACAAGTCAAGTTTTCTTCTTCTTCTTCTTCTTCTTTTTTTTTTAATTTTTTTTTTAATTTTTTTTTTATGAGAATCAAGGTTACTCATTTATTCTTTTCTACAACACTAGCAATTATCAATGATGTATACCAGGGATTAGAATAGAGAGGTCACCGCTATGAAAGTGTGTTTATGTGAATCAAGATATACTCATGACAAGTATACTAATACCATAAACACAAACAACTTTCCTAGTGCAAACATCACATGCGAGTATTTACCCAATAAACCCTTTTCATACAAGTCTACTATGTTTCCTGTGAGACCAGGAAAATCCTCTCACATGGATTTTGGAGATCCAACGAAGAGATGAACTTTGTCCTTGTTCACCTGCATAGATGAGCATGATCGGCGCCACCCAACTGGGATTGCCAGCCGGAGACACTCCGATGGTGAAGCTAGTCACTTGATTGAAAGAATCAATATATAGAAATGAAGAGTGTTTGTGTTCTGTGTGGGGGAGAGATATCACCTGCCTCCTTCTCTGGGATGCCCCCCTCTTTATATAGATTGGGGGGGGGTCTAATATTTGTTTGGGTTAGACCCATTGTAGGCCTTGTTTGGTTTAGTCCTAATAGGTTGATATATATTTTTTTCTGGCTTCCATAGTTATCCCAAAACTTTCATTGTCTGCGGTAAAAGGAATGAGAGTTTTTCTTGCCGAGTTACCCTGTTCAAATACATGTTAGGTCTTTTGATAAATGAATGGATGACTGTATGAATGCATGTATGTTTGAATGCATGTACAAATATATGTATATAAGGGAGAGAGGTTAAATAAATGATGGTGATCATAGTTACAAAATTATATCACATGAGTTCCAAACAAATCATAACGATGGGCCAAGGTATTGTTAACCCCGAGCAAGGGTCGTAGGCTGCAATATTATAACCCTCGGGCGAGGGTGTAGGCCAAGGTATTCTAACCCCCGAGTGAGGGTGTAATATATTGCCGAGTGCGAAGAGCGCTTCAAAATATGGACTTTCGTGCCGAGCTAGAGATATTTCTATGTGCCGAGCACGGAAATGATTGCCTGAACCAAATAATGTAGATTAAATAAGGTAGATATATCAGCCAAAAAATGGACCACGACATTATTACCCCAGGCAAGGGTGTAGACCTGCGGTATTATAACCCTTAGGTAAGGGTGTAGGCCGCGGTATTCTAACCCCCGAGCATAGGTGTAGACTTGCGGTATTATAACCCCTGGGTAAGGGTGTAGGCCGCGGTATTCTAACCCCCGGGCGTAGGTGTAGGCCACGGTATTCTAACCCCTGGGCATGGGTGTAGGCCTTTGCTGATGGCACTCCGTGCCGAGTGCAAAGATTATGCTGTACTCGAAGACTTTTATTGATTTTAAGTGCCGATCAAGTGCCAATATTGCAAGGATTTTGAATAATGCATCATGTGTCAGTGATGGCCTGTACTGAATGAGGTAAACGTGTTAATCACAAATAATATTGCTCCGCTTGTAAGGAATTGCCAAGTAGATATTGGGCCAACTATTTAATTGCCGAGTAAATTTTGGGCCAATTAGCATTGGCTGGTTTGCATTTAGTCCAATGTGCAGATTGGACTTATCCCATTGCCCTACCTTGCGAGGCAGATTCGGCTTTGGTAAAATGACGGCGCGCAAAAACTAGTGGCCAACAGTCCACACTAGTGGGTCTGCAGCTCCTAAGATGTTCTGGTTTGAAAAACTACTGTTTTGGTCCAAAAACAAGGCAAGAGGTTCATAGGGTTTTGAGGCTCAAAGCTAAGGCATTCTGCTGAGGACTTCGAGCATTTTACAAGCATATACAAATTCATCATTGGGTGCGCAATTGGTGGCGCCCAAGTCTTAAGGGCCGTAAAAAATGGGATGTCTACACAGTGGTCTAAATAAAATCCGTTTTGTCGCACAATCAATAGTAGCACGGTATTTGGACAATGAGTACATCCCAAAAATCACATCAAAATGCCTAATGTTAAGAGGAAAAAAATCTACAATAAACTTCCGAGTTGCTAAATGTAAAGTGCCGAGTGAGTGTAAGATTTGTTCAGTGAGTTCGGCGATGATCGTTAAGCCGATTAAATGGTACCATCACCATATTGAGAAATAATGCCAAGTACAAAAAATGCCAAGTACAAAGTACAAAGTTTAGTTGCCCCATTGCTTTCGAAGGACAGTGGTTATTCGGAAGGATTTTGGATTGTTGAATTCGGCATTGATCAAATGCTAGGCTTGGTGGCAAAAGTGTTGTTTCAGCTACGATATATGGCACTGCATATAAAATTGACAAATTTTGGGTATGAAATTTTCAAAATCAGACCATACAGATGTGTTCAGAAGGTGCCAAATAGTTGGAAACGACTATTGGATCATTGTAATCGGACTTCTAATAGCGTAGTTGTGGCCAAAAGAATTGGAGGGCTCAGATCGATTGAAAATTGTGCGCTACGAAGTACTGGATAATTTCTCGTAATGTGATGCCATATGCTGAGTTTATGCAAAAAAAATATAAGTGAAATTGTTGCCTGTGAGATTTGAACGTGTGCCCCAACAAGGAATAAATAATGCTCGACTACTGTGCCACAACAAAGCCTCGTATTTATTTTGCGCAAATTATATATTTGAACTAAATTGTTGTTCAGCTACTATCTTTATGTCAAAACAATGGGATGCATCCTAGCCGCGATGCACTGGATAATTTCTATTTACTTTCCTACTATGGTTCGTCTTCGGCGAAATAGTGAAATTCGAAGGCAAATTTTGATAGGCTCGTACAACTTTGTTTTAGGTCCGATTTCGATGCTATTTTTTGCATTGGACTCATCTCAAAGAGTACTTCACACTAGTATGGTCGAAACTAGGTTTTGAGAATGTTGAAAATTGCATTTTGTTGAAACTATGGGCTGTTGCACAATTATCGGCAAGCGTTGGTCAATTTTTGCTCCTCTGGTTATTGGCTTTGGACTCCATGAGTCGACGCGAATCCTATGGTATTGTTAGATGTGTATTTCAACAAGTCGAGATGCTAGTTCTATGCTGATGCCGAGATTAGTGCCGAAGAATATTTTTGCCGAAGCCGAGATATTAGTGCCAAATATTGTTGCCAAGAAGTTAGTGCTAAACAAGCTGATGCTAGATAAAATGCATAGTTGATATTAATATGCTCTTGATAATATGCCGAATGATATGCTGAATCATAGAGTGAATCACAGTTGATAAGCAATGTTGCGGTATAATGTTTTGCCGAATACTATTGCCGAATAAGTTGCCAAAGCCGAATAATGTTGCCGAAGCCGAGTTGAGAATATGTAGAATGATATGCCGAATTGCAACGGTAATGATTTGCAGAGTTGCTAGTATGCCGAGCAAGTTGCCGAACAAGACGAATAAGTTGTCGAAGCTGAGTTGATAACATGTAGAGTTGCCGAAAATTGTCGAAGCCAAATAAGCCAATAAGTTGCTTAAACTCCTTTTTAATAATATGCCAAATAAGTTGCAATAATTTGCCCAATATGTTCCAATACTATGCTGAATAATGGTTACTTTGGCTCAGATTTTGGTTGCCAATAATGTGCCAAATAATGGTTGCTTGGGCTCAAATTTTGGTTGCCAATAATGTGCCGAATAATTCCAACAGTGGGTATGGTTGGCGAAACAACATAGATACAAATCTTAAATTATTAGGGAAAGACGTGAGCCATTTGCTTCTTAGTTGGGGAGCCACAAAATGTAATTCCTTAATTCAATAACATGTATATCGTAAGAATCAATTTTAAATAAACTCCTGTGAAGAAATAAATAAACAATTCTAGAAGTGGGTTCGGCCGAGCAACTATTTGTATAATGCCGAAAAGAAGCTTCCACAAACAAAAATGTGAAACCCAATTTTAGAGAGAGAAAGTGAAAATGCTCAAGTAGATTCAGGAGCACTGCGTCTAAATGTATAAAAAAGCTATAATTGGGGCAACAATTGATCAAGAATATGCATACATACTCGGCCATAAAACGACTTTGTTTAAACAACTTTGTAAAGGATCGTGGGGGCATAAAACAGCTGTTGAAAGCAAAACAAAAAAGGCTATAAAATGGTTTATTGATAAACCCTACTTTGTGGTGTGTCATTCATACACCTAAACGACTTTATTGATCAAGAATTCTTTGTTTGTTTTTGTTGGTTGTAGCAGGCAAAAAATGATATTCCAACAATAACCCACCACAATTGGTATCATAGATACTAGATGTACAGAACCAAGTCAATCAGAATGAAAGTAAGAGACCTAACCGTGGGCTGTATTACTTGGAATTGATTTTGATTTTGTAGAAAGTGCACTAACCTCAATTCAACCAGTACATGTTTACTTACAATAGTATGTTTGTTGTGTTCTTCGTTGATCTCATTCAGTGTTTCCCACAGACGGCGCCAATTGTAAGACCAGGAAAATCCTCTCACATGGATTTTGGAGATTCAACGAAGAGATGAACTTTGTCCTTGTTCACCTGCATAGATGAGCATGATCGGCACCACCTAATTGGGGTTGCTGTCTGGAGACACTCCGATGGTGAAGTTAGTCACTTGATTGAAAGAATCAATATATAGAAATGAATTTGTGTGCTGTGTGGGGGAGAGAGATCACCTGCCTCATTCTCTGGGATGCCCCCCTCTTTATATAGATGGGAGGGGGGGTCTAATATTTGTTTGGGTTAGATCCATTGTAGGCCTTGTTTGGTTTAGTCCCAATAAGCGGATATATATTTTTTTCTGGCTCCCACATTTCCCAATTAACATGTGTTTATATCACCACCATATTGGCAAAAAGCTAACATCAAGTGAAGTGGTGCAATCAACTGTAGCAAGTATAAACATGAATTATAAGTATAAATACCCTCACCCTCCAATTGGAATACAACATTGTCCTCAATGTAAGCAATTGTGAAATAGATAGTAAAATGAGAGAGAGAGGATATTACCACAAGGCGCAGGTGCACATCCAGCGAGGCAGGGACAAACCAAACACACACACACACACACACGCTATTTTTTTTTTTTTGAAGAAGAAATAAAATAAAAGAAAATAAAATAAAAATAAATAAAGAAATAAAAGTAAGAAAATAAATAGTATTTCATGAAATAGAATCCAACGGTGATGGAAAGTATTGCTCAAATAAGGCGTTCATCAACGTCTGAGTCTCGAGCGCCTCATCATGAACCCTAGCCCCAAGCTGATCAAAGTGCTACTGGCTTGACTCTCGATATGCATAGAAGTCAGTTTGCATAGATGCAATTGACTGCTGATACTCAAGCTGACGGGCATTAATTTGGTCGAATGTTGTCTGAGAGTAATCTTGATACACCTGATAGTCTGTGTGGAGATTAACTATGGATTACCGAATGGCGGCCTGATTATCCAAAATAGCCTGATATTGCGCGCACATCACGTGAAATGGTGGTGGCGCTAGTGCGACGGCGGGCTATGCCAGAACATCAATGGGGTTGGTTGGTGCATCAAGGATGACTAGTGGAGACGGAAAGAGAGCAATGGTTTGGCGCCATTGGGTTTTAGCATAGAGCGGTGGTGGCTGAAGCTGAACCTCATTTGGATCAAATGGGTAATTCTCTTGACTTTTGATGAGTGCTGTAATGAGGTTGGCGAAGGAGAGGGCCCATGTAGAACCGCCTCGGGTGTTGCACAGTTTGACTTCATTTAGAATACAGGCCATTTGGTTGAAGATCAATGTAGGAATTCAACCCAAAACCCAAAATCAAATCCATGCAAGGCACGGATGAAGTCCTATCGCCACTCCTCCTTGTGGCAAAGAGGTATTACATTCTTTTTGACAATCATATCAAGGAAGAGAAGGCGGTGTGGTAAGTTAGCCTGACGGGATACTGGTGCAGTTGTCATCATCCTGCCGCCCCTCATAGAATTCAGTCACCAAGGCCGACACTGTGATTTCTCGAGTGAACACTGAGAACTGCTCGACATTGATAGTTTCCATTGAGCAGTTGAGAATCTCAACAATGGAGGCTGGTGTAACGCTAACTCAACCCTGTCAAAAAAGAAAAAAAGGACTCTCGGGGCCTCATTGCTGATATACATGTCTTGATAAAATAGTTGCATAATGCGAGGATAGGCTGTTTCAATGACGTTGCAGACGCCCAGTAGAGCCCAGTCTTCAAGTTGTTGCACATTCCACTTAGTGGGTTGGTGGCACTGGAAGAAGGCGATGTCAAAGGGTGTGTTAGATGCAATTTGTTTGTCAGCCCATATGGCGGTTGGCACATCCCTACCTGTTAGGTTGGCATTGCGAGGATATTTGGGTGCTCGACAGGACGATAAAGCCATACCTGCACAACATAACACAAACAACACAACAAAAAACGTGAAAATATTATATTGGAACTCATCAAATATCGCTTGCATGCGCAAAATCACTCAAATCCTTATTGTCGCCATACCACCGGATCACTTTTATTTTTTTATTTTTGTTTTTTGTTTTTTGTGTTTTTTTTGAATACTACCCTAAATTAGCTTAAACTAAATTAGCATGTACGGTCTCGGTGTCTCATATCGCGAATGGAAGGGGAGTTCCTAGGCTATAAAAGTAAAAATCTAGACCCTTATATAGCATCGAGGCCTTTTCTCGAGTGGTGAAATCCCTAGCAGAACTCCTCAGTTAAGCATGCTTAGATTATAGTAGTTTTGGGATGGGGGACCCATTGGGAAGAACAAATCTGTGTGGCGTGGCCCAAAGCGGACAATATCGATGACATGTGAAGGGTTGGGGCGTTCCAAATGGTATTAGAGTCGACTCTCCGGAGTACCGAGTGTGGGCCCCTAGCGTCTCTTGGTGCATGTGGGCGGGCTTGTGAGCTGGCAGGCTATTGCACGGGGACGTGCAACCTTAAGTGGGGTGGATTGTAAGTTCCCAGTGTCCCACATCGGGAATGGAAGAGGAGTTCCTGGGCTATAAAAGTAAAAACTTGGACCCTTATATAGCATTGAGGCCTTTTCTTGGGTAGTGAAAGCCCTAGCAAAGCTCCACAGTTAAGCATGCTTAGGCTGGAGTAGTTTTGGGATGGGTGATCCATTGGGAAGAACAAATCCGTGAGGCGTGACTCAAAGCGGACAATATCGATGACATGTGAAGGGTTGGGGTGTTATATAGCATGAGACAAGTGAGTTAAATTAGATGAGGTACAAGAATGAACTAAAGGAAACAAAAATAAAGAAAGAAAGAAAATAAAATAAAATAAAGTAATAAAAAAAAATAATAATAAAAATAAAAACTAAACCACTAACCAAACTAAACTAAACAATTAAATTAAAGTTAAAGAAATAAGAAACCATTAAACTAAACAACTAAACTAAGCAACTACATTAAACAAAAATAGGCAACCACAAAAAAAAAATTCATTTTGTTTTTTTGGGTGGGCCGCATATGCACCGGAGTGGGCCGTATGTGCGGGGGTTGTCTTCTTTGCTGCCTAGTTATTTTTTTTTTTAATGATGATGATGAACAAAGGTCAAGACTACATTAAACTATCAATGTATTATACTACAAGTGAGGACTAAAAAATCTAAACAAAAAGAAGGTGGTCACCTTGAAAAAGTATAAAGAAAAAGGATGAAGAAGAGAAGATTGAAGATTCGCCGAAAAAAATGGCCGCCGAAAGGTCACTTGTCGGAGAAAGATGGTGATGCTCCAGTGGGAAGGTGGTGGTGAGAAAAGATTGGGTGAAGGTTGAAGGACGGAGGGTTGGTGATGGTGGGGTTTGGTGGCTTTGTGGAGTTTAGAGAGAGAGAGAGAGAGAGAGAGAACAAAGAAGATGATGAGAGGTAGAGAGAGAAAGTATCTGGAAAGTGATGGTCAAAGTGGGCTAGGGCTTGAAATAAAGAAAATAATTATTATTTATTTTTTTATTTTTTTAATCTGTCCACTTGTGCACCCATATGGGCCGTACGTGTGCTGAATTTCGGGCCGCTATGCGGTGGAATTTGGCCGCTCCAGCGGCGCTTAAACAGAATGCTTTTGGGCTTGAGCTGCTCGTGCGCTCTAGGCCTCCGCTCAAGTGCTTAATTTTTTTTATTTGTTTTTTTTGGACGGACAACTTGTGCGCCGATGTAGGCCACACGTGCGATGAATATTGGGCTGCTCCAGTGGCAAAATTGGGCCGCTTCAGTGGCGCTTAAATAGTAGCCTATTTGAGACGGCTCCTTGTGCGCCCATGTAAGCCACACGTGAAGTCTATTTTTTTTTTTTTTTTGAAAAAATAATCTTGCTACAACCATTTACTCCCCCAGCCCAACTTGTACCTTTATTTCACAATCAAAATAAGAATAGCACTTTGAAAACATATAAAAGCTCAATAAAGGTATAATCTTCACGCGAAAACCACAGGTACTACTTTTCTCCCTAACCATGTTGGTAAATTTCCCTATTCTCCAATAGGGTGACAGACTAGGTTGATTCGGTATTCAGAATCAAGGCACCTAAAGCTAACTCAACTTATGGGGCTGCCATACAGAGTTCAAGCCGGGATGGTTTTGAAGCAATCTCCACACCCTTGGGTATTTAAACCAGAGTTTAGTTTCGAAAATTCCAAACCTTTGCATTCTTGGCTTTGCCATTCGAACTCTAGTTTCCACTATCTCAGTTAGTCTCCTAGGAACTCACTATAAACACAGTTAGGTGGCTATACCAACCTTCAGATGCTGTTCAGGAACGGCTAACACCAAAGGAATTACACCTTTAGAGGATTTAAAGTCTCCTAGACTCAAAGCAATGACGATGGAAGATATATTGGATCCGTCAAGTGGACAACCTCAGTTATCTCCCATCTCTCAATATCATCCACATAATGTTTCAATCTTTGCCATTTACCTTGAAGGTTGTACTATCTTGTGGATTTTTAACCTCAACAGCCCCATGCAAAAATACTTCGATAACCTTATATGGGCCATCCCATCGAGACCGGAGTTTACCCGAAGACAACCGCAATTTGGCATTGAACAACCACACTTTTTGGTGAGGCTCGAAGGACTTACAAGAAATGTGTTTATCATTAAATGCCTTAGTCTTAGCCTTGTAAATTTTGGATCTCTCATATGCATCATTGCAGAGCTCCTCTAACTCATTGAGTTGGAATTTTTGATGGTCACTAGCTTTGGCCATATCAAAATTGAACTTGTTAATGGCCCACAAAACCCGGTGTTCTAACTTAACAGGGAGATGGCACGCTTTCCCAAATGTAATCCTATATGCAGACATCTCGATGGGTGTCTTATATGTAGTGCGATAGGCCCAAAGTGTATCAACCAATCTAGTGGACCAATCTTTCCTTTCGGGCCTCACAGTTTTCTTAAGGGTGTGTTTGACTTCCCTATTAGAAACCTCTACTTGACCACTAGTGTGGGAGTGATAAGGAGTGCCTACTCTGTGAATGATCATGTATTTGCGCACCAATGCCTCGAAGAATCGGTTGCAAAAATATTTGCCACTGTCACTAATTATGGCACGTGGGAACCCAAAATGATAGAAAATGGTTTCATGAAGGAATTTAACCACAACTTTGTGGTCATTCGTTCTAGTGGCCACTGGCTCAACCCACTTGGAGACATAGTCCACGGCCACCAAAATGTATTCAAATCCAAAAAGATAGTGGAGAGGGACCCATGAAGTCGATGCCCCGTACATCAAAAATCTCAACAATCAAAATAGAGGTCATCGGATCATATCTCGTCGTGGTATAGAGCCTATTCGTTCACAACGCACACAAGCTTTACAGAAGTTATGGGCATCTTTGAAGATAGAGGGCTAATAGAATCTACATTGTAAAACCTTGGCGGCTATTTTCTACCCACTGAAATGGCCGCCACGTATATGAGAGTGACAAAGGTGAAAATGCTATGGGTTTCACTCTCAGGCACACAATGCCGAATCACATGATTCAGACAATACTTGAACAATTCTAGGTCTTCCCATAAATAGTGCTTGACTTGTGAGAAAAATTGGTCTTTGTCTTGCTTAGACCAAGTTTTAGGAATTTGCCCAACCGCCAAGTAATTCATTATGTGAGCAAACCACAGAGGGTTCGCTTTTGACACCACAAGAAGTTGTTCATTCGCGAACGAATCATGCAAAGTTAAAGGGTCACTGGTGTGCTTAACAAGGACTTGGGATACATGATCCGCCATCATATTCTCAGAACCCTTCTTGTCTCGGATCTCTAGGTCAAATTCTTGAAGCAATAATGTCATGACCCGAACTTGCCCCTATGGGTTAAGGGCATAAACGACCAGTAATCAAGAGATTACCTACAGCCTCAAACCATATAAGACATAACTCATCAGAGTAAAGGGGCCAAATGGAAGCAAATTTAAAACTTTTGTCCATAGAGCTATGCTTACATGGCACATCATAACAATCCATATACATATATGTTAATAACTCATGTCGGAATAAGTAATAACACAAAGTTCTGTACATACAGGATCATTAAGTCTAAGTCGGTCAAACCTAAAGATTATATACAAAAGAAATCCAATGTTTTCGCCAACATGACAAAACTATATCAAAAGAACAAAAGAGGCGAAGACAAGTCTCGTGCGTGAGACGTTTGGGCTGACTCTCCAAAAACCTTGACTGCTTTGTTTCTCACACATTTCACCGAGGCTGGGTTTGGACGTCTCTTGGCTCACCTATATAGACATGAATGAGCGTGAACGAAAGCCTAGTGAATAATATCAAGTAAGGAAGATACATGAACAAACTTTGAAACAGTTATAACAGACGGCCTTAGGCCCAATTCATGTTTCTATTTAATGTATCACTTGACTAAAGTTCCAAACGTGTCAAACAGCCTCGGCCCAATTAACTCATACCTGACGGCCTTTGGCCCAACCGTTCCTGTCTAACGGCCTTTGGCCCAATCGTTCGTGTCAAATGGCCTTTGGTCCATTCATTCATGGCATACGGCCTCTGGCCCATTCATTCGAGTCATATGGCCTCTGGCCCATTTATTCATGTCATACGACTTCTGGCCCATTCATTCATGTCATACGGCCTCTGGCCCATTTATTCATGTCATACTATCATTCAAGTCAGACTATCATTCGTATCAGACTATCATTTGTATCAGACGGCCTTTGGCCCAACCATCCATGTCAAACGGCCTTCGGCCCAATCAATTGTATCTAACGGCCTTTGGCCCAATCATATGGCACAACAAATATTTGTCCCCAATTCGATGTAACAAACTTACGAGACTTATATGAAAGTAAGCAATTGGACAAATAACATACTTCAGATATCTTTATTAAGATATTACTCACAGTGATCTACCGGTGGATTCACCTTGGAGCTCGACCTTACACATTACATAACACATATGGGTTACAATCAATTTAGTCCATTCTTAACTCATACATTCCTCTTAGGCTTCTTTCTTATCTTTTTAATTCGTTCATAATGCTCAATGCATGCCTAAGAGTGCTTAGAAGTGAAAGAGAACGGAAAACGAAACATAGAACATCTTTACAAAATTTCTGAAACAGGGGTCCCCGCTCGAGCGGACCCTCATGGTCTGCACAAGTACTGGTTGCCTCATTTTTACGCTCGAGCGTGAATTCGTACGCTCGAGCTGAAGGTCACACTACATGGCTACCCGCCCGAGCGCGAATATCCCCGCTCGAGCGGACATCCATGTCTGCAAAAAGTTCTTGGAGCTTACATTTCACGCTCGAGCGGCGCTTTCCCCGCTCGAGCGGACATGCCGAATTCTGGATTTTCCAAAACTGTTTTTCAAGTTCAAACTCGACCTCCAAAGGTCCAAACCTCACAATTTTGGGGGTGTTTGGCAAGAAAAAAAATAGCCTAGTTTAGGCTAAAATTCACAAAAAGACAAAATAGGCTAAAATAGCTAATAAGACAAAATATCACATCAAACCCATAATCATTTCACTTTTTCTCTCACAAACATCACATCCAACCACAAAAAAATCCAATTATCTTCCCAAACACAAAAATTTTAGCCTACTAAAATAGCCAAAAACTAAAATAGCCTACTAAAATAGCAACTTCCCAAACGAAGCCTTTGATTCAAAACATGCAAATACATTATATATCATGAGTATACAAGTAATATGAGGCCAATTACTCAAAATCATGGTCACATTCTCAAATTATTCAACACTTCTTTTGTATAATCAAAACTCATGCATCCAAACTTCATACCAAATTCATATCTCTATCAATTTCAACATGCATGTTAGTCTTTGACCCCAATTCTATTTCAAATAGTGCCAATGATACTTATAACCACGAAACTCAACAAAACCATGCTAGATTATGTAATTTCATAGCAATTCTCTACATGCATGCACACATGGACTTCAATCTCAACTTAATCAACTTAATTCATGATCTAACTCACCATTTAATCTTCAATTCACAAAATCACAACTCAAACTCATGAATTAAGGGTTGATTACTCACCTAGGAGCCTTAATCTTCCAAATTTATGGTTAATTCTTGAGTGTAGCTTCAAGATCACCAAGATTGGCCCTTCTCTCTCTCTAATTTCTGTTCTCTCTCTCTCTAGAGAGCAAATTCAGATTCTTTGAGCTCAAAAGAATGAGCTTAAGTGTAGTTGGGTCCTTTATATAGGCTTCTTTAATCAAATTAGATCATAGCTAATTAATAACACCTAATTAATCATTCTGAATCTAATTATTTTGATCCAAATCAATTTTCAATTAAATTTCACCGTAGGCTCTAAAAATTACACCAATTACAACGACGTAGTCAATTGCGGTTTCTGTGGCGGATAAGGCCTTCAATTTTTAGTTTATAATAGTAAGTTGAACAGATATTCCTACGGTGAACATATAGAAATTCAAAATCACATATATTCATATAAATGACACTCAAAATCTTATCAAACACATAATCACAATCACAAGTAAGATTAATTAGCATAATACGGAGCAGGGTTATCACAAATAAAATCTATCTAATCAACCTAGGTTTGGTCCTTTCTTTGATAGTAAATACCGCAAAGCGGCATGATCAGTGAAGACTATGACCTTGGAACCTAGGAGATAGGATCGAAATTTATCTAAGGCAAACACCACGGCTAGCAACTCTTTCTCAGTGGTGTGTAGTTCAATTGTGTATTCGAGAGAGTGTGACTAGCATAGTAAATAGCGTAGGGTGCTCGATTCAACCTTTGGCCTAACACAGCCTTGGCAGCATAGTCCGAGGCATCACATATGATGGCAAATGGGAGCGACCAATTTGGTGATTTCATGATTGGGGCAGAAAGGCTGCTCGAAGTGTTTCAAACGCTTTCAAACATGCATCATCAAAGATGAAAGCCACATCCTTAGCAAATAAACTACTCAAAGGACGGGATATTTTGCTAAAATCTTTGATACAACAACGATAAAAACCCACATACCCTAGGAAAGATCGGACTTGACGCACAGAAGTGGGTGGAGGAAAGCCTGCAATGCGGTTAACTTTAGTTTTGTCTACCTCTATACCTCTAGGGGACACAATGTGTCCCAACACTATACCTTCACGAACCATAAAATGACTTTTCTCCTAACTCAAGATCAAGTTTGCCTCAGTACATCGCTCTAAGACTCAAGTCAAATTTTTAAGGCATTCCTCAAAAGATGGTCTAAACACTGAGAAATCATTCATGAAAACCTTTAAAAATTTCTCCACCATGTCAGAGAAAATGGCCATCGTACACCGTTGAAAAGTCGTCAGTCCATTACATAGCCCGAAGGGCATGCTCCTACAAGCAAAAGTGCCGAACGGGCAAGTGAATGTGGTCTTTTCTTGGTTAGCAGAGTACACTGGAACTTGATTATAGACTAAGTAACAATCAATAAAACAATAAAAACCCTGCCCCACTAACCTCTCAAGAATTTGGTCAATAAATGGCAATGGAAAATGGTCCTTTCTAGTCAAGGAATTCAGTCTCCTATAATCAATGCACACTCGTGACCCAATGGTGGTTCGTGTGGGGACTAACTCTCCATGCTCATTCTCAACAATAGTGACACCTGATTTCTTAGACACCACTTGTGTAGGGTTCATCCACTTATTATCCAAGATGGGGTATATAATACCTGTATGCAACAACTTCAAGACCCCCTTTTTTTACTACTTCTTTCATGTTGGGATTAAGTCTCCATTGCATTTCATGAGAAGGTTTGATGTCCTCCTCTAGATGTATATGATGCATGCACACGAAGGGATCTATCCCTCTCAAATTGGCCATCGACCACCCTATAGCACTCCGATGTGCCACGAGAACACTCATTAATTGACTCTCTTGCTCTGCAATTAAGTCTGATGCAATAATGACTAGTAAAGTATCATGAGGCCCTAAAAAGGCATACTTGAGTGTGGTCTGAAGTGGCTTCAACTCAAGTGTAGGTGGTGTGACTAAGGATGGTGTGGCAAGCTCTCTAGACAGAGGAGGAATGGACTCAAAAATTTTGCATAGGAGGGTACTTGATTAATCGCCTCCAATAGGCGGATGTTGATTTTAACCTATTTAAAAACCTCCATTATCACTTCCATGGATGCTGTATTTTTATTATAAGGGGATGGTGTGTTAAGACATTGGGGAAAGGGTGCCTTAGGCACATATGGTGCCTTAGACTCATGTGAAGAACTAGGGACTAAGTCATCCCCCTCATGCGTTTCTTCCTCACCCTTGCTCTCATTGGGTTTACCACTGTGGTCACCCTTCTTAGCCCTAGTTGCATCAGACGCAACTGGCTGAGGCTCTAACTCCCTTCCACTCCTCAAAGTAATCACCGCTTGCACCTGTTCATGGTGCTTTCCATTCCCACTCGACCCTTTTGCCTATATTGACCCTTAGGGTTGGCCACAGTCTAACTCGATAATTATCCCTCATTTCTCCTATTCATGATATTAGCCATTTGACCCAATTGGGCCTCTAGCTTGGCAATAGAGTGAGTGTGGGAGTGAACTACTGGTGCTAACCCCTTAAGCTCTAAAAGAACTTCCAACACCTGAGTCTTAAAGGCTGAGTTTCCTTGAGGAACAGGTAGGGGGTTATGGTTGTCGGTAAGGTGGTGACGGGCGATAGGAAGATTGGTTAGCAAAATTATTAAAATTCTACCTTGGTGGTGGAGGGTTGTAAGAATTGCCTTGTGAAGGAGGTCTCTATGAAAAGTTAGGATGGTTCCCCCATTCTTGGTTATATGTGTTGGAATATAGGTCATTACCCAGGTTAGAGAAACCTTGAGCCGCATTTACATGCTCTTGAACTAACTTCGGAAATTATGATACTGAAGGGCACTCACTTAAGTCATAAGCAAGGCTCGCACAGAAAACACATGCCTCGTGAAATTAAGGCTGAATTTGCAGTGTAGGGGCATGTCCTGAAGCTAATAATTTGTCCATTTTACGGGACAATGCCTCTACTTGTTGGGCTAACTCTACGTTGTGCCCTACCTCATAAATGCCCCCTCTTTTTAGGGCTCCAACTATAGGTTGCCGAACTTGTCGGGCTGTGGAGGCATGGCGAAAGGATTTATCACCTAGGTTCTCAAATAAGTTCATGCCTCAGGGTCATTTTTCAACATGAATGTCCCACCACAAGAAGAATCCCCCATTTGGTGGTGAGGCTCAGTTAAATCATAGTAAAAGGTCTGAACAAGTTGCCAATCAGGCACTTGGTAGTGGGGACACTGTTGGAGAAGGTCACGAAGTCTTTCCCATGTTTCATGAAATTGCTCACCATCAATTTGAGCAAAATTGATGATGGCTTGTTTGAGTTGGTTAGTCTTACCAATGGAAAAGTACTTCTCCAAAAAGTTCTGTTGTAATGGGTCCCATGTTGTGATAGAATTAGCAGGCAAGGAGTTCAACCATAGTTTCCCTTTGTCCTTCAGTGAAAATGGGAATAGTCACAACATTAAGGTCTCATTGGTGAAATTCTGGATCTTTACTGTAGAGAAAATTTCCAGAAATTCATGCAAATGTTTGTAAGGGTCATCATGAGCTAGTCCATGGAATGATGGGAGCATTTGGATGGTGTTGGACTTAATCTCATAATGAGCAGTGGTGGTGTTGGGTAACTGAATGCATGATGGTGATGTATATGCAGTGGGTGTGAAGTAATCCTTACGGGTCCGGTTCATTTGGGAAATTTGGGTTTGCCATCTCTAATGGTTCAAAGTATTGATATGGATATTCAAGCCTAGGAACACAGGAAGAGACTCTAAGGTTCCTAAGAGTCATTTCTAGTTCAAGGTCCAAACTCCATAATTCAGAGCAGCAAGAATGGTGCCCGTGCATACACCACTCACACACACTAAGTTTCGACTCTTTTGCACTAAGTTATGAAAACAAAATGCCAAAGGAGAAAATACTCACAGCAATTTAACGAAAACGATTTAGTTGTCTTGTAGATGCTTGACGTGTAGACCATTGTCTCCAATCTCCATTTGAGCTCACTATTTTTAGCACTTTGGTGCTTTGCTTACAAGTATTTGCTTTTTAATTTATTTTTTTATTAGGCACTTTGGTGCTACATTTTGTTTTTAAAGCTCGATTGCGCTTCGCTCGCACTTTGGTGATAGCTCCACTTGCAAAAACTCTACACACTTAGTAACACGAAAGCATCAAATCTTAAACTAAAAATATTAAAATAAGAATATAACTTTAAAATAATTGATTACGCCAAAAGTCCTCGACAACGGTACACACAAAATAAACACTAAACTGTACCAAATTCCTTAGAATAATGGTAAGTCCAAGTATCGATCCACAGGGACAAATATGAAATTAAACTAATTTAATTGTTAAATTCTTAATTTAATTTTGATTAAAAAGATGATGATTCATAAACTAATAATAACTAAAATAAACTAAGAATTTAACCTAACAATTAAAAGTGAACTTGGGGTTACTGATTTTAGGGAAAAACCTAGGGTAATGAATTCACCACTAGTTAAGGTCTCAATTTGGAAGTCAATTATGTATGGTTCGAACCAAATAATACTTCGCAGCTACAAGTTAGAAGCATTGATCAAGAGAATTATCATGCTTAATGTATAGGCACGAACCATCTCAAGTAGCATGAGTCATTCGCTCTAAACTAGGGTAGCAAAATGATTCGTCCCTCGTAGTATGGCTCGTCTCATACCTTGAATATGAAAGAACATAAAATCATTGCATGGAAAGTATTCAACAATCACAGAAATGAGAATACTTGAAGAAATAATGGAAAATATAATTGAAAACTTCTTGAATACCATACAACTTGTTCAAACCATTACATAATAAAAAACCAAGAAGAAAACCCTCTTTACTTGGCTAGAGTTTCATCAAATCCCTAAAAATAGAAGCGTAGCCACTCATAGAGGAGTGGAAAGAGGTAGAAGAAGAAGAAACCCCCATGGAAGATGTTCTTGAAGCTTGAGAACCCTCATTTCCAAACCCTAGCCCCTCTTTTCTTTTTGAATTTTAGGAACCCTAGAACAGCCTCTTTTTTCTCTCTTTATTCTCAATAGAACAAACATGAAATTCTATGCACACATCCCTAGGTGGCCCGCTCGAGCGCCCACAATTTTCGCTCGAGCGGTGGTGGATTGCACGTGCGGTGAAGTCTGGCCGCAAGTGTGGTGAGATAGCGGGCCGAGCATTTTCACTTCCTGTGCGGAGAATCTGCTTTTCTGCCACTTTTCGCCTGAATTTGTGTGTT
Source organism: Camellia sinensis (assembly GCF_055761805.1). NCBI lineage: Eukaryota > Viridiplantae > Streptophyta > Magnoliopsida > Ericales > Theaceae > Camellia > Camellia sinensis. The sequence goes on from NC_138964.1 coordinate 46,986,251, forward strand.
GCTTGCCAAATATATGCAAGCCCACAAAACACCTTATCTTTGCAAAATTGAAAAAATCCAAAGACTATAAATGTATTTTAAGTGGCCTCAATGTGCTACCTTTCGGCCAACATCAATATGTTTTTGGCTACATAGTTTAGAGTAAATTGCATAGGTCTCTCTTAAAATTTGAAGAAAATAAGCCCTCTTTTATGTTTTTGCTTTCTATTATTAATATGGGAAGGAGTTCTGTCTAATTTACTGTTGAATTACAAGTGTGATAATCAGTTCGTAAGATATATTATAGGTCTTATTTTGATTATCTAAATCGTACAATTTGTAAAGTTTTTTTGTGTAGACCATTTAGGATAAAATTTAGATTAATGCCATATTTATATCCATATAATTTTTTTCATATTGGTCTTTAAAAAATGGATGGACAATTTGAAAATTACACTTATCATTCATTTTTTTAAACAAATACAATGAAATCATATAATTATGAATATATTGAATCTATTTTTTTTAAATTATCAAAATAAAATATGCGGTGGCTCTATAAACCTCAACAACACCCCTCTAATAAAATTGTGAACGGGAGAGAATCCTTCCCCATTAAAATTGAGAAACACCGAAAATGTTTTCATTGTTCATACATTAATTGAAGTAATCTGATAAGCATATATAAGGTTTGCAAAATATATTTAGGTGACATGCATGTCGAATGCAATATGCTCAGGGAATTCAGTAACTATAGCAATCTTTGATTTGTGTCATTTAGTTGTGGTGCATTTCAATTTGATCTAAGCGGCGTAGCTTTTGGAGACATGGCGAATTTTGGTCAAGCTGATGCATTACACAATGCTGGGAAGTTGCAGATACAATATCAAAGGTTAGAATGCACATAGATGCTAGTTGGTGTGCGTTTACTTGATGAGTGTGCTGTTAAATCTATAAAATATAAATTTTAAATTTGATTTAAAAATAAATATGTTGTGTGCTATTTAAGTAGTAAAGATATTGTTTCCCATACTGAAGATCTTGGATTGGAACCTTTTGCTTGGTTTTTATTTTCTCGTGTTTGGAATAATGGAAAACGAAAGTCAATGAAAAATATTTTTTATTATCAACAAAAACAAGCTTATTTAGATATGAAATATTTTTCAGTTTTAAAAGGTGAAAAATATTTTCCGAATAGTCTTATTAATATCACTATACCACCACTGCCACTCTCACCTCCACAACTACACTATCATCACCACAGCCACCACTACCGTCATCGTCGTTATCACCACCACCGTTGCCCCAACCTTTACCTCTACCTTCATTCTACCACCACCACCACCACCAAACATAGAAAAATATTTTCTATCCAAACAAATGAAACATAAATTTACAGTTGCCAATATTTGGCCATGCATGCACTTTCTCTATAAATTTACAATTGCCAATATTTGGCCATGCATGCACTTTCTCTCTGCGTCTCACATGTTAATAAGGCCCAAAAATGACATTTTCATTTGGCAATTTGTTAAAAAAAAATATGACATTTTCATTTGACAATTTGAGATCCATTTTATTCACTTTAGTTTAGTGTTGGTTGCTATTTGTATATACATTTGACTTCTAGAGTGTCACTTTACTCAATAGCTATTGGCAGCTAGAATGTTGTTTCTCAAAATCTAATGGGTGGAAATTGGTGATATGTGCTTTGGGAGACTGACAACAATACACTTTGTATTGTGACCGTTTGGTGTAACTATTAAAACAGATTATAGATTATAGCTTAACAGATTATAGATTATGACTTTAATCAGAAACTGTTAATTTGTTTGGTGTAGGTGTTCGATTATAGATGTAAGTTGCTAAGTAGTGTTTGTTAAATAAGTTGTGGAGTAGTTTTTTGCTGTGTAAATGTCTTTTTTACCCTTGTTAGTTGCAAATTGAATTTATCTAGACTTTTTGCTATTAATTACATATTAAGAGATCATTCCAACACCAAATTAACATAATGATATTATTTTTAGATAATAATAACAATGAAATAAATATTACACAAAAATAAATTTATTATATTTTAATAATTATTTCCTTGAGAAATTGACATTAAAATCTCATATCTTCTTGAATCCATCTCATAATCATCATCACGAACCGGATGCCCATGTTGATCTTCCCTTACCACTGTTTCCTCATCAACAGGGACATACTCAATATGTTTATCGTAAGAGTCAAATGCAATATCCCTTAAATTAGTTCGTCTAATGAAGTTGTGGATCGCCATAGTAGCACAAACAAGTAGCCGTTGACAAACAAAATTGTATTTGCATGGAATATCTTTTATAAAAGGCCATCTTGCTTTCCAAACACCAAATGATCTTTCTATTATGCTCTTAAGTGATGAATGTGTTTTGTTGAATCTTTCATGTGCAGTTTGAGGAGGCCGATGGTCAAATTGAGCTAAATGATATCTCTCCCTTTTGTACGGCGCAAGATAACCCTTTGTCTTTGGATAGCCAGAATCAACCAAATAATACTCATCTACAAAGTAAAATATGAACTCATTACAAATATAACTAATATAGAATAAACGAATAAATCTTAATTTGTGTTACATACATACCTCGTTCTGGATATGGAAAATTATTGTTTGGATTCCTAATTGTATCCCAAAAAATTCGCATGTCATGTGCACTTCCCTCCCAACCAGGCAAGCAAAAGGTGAAACACATACCAAAGTCACACACTGCCAATATATTTTGTGTAGCGTATCCCTTCCTACCTATGAAATGGCATAAGTATTCTGCTTCCACATGAGCTTTAATATGTGTTCTATCAATTGCCCCAATGCAATTCTACATACAAAAAATATCAGAAAATATTTTTTTGAAGAGAGAGAGAGAGAGAGAGAGAGAGAGAGAGAGAGAGAGAGTATTTCTAGTTACCTTAAAATGAGGGTAATATTTTCGACTATTCTTTATGTACGGATGGACCCCATTTCTCTGCCAAGGCTTCATCCAATCCACGGACATTTTCACACACGCTTTTAAAATAGAGTGAAAGTATTTTGAAATAGTTTCACCTGATAATTGAAATCTTTCTTGAGCCTTTCTATTGTTTGCATGTTCACTAACAATAAAAAAAAAAAATAGCAACTTGTTGTTGAACCCTAACTTTTTTCCCACTTTGTAGTTCATAGTTAGTCTCTAATAAATTGCACAATTGATAAAAACCATCCCTGTCCATTCTAAATTTTTCATATATTCTTGTAGCATTACCATGTTGCAATTCTAACATCCATTGATGTCCTATAAGGGCAGATGTTCAACATGGTCGTTTATTTAGGTAATTTTCGGCATAAATTGTTCTTGCCACCGTTGCTACCATTAGGTAGGGAGTTCCATAAGGGTGATTTGGTTGCTGTGAAGATCCAGCAACATTGTCATCATTGTCATAATCACTATCATCATTGAAATTGTCCATCTTTTTATACTGTATAGAAATTGGGGTCATGTACCACATTCATTCAATAAGAAATTAATTTAACACATAAAATAAATATAAAATTAGAGGATATAGATAAAATAAATTAATTTAGCAATAAGAAATTAATTGAACACATAAAATTAGAGGATATAGACAAAAAAATAAATAAAATTAGACAAACATCAACAAAATACCTGCAAAGATTGGAATGCCTCTTGGTTGTTTAACAATTCGGAATGGCAAGCAAGTTCACTATGAGAGTATATATAGACAGTGTCAATGCAATGCCCATCATTTAAAATAATATTTTTTTAAAATTGCTTTCCAATCTTGCAGGCAAATGGACAAATAATAGCTAAAGCCTGTGACCTGAAATTGCAAGGACAAAATCACATGGCACACAAGTGGGCAAATACAACTTGCAATATACTTCCTATTCCATCCGTGAGAGCACAAATCAAATTTGCCACTGAGGCAAACATAAATACAACATCAAGCCAAATTAATTGAAGATAGTCCTAATGTCTTTTTTTTTTCTTTTTTTTAAAAAAAAAAAAAATGAAAAATCGCACAATGAACTAATCACGAAAACCAGGAATGCGAGCTTTTTCCAATGCAATTTTAAGATTAATAAACTTCAAACGCAACACATCATTAGGCAAAGCCATGAAATTTCATGAACAACCTTGCAGCCCAAACTAAAAGGTCATCATCTTCACTAATGCCAGAGATTGTGCTAATCTTAGCCAAACACTCAGTTATTGTGTGCCGATTTTGCATAGCAGCATTCTGTGTACCAGTTGAAGATGATGCCTCCGCAGCATCGACAATGCGGTTAAGTGTCTTACTCAACTCACCGACAACCGATTGTTTTTTGTTCCCTTTTTGCTTCTTTGATGGACCCTCTTTTTGGTGACGACATTGGTTGCTCAATTCAGATGGATGGATTTCCGTATCAGTATCATCACCAAGTGGGGTGTGAGATCCCTCAGTGTCAAGAAACACTCCAGAGCTTGGGGTGTATGCCCACTCACCAGTTGCAGAAACATTAGAGAATAGTATGTCCATGTCATCGACCAATGTCAATGGCTTCTCACGAAATTTGGCCGCATCAAGATACCTCTATAACAAATATGGTCAAATAATTACAAATATATAAATCATAAAGCTCAAGTACAAGCGAGCAAGATTTTTTTTTTTTAAACATAATTCATTGACCTGCAACTTCAAATTCCACCAATCATCAGATGCGATGATAGCTCCAGTCAAGGGATCTAACCTTAGCCCAGTCTCACCTCTCAATAGATTTTTCCAAAGACCCCACTTCCTTTTTAAGGTATCCCAACGATTTTTAAGTTGAATGCGAACATATGACTTTCCAATTGCAATTTGAACTTGTTAATAACTGCTTCCCAACCAACTCTATCTAAGTGCGTACCACGTCTGTGACCTGCTTTCACTTGCTCCACACAAAGTTTAACAAAAATTTTAGTGGATTTTGTGTCCTAATGTGCCTTTAAACCTTGTGAGGGTTGGGAGTTTTGTGAAGCTTTTCCCTTGCTCTTTGTAGTTGTTGGAGATTGTGATGGTGGTTGGGAACTTATTTTCTATTAAACAAACCATAACAATAAAAACACTTGAATTGCAACAATGGTTTGAACAAACCCTTACTCATATTATTAAAAATCATATCAACAAAAAAATAAAAAACAGATTGGTGTGTGTGACACAACAACAGATGTGTTAAGCACTCCTTCAAAGCATGAACAAATTGGTGTGTTAAGCACTCCCACTAAAGTATTACACTTAACATTCATTTTCACTGTCTTACTTCTCATCTGATATCTTTTAACTCTCATTAATTATAAATAATTACCGTGATATTCTAAATTATCTCTAATTTTTGTTAGTATCCTCATTTCTAAAGGTGCAAAATACGAGACATGAACAGTATACTACAAACTATAGCCTCTTGCCATCCCTATATTGCAATTCCACACTCATTGAACTAACAAACCATAAATTAGTTTTTTTGTTTTTGCGTTTCTTTCTTTCTTTCTCTTTTTTTTTTTTGGATAAAATTACTTGAACCTTGCTTCAAGCGAAAATCCTTTACTCCTCCCTTTCACATGCGCTCACTTTCTATCTCCTCTCATATTCCCTCTGCTTACCAACTTTTAGTTGAAGCTTGCATTCAACTATCTCTTGCACCACCAGCAAAAACCTTTAACATCTTTGAAACCAATACAACTTGTAAAGAGTCCAATTTGGCTGTCCTTCGCATTATTTAAGAAATTCTGTCTTCGCTCCTGTGGACTTTTTATTCAAGAAAATTATTACTCAAAGGCCTTGTACTCACATAGCAGCAACCATTGCTACTGTCAAATGGGCCCAAGAACACTCTTTTGCACATCTTTTGTCTCCAGAAATTTCTGGGCAACCAAACACTAATGAATTTTAACAACAAAAACTCACCAAAAAAAAAAAAAAATCAAGAAGAGAGAAAAAGAAACACACAAAAAACACAAACAAAGCATTAATAAACCAAAAATTAATACAATGACAGTCAACTCCTACACAAATTTTTAATATCAAAGCATGAATAAAATTTTCCCAAATTTTTCCTAAACCCTAACTATTCTAATTTTCCCTAATTTGAACAAATTTGAAATAGACAAAATCACAAATAACCAAAACAATACATGCATATATATATATATATACATGCATGCCGAGCAAGAGAGAAAAGAAAAAATCAGAGATGAAGGAAACAAACCAAAGCCGCAAACGAACCAAAGCCGAAAAGAGAGAAAGAGATCCAGCGCAGGAAACGAACTAGAGCCGCACGTCGCCGGAAGCGAACCAAAGCCGGAAACAAACCAGAGCCACACATCGCCGGAAGCGAACCAAAGTCGCAGGTATGCTACTGCGTTGCTACTTGCTGCTATATATCTCTTCCCAAAGAGAAAGATTAGGGCAAAAAAAGAATATATATAGCTGGTATAAGAGTAAATAATTCAAAACACCAAGGGCATTTAAGTATCTTTAGCTTCCAGATAAACCCCGTGAGAATCTGAAGCAGCTCCAAGCAGTTTCTGAAATTTAGCTTTTTTTACCTTTCACATAAGTTGTAGAAGTTTAAGTTGAAGCTGATTGAAGTGTGCCAAATAGTTTGAATCTGCTTTTTTTTTTTAAGCTAAAAGCTAGAAGTTGGGTAAAATAATCTTGAACAAACACCACCATTGCTGTTTGTATAGTGTTGCAGATTGTCAATTCAATTTCGATGGATTCACTTGGTGAATAGTTGTAATGACTGGATTTTTTTAATATTTTTATTATTATTATTATGAAAACATTACATAATTTAATTGAATGATTGTTACACCATGTGGTTAGTGATTTTTTTTTTTTAAATTTATTAAAAGATCATTTGTAAATGGATTTAGGATAATTGAAACACAGTTTTTAGTTTGTTACACAGTTCGGGGTAAATTTTGTGTCTCTAGAGTTGAAGATCTTATGCTTTTGTACAATTTTAAAAATAATTGTATAGCTCAAACACTTATGAAAATTTTATGAAAAGTTTATGTATGTGTGAGGATATATTTTCTGAGTACCAACACGTGGCCAAGGTGACGCCGACGTGTCAGCCGAGATGCCACGTGTCCTGGTTGTTATGCCGAGGTCATCTCGGATAGGCCGAGGTTACCTCCGAAGATATCGGAATCCGAGATAAGCGGATGAGGGGCAAAAGTCCTAGAATGAGAGAGGACTTCAGTTTGTATTAAGATAAAACTCTTAGAGAGTTTATCCTAATCTTACTAGGAGTCCAAGATTAGCAGTAATCCTGAGTCCATAGAAGTTAGGCTTCTATTGAGACTAGGTTTATGTTGGCTATAAAAGAGAGGCACCCCCATGGGTTTAAGGTATGCTTTTAATACTCAAGCTTGTGAGTTTAGCACTTGATTTATCTTTGAGAGATATACTGACTTGATCGTCGGAGTGCCCCGGGTGGGCGAACCACCGTCGGAATCTTCTCTTTCTATTGCAGGTCAGCCAGGTGCCATCTATTCTGCCGGTGCTCTCCAGCTGGTTACTAAGCGGGCAGTGTGGTCAGAAAATCACTCACACAGTATGAGTATTTATTTTCTAAAAATTTATGAATTGAACAATGTTTAGTTTAATTTATAGCAAAATTTTTGTGTTGAAATTTGATGCTAAAATCATGACTTCAGGTAAAACTTATTGGGTTTAGTTTTGTATATATATGGGGCATGTTTGGTTCATGGGTGTAAATTTAATTCAAAAGCTATAATTTAGAATCAATCTAATTTGGACTCGTGTAACACATGTTTAAATGTTTGGTTCTTTTGTATTACATGAATGGAAGGTACCATCTCGAGAGTTGTTATTATTTATATGCTGATTATAATAAATATTTGAAATGTAATTTTATAATATATTTTATTAAACAAAAAAAATATATTTTGTGATAAAAAAAATTACATTATTTTATATTACAAAATATTAAAATATTAAAGTGTTGTTACTCTTCAATTTCCTCAAAATTGGAGCATCTTCCAATCTTTTCTAATAATGCAACACGTCAGCGTTAATGACTTCAATGGCACAGATCACAATAAATCAATTAATTTAATAACCCATAAGCGATGCGTTTTGAATCTCCAATTCGTTTAAAAAATGGATTAGTCTTTTAATTTTTTAATTTTTTTAACTATTTTAATTTGAGATTAAAAAGTCTTGTTTAGGAAAGAGTTTTTTAATTTTTGTAATAAAAATAATATAATAATTATGGATTAGATATGATGTTTTATTTTATTAGACTAAAAAGTCTATTTTTTCTTTTTATAACTAAAATAATTCCAACCCTTTTTCCTAAACGAAGCCAAAGCATCTCCAACTCTAATAGACATTTTGCCTATTTAAATATTATTATAAAGTATATATTTTATTTTTTCTATCAATTATTTTATGTTTCTATTCCAATCTTATTCTTTATTTTAACTATTTATTTAAATGCTATTAATTTTATAGAATATCATCCAGTAATAAAAATGGAAATAAATTATTATAATGATTAAATATATTTTGCTTAATCTTTAAAGGCTATTTACATATAAATAGTGAATGTAAATTGAGTTATAATATATAATCGTATAATTAATACATTAGAATTAAAAAAAAAAAAATTATTATACTAGTCATTTTAATCAACAAATATTACATACTTAGGCCTCGTTTGGGAACTCTCATTTTTAGCCAAAAAGTCAAAAAGTTACTAAATTAGTCAAAAAGCCAACAACCCATACCAAAAAGTCAAAGATTCTTTTTTCTCTCCACTTTTTGCACATCATTTCGTAAAAGTCAAAAAGTCATCCCAAACATATTAGTTTTTTTTAACTCATATTTTAACCAAATAATCAAAAAATTATTAAATTAGCCTGTTCCCAAACGAGGCCTTAATGGATTAAAGATGCTCTAAGGGTGTCTTCCTCTGTTCTCCGTTAACGCTTCCGAATCTTCAATTTCCTCGTTTTCTCCGTCCTTCCAAATAAGGAACCGAAGGCACAAGAGTCAAACGCCATTTAGTTTGATGTCCTGTCACGTTAGGCGATGTTTGGTTGGAGGTTGTTTAGTTAAAATAGTTAGGCCAAGTTTGGCATGATTGAAAAAATACAAAAAGTCAAAAAGTCACTATCCTATTTAAGTCACATCATCTTATTTAAGTCACATTACCTCTCTAACACATCACTTCAAACCCAACCCAAACCCAACCCATATTTCATAAAAAGTCAAAAAGTGCACTTATTTAGTCTTCCCAAACTAGGCCTTAATAAAGATTAAATAGATTAAAATAATTAATGAGACAAAATGTCATAATTAATTTATAATTATTTTACATTTTTTCTCACAACAATCAAATCAATTGAAAAAAATTACTATTATTTCAAACACAACCTTTTTGATTAAATTAAAATAATAAAAAAATTAATTAAAATCATGTATTTTCAAACGGAGCCTTAGTATCAAACTAATCAATTGTTTTTATTTTCAACAGAAAGAAGCATTGATATGCTCTATTTGAGAGCTTCTCTCTCTAAACTTTTCTTCTCCTAGGGTTTTCAGAGTTTGTGACGGTCAGCGGTGGGGGAGGGGGTTCCGGCGGCCCCCGGCCTCCTCTCCCCTCCCCATACCCCTCTTTTGCTCTTTCCTTTCCTTACTTTGCTTTCCAATAACTTGAAAGTTTTGGCTTTCTACCATCTCCCTCCTTTGTGAGGTGCTTCTTTTCTCTTATCCATTCACTATGGGAGTGGCCTTCTCGGATTCGTGCCTTTCCCGCCACATTCATCACCTCTTCTCAGCCTTCTTAGCCGCCTTCATGGCCTCTTCTCCGCCACCTCTTCCTCGCCGTTCTTCTCCATCGCCGATTCGGCGACGCCGCTACCGGATTTTGTTTGGTTGTGGGTCTGTTTTGTTTTGTTATTTGGCTTTAGTCTTAAGTTGTTTTCCTTTGTCTTTCTTTTCCTACTGTTTGTGTGTTGGTTCTGGGTTTGTTTGGTTTTTTAAAGTCCATCTGTGCGGATTTGTTAAGCTTACCCTCATTGTGGTTGGGATCTATGATTTATCTCGGACATGCTCTATTGCCGAACATTTATGATCGGCTCTGCTTCATAGTACGAGCACGAGTACGATATGTACGTCTGAATATTTTCATAGCTTTCTTCCTTAGTGTTTCTTGTTTTATTTTCACTTTGTTTGGTGTAAGTTTTGGGTTGAATGGACTCTTGTAAGTGCCATTTGGCTTTCTTAAATGAAATATTTCTTCCGATCAAAAAAAAAAAAAAAGAAAAAAAGAAGCATTGATATGGTTGTTAATCCAATTGACGTAGTTGTTTGGGAATGCTCTGAATAATTGTCTGATTCATGCTTGTGCTTGAAAATTGGCGGCTAAAAAAGTGATTTAGGAAATCACTACGGCGGTCCTGTCATCAACAAATTTAATCTCTAGATCTTGGCAAGCCAATTTTTTTCTTCTTTTTTTTTTGAGAAAATGTAAAAATAATAATTGAAAAATCTAAAAATTTTGGAGATATTGATTTGTGATTATGTATCAATTTTAAACAGTAAATAACAATCCCAATCAAACAATTAAAGACAAATCAACACAACAATTTAATGTGGAAAAATCACAATTGCAACGTCTTCAACTGTGATAAAAAAATTACAGGCCAAAGTAACAAAATAATCCACTAAGAAGACAAAAAGTAATTACACAAGTGTACTCTCAATTACCTAGCGAATCCACGTCCAAATTGAACCGACCCTAATGTGCCTCTTCTACCACCGTCTTCACCTCGGAATTGTCTTGTCCGACATTGAATCCATAACGTCGATGTCGAATCCACGACGATGAGCCACTCCGGAATCCACCAAAGCTTCAGGCCTTAATTCCATGGAATCCACTGAAGAACAACTCTCTCTTTTGTGAATAAAACAAACTAAACAAACCCTTCGATATAATCCACTCAATTCATGATTAAATTCTCACAGATATCAAAGGAAACAAGCAAAGAAACTCCAGATAAAAACCCTAATACCTAAGAAGAAGATCTGGAAGCCGTACCCTAGAAACTGAATTAATTGCAGATTTATAGAAAACAGAATCGTGATCTCTGCTCGAGCGCAAGAATGGCCGCTCGAGCGGGCTGACTAAAACGCTTGTTTCAGAACAAGGATCTACGCTCTAGCGCAGGAAAGGCTGCTCGAGCGGAAAATACAACTCCTAGTACATTTGCAGGCGAGTGAAACTTCTAAAAGGATTGCATCTCTGCTCGAGCGCACAATCAACCGCTCGAGTGATCAAACAACTTCGACTGCAATTTTACTTTTTGCTTTTAGGGTTCGCTGCCCCTCGACCCTGCATGGGCGCTGCCCTAGACCCACCACAGGACGCTATCCCTTGGACCCCTGCATGCTAACCGGGTAGCTCAATCCTCGACATAATCAGTGAAGTGGCAAACATAATAGGATTCGGATTACAAACTCCTCTGCAAAGGCACAATTCAGATTGGATTCGCATCTAAAAACTCATAACCTCACTTAAATAAAAGATCTAGTAAAATTACAATTGAAAGGAGTTTTGTCAAACAGGATTGCCAATAACAAAACCTAACAATCTCCCCCTTTGGCAATGCCGTGAAAAAAACACACCTAACAAATAAAATCCTAATCACCCCAACCCATTACAGCCAACAAAAACAAACTTCTTTCACAAGGTCATGATCTGCAAAACAGCTATTAGTGCCACAAGAGTATATGCAAAAACAATAGACATATGACAAGATTATCTTGAAGCATGAGATAGAAATATGAATAGATGTAAATTGGAGATTTTAAGAACATGTAGAATAAATAGATGAAAATCCTAAGAAACATGCAAACACGCTCAAAAACCATTTAAGAACATGTAGCATAAATAGATGAAAATCCTAAAAAAGATGCAAACACACTTAAAAACCATTTTAACTCAAACTTCTCCTCTTTTTTGTCATGAATTGTCAAAAGAAGCTCAGTCAGCTCATGCAAGATCATAAACCACACAAGTATGAACAAGATGATGTAAAAAGTAATAGGAAGTGAGAAGTAAGCAATAAATAAGCTGTAACACCCCCAAAATAATTACAATAAACCAATTACAAACACTAGTACAATGTGATATAAATAAAATAAGAAGCTTTCAGTAATTAGAGTTAACATACAAAAGGTGACACATGCGATATACATTCATAAATTGTTTATCCTGAATCTATAGCATGTGTTACAAGAGGTAATAAGAAATGAAAGCTAAACATATATTCATATACCGTAATGGCTTACATCTTTCCAAGACGGTGCTTGATTACAACAAAATGAGTCATAAGCTCAATACAAATAAAGCCCTACCAAAGCCCAGTAGAAACAATCTAACACAATATATAAATCTTAATAAAGATTTAAGTATAATGTGCATATACAATGCCTATAATAAAATCATTCATATTCTATAAGATCATAATATGCTAAGTTTTATATTTCAATCCATTTTACCTCAATTCATTTCAAGTCAATTTATTTCACCTCAACTCAAGAGTTAAATTCATTGTTATCTAGACAACCCACATGAGGCTACAACTTAGTGGTGCTCTAATCAATATAACCTTTACACAAACACTTCAATTTTCCATTTTACGAAAATTCGTCCGCGGGAATCGGCACCCATGTATAGGCGCAGCTTTTGGGGCTTTCATGCTGGACACACATGCCAAGTTAATTCGATGGAGTGCATCCCTTTTCTTTAACCACACATGGAGTACATCCCATTTCTCTTCTCAAACATTATACATATACTATGTATTAAAACACAGTCATATTCAATGACAACAAATAAGAGATTAGATTCAATTCACCAAATCCTCATGCAATTTGTACAACAATCATAGCTATCCTCCATTGATAGCCCAAAACAGATATTTCTAAACAGACATACAATCTCCACAATAGATAGACGATCCAAATTTCCATAGATAAGAGATAACAAGTATCCAACTCCACCATTTATATAAACATCTATTTAATTTCATATTTTCAATACCAATTGCATTATTTATATAAAATTATTATTTTAAACATTTTAGGACAAAACTTCATTTTCTTCTAAATCTAATTTATGTGTCAAAATCAACAAATTTAACACAACACATCCTCATATCTACACCCATAGCCATTTTCAATACCTTCATTTGAAAACCTCTCTTTTGATTTTAAACCAAAACCCTAGGTTTGCCTAAAATCCTCCAAAACCCAACATTATTTACACAATAAATAAATAACAAAGTTAAAAATCATAGGAGAGTGTAGAAAGTCCCTACCTCAAGCTTAGAAGACCAAAGCAACAATGGAGGAACTTCAAGGATGCCGAAACCAAATCTTGTTCGGACCAAAATGGAGCTCTTGAGACGCTCTACCTTTTTAACAAAGGCACACAGGCAGAGAAACCAACGGATCTAGGTGAAAACGTAGAGAGAAGGTGAGTTCTAGAGAGAGAAGCTCAAGATCTAGGGTTTTTAAATGTTTTAGAGAGAGAAAAAGATGAAAAAGTGATGTAAAAAGTAACTGTTACGAATTGATATACGCATAGTCCGCTTGAGCGCAAGAAGTGATGCTCGAGCATCAGACATAATAAGTTGTTCTGCTCGAGCGTAAGAAGTGACGCTCGAGCGTAGACTGCACACTTCCAGTAGTTTTGCAGACAACAGACCAACGCTCAAGCGCAAGAAGGGCCGCTCGAGTGCAAAAAGAATTGCTCGAGCATAGAATACACCCTCCCAGTAGTTTTTAGACCTACAAAATATTGAGAGTTCACAAAGCCCGCTCGAGCGGAGGAGCAAAATTCTGGGCATCAAGAGTTTGGAAACTAAGCAACCAACCTGTCCCAAACACAATCACAACAATCCAATAGCCAAACTCAAGTAAGAATAAAGGGGAAAAGACATGAAAAACATTCAAAAACAATAAAACCCCGAATCCAGAAAATCAAATGGGTCAGGTCAAAATTGGAATCGCTATAACCTCCATCCCTTAAAGAATTTCGTTTCCGAAATTTCAAATTAAGTTTTAAAACTAAGTTAAAACCAACTACAACCATAATGATAATCATTCAATTCCATCACCACGACCCATTCTCCGGTCATTCAATCCCATCAACATGATAAACGAATTCTCAATACCAAATACATAATTCATATTTTCAAAACATATACAATGTTTGTAATAAACTCGCATTTCCAAAACATAAACAACATATACAATGTTTTCATATTTCCAAAACATATACAATGTTTTAATATTTCATTAATATAACAACGATACAATACATGTTCAAACATTAACAAACAAGTCCGGATACTTCTCACGAACTTCCAATTCACATTTCCAAGTTATTTCCTCAACCCCGTGATGTTTTCACAATACCTTGACCAAAGGAATTGTCTTTCCTCGCAAAACTTGGTCCCGGGTATCCAAGACTCTCACAAGTCTCTCCTCATACGAGGCATTTTCATCGCTAAGTTGGTCCAATCCAACACGTGAGATGGATCTGGCTCATAATTCTGAAGCATGCTAATATGAAACACATCATGAACCCTAGAAAGCTGTGGCGGTAAAACCAAACGATAAGCTACCTCTCAAATCCGCTCAAGAATCTCAAAAGGCCCATTGAATCGAGGCGACAACTTCCCACTTTTCCCAAATCTCATCAAACACGTCCTAGGTGATATTTTCAAGAAGACATGATCTCCCACCTCAAAAGACAAGAGTCTTCTCCTACGGTCGACATAACTTTTCTGGTGACTCTGGGCCGTAACCAACCTTTTACGAATAAGTGCAACTTTTTTCGTCGTTTCTTGGACTAACTCTAGACCCAACATAGGTGCATCACCCACCTCAACCCAACACACAGGGGATCTACACAGTCGGCCATACAAGGCCTCAAATTGTGCCATACCAATACTCGACTGGAAGCTATTGTTACAGGCAAATTCCACTAAGGGCAAGTGCCTCTCCCACGAACCCTTAAATTCAAGGACACAACCCCGAAGCATATCTTCTAAAATCTGAATGGTGCGCTCTGACTGCCTATCAGTCTGAGGATGATACACTGTGCAAAAGGCCAATCTCGTGCCTATAGCACTCTTTAGGCTTTGCCACAATCGAGCCGTGAAACGCGGATCTTTATCCGAAACAATCGTCACAAGGACTCCATGCAACCTCACTATGTCACTAATGTAAAGGTCGGCAAGATAATCTACCGAGTCACTCACACGCATCGGTATAAAGTGCGCTGACTTGGTCAACTGTCAACTACCACCCAAATTGCATCACTATCCCGTTGAGTCCTTGGAAGGCCCACAATAAAATCCATCGTGACATGCTCCCACTTCTACTCGGCTATAGGCAAGGGTTGTAACAAACCCACTGGTCTCTGATGTTCAGCCTTCACTTGTTGACAAGTAAGGCACTTTGACACAAACACGGCTACATCCTTCTTTATAACTCTCCACCAAAACTAGCGACTAAGGTCGCGATATATCTTTGTGCCTCCTAGATGCACCGCAAGGTGTAAATGGTAAAACTCTCAGAGTACTTCCTCTTAACAAGACTTCGATATGAAAAAGCGGTCACGGTATCTCACACTCAGATCGGGATACACATCCAAGCCTCTCTCTACCTTCCCACTAGAGATCTTCTCCCGGAGGGATTCCACCTCAAGGTCACCCCTCTGTGCTTCTATCACTCGGTTCATAAGTGTAGGTTGTGTAACTACCGAAAATAAGGCTGTAGACTCAACGGACTAGCCAAGATGCAAGTCAAACTCCCCAATAGCACCCAACATCTCCCATTTTCGGATGACAATACAAGCTACGCTACTAATTGATTTCCTACTTAAGGTGTCAGCCACAACATTGGCCTTTCTCGGATGATAATGTAGCTCGAAATCATAAACCTCTATAAACTCCATCCACCTCCTCTGTCTCAGATTCAAGTATTTCTGTATAAATATATATTTCAGACTCTTGTGATCAGAAAACACCTCAAATTTCTCACCATACAAATAGTGCCTCCAAATCTTTAAGGCAAAGATTACTGCCACTAACTCTAAGTCGAGAGTAGGGTAGTTCGTTTCATGTGTTTTCAACTGCCGCGAGCCATAGGCCACTACCTTTCCCTCTTGCATCAAAACACAACCCAAACCTTCCCATAAGGCATCACAATACACCGAATAGCCCAAACCCTTCTCCAGAATAATCAATACTGGAGTAGTGGTAAGTCTAACCTTAAGCTCTTGGAACGATGTCTCACAGGTCTCACTCCACACAAACTTGATCCCTTTCCTCTTCAATCTAGTCAATGGTGAGGCTAATCTAAAGAAATCCTTCACGAACCGACGATAATATCTGGCCAACCCCAAAAAACTACAAATTTCAAAAGTATTATTAGGTTCTTTCCAATCTTGCACTGCCTCTATCTTGGATGAATCTACAGTCACCCTTTTCCCGAATACTATATGGCCTAAGAACTTAACTTCCCTCAGCCAGAATTCACATTTCCCAAACTTAACATACAGCTTGTGGGCTCTAAGCAACTCAAGCACCACTCACAAGTGTTCCTCGTGCTCCTCCTCAAAGGGTGAGTAAATCAAGATATCATCCACAAAGACAACCACAAAGCGGTCTAGGAACTCACGGAAGATCCAGTTTATCAAATCCAAAAACACAACTAGTGCATTGGTTAGCCTAAACGGCATCACTAGAAACTCGTTATGGCTATACCGCGTACGGAATGCCGTCTTCGGGATATCCTCCTCCCTTATTCTCAACTAGTGATAACTCGATCTCAGGTCTATCTTAGAGAAGCAACAAGACCCCTTCAACTGATCAAACAAATCATCTATATGAGGCATTGGGTACTTGTTCTTAATAGTTACCCGGTTTCACTTTCGGTAATCTATACAAAGCCACAACGCACCATCTTTCTTTTTGGAAAAAAGAGCTGGTGCTCCCCAAGGTGAAGTACTAGGGTGTAGGCACCCCATTTTTTACCGCCTGTAAGACTTGGATGCTTTGTCCTACGCACTTGATGATGAAAGTTGCGTTGTGTGTGATTCGAAGTCTTAACGAAGGAATGTAAGTTCAAGCTCCAAAACCAATCCCAAACCTTTTATATTCATACTGTTCTTACACAAGAAATTCATTTTTGACCATTGTGCCACCCTACATTGAGTTTAAAACAGTGGAACAAGGGAGAACATTGGGAGCCGACCGTACCACATTGGGAGCCGGCCGTGGCCATTAGGAGCCGGCTAGCTCTCTTTAGTGAGAAATACTATTCTGGGTGGGAATGAGCTAACTGTTCATTTTTGAAGATATTTTCAACCTGTTTTTGCTCAAATTCTACAAATACGAGCATATATATCAGTGTTAGAGGTTAGAAAAATTTCAAAGAAGCAAAACATAGTTGAGGGCCCCCTTCTTCTTATGCAAGCTACCTTGAAGATATTTGATCATCCTTGTACTCTATCTATATACTACATACAACCTTGGAGCCATAACTTAGAACCTTGGTTGAGCTTAGTGAATCACAATTCAAGCATGAGAGTGTGCTTGGACCAAGTTTGGTTCACAAACAAGAGCTTACCTTTTTCAAGAGGTATAAGCTTATCATCTTTCTATTGCTTTCATTTCTGTCTTTCTCTGCCTATTTCTTGTGATTTTGTATTGTTTTGATCTTATTTCAAGTGTTGGAACTTGGGTTTCAATGGCTACCAAAGGGTAGAGAGGGTTAACACCCTTTCTTGCACTGTACTTCATAGCTCACACCTTTGTTTTACACTGTTTTCTTTGCCTTTTAAATTGATTTTCAAAGTTTGAAAAAGGCTAAAAAAAAATGGTTTGAGGTCTCAAAAGTGGAGGGGTTAGCTACCCCTCCTTGTTCTTGTTTACTAGTATTGTTTTTTTCTTGATTTTTTTTTTTTTTTTGGGACCTTTTGGGCTCTTTTCATACACTTTTAGCCACTATTTTTTGGCATGTTAGGGGTTGTTTATATTTGTTTTGATTTAGTGAATTAGCTCATGCTTTGATTAGGTTGCCTATTGTATCGTATGTCCTCATAGCTTTGGTTGTGTAAGCCAAGTTGTTCGAGTTGCTAGCTTTATTTGCTTGGTTTTTCTATGTTGAAGAGTCTCATTCTCATAATCAATCTAGCATTCATTTTTGCAACCTCCCTCTTTTCTTCTTTTCTTTTGTTTGAGAGTTATTTCGACCGATTGATGGTTATTCAAAGCATGAGAAAAAGACCTATGCTCAATGGCTTAATCTCTACGGAGGTTCATTATCAACGACACGGTCTCTCTTTCATGCTTAGAAGCACTTCTCGTTTGATGTTTCTTCTCATTTAGTGGACTTAACCATCACTTTGGACAAATTGATTAAAGAATGGAAAGGGCTAACAAAATCAACTTAAAATGAACTAAACCGACATAAAGAATATGTTCAGAGTTGGTTGGAGTCGGTCAAACGTTATGCTGAGTCCATCGTTCCAAGAATTGTCACGTATCAATCCATGATATGTTGATAAGACTTAGAGTGTGTCTACTTTCCTCTTTGAGCCTTCATGATAGGAGGTAAAGGTGATTTTCCATTACATTTATTAAATTTTGTCCAAACATGCTTGAAATCATCAAGCCATCAATTGTGCTTATTGGTGATTTCGGTTTCGAACTTGCTCTTCTCTTGAGTTTCCCATGACAGAGAGGGGCAGAAGGGACAAACAAAGCCTAGAAGGGCTCTGTCAACATTGTTCTCACCTCAGAGCACAAAAACAATTTTGACATGAAATTAAGGTACGGCCAGCACTCTTTGGACCCGACCGGATCTCATTTGGAGCCAGTCGACTCCCAATGTTTGGCAAGCAGTGAGTTTTCTTGCAAAAATAGAGGACAGTGGCTGAGGGTGAGGCAGAGCAGTTTGAGCAGATAAAGTAGCTTCTAGGCGTTGTGCATGCAATCATTGTGCCTTATTGTTGTAATTATTGTTATTGTAAAATATTAATTATTGTTACAATTGCGTTGGCTATTATTGTCGCATAATTAGTATTGATATAATATCTTTATTGTAATAAATTAGATAGTTAGCTTAGTGCCCCTTGAATTTGTAATAGGTAGTTAATTAGCTTAGCTAGGTAGTTATTTCGTCCAATTTATTCATATGGTTTTTTAATAGTTAGCTATTAATCCGAACACTTGGACGCTTATTCGAACCCTCTTGCATAAGACAAAATATGTAATAATGGTGTATGTCTTCCAACCCCCATTTCTTTCTCCCTTTTGTTTACCCAGTTATAATGGTAGCATCATATTTACTTAGCATTCCCATGTTTGCAGACACTTGTTTCATGTAAATTTGGGTTCAGCTCATCATTCTAAACCAACTTCATTGTTTGAAAACGTGATTTATCAGATGTCTTGAATCGAATCACATACCATGCTCATAGCCAAGCCTATTAAAAATTACATAATGTGTGCGTCACATTAGTCATATTGCATACATGCATGTTTGCTAATTATTTTGCTTTGTTTGGTGTGCTTTAGAGTACTAGGTGAGCATTTTGTGTTTTAGCATATCGCATTGCATGTCTCTATTGCCATGCCAAGCATGTTTTCCATGAATCTAAGTGCTTAATTGATATACCTGTTTGAATGCTGGTGGACGAAGGCCTTTTACTTAAGTTGGAATAAATTGATTAGTGTAAATAGTTCTAACTTTTTCAAATTAGTCACTAACTTTTGCAAATTAGTGACTTAAGGCCTTTTACTTAATTTGCAAAAGTTAGTGAAATCAAAGATTCTATCTTTTGCAAATCAGTCTATACTTGCGTGCATCACATAGTAATGCTAGCTAATGAATCGAAACAAGAGCATATAATGTAAATAAAAAAACATATCATGATTAGTAGAGGCTGATCTTTGATCAGGTGAGTGGGTTGCTCAATTCATGACCTTTCCCTCTCATATCTAAGTTCCGGAGCTGAGACACTTTGGTGATGACTGATAAATGGCCTTTGGCACGAATCACGGGGTTCCTAATTTTTTTCAAAAAAAATATTTAGGTAGCAACTCTGAAACCTGGCAAAGTAGTCCATTTTTGGCATTTGATTCAAACATCAATTGGCCAAAAAGAATTGCCGGATTTGAACTCTTTTTGTGTTTTTACTATTTCATATTGCACTTGTGAAATCAGATTCAGAACCACGGGTGTCCGTACTGTAGGGCTAGTCATATCCGAAATGAGCACGAAAAGCAAGCTACAATTTCTAGTGACTCTACTGGGGAGTTAGAGAACTTGACTTGAACTTCATGACGTGAAATTTTATCTACACCTCTATGTTTTTTGCATTGCATTTCCATTGGTGCTCTTAAGTCACTGTGTTTGCCATCTGTTATTCTTGGATGGTTTGCCCGAGGCTTGCTTAAAAGCTTGCCAAAAGGTTGAACAGTCATGGGCTCTACCATGTTGGAAACACAGCCCTTGGATCTAGATTACCGCTGTACTACTTGATCCTCCTTTCACTTCTCGGTGTTCGGTGTGAGAGGTATATTAGGCAATCTTGCTGAGGTACCCTTTCGACCATTTGGCCTAGCTTCATATATCAAGCCATAGCGACTATCCCAAATTAGGATAGGATGCAACTCCTATTCAGGATGTTGTGAGACTCGTTGATTGAAGTAGTGTAGCCTAGACCATGTCAAAAATCTGGGACAGGGTAACCTTACCCCCCTCATAGGGGTGTTTTGGTTCTTTTACTTGGTATATGCTTTTATAGTGAGACTATACAGGATGGTTCATATCAGTATTAGTTTGAGAGCAGAGTTTAGTGGGGATTGTGGTTTTTCAGTTTTGTTTTTTATTTGCGGTGAATTGGGCCGAAGTGCCATCCGATTTTAATTGATGGTTTTTCTTTTCTGTCTTTTGCTAGGTAGTTTACCATCATAGCTTCAACAACACCCGATATTCCCCAAGTTGTGTGGACTCGCTCTAGCAGGCTTTGCAAAGCTCAAGATCTTGTTGGTAGTCAACCAGTGTTAGTCTCACTTCCGCCAGTTGTTTGACGAAGACGGAACAGACAATCAACAACACCAGTACAAAGCATCTGGCAAACATCTATCAATTCTCACTCAAACAGTTCACCAGTATCTAACTCACCTAGCCCAGTAATGGCATAGAATGCAGAAGAATTTGCTACTATCATGGCAACTTTCTAGAGAACCATGGATACCGTGAATCAAAGGATGACTGCACATGATGAAATCATCGTTGATCTATGACGCACGTCTAGGGCATCCGCGTCAACTGTACATCCAATCCCGACTGCTCAGTTGAACCCAGATCCACCTCTACCAGTGAAAAATCTCCAAATCCCAGATCCTTAGGAAATGTTTCCCCCGGCCTCGACTTATAGGCCTCTGGCTCAACCCCTTGCGGGGATCCTTCCTTTTGATATTAATGAAATTGATCCGGCCCTGATCAATTCCCAGGGCTTCAACTCCATTTCGGATATTGAAGACGGGTACACTGAGGCTTCGGTCAGATTATCCGGGAAATTTAAGATGCCCCACATTGACAGATTCGATGGAAGTGGGGGTCTGATTATACACGTTAGTTTATTTTCAGATGTGCTAAGACCAATGGGCCTGTCTCGGGCTCAAAAACTATCGTTGTTCAGGAGAACTCTGTCTGATATAGCGACTATTTGGTATGCAAAATTAGAGGATTCTACGTAGCAGAATTGGAAAGAGCTATCTGAGGCATTTGTTAACCAGTACTCTTATAACACGCAAATATAGGTAACCATCAGTGAGCTAGAGGCTACTACCCAAAATCCCAAAGAATCATTCACTGACTTTGTTGCCAAATAGAGGGCAAAAGTAGCAAGAATGTCAAATAGACCTTTTGAAAGAGAGCAAGTCCGGCTGGTGGTCCAAAATCTTAAACCAGATACGCTGCAGAGAATGATAGTGGCACCATTATCCACCTTTGCTTCCCTACACGAGTTGGGGGTCCAGATTGAGAGTGCATTCAAAAAGGGCATTATTCACAGAACAAGTGAACCTGCAAAAAGGCCATTCTCCCGAGGTACCAATGAGCAATAGTACTATTATGCGGCCTGCAGATGTCAGTACAGTTGTTACAACGACCAAAATGGCCGATCCCTTTGCCGCTGTAACCTCGCAACGTGCACAAACTACCGGCCCACCCCGAAACCAAAGAACTTTCACCCCCTCCATATGAACCCCAGCCCGCGCCCTCAAATTGTTAATGGAAAAGGGACATCTCAAACCCCTTGATCCTCGACTACTTCCTGACCTATTACTACCCAGACATGACCTTACTTAGTATTGCATCTTTCACTAACAACATGATCATCTCACAGACCTGTGCTACCGCCTACGTCATGAGATCCAGGATCTCATTGACAACAAAGTCATCGCCCCACCCTTAAAACCAAACGTAACTACCAACCCACTTCCTACACATAACAAAGTCCCCCCGCCTAGAAACATTAACCAAATCCATACACTACCACCTGTAGACACCCCATTTTTGACCGTCCTTAAGACTTGGGCACTACTGATGGTTTACTTGGTGATGAAAGATGTGCAGGGCAAAGGTTCGATTTCTTCGGCAAGAGGAGACTCAAATCCTAACCTCACACCCCATTTTGGACCAAAGCTATTTTGGATGGTTTTTAGACCTTAAAACCCTCTCTTTCATAATATTTTTGAAATAACGTTCCTACGATGTTCTGAGGCTCGCATTTTGTCAAATGTTGCGTTTTTCAGTAAACCGAGTAAGAACAAAGTGGAAATGAATGAAAGAGATGTGAAATCTTTGAAAAATCTTTCAAAACACCTTGCTTAGGGGTTTGGAGTCGAAGAAAAGAAGAGGAGAGGGAAGAAACCCAGTTGGGGAAGAAGTTGGGCATGAATCGTTAAGAGAGAGTCAAGCAACCCTCGCTAAATCAAGCCTATCCTTTTGAATACTTAGATTTCAGATATGAGGCCACCACCGTTGGAAATCTTACTTCTGGGGCTTTATTTTTCAGTTAAGAATCTTCTAAAGCCGAGTCCGGATGGGGGAGATATGATTGGTTGAAGTTGGGCATCATTCCGGTTGGACCGAAACTGAGAAACCTTCACTAAAAGAGGGATATCTCTTAACACACATGGAATTTTGAGGTGAGGCATCCAAATTTGGAAAGAAGACTTCTGGGGCTATAGTTTAGGCTCAAGAATGACCTAAAAGGAGTCCAGATGAAGGAATTAGGCTTGCTTCAAGTCAAAGACCAGGACTGATTTTTTCCATCGGCCTCTATGGGAGTCCATCGGCCACAATTGGACCTCATCGGCCATAGGTCGGCCAAAAGTAAACCTTATTGGCCAAAAATGTTGGCTGATTGGCCAAAAATGTCCAGAAAGCCCAGAATTGGCAGATATTTCTCCTCCAGTTGTTTCCAGCTTGTGCCACCTGTCCCAAATCAGATATTTTCGACCAAAAGCTTTTGAATTGCTATATATGAAGCCAAATATCTCATATTTAAGGACTTAGAACATTTTCTTGAAGGCTTAGAAGTTTGAGAACTTCTTACTCTAGAATCCTCTCTCTCTAGAAGTTTTGTGAGCAAAACTCTCTCCCTCCCTAGAATTCTCTCATTTTCCTCTTGTTTTAGGCTTAGAAGTGAGAATTTCCTACACTTTTGCAAAGAGACCCTTAACCAAAGTTGATCATATTTTGGTTGAGGTAACTTGGGACTTTGTTTGAGCTCCAAAAGGCTAATTTTGGCTCAGATTTTAGGCTGGTTTTGCAGCTGTGTATCAAGGGTAAGATCTCTCTCCCTTTAAGCTTGTTTTACACACTTGCTTGGCCATCTTTTCACACTACTTTGGGGCTGTTTTTGGGGTGGTGTTGAACTACAAAAACCTCTATTTTTTCTCTGTTTTTTCAGTCCTAAAAGTGTTGGTTTGTGCCTTGGTTGGCTAGGGGGTTGTCCTCCCTTTTGCTCCTTGGCTTGTAAGGCCTTGTGAGCTAACTTTCAAACTTTTCAAACAACCTCTTTTTGGATTTTTAACCACTAAAATCCAAGAAATTTTCAGTAACAAAAATCTTGTTTTGATGTCCCAAATGGGGGGGGATAGCCTCCCCTCCTTGTCTCTCCATGCCTTGCCTTGTTAGCACTATAAAGTAGCATCTTTTTGTGGATTATGTTAGCTCTTTTCAAGCATGTTTTTGTGACTTATAGGACCTACAATAACTCTATTTTAGGCTGGTTTGGTCACCTCTTGCATGCTCTATACACTTGTAGTGTAAACTTGCACACTAGCCTAACATGCATCATGCTTTAGACCATCATTCTAGTGTGATTTTGGCTCAACTCCAGGAATATTTTACTTATGTTTTTCCATGATCTAGGTCTGATTTATGTTGTTTTGGTCATGCATACCTTGCTTTGTATAGCCATAGTGCATTCTAGCTCACTAGTCTTGAGTTTCGAGTCCACTAGTATGCATTAATTGGGCTATTTGTATGATTTAGCATCATTTGATATGTGATTTCAGTCCATATAATGTAGCCATACACTTGCATTTGTCACTCTTTCAATGCTTTGGAGGGTTGGTGCTTTATGCTTTAAAAATGAGCCATTGTGTATGCCATCTTGCCTAGGCTTTTGGACCACCATTTCGTGTGTTTTGGGTCTTATTTTGCCATGATATAACTCTGTTTTTGGTTGGTTAGGGCATCCCTCATTTTCTTCTTACACTTGTAGTGTAAGTCCTCTTTACTAGTCTTGCATGCCTAACAAGTGAGCTTGTTATTCTAGCATGTTTTGATTTGGTATTAGCCCATTTTTTGTGTTAATTTGACATGCCATAACTCTGATTTTTATTGGTAAAATCATCTCATGCTTGGTCTTGGTAGGTGTAGTGTAATCCTCCCTATTGCCCTTGCATGCTCCATGTGTTGGCCCTTCATGCTGGCTTGTTTTGGCTTTGCTCAATGCATGTTTTAGCATCATTTTGGCATGCTCTAGGACTTTTTGGGGTTGTATTGGCCATATGCTTCATGTATTGCATAGCTATAGTGCAATTGGCCTTGCTAGCCCTGTGTTTTCATGCCTCTAGCATGCTTCATTTGTGATATGTGTATGATTTGGCATCATTTAACATGACATTTCAGAGCATATAGCATTGCCATATTCTCACTTCTTTCACTCTTTGAGTGCCTCTAAGGGTCATGCATTATTGCCTTGTTTGTGGCCTAGCTTGTATGAATGCATGCCTAGACCTTTGAGCTCTCATCTCAACATGTTTTGGTCCTTGTTTTGACTTAATTGAGCTCTGTCCATGGCTGGTTCATGCCTTTGTACCATGTATTGCATGCCTCCTTTGTAGTTCTCTTTGGTAGCTTTATGCTTTAAGGACCCTAGCATGCCATGCTTGTATTGATTGAATGATTTGGCATCATTTCATACCTTATTTCAGTGCTTATAGTGTTGCTACACTCTTACATTTGTCACTCCTTGAGCACTTTTGAGAGTTATGCTTTTATGCTTAGTTGGTGTGTAACGCCTTCAAAATAAACCCATAAATCATCCAACAATAGCATGCTTAAACATAAGTGAGTAAAGCATAAATATATTCCATCAGAGTAGTCTTTACAAAATGTATTACATGTTGACATCAAAAGTAAATGCCCTATGGGCTTACAACTTTCCAAGTCAACACTTGGTTACAAAAAAGGAGTACTAACTCTATACACAGAAAGCCCTTGGCTTCATATACATGTAATACAATCAAAAACACAAAACAGCCCAACAGTCTCAAGCCTCCCAAGCTATGTCCTTGGAGGTGGCATGCTACCTGTACCTGAAAATGATGTCCCATATAAGGTGAGCCACAGCCCAGTAGAAATATACTAAATCAACTATAAACAATGACTAAAATAACGGCATTCGATAGATGGTCCACGCTTATATTTCCACTTTTAACACGTTACAGTTTCATGACATTTAAGTCTATGTTACATTTCATTTCCCATTTCTTTCTCAACTTTGAGTTTGAAAACAAGGCTTAGAACCTAGCCAAATAACTTAATGAGATTAAGACTCATCTTTAAAACACTTTCGAAATTCATGATAGATACACATTTTGGTGCTGTATCAATAACACATAGAAACACATCTATACTTCACAATTGATAACGATATACATTTTAGTGCTATATCAAATCAATTCAAACACTTCCATGATCCACACTTGATACACATTGTAGTGCTGTATCAATGTCACACAAAATCCGATTTAGAGGTCCATCCCCTATCTTCCCCTAAACCGTGGAGTACATCCCCTATCTCCTCCCATACACAATGTATATAAACATAGATCATATACATAATCAATCAATACATAAAGTTAATGTATTATTCCAACCGCTATACTCGATAGCATACTCAATCGATTAGTTTTAGTTTGCCTAATCATCATGCATTGTCTACAACAATCAAGACTATCCTCCACCGATAGCCCAAAGCAGTTATTTCTAAACAGAAAATAAATGCACCAAATGGATAAAATATCAACATTTCAACTAGGTGAGTGATAAATGATCCAACACCACCCTTTAATCCCATACGTTCCCAATTTTAACATTCTCAACTCAACTTCTCATTTCTCAAAATTAATTTCACAAATAATTCATCAATGCAATTAGGGCATTTCCCACAATTAACAAAACAACCCTAAGGTTCCATTTCTATCAATAACCCAACATTTATCTCATTTCTCCATGTTAAACATGCATATAGGCTTATATAAATAAAACCCCATCATTTGTAAAATTACACAAAGACCCAAACTTTCTCAAAATTAACCAACAATCCCCAACATATCGAAATGCTAAAATTTAAAGACAAAGCTCATAAGGAGGAGTAGGATATCCCTACCTCGAAGTTAGAGCTCAAATGGAGAAGAAGACCAAAACCAAAATGCTCCAAACTCTAAACTTTTCGGATCAAAACGAAGCCCTCGACGATTAACACGCTTTTTACAAGCACCGAAGGATAGGAGAACACTCTAACTAAATCAAACCCTAGAGAGAAGGGAAATCCTAGAGAGAGAGGCTCTGAAAAGTGTTTTTAGAAAGTAAAAGTGAGAGAGTAAATGTAGAAAGTGATTCAAAAATGCCCAGCTGCCCACTGATATACGACACTACCGCTCGAGCGGAGAATAGAACGCTCGAGTGTCAAGCACAAAAATCTGGACACGCTCGAGTGCAATAAGGCCCGCTCGAGCTCCAAGACACAAGAATAAAATACATCCGCTCGAGCGCTAAAACTAGTCCACTCGAGCGTAGATTGCCCTCTCCCAGAACTTTCACGGACAAAGCACTACCCGCTCGAGCGCGACCCGCTCGAGCGTGAAAAACACACCTGCAGAAGTTTTACAAGGACACGAGATACTGGGAGTGTGTAAACCACGCTCGAGCGCAAGAAGGCCCGCTCGAGTAGACAACCAAAAACCAAACTCCGCTCGAGCGCAGAATGATCCGCTCGAGCGTAACACCAAAAACCTGGGCAACTACACTAGAGACCAAAACTCAACCTACCTGTTCAGAACACACCCAGCACATCCTATAACTTAAATACAAAGTACGGAATGATGCAAACAAGATATAAGCAACTGCTAACATCCACGAAACCAAGTCCAGATCACTGTACAACAAGGGGTAAAACCCGGAATCGCTATATGATGGGCTAGAGCATGTGCATGCATTGTCTTGCATTTCATGCAATCATTTTAACATTTTGGCCACTGATTTGGGCTTGATTGAGGTCTGTCCATTTTAGTTTAAGTCGATCTTGCATATTGTTGCATGCTTGTCGCATTGCATGTTGTCGCATGCTTGTCGCATTGCATGATTCTTGCATGTTGTTCACATGTTTAGGTTGCATTACATGGTGCTTGCATGCTCATGTTGCATTACATTATTTGCATGTCATTAGCTTTGTTAAGTTATGCTTGCATTGCATTACATTTGGCATGCTCATGTTGCATTGCATTGCATTTCCATGTTGTGCATGCATTGCATTGTGTTTGGTTTGGATGTCAAGCCAAACGCAAGGAACGGGGGACGTTTCATACTTGAAATGATGAAACGTGCCTCAATTCTCGGTCGCCGACCCTCTTGATCATGCATGATAGAGGTTAAGGCACTTATGTGTTTTTTGTGCATTTTATCCATATTGATTTGTGCAACTCGGCCTCTTTGGCCATCATACATCGAAATGCGTGATTGATGGCTCGAGAGCCGAGCACTACACATCTTTGAGCCTTAGACATGATAAGGGGTGTAGTTGCACAACATTTTCTTGCAAATGCATTGCCATGCCTCTGTTGCAACAAAAGGAGCAGTTTGCAGGAAGAAATGGCTGATCGGCTATATAGTGTGCCGATCGACTAACAATATTCGGCCGATAGTCTCAAAATTGGTTGATGACCATTATCCATTGGCCGATGACTTGTCAGAATGTCCATGAGGTAGGTCAGAAGCATCACAGAAGTTGGCATAATTTTTAGAGGTGCAGAACAGTGCACACAGAGGAACATGAGGCACAGTAGTGGATTTCTGAGCGAAGCCAACCGAGCATGCATCTCTTCATCGCCGTGAGGCCATTTCAGTGTTCATGATTAGTTCGTGTAATTTAATCATTTGATTGGTTTTGTAATATTCATTTAGCTTAGTATAGCTATTTGTTTCAATTTGGTTCTATAATAATTAATTAGCGAAGTTAGTTAATTAGTTATGTTGTAATAATTAGTTGCTTAGTTTAGCGTAGCTAGCTTAGCTTATTATTCGGACTCCGTTGAGAGGGCGAATTTTGTAATAAGTGTGCGTGAGTGTGTGAATGTCTTCCAACCCCACGTCTCTCTCCCTTTTACTTAACCGCTTTTGATGGTTAGTTTTAGGTCATATTTTGATTAACATCCTTATGCTTGCATGTTTGTATTCATTCATCTGTCTTGCACGCACCGGGCTTGGCGCATCATACAAACCGCATTGTATTTCAATACATTTACTTGAATACGTGTTCAACAGCATGTTATCAAGTTGCATTTCATAGGCCATCTTAGAATAGCCGAGCCTATCTTAGTTGCATTTTTGCACGTGTTGCATTAGGCATCTTAACATAACTAGGATCATGCATTGATTACTAACTAGGTTCTCTGTTTTGGCTCGAAGTACACTATAAGTGTTTATGTTTTAACATCCTTGCATGAGTGTGAGTGTTGCCATGTATAGCATGCTTGCCATGAGGCTAACTGTTTAAATGTTTAACTGCCTAAATGCCTGTGGGTGAAGGTTAGATTGCTTGAATTGGAACAATTCATCAAATGTGCGTTTTAAGCCCACTTGAGGGTGGCAAATCATCATGTTTTCTAAGCCCACTTGAGGGTGGCAAATCCACGTCTTAGCCTACTTGCGAGTAGCACCTTCAAACCATTTTCAAACAAACATGAGATGTTTTGTTCCAACTTAGGTGATCTAGTCTATACTTGTATGTTGTGCGCATCACATAGTAATTCTAGGCTAATACACCGGAATAATAACGCATGTGTTTTTCAAAAACAACATATCATGTTAGTAAAGGTCGATCTTTGATCGGGCGAGCGGGGGTGCTCATTGCATGACCTTCCCCTCTCGTACCCAAGTTCCCGAGCCGAGGCAACTTTGGTGATGATGGACACGTGGCCTTCGGCACGAGTCAGGGTTTCCTAAATTCCCCAAAAATAAAATATTTAGGTGGCGACTCTGTATCTGGCAAAGCAGTCTATGTTTGGCACTTCTTTATTAAAAATTAGTTTTCCAAAACGATTTTTCGGATTTGGACTCTTTGGTGATTTATCAGTCTTGCATTGCACTTTGAGAGATTAGATTCAGAACCGTGACATTGAGTCCGAACTGTAGTAGCTCAATGAACAAAATGGATTTCATGCCATTCGCGCGGAGCTGGGAGTTCTCGGACCGTCTACACCACCCATCTATAATCCCAGCGCATATATTACCCCATCCCATCTACCCAAGCCAGATGTGATTATTCCAGAGGGCACAAACATGTGCATGATGGACTTAACACCGTAAATCCAACCCAAGTTCGTGGCGGCAGAGGTGGAGAAGAAAGAGAGTTCATTAGAGAAGGGCTTGCTTGATGCCCAAGTCATAGAGAAACGGGCCTCACTTGCAGAGGAGTACGACCCCAGCTTATACATCGTAACTGTTGATCAGCCGAAGCCAGTAGTCATATTGTTGGACTTCCTCAGCATTAACGCTATTAAGGAGGACCAGATAGGGCAGAATTAGAACGATTGGCCGGAACAGGGCCTAAATGACTTGGCCGAACTAGAAGAAGACCTGGCCGAGCTGGAAGAGGATCTAGACAACCTCTACTTCTTTGAAGAAGAGGACACAAGTAGTGTACAACTGGGGTGGTGGAATCCAAACCAACCAGAAATAAACAATAGGTGGTTGAGTGAGGAGGAGTCGGATGTAAAGGAACAGATGAGAGAGACTAAGAAGAAGAGAAAATTGGTGGTAGCAGCAAGGCTGGGGCTGCACCTTTGACCAAGAAAGAACAAGCGTTGGCATAATTTCAAAGAGAAAGGATAGAAGAAATCCAGAGGAAGATAGCTATGGAGCAGGGAAAAGGAAAAGGGAAAGAAGAAACCGAGATAACAGTAGGTGATGTCCAAGCTACCAAAAAGATTGAATGGGAGCCCAGTGACCGGAAAAGGATGTTAAAGAAGCTCAGAAAATATCTGAATGTAGAAACCAAAGTTGTGGTGGAAGAGGAATGGTATGATGATTGGGGGCGTGATGTGAACATGCTTTAGGTAGAATTCGATGATGGCCCGGCCATGGCTGTAAGAGAGTGGTGGGAAGATAGTGACCTAAGTCACGCATACATTGACGAAGGGTGGAAAGCTGAGACCCTTGATGACACCTGGTATACTAACGAGATTAACCACATGACCCGGAGCGGTTGGTACTTCAAACCTGCGGCCTTAGACCCGCCGGAGTCCTCCAACAAGAAGGCAGAGAAATCAAAAGAGAAGGATATTGAAGAAAACCTAATCTTGAAATAGCTTAAAAAGATTTAGGCCGACATATCAATCTGGGGGCTAATAATGGCTTCTCGGGAGCATAGGCAAGCACAGTTAGAAGCAATGACCCGGACCAAACTACCTATCAATACCACCGCGGACCAATTGGCATCGTTGGTTACATCCGGGGACATTATGCCAGTGATATCTTTTGCGGATAAGGAGTTACCACCTGAGGGTGCCAACCACAATCGACCCCTATATATAACCCTGGAAAGCTAGAAAAAGTGGATTCCGGTGGTGCTGGTAGATACTGGATCGGTAATTAATGTATGTCCAGTGAGGATTGCCTATGCCATCGATCTGAGGCTGATTGAATTTACACCCATGACTCAGGCCGTCTGGCGTATGACAATACTAGCCAGGATGTTATGGGAATGTTCAAGAGGCATATCTTAATCGGCCCGTCTGAGTATGAGGTGGAATTTCATGTCATGGACGTTTCAGCCACTTTCAATCTACTATTGGGAAGGCCTTGGCTGCATTAGATGAAAGCGGTGTCATCAACGGTCCACCAGTTGGTAAAGTACCCCTTTAAAGGCAGGATTGCTACTGTGTACGGCAATTCTATAATGCATCCTCCCTAGGGAACTACCGCACCATTGTTGGAAATCATACATGGGAAAGAGGGCATGTTCTTGTCTGACTACTTGGTTGGTCCAAACCATCATGGCAGAAGATGACGAAAATTATGTGAGCACTCAGTTTATCTACATGATGAACAAGCAAGGGTATATTCTTGGATCAGGACTAGGAAGAAGTGACAGACAGAGGGGTACTGTTGCCAAGGAGATGAGTCATAAACCCCACGCTTTTGGGCTGGGATACAAACCTACCGATGCGGATTGGCAAAGAAAGGGAGAGGAGTTACGAGAAAGGCTGAAAGCAAATAGGGCTGGAAGGCAGTATGAGTTAGTCCACAAACCAATATGGGGAACCTTGAACGGGCATTTTGTCCGCCAAGGGGAAGACTTCCCTTTCTGTGGATTTCCAGAGCCTTGGTTTGACAAGGAAACAAAGAAAAGGTATCCAAGATTCGAGATCTTCTTCGAACACCAATTACCAGAAGAGGAGGATGAGCAGATAGACTTGAGCCCTAACATAGATCAAGGCGGGACAACAAGCTTGGATATTAAAGAAGAAGAGCTATTGGGAAAAGCTCTGGCTGATCTACTGGCAAGTTTTACTGCTGGAGCTGAGTTCGTCAACTTGGGGGATAGTTTTACTATCTCAATGATCGAGGATACACCAGCAGTGGATTTCTCCAATCTTATCATAGACGCGTCTGACGTTCCACGCCTGGTCCAGAAGTTTGAGAAATGCGTCATCAGTAATTTTGAATTGGATAGTAAGTCCGAATCTGAGTCCAATGAGTCAGGTACTTCCGGGAGTGGTAACCTGGATACCAAGGTCCTATCTAGGTTGTCTTTTAATTTTTCTTTTGAGTCAATTGTAACCGAGGATCTGGGCTGTTTGAATGGGAATGTAGTAGACCTTGCCTATTTTTCTGTGACTTTGGTTTGTTGTACTGATCTTGATTTTCAAAATTTTGACTTAAACAAAAAGGAAGAAATTCCTCGAGCTTTAAAAAATTTGGTTGACCAAGAGAAGAGGAGGCGTGTTAAGCTCTGTACTAATGAAATCATTGCAATTAATGTGGGTACTGAGAAGGATCCTCGCTTGGTCTAGATCAAATCCACGTTGTCTTCGGAGGAACGCGAGCATTTAATCGCTTTATTAAAAGATTTCAAAGATGTTTTCGTGTGGTCCTACGAAGACATGCCTGGAATCAATCCTGAGATTGTACAGCATAGGATCTCTCTTGACCTTAAGGCTAGACCAATTAAGCAAAAGTAGCGCAGAGTTTGCCCAGATTGGGCTTTGAAGATCAAAGAGGAGGTCACCAAATAGATTTAGGCAGGGTTCTTGCTTTTATCTGAGTATCTGACATGATTGGCCAATATTGTTCCAATTCCAAAGAAGGATGGCAGAATCAGAGTCTGTGTCGACTTTAGGGATCTGAATAAAGCTAGTCCAAAGGACGACTTCCCTTTGCCACACATAGATGAGTTGGTGGACTTCACTGCCGGCCACGCGCTATTATCATTTATGGATGGATTTTTCGGGTATAACTAGATTCTGATGGCACCTAAGGATAGGGAGAAGATCGCTTTCACTACTCCATGGTCCATGGGGCACCTACTGCTACCGAGTCATGCCATTTGGATTGAGGAATGTTGGGGCCACCTACCAGAGGGCTGCAACCACCATTCTATACAACATGATCCACAAAGAAGTTGAGGTATATGTGGCCGATATGATTATCAAATCTAAAGAGCGGGAAGGCCATTATACCGCACAGGAGAAATTCTTTCAACAGATCAGAGAGTATAGATTAAGTCTAAACCCTCAGAAGTGCACCTTTGGGGTGACAACAGGAAAGACGTTGGAATTTCTGATCACACAAAGGGGAATTGAGGTAGATCCTTCCAAAATCAAGGCCATCTTAGAAATGCCACCACCAAGGACTAAAAAAGAGGTGTGCGGCTTTCTGGGTAAAGTGCAATTCACAAGGCAGTTTATTTCAAAACTAACCTTGATTTGTGAACCACTATTTGGTCTCCTAAAGAAGGGAAAGAAGTTCCAATGGAACGATCGCTGTTAGTATGCCTTTGAGTATTTGCAGAATCTACCTGTTTTATCACCACCAAAATTAGGGAAACCTTGATCTTGTACTTGTCAGTGACAAATTCGACTATGGGGTGCATTCTAGCTCAAGAATCTAAAGCCAAAGTAGAGAAGGCCATCTACTACTTGAGCAAGAAGACGCTAGACTACGAGACCTGTTACATTCTTCTTGAGAAAGCCTGCCTAGTCTTGGTATGGGCTACCAAGAAATTGAGGCACTACTTGTTAGCTCATTCTGTAATCTTGGTTTCGAGATTAGACCCCATTAAATATCTCTTCGAGAAACCAGCACTTACGAGTACGCTAGCTCGTTGGTTGCTTCTTCTCTCTAAATTTGATCTCAAATATGTCACGCGCAAATCTGTTAAAGGGAGAGCTGTAGCAGAATTCTTGGTAGACCACCTGGTAGAAGGAGATGAAGCAGTGGAATACCTGTTCCCAAATAAAGACATTCTGTATGTAGAAGAGGAAATGTGGACGATGTACTTTGACGGGGCGGCTAATCAGTACGGTTATGGGATAGTTGTGTTGCTCCTAGCACCGATGACTCTCATATACCCTTAACATTCAAACTCCAGTTTAGAGTGTCCAATAATAAAGCAAAATATGAGGCGTGCATTGCTGATTTGGAAGCTGCCTAGAACTAGGGGCAATTAGGTTGGCCATTATTGGGGACTTGAATTTGGTTGTCTCTCAAGCTAACGGGGATTGGAAGGTCAAAGAAGAGAACATGAAGATGTATTATCAGGCCTTGGATATTCTGATTCCTAGGTTCGAAAAACTAACGTTTACACATTTGTTGAGGGAGAGTAACCGGTTCGCTGATGCGTTAACAACTTTATCTTCCATGGTAGACATCCCGTTGGGAGTGAAAATGCACTCAATCATCATTGAGCAGAAGTACACACCTACTTACCAAACCATTGAAGCAATAGATGAGGTTCAAGATAGGAATTCCTGGTATTACGACATTTGGAATTTCCTGGAAAAAGAGGCGTATCCACCAGGGGTAAATGCCAAAGATAAACAAGGAATATGACGTCTGGCCGTCCAATTTATCATCTGCGGGGGTAAGCTATATAAGAGAGGTCATCTGGGAATGCACAAGTTATGTGTTGAAGAAGCAGAATCAAAACGTCTGATAAAAGACATCCACGGAGGAGAGTGTGGAGCGCACATGAATGGTGTTTTGCTGGCTCGGAAGAATCTCAGACAAGGCTATTACTGGTCGACTATAGAGGAGGACTATATTGGTTTTGTTCAGCAATGCCACAAATGTCAAGTCCATGCTAATCGCATGAACGTTCCCCATCAAAGCTCTACAACATGACTTCATCGTGGCCTTTTTTCATTTGGGGAATCGATGTAATTGGGGCCGTCTCGCCAAAGGGATCAAATGGGTATAAGTTCATTCTAGTGGCGATTAACTACTTCACGAAATGGGTGGAGGCCTAGTCTTACTCTGTACTGAAGGCATCGTATATGGCTAAGTTTATCAAGAACAATATCATTTGCCGCTATGGAGTTTCGAACGAGATCATTTCTGATAAGGGCTCGCACTTTAAGAAAGTGGCGATAGATCTGCTTGAGAAATATAACGTGGCTTTCCACAAGTCATTGACGTATAGATCACAGACTAATAGAGCTGTTGAGGCCGCAAACAAGAATATAAAGAACATCCTACAGAAGATGGTTAAAACATATAAGGACTGGCTAGATAAACTACCATTTGCATTTTGGGGCTACAGAACATCAATTCGAACATCTACAACGGCAATCCCCTATTCCCTAGTGTACGGAATGGAAACAGTTCTGCCAATTGAGATTGAGGTACCGTCGCTGCGAGTAATGGCCGAGTGTCAGATAACGGAGGCGGACTGGCAATAGAACAAGTTTGAGGAACTGATGCTATTTGACGAAAGGAGGTTCAGGGCATTATATCATATCCAGGGCTACCAACGCAGAATTGTTAGGGCTTTTAACAAGAAAGTTAAGTCCAAGAATCTCAAAGAAGGGGATATGGTACTGAAAAATAACCGAGCTCCCATCCATGACTCTAGGGGTAAGTTCAGACCCAATTGGACTGGTCCTTATATTATCAAGTTAATCTGGTCAAGAGGGGCGATTATTCTCATGGATTTGGATGGCTTGGAGTTTTCATAGCCAGTTAACATGGACAAGTTGAAGAAATATTATCCTTGAGAGGCTCGCTAGGCCGAAAACCCAAAAGGGCGACCTAGGCAAAAGTTAGAGCATGAAAAATGAGAAATCAAATACATAGAGCTCGTAAGGTTGAAGACCCAAAAGAGTAGCTTTGGCAAAAGTTAGAGTGCAAAAGGAGGGCGTTAATACTCGAATGAACCTTAACCGAACTACGTAAGGCCTGATTCCCATTTTTTTGGGATACGTAGGTAACTTTATACCAAAGTTTGGCTATAACCATCTTCAAATCAACTATCTTGTTTTCATTATTTGTCGACTTGGTTGGGTTTTCTCCATTTGGTATAAAGGTCAGTTGTAAGATAAGGCAACAATGATAATGCATTTGTGGGCACTTATTGATCTTCTGGTTTGAGGTTGTACATCTTGAGGATGGGTTTTGAGTGTGTCGGGTAGTGACTATTTCCGAAAATTGTTTTGAAAAGTTTTAATGAATTAATTTTTCTCAAAATTTACCTTTTACAACGTGGACCATTTTGGGACCACAAGGAAAATATTTAGTGCTTGCAAATTTAATTCCATTGATTTCAACCCAAGTACATTTTCCAACTCTTCGATATAAATCAAAGTTGCTTTTATATCATAAAAATTGAAAAGAAAGATCAAAGCAATAAAACTAGGGGCACAGCCAAGTCAGGTAGTCTTATGTCTTCTGCTTGCACTCGTGGAAGTTTCTGTAGCTAAAGATGGCCCAACCTGTTCTTCGTCTTCAAGCCAAGCCAAGCACTCGCCGGAAAGGGCGTAACTGAAACTAAGAGCAAGGGCTAGAAGCTCCCTTGTCCTCCAAGCAGTGAGGTATCAAATCAAGTGTGAACCATGAATAGGGAATGAAGCCGGGTATTCCACCTCGTCATCTGGACGTGTCTGATCATGCCCAAACTGGCGTCTGAATTGAAAGGGGAAATAGAACACACAGTGCATGAGGCCAATCAACTGTACACTCAGCTGACGGGATATGCTGTAGCTCATCTCAATCAAATTAAGCTAGGGGCGACGCCAAGTTATGTTAGCTACAGATCTGTTACACATCTAGTCACACCACAACCCCTCTAAAGGGAAATCCACTAGCTGTTGGCGAAAGAAGTAAGCTCGAGTTGAATACTCGAGGCAAGGGTCCACCACTTTCAGCTTATCTATCAACCATACCTGGGAATGGATGAAAAACAAAAGAGATTAAAGAATAGAGAGATGTACATTGAGAAAAAAAAGTAAAGAAAGGGCTAGAGAGGAAAATAGAGAGTGAGTGTTGAGTAGCGTGAGGATCATAAATAAGTGGGATAGGAAATGATACCTAGAGAAGCAGTGGGCTCCCCGCAAACCTAGTAGTTTCTCACTGACGAAAAGCATCAAGACCCATCAAAGTTTCGGCCAATGCCAAGCCCATACAGCTTTTGCCTTCTTTCAAACACTGGGCCACTTCGATCAACCAGATGCTAGCCACGCCGACACTAGGGGCAAGAAGGAATTGCGAAAGAAGGCACAAGCAAAGAGCATGTTGCTGATAGCCTCGCCAGAAAAGGTCACTCCTGTCTCTAATGACAAAAAATCGATGCACTAAATCGGGAATGCCTAATTCCCCATCATAAGCCAAGGACCGAGCCTCGTGTAATAAAATCCCACACACCCATCCCAAAGCCTGGGCATGGCCAAAACGGGGCTGGGGCATAATTTCTTCATCACGCCGGGATTCCATCAATGCTTGAAATTCTTCGAGCATTGGACACATTTCTTGTGTTCCGAAGTGAAACACATGTGTAATTGGGTCCCAGCATCGGACCGTGGCATGAAGGAACGAAAAACAAAGAGGGGTGCGACTCAAAGGAAAAAGAGCGTTTAGGCCGAAACCACGAAAATTCACCTTTTTGAGCCGTCTAAAGTGGCAATCCAGTCTCAGAGCCTATTCTTGAGCAATATCTCCATCTTGAGAGCAAAATATCAAAATTTGTTGTTCTGCCAGGAAAACAACTTAGGCTTACTTTTTATAGACTTTAAGAAGGAGTAGTGTATGACATCTAGATCCCATTGGCCGACATCACTTTTAGAGCCGGTCGACTCTCATTGGAGTCCAGCCGTACCTACTTGGAGCCGGCTGGCTCTCAATGACTGCACAAATCAGAGCAGTTGTAGAGAAGGCAGGGTCTCACTTTAGCGTACCGGAGCTGTGTCTTGAGTCTTATTTTGTTTGCATCAAGTGTTGTTTAGTGTTTTTAGGTTGTTTCCATTTTGTTTTTCTGTCATCGAGTTTTATGTATTTTGATTGGCTGTAAGTTGTTATCCTATTCAAGAATCAATTCAAAAGCAAGTTTCCATGGTTCTAACACCTTGTACAAGATTATCATACAACGGTTGTGCCATATAGTCATCATATACTATGCAATACAAGAGACGTCATCCAAAATTTTCTTTTCATAACTTTCGAGTCCAAACCCGATCATTGTCTTACACAAACACAAAACAAAAGAAAAGTCTTCAAAAATAAAATACAAGGGCCTATCTGAAGCTAGTTCTTAACTACAAAGCAAAAGAAAAGAAAAGAAAAGCAAATAAACCCATCCTGGCCCTCTTCATCCTCGGCCGTGGAGGAGGCACATCGCTGTCATCACTGGGATTGCATGACTGCATGTCGACCTCGTCTCCCTCATCCTCAGGGGTCGTGTGCCCGTCAAAGGACTCGTCAAAAGGTGAGCTCTGCCTCGCTTTTCTTCTCCCTCGGTCTGCCCATCCTCTGCCTCTTATTGGGCCCCGTCTCCCTCTTCCCCTAGCTGGAGGAGGTCTTGCAGGTGTAGCTGGCACCGACTTAAGCTGAAAATAGCATCAATATCAGTATAGGCTCCACTGAATAGTAGATAAGATTACTACAAAAGTGAACTATAAACGAAGTAATACCTCAATCCCGTGAGTGGCCAGAGTAGTCTGCCTCCTCCGTACCATGAGAAGCAGTTAGTCAGTCATCCGAAGAAGGTCACCAGCATATGCCGCGGGTACCTACAAGAGGGAGAGCATTTGAATTGAGAACCAAATAGAAGAGCACAATGGACAAAAATAACAGAATACAGTAGGAAGAATTGGGAAAGTGTAGCAGACAGAAGTATAAAGAAGTGTGTACCTACTCGATGTCGGGAGCAATCACCAGCCTACGGTCCCTCTTCTCGATATGCCCAAGAGGGATCTGCTCGATCACTCCATCCAATCGCATGTATACGACCTCGGTAGGAATCGCAAGAAGCCCAGGAATAGGAGCTGCAGCGGGAGCACCTCCGACAACGGCGACAGCAGCCTCGAGAAGTATGTGGGCCACACCCCTGGTAAGCGAAGCCATCACCCAGGTCTGTAAGAATGTGATGAAGTCATCGGGCTCGTAGTACTGATCACCGTCCTCCCCCAACATACGGAAGTCAACCTGGGGTCCGTTGTGGAGATCATCGACTACCCTCATACCAAGAGGAGGAGCATGTGGGATGTCAGGATCCGCTACGCCTTACGTCTGACAAATAAACCTCTTTCCTAGGTAATAAGCTCGGCCGAAAGGACCCTCGAACAAAATCCTAGTAGTAGAGGCGCCCCATGCAACAACATAGGTCGTCCTCGCTACTTGAGAGATACCTGCCCAGGGGTGCCAGTCAACCTGTGGAAGTAGATGTCAGATGTCAAAAATTTAAGCAGTGTAGGACAACAATATGGAAACAGTACAGTATAGGACAACGGTATGGAAACAATGCAGTATGGGGCAATAGTATGGAAACAGTGTAGTATGCACACAATATGTAAAGGTTAAAGGCTAGTATTGTTACCTAATCTGCGGTGACGGTGTCGAAGAAGTAGCAGAAATAAGGGAAATCTTGATCTACGTGCTGGCAGCGCTCGAATCGAAAGTTATAGTACCGAGAGTGGGGTACTGACAACTCAAGCGGCCATACTGGGACCGAGGCTAGGGAGATGAAATATGTATAAACCCATAGCTACAAGAAAGAAGATAAGTAGTTATGAATAGAGTAGATAAGCAGATATAAACAGAAAATGTAAAGTAAAGCCGGAAAGGGAAGCGTGAAGTGTACCTCCCAAAGTTGCCAATAGCCGCCAAGTAAGTCCACCTTGCGGCAGGATGCGGAGCTCATGTAGCAGTACAAGCGGCGCCACCCCAGTCATACTCCCCCACTCGTTGCAGATGCACTAGTGCTTCTAAGAGATAAAGCCCCACGATATTTTCCCTGTTCGCGAACAGGGTAGTACCAAGGAGATACATAAGAAATCCGTGAGCGTACTAGGCGACCTCCTTCGAAGTAGCTAGCTGAAGGTCAGAGAAATGCTTCAAGAACCAACTGTACCTCACTATCCCAAGATCGGTAGTGTCTGGGATCGCTCTAAGGAGGTGAAACTGTACAGCCCTCCACTATGCCATATCAAATCAAAAGGAATCGGGCTGCCAACTCTGACTTGCAAGCCGGTGAGCATTGCAAAGTCGTACAAGGTCAGAGTCAGTTCCCCGATCGATGAGAAGTGGAATGATTCTATGGTGTCCCACCATCGCTCCACCAGGGCCTCGTGAAGTAATGGGTCAGCCCTCATTTGCACCAGTCCTAAACAGAAAGGCCTGAAGCCAGCCACGTCGACTAATGCACGGACCTCCACAGGGAGCCTCTCATACTAGTGCCTGGGGCCAGAAACAGACCCGTAACCTTTAATTCTCCTAGCCATCACCTATAGTATGGGAATGTTGTCAGTATCTATAGTACCTTGAAATTCAAATAGGTTCAAGCAAAGAAAAGAATAGTGCTTACCATGGAGGCATCGGCAGACAAGTGCTCCACAGGCTCTCGTAGTAGAATGTCCTCGTCAATCCCAGGGATAAGGCCCTCGAATCGCAGGATACTGCCCGAGGTCAAAGCGTATGTACATGGCTAGTAGGTGGCCACATCAAATGGTCTATTAGCAAGGAGAGGAAACTCCGGCTCAAGAATGGGAGGGATGACGTCCTCGGCCTCTATGTCCCCCACCTAGGACGGCTCCAATATCAATAACGGGGTCGGGGATGGGAAGTTCA
Organism: Camellia sinensis; assembly: GCF_055761805.1. Taxonomy (NCBI): domain Eukaryota; kingdom Viridiplantae; phylum Streptophyta; class Magnoliopsida; order Ericales; family Theaceae; genus Camellia; species Camellia sinensis. Next base: position 47,027,492 of record NC_138964.1, read on the forward strand.
CCGCTAGCCACGAGGAAAAATAGAAGAAAAGTAGAAAAATTGGTGAAAACCCCCAAATCCAAGCCCTAGGAGAGGAAAACGAGGAAAAAGTTGAAAATCAAGAGGGGGTAGGGAAAATCATAAGGAAAATCGTGAGAATGAGCCAAAAAATCAAGAGAAATCCAAAACTCAACCAAATCAAATCCTAATCGGTCCAACTGTAGAGGATTAGAAGGGTTTTCAAAGGAAATTTCGCAAGAACCATGGGGTAATGTGAAAATAGGGAAAATCTAGAGAGAAGAGGATCCTAGAGAGGGAGAGGGTTTGTTTTTGGATGTAGGTTTGTGTGGAAGAAGGGTTGGGTTTGATTTAAATCAACCACGGTGCGTGGTTTTTCCGAATCTACCCCCACTGCCATCGCAAGTCGACCGGCTCTATTTGAGCCCGGCTATACTTTGTTGAGTGTCGGCCCGCTCCAAATGCAAACCAAGTTTTAATTTTTATTTTTTTTTAATTTTTTTTTTATCTTAGTGTGTTTCAGCGTTGGGTTTTAATTTGATTTGTGGAAAAGTAAGTAAAAAGGAAAGTGAAGATAAAGAAAAGAAATACAAACAGAAGAAAAATCAAGAAAATATATATATGAAAAGCAAAAATAGAGAAAAGAAAAGAAAGAAAAGATGGGAAGAAGGTTTTTGTACTTTGCTCGGTTTTAATCAATTCAATTTGTTTAATCCATAGGTGGTTAAAACTCGTAATTTGTTTAATTCATATTTTATTAATCCGTAGTTACGTAGTTTCTTAATTAGTTTGAGCTCGTAATTTGTTTTGTTTAAAGTTGTGTCGAAGGTTTTTTGAAGTCATGATTATTTCGTTATACGCTTCGTTAATTTATGCTTTGGTCCATCATCTCGTTGTTTTGGGAATTTGTAATGTGTTCCATTGGTCAAGCTAAGTCTATTTTCACAATTGGGAAACTTGCTCTCAAAATTTGCTAATTCGAGCCTGGTTTTGGTTTTGTGCGTTTTTTTTGAATTCTGGAAACTCATGTTTTTGCTTTGTACTGTTATTTCTATGGATTTCATGGCTTCGTTGTCCAAGGCCTTTATCTCATTCTAATTTGAATGTGTTTGCTTCTTCATTGAATTGACCTCCTCCTCTCGTGTGAGAAGCGTTAGGATTGTTTTTCTCGATTTAAAACATCAGGTGTGCCTAGTGTTCACACTGTTCTTTCCTTCTTTCGCGTGAGAAGTGTTAGGATTGTTTAAATCGGTTAAAAACAGCAGGTGCACCTATTTGTTCACACCATCCTTTCCTCCTCTCGCGTGAGACGTGTTAGGATTGTTCAAAGCCAATTAAAAACATCAGGTGTGCTTAGTGTTCACACCATCCTTTCCTTCTCTTGCATGAGACACGTTAGGATTGTACGAATCAGTTAAAACATTGGGTGTGCCCGACGTTCACACCATCCTTTCCTCCTCTCGCATAAGACGCGTTAGGATTGTTCAAATCGGTTAAAAATAGCAGGTGCGCATGTTTGTTCACACCATCCTTTCCTTCTCTCGCATAAGACGCGTTAGGATTGTTCAAAGCTAGTTAAAAACATCGAGTGTGCCTGGTGTTCACACCATCCTTTCCTCCTCTCGCATGAGACGCAGTAGGATTGTTCAAATCGGTTAAAAACAGCTGGTGCACCTATTTGTTCACACCATCCTTTCCTTATCTCACGTGAGACATGTTAGGATTGTTCAAAGCTGGTTAAAAACATCGAGTGTGCCCGGTGTTCACACTATCATTTCCTTCTCTTGCGTGAGACGCGTTAGGATTGTTCAAATCAGTTAAAAACAATAGGTGCACCTGTTTGTTCACACCATCCTTTCCTTCTCTCGTGTGAGATGCGTTAGGATTGTTCCAAGCAGGTTAAAAATAGCAGGAGCACCTGTTTGTTCACACCATCTTCCTCCTTTCGCGTGAGACGCATTAGGATTGTTGTTTTCCTCGGTTAAAGACAGCAGGTGTGCCTATTTGTTAGTCGTTTTCCCTCCCTTCGCGTGAGATGCATTAGGATCTCGAGTTCCTTGGTTAGAACTCGGGTGCGCCCGATGTTAGCATTGCCCTCCACCTTCCCTGTGTAAGACATAGTTAGGTTGGCGTTTTTCCTGCATGGGGCATGGTTTGGGTTGCACTCTTTTTTGTTTACTCACCTCTCTCCGTCTGAGACGCGGCTTGAGTTGTTTCGCTTGCATTCAGACGTTGTGTACCTGCTTTTGTTTATAGCATTGTTTCGTCACTTGTTATTTACGTTCTTGTTTTATTGCATTGTTTCATTGCATGATCATAAGTTATGTTTCTTGCATTTCATTGTGTACTTTGCCCTTGAACTACGCTGTTTTGATTCCTTGCAAAAGGATATGTAGGCAACCTTCTGGTTCAACCTGTGGCAATTGTATTTTGATTTATTTTCTTGCCCAAGTCTTACGGCCTCGTCAAATGGGTCGTCTTTGGGCTTTGACATTCACTGACGTTATTCCATGACTTTGAGTTCTGTCAAAGAGGGGCAACTGTAGACACCCAATTTTTGACCGCCCGTAAGACTTGGACGCTTTGTCCTGCGTACTTGATGATGAAAGTTGCGTTGTGTGTGATTCAACGTCTCAATGAAGGAATGTAAGTTCAAGCTCCAAAACCAATCCCAAATCTTTCATATTCATACCGTTCTTACCCCAGAAATTCATTTTTGACCATTGCGCCACCCTACACTGAGTTTAAAACAGTGGAACAAGGGAGAACATTGGGAGCCGGCTGGCTCTCTTTAGCGAGAAACATTGTTCTGGGCGGAAATGAACCAGCTGTTCATTTTTGAAGATATTTTTGACCTACTTTTGCTCAAATTCTATAAATACGAGCATATATCACAGTGTTAGAGGTTGGAAAAATTTCAAAGAAGCAAAACATAGTTGAGAGCCCCCGTCTTCTTGTGCAAGCTACCTTCAAGATATTTGATCATCCTTGTACTCTATCTATACACTACATACAACCTTCGACCCATAACTTAGAACCTTGGTTGAGCTTAGTGAATCACAATTCAAGCTTGAGAGTGTGCTTGGACCAAGTTTGGTTCACAAAGAAGGGCTTACCTTTTTCAAGGGATATAAGCTTAACATCTTTCTATTGCTTTCATTTCTGTCTTTCTCTGCCTATTTCTTATGATTTTGTATTGTTTTGATCCTATTTCAAGTGTTGAAACTTGGGTTTGAATGGCTACCAAAGGGTAGAGAGGGTTAACACCATTTCTTGCACTGTACTTCATAGCTCACACCTTTGTTTTACACTCTTTTTTGTGCCTTTTAAACTGATTTTCAAAGTTTGGAAAAGGCTAAAAAAATGGTTGGAGGTCTCAAAAGTGGAGGGGTTAGCCACCTCTCCTCGTTCTTGTTTACTAGTCTTGTTTTTTTCTTGATTTTTGTTTGACCTTTTGGGCTCTTTTCATACACTTTTAGCCACTATTTTTTTTGGCATGTTAGAGGCTGTTTATATTTGTTTTAATTCATTGAATTAGCTCATGCTTTGATTAGGTTGCCTATTGTATCGTATGTCCTCATAGCTTTGGTTGTGTAAGCCAAGTTGTGCGAGTTGCTAGCTTTATTTGCTTGGTTTTTCTATGTTGAAGAGTCTCATTCTCATAATCAATCTAGCATTCATTTATGCAACCTCCCACTTTTCTTCTTTTCTTTGTTTGAGAGTTATTTCGACCGATTGATGGTTATTCAAAGCATGAGAAAGAGACGTATGCTCAATGGCTTAATCTCTACGGAGGTTCATTATCAATGGCATAGTCTCTCTTTCATGCTTAGAAGCACTTCTCGTGTGACGTTTCTTCTCATTTGGTGGACTTAACCATAACTTTGGACAAATTGAATAAAGAATGGAAAGGACTAACAAAATCAACTTAAAATGAACTAAACCGACATAAAGAATATGTTCAGAGTTGGTTGGAGTTGGCCAGACGTTATGCCAAGTCCATCGTTCCAAGAATTATCACGTATCAATCCATGATATGTTGATAAGACTTAAAGTGTGTCTACTTCCCTCTTTGAGCCTTCATGATAGGAGTGAAGGGTGGTTTTCTATTACATCTATTAAATTTTGTCCAAACGTGCTTGAAATCATCAAGCCATCAATTGTGCTTATTGGTGATTTTGGTTTTGAACTCGCTCTTCTCTTGAGTTTCCCATGACAGAGAGGGACAGAGGGGACAAACAGAGCCTAGAAGGGCTCTGTCTACACTATTCTTACCTCAAAGCACAAAAACAGTTCTGACATAAAATAAGGGTACAGCCATGTAGACCGCCAGAACTCGCTCTGCTCGCGAGGGCGCGAATTGGGTTCTAGCTACTACAGTTCGGACTCCTGTCACGGTTCTGTATCTAGTCTCACAAAGTGCAATGTAAGACTGATAAATCACCAAAGAGTCCAAATCTGGCAAATTGTTTTGGAAAATCGATTTTAATCAAAAAGTGCCAAACATATACTGCTTTGCCAGATTTTAGAGTCGCCACCTAAATATTTTGTTTTGGGAAATTTAGGAAACCCTGACTCGTGCCTAAGGCCACATGTCCGTCATCACCAAAGTTGCCTTGGCTCGGGAACTTTGGTACGAGAAGGGAAGATTCTGAAATGAGCACCCCCGCTCGCCCGATCAAAGATCGACCTCTACTAACATGATATGTTGTTTTTGAAAACACACGTGTTCTTATTCCGGTTTATTAGCTTACATTACTATATGATGCGCACAGCACACAAGTATAGACTAAATCACTCAACTTGGAACAAAACATCTCATGCTTGTTGTTTTTGAAAATGGTTTGAAGTTGCTACTCGCAAGTAGGCTAAAGCGCGGATTTGCCACCCTCAAGTAGGCTTAAAACATGATGATTTGCCACCTCAAGTGGGCTTAAAACTCATATTTCGATGAATTGCTCCAATTCAAGCAATGAAGCCTTCATCCATAGGCATTCATGCAGTTATATCAGTTAAGCAAATAGCCTCATGGCAAGCATGCTGTCATGGCAACACTCACACTCATGCAAGGATGCTAAAGCATAAACACTTACAGTGTAGTCCGAGCCAAAAAAGAAGCTAGTTAGAAATCAATGCATGATCCCAGCTATGTTAAGATGCCTGATGTATCACATGCAAAAATGCGGCTAAGTGGGCTCGGCTATCTAAGATGGAATATGAATGCAACACTTGATAACATGTATTCAAATAGGTATTGAAATACGATATAGTTTGAATGATACGCCGAGCCCGGTGCATGCAAGACAAATGAATAAATGCACGCATGCAAAGCATAAGTATGCTAATCGAAACATGTCCTAAAACTAACCATCCAAAGCTGGTAAATAAAATGGGAAAGACGTGGGGCTGGAAGACATGCACACACGCACGCACCCTTATTACAACATTTGCCCTCTCGACGGAGGGTCCGAATAAATAGACTAAGTTAAGCTAAGCTAAGCTACTTATTACAAACCAACTAATTAACTATTCTAGCTAATTAATTACAATCCGAATTGAAAACTAGCTATGCTAAGCTAATTTAGAATATTACAACATTTTAAACTAATTAATTACAACACAGGTAATTAACTACATCTAGCTAACAAAGCGATAAATGGCCTCGCGGGCGAGGGAGATATGCATGCTTGGTCGCGTCCTCCCAGAAATCCACTACCTTGCCTCTAAATGCCTCTGTTTGCACTCTTTTAGACCTCTGAAAATTGTGCTAACTTCCAGGTTGATTCTGACCCATCTCAGGAACATGCTGAGGGATGATCAGCCAGAGATGGTGGCCATCGGCCAGTAATGATGGCCGGTCGGCAGGCTTTTATGGCTGGTCGGCTTCTCTGGTGGCCGGTCGGCCACTGATTCCCTGAATTTCCTCCTTTTGCTGCAGCAGAGCACAAACACAGGCATGGCAGTGTATTTGCAAGGAAATGTGTGTACCACCACACTCCTTATCATTTCTCAAGCTCAAAGGAGTGCGGTACTTGACTCTCGGGCCACCAACCTAGCATCGCAATGCACGATGGCCGAGAAGCCAGGTTTGTACAAATCAATGAATGCACAAATAACACACAAGACTCAAGAGGCCTCCACCCTATCATGCACAATCAAGGGGGACGGCGACCAAGAAACGTGACACGTTTCATCACTTCAAGTATGAAACGTCTCATATTTCTTGTGATTGGATTAACATCCGATCCAAACACATGCAATGCAACTCAAACATGTTATCTTGGCATGTTTTACTTGGTTCAATTTTGTTTACTCATTTTAACTTACCAATTAATCCTTTAATTGATTTTTCCAAATGTGATTGTCCTCTAATGGGAAAGATGGTCTAAACCACAAGTACCTTAAGCATTAAAGAAGCCTCATGCTTTTGGTTAGTAGAAGCCCTCAAAAAAAGGCTAAAACCATTAGGCATGAAAGCCTCAATTTCATGCTCAAGCCAACAAGGGGCTCAAGACCTCTTTCAAAATAAATGAAGGAGTGAGGCATGGAGTGCAATGGCATAATTTTCAGCACTGAAATGACATGCTAAATGACTTAAAATCATGGAAATGATGCATGCAAAACATGCTTGAAGTCAAAGGCATTGAAACTAGAAAAGAGCATAGCACTATAGGCATACAATACTAAGCCTAAATGACCAAACCAACCCCAGACATAGGTTAAATATGCCAAAACAGTGGCTGAAATATACTAAGATCAAGGCATATAACACAAGGAAAATATGCACATTTGATAGCTCGCAAACAAGACATGAAGACACAACTCTCAAGAGCACTTAAAGAGTGAAAAACATGGAAGTGTGACAACCCTATATGCTCTGAAATATCATTCCAAATGATGCCAAAACATGCAAATACCTCAAGCCAAGCATGCAAGATACCTCAAAACTCAAAGCTAGTCAAGGCTATTGCACTACAAGCATTCAAAACTCAAAGCTAGTCAAGGCTATTGCACTACAAGCATGCATAACAAGCACCATACGACCAAAAAGGCTCAAAACAAAGCTAAAGCATGTTAAAACATAAGTAAAAAAACTTGTTGGAGTGGAGCCAAAACATGCTAGAATAATGGGCCAAAACACCAAGTATACTAGGCTAGTGAGCAAAGTTTACACTACAAGTGTAAGAAGCATGCAAGAGGTGGCTCTACCAACCAAAATCAGAGTTACAACATGCCAAAATAACACCAAAACATGCTGAGATAGAACCAAAATAGGCTAGCATGATGGATCAAAGTATTGAGCACACAAGGCTAAATGGCAAGATTACACTACAAGTGCATGGAGCATTCAAAAGACAACCAAACCAGCCAAAAACAGAGTTATATCAGATCCCAAAACTCACAAAAACATTCTCAAACTAAGCCTTAAGAGGATAGAAATACATGCTCATTTGATAGGCCAATAACACATGCTAACAAGACAAGAGGATGGGGGACCACCCCCAGCCATTTTGGACCTCAAAACCACATTTCTACCACTGAAAATCCATTGGATTTTAGTGGCTAAAAGGCCAAACAAAGATGATCGCAAAGGCCTTAAGAGATGGTACAAAGTAAAGCAAAGTAAACCACCAAAGGGGGTAAACCAGCCCTAACTCAAACAAAGCCTTAAACAACCATTTTAAGCACTTCAAAACAAGACTTTTTTCAGTTGAAAGTAAGGCCTAAAAGAGCGTGCAAGAATGGCCAAACAAGCAATTAAAATAAAGCTTTAAAGAGGGTATAGGTCTCACCCTTGAAGAACAGCAAAACCAGCAGCTTTTCTGAGCCAAAACCAACTTTAGGATGCCCAAACAAGTCCTATGGAATCTCAGCTCCAATGTCAAGAGGTTTGGCTAAGGTTTTGTAGGCAAAATGTGTGAAGAACACTCACTTTCAAGCAATATAGAGGGAGAGAGAGAGAGTTCTAGAGAGAGAGGTATTTTTTTGTCTCTCAATTTTCTGAACCCCTGCCATGGGGGAGGCAACTCCCCTTATATAGAACAAAGCAAGCCAAAGCTTCCTTCAGAAGCTAGAAGCTTGTTTCCATCCCTCCATACACGTGTATGGATGATGGCTTCAGTACCCCACAGCTAGCACACAGAATATCTGAAAAAGCAGAAAAAGGGCTTTCGGCCAACACAAATGGCCAACCGGCCATCAGTGTAGCCGACCGGCCACCACTGATGGCCGATGGACACAAGCCCTGGCCGATGGGTTGTATGGCCGGCCGACAGGCCACCCTCTTCCCTCCAGAAGCAAAGACACAAGCCTTGGGTCCACAACCAAGCACAAAACAGACAAGTTAAGAGGCTCCAAGGCAAGGCGCACGACCGAGACCTTCAGAAACTCAAAACGAACACGAACATGGATAATCATCGAGTATTCAAACGATGACATCCAAATCTTGAGGACGGTCAAAAATGGGGTGTCTACAGGCCGACACTTTTTGGAGCCGGCCGGATCTCATTTGGAGCCGACCGACTCCTAATGTTTGGCAAGCAATGAGTTTTCTTGCAGAAATAGGAGACAATGGCTGAGGATGAGGCAGAGCAGTCTGGGCAGACAGAGCAGCTTCTAGGCATTGTAAATGCAATCATTGTGCCTTATTGTTGTAATTATTGTTATTGTAAAATATTAATTGCTGTTGCAATTGCATTGGATATTATTGTCGCATAATTAGTATTGATATAATATCTTTGTTGCAATAAATTAGATAGTTAACTTAGTGCCCCTTGAATTTGTAATAAGTAGTTAATTAGCTTAGCTAGTTAGTTATTTAGTCCAATTTATTCGTATGGTTTTCTAATAGTTAGGTGTTAATCTGGACACTTGGACGCTTATTCGAACCTTCTTGCATGAGGGCAAATATGTAATAATGGTGTATTGCTTCCAACCCCCATTTCTTTCTCCCTTTTATTTACCCGCTTATAATGGTAGCATCATATTTTCTTAGCATTCTCATGTTCGCATACACTTGTTTCATGTACATTTGGGTTCGGCTCATCATTTTAAATCAATTTCATTGTTTGAAAACGTGATTTATCACATGTATTGAATTGAATCACATACCATGCTCATAGCCGAGCCTATTAAAAATTACATAATGTGTGCGTCACATTAGTCATATTGCATTGTTTAAGAGCATGCATGTTTGCTAATTATTTTGCTTTGTTTGGCTTGCCTTGGAGTATTAGATGAGCATTTTTTGTTTTAGCATATCGCATTGCATGTCTCTGTTGCCATGCCAAGCATGTTTTCCATGAGGCTAAGTGCATAATTGATATACCTAGTCTATACTTGCTTGCATCACATAAGCTCCCCAGCCAAGACACTTTGGCGATGACGGATAAGTGGCCTTTGGCACGAGTCACGGGTTTCCTAAATTTCCTAAAAAAAAAATATTTAGGTGGCGACTCTAAAATTTGGCAAAGCAATCCATTTTTGGCATTTGATTCAAACGTCAATTTTCTAAAAAAGGATTGTCGAATTTGAACTCTTTGTGTTTTCATTGTTTCACATTGCACTTTTAAAATCAAATTCAAAACCATGGGAGTCCGAACTGTAAGGCTAGTCGTATCCAAAAGGAGCACGAAAAGCAAGCTACATAGGGCAGATAAAACCCTTATCTAATAATTCTTGGAGTTGAATCTTCAACTCACTCAACTCGGTAGGTGCAAATCTATACGGTGCCATAGAAATCGGTGCCATGCCTACTCCTACCCCCGCTCCTTGTCGATTTGAACTTTCGTTAACAAACAGACAGAAGGAGTCGCCAATATAAATACTGCAGGGCCTGAGTTTCTCTTCTTTCCTCTGTTCTGCTATCTCCTGCTGGGTTTCTCCTTGTTCACCTGAACATTGTTTACCTCGGCTCAACGGAGCCCGATGTATGATGGCGCCTGGTGTGAACTCGGCCACGAAGTCGGCCAAAACTTGGCCTTTGATTGCTGTTCTGGGTTTGAATTCCAGGTCATATTGGCCTAACACCACTGCCCATCTAGCTATCCTACTTGTCAGATATCCTTGTTGCAACAGGGACTTCAAAGGATACTCAGTTAACACCACAATCCTGTGGGCTTGAAAGTAATGATTCAGCTTCTTGGAGGCCATTACTAAAACCAGTGTCAGCTTCTCCAAGAGTAGGTATCTGGTCTCTGCATTTGCTAGGGTTTTACTCATGTAGTAAACTGCTCTTTGTTTTCTCTTTTCTTCCCTGATTACCACTGCACTTGCTGCATGCTCTGAAACCGCCAAGTATAAGAACAGCTCCTCTCCAGGTACTGGATTTGAGAGAACTGGAGCAGTGGTCAGGTATTTCTTCAAGTCAGCCAAGGCGACTTCTCATTCCTCTGTCCATAAGAAGTCTGTGGCTTTCTTCGCTAAACTGAAGAAAGGTTTGCATTTGTCTGAGCTTCTGCTTATGAATCTGTTTAGGGCTGCAGCCCTTCCAGTCAACATCTGCACTTGTTTTGCCAACGTTGGGCTCTTTAACTCCAAGATGGCCTTGGTTTGATCCGGGCTTGCCTCAATGCCCTTTCTGGTGACCAGGTATCCCAGGAACTTCCCGGACCCAACTCCAAATGCGCACTTTGACACATTGAGTCGGAGCCGAATTGTCCTTAGGATATCAAAGACTGTCTTCAAGTCAGCCAGATGATCCTCAGGTTCCTTGGTCTTTACGACCATGTCATCAATGTATACCTCCATTGTTTTGCCTATTAGATGTCTGAACATCTTAGTCACCAATCTCTGGTAAATTGCTCCTACGTTTTTCAACCCAAAAGGCATAACTCTGTAACAATACAGCCCTTTTGGGGTGATAAATGCAGTCTTCTCCTCATCTACGGGGTACATGACTATCTGATGGTACCCTCTATAAGCGTCCAGGAAGCTCATCCTTCCATGCTCTGAAGTGGCATCCACCAATTGATCAATCTTGGGCAGTGGGAAACTTTCTTTGGGACAAGCCTTGTTCAGGCTGGTGAAGTCTACGCAGACCCTCCACTTTCCATTCTTTTTCTTCACAACAACCATGTTTGATAACCATGTTGGGTAGTTTACCTCTCAGATGGCTCTGGCCTCCAGAAGTTTGTCCACTTCCTCTTCTACTGCCTCAACATGCATCAACGTAGGCCTCCTTGCTCGCTGGATGACAGGTTTAGCCGACTTGTCCATATTCAGTTTATGGCAAGTGACCTCGAGGTCAATGCCAAGCATCTCGTATGGTGTCCAGGAAAACACCTCAAGGTTTGCTCTCAAGAACGCCTCTAATTCCTTTTCCTCCTCCTCAGCCAATCCTGAGCCGAGAAGTAAGAAGCGCTCTTCATCCCTTTGCTGGACCAAGATCTTCTTCAGGGCTTCCTCACTTTTCTCGACTGGTCCTTTGCAGACGTCCTCAAGGACCTCTATGTCCTCATCTTCAATCTCTGCTACTTCTACTTCTCGTATGTTGCAGGTGGATTTCATTGCTGTCATGGAGCAATTCTTTGCCTGCACCTGATCTCCTTTGACCTTCTCAATTCCATGTTTTGTTGGGAACCGCAACAGCTGGTGCAATGTTGAAGGAACAACCTCCATTACATGCAGCCATGGCCTTCCCAATATAGCATTGTAAATGGAGGGAGTGTCAATCATTGTGAACTCAGTTTTTACCTTCTTGGTGCCAGCCTGCACCTCCAAACTTACTGCTCCCAGGGGCCGCGTCAGCATTCCATTAAACCCAACCATTAGACCATTGGATTGTTCTAAATCATCTTGGTGAAGGCCCAACTCCTTGTAACACCTGATGTACATGATGTCACAAGTGCTGCCCTGGTCGATCAGAATTCGTTTTACCTAGCACTTTCCAATCTTGAGGGATATTACCAAGGCATCGTTGTGTGGATGATGCACCATCTCTAGGTCATCTTCAGTAAAGGACACCATTAGTCCCTGGCATTCGCCTGCGCTAGGTCTCTTTTGTCAGACCTGATACACATGTTGTAAGTGTTTTACCTTCTGAGTTTCCCCATGTATCTCGTACTCATTGACCTTCGAGTGAATCACATTGATCACTCGTGGTCCGCCCGCCTATGGTTGTGATGCTAGAGGAGGTGGTGCTGCCGGTACCTGAGGCAGTCTTGCTTGCTCTTCCCTTGTCCTGGCCTCATCTACTAGGCCCCTAAGATGACCTTGTCTTACAAGGTTTTCCAGACGTGCCTTTAGGGCTCTGCACCCTTGAGTTAGATGCCCATCCTCATTGTGGTAGGCATAATGTTTCCCCAGACTTCTTCTCATAAATTCACCAGAATCTTCTCTGGTGCTCTATAATAAGGCTGATTCCGGATTCTTTCCAAGACTTTGTAGACCGGAATTCGGAATATGGTTGTGACTGTCTATGCAGCCCTTAGTCCTGTCTCTTGCTTATTGCATCCACTGTTACCTCGGCCTCGCTTCGCCGAGCCGTTTCTTTTCTCTTGTTTTGACGCCTTTGTCCCCGGCGTGTCCTCCTCGGCCCTGGCATACTTTTCTATCCTGGCCATAAGTTCTTCCATACTTTTTACTAATGTCTTTGCCAGTGATTTTTGAAGTAGACAATCATCTTTCAGGCCGTTCTTAAAAGATACGACCACCACCTTTTGGTTGCACCCTGGTATTCGGTTAAACACCTCGTAATACCTTCTGGCATAGGCCCTAAGGCTTTCATCCTCACCAATTCTTAGGGCCATCAGGGAGTCCACCCTCAATGGTTGTAGTTTGTTTGTCACAAAGCTGGCCACGAACATCTCGGCCAAGCCTTCCCAGCTTTTCACAGTTCCTTTCGGCAACTTGTAAAACCAGTCTGATGCGATTTTCCCAAAGGATGAGGGAAACACTTTGTAGAGCAGCGGCTCATTCCCGGTGTACAGTGCCATTGAGTTTAGGTACAAGCCAACGTAAAAAGTTAGGGTCGGACTTACCATCGTATATCTAGAACCTCGGTATGTGGAACCTTTTCGAGGCCTCAAATTTGTCCAACTCCACCAAGAACGGCGTTCTCGACTTGACCAGAGAGGTTACCTCGGCATCTTGTCACTTGCTCTGGATGTAATCCCTCAGATCCTCCTTGGTCCGTCCAAGAGCTCAACTGTCAACGGATTTCAACCTTTTTGGTGCGCTACTCCTGGTGTTGTTATGAGTCCTCTTGGATCTCTCTTCATTGGTCGTATCGAAACAAAGTTCCTTCCATTGAACATGTCGATGTTCTTTGGGATCAGCTTCTTTGGTATGATGTGTCCTCCGAGAATCCTCCTTTATTGACTCTCCTTGCTCGACCTCCCTTGAAGGCCGGTGAGAGTGTTCCTTGGTCCTGGTGTGCTGGGGGACTGGAGGAACTGCTTTCTGCCCCCCTTTATTGGGCATCTTTTTTGACCGCCGGAATCAGCGTATCTTGTAACGGAAACAGTGGCTGCATGACGTTGTTCTACATCATGAAATTGACGCCCGATTGCAGGTCTGCCAATTTGTTCGCCATTCCCTTCATCTCGCCGTCCCTCCTCAGGCATTTACCTCTCCATACCTGGAGGGCGTCCTCGTTATAATACCCACCTTAGTCTGATTTCTTTAGTACGTCGCCCTCCTGGCCGACGTCCTTCTCTCCAGGGTTCTAATCCCGAGTTTTTTCGTTACAGTTATCCTCCTCTATACTAGGGTCATTGTGTTTACCACTCCCAGTAAGTATGTCGTCCCCAACCTTTTCTTTCTGTCCGTCATTGGCCCTCTATTCTCCTTTCTTTCCTACAGACGGTGCCAAATTGTGTGTGTTGTTTTCTGACCACATTGCCAAACAGGTACTCAACTGGAGGACACCGGCAGAATAGATTGCCCCCGAACGACCTGTCACAGAAAGATAAGACTCCGGCGGTGGTTCGTCCACCCGGGGGCACTTTGACGATCAAGTCAATACTCAGTTATCTCTCAAATATTACAAATTAGTGCTTAACTCACTAGTCATAATACAAAAAGTGTACCTTAGACCTATGAGGGTGCCTTACTTTTATAGTCAGCACTAACCTGATCCTTGTAGAAGCCTAGCTTCTCTTGGACTCTGGTCCAATGCTCATCCTAGTCTCTCTATTAGATAAAGATAAACTCCCTAGGAGCTCTATCCTTATCCAGGCTGAAGTTCTCCCCCATTCTAGGACTCTTTGTCCCTTATCTGTTCATCTCGGATTCCGGTATATTCGCAGATAACCTCTGCCTAGCCGAGATCATCTGGGCATCATGTCTAGGACACGAGACACTTCGGCTGGCACTTCGGTGCCACCTTGACCATGTGTTACTACTCACAAAATATGTCCCCACACTAGAGATGCTAATGGGTGCTAACCAACATATATAAAAGACACAAATGTGGGATTTTCCACCATGAGAGATCTACTACATGTATGTAATTGGTACATTTATTGATATGCTAATTGATTTGTAACATTATTGTCTTTTAATTTTATAAAATTTATAAACGTTTACATTCTCATGGCACACTTTAATATATATATATATATATATATATATTCCCAACACCAACAAAAGTATATCTTGTAATCATGGAAAATGTGTTTAATAAGTCTCAATTATTTACTCTTTTTTTTTTTTTTTTTTTTAAGTATGTATGAATCTTGAATTTGGGGGCAGATTTAGGCCTCTTTTGACAATTAGGTTAAAGCTAGTTTATTGATTTTTGAGCTTTTTTGGATCATATTATCTCTCTTTTTTTAAACGTTTTTAAAAAAAAAATTTAACAGTCAAAAATTAATTTTTCACCTATTTTCCAAAATATGCCTTATGAAGGGAAGATAACAGTGAAAAAATAAACATTTATATTTCATATATATTTGCTTTCTCTTTTTTCTTCCTTCTACAAATCTCTTTCTAAATTCAATATTCAATTACAAACTAAAAGAAATACCACAATTTTAAATTTTTTCCATTGGGTTCAATTTCTAAAATTCCCTAAAAATTTGCAAAATTATACATATATAAATCCTTTTTTTCCCAGTTTCCAGTGGGTTCACTTGAAGCCACTCATTCACATGCTCCGCCCACGAGTATATTAGTAGTTTAAAAATAAAATTTTACAATTTTTTTTAAACAATTGAATTAGTGAATTAGTTAAAAATATTGGATGGTTATTTATATGAATTATTTGTAAAATATTGTTTGACTATACTAGTTAAAATTGTCTCTAGAGCAATAATATATATATATATATTTTTTTTTTTTTTAAGTTGAAGTTTATCAAATTTTACAATTCAATCTACTATATCATGAAAAAATGTGAATAAACTAAAAATGTTAACAATAAAAAATATTAAAAAATAAGAAAAATTTACCTATAAATTCCATTTTGAGAAATAATGATCCATGTTGTCCGAAGGATTTTCTTATAGACTAATTAATCCTATTGATTTTAGAAAGTTAGATTTAATATATTATTTAAAAATTAGATTTACGGTTATACCCTTATTTCTATTATGTTCCCTATCTTTGTTTTTTCTTTGGGGTACTTACGTGTAAGTCCTAATAAATTGACTTATTGTCTAATAGATCTTATAGGAAAAATTTGTAGTAAAAAAACTCACTAATTGTAAGTTTTAACGACAATTTATAACAATCATGACAAAAAAAAGTCACTAATTATTAATTTTTAGCAATATATATAAAAAATTGTCATAAAAAATTTATTTTTACTGACAATTTTATCAAGATTTATTTTCAATAGGACTTAATGGGAATTAAGTCCAACTATTAGGACCTATTGGTAGTTTACCCTTTTTCTTTTGTGATAGAAAGGTAAGGTACACAATATATAGAAATCAAAATTGGGATGAACTTTTATATAAAAATCTTTTTTATTTGAAAAACATTTCAAAAGGAATAAACAAATGACTTAAAATATAGGATTCTTCAAACATTCTAAAAGGATGTGGGATTTTTCAAGCATTTCAAAAGAAATACAAAAACTACTTGGTAAGTTTTGGCCAAATGTATAATTTTAAACTGAAATACTCCAACATAACACTCAAAAAAAAAAAAAACCTTAGTGTAATACCCTAATGTAACACATAAAAAAACTCATTACTATACTTTTCTCAAACATAACACTCTAATATAACATTTCAAAAAAAATTCTTAATGTAACACTCTAATGTAACACACATTGTAACATTCTAATGTAACAAAAAAAAAAAAAACTTTTTAGTGTATTTTTTTCAAACGTAACATTCTAATATAACACTCCAAAAAAATATTTAATGTAACACTCTAATGTAACACACAAAAAGCTCCTTAGTGTACTTTTAACACTTCAATATAACACTCGAAAAAATTCCTCAGTGTAACACTTTAATGTAACATAAAAAATAAAAAATAACTATTTACTGTACTTTTTCCAAACATAACGCTTTAATGTAACCAAAAAAAAAAAAAACTTATTAATGTACTTTTTCTAAACGTAACACCCCAATGTGACACTAAAAAAAAAAAAAAGAGTGAAATTCTTCAAACCATTCCAAAATGAGTACAAATATTTCTTAGTAAGTTTTGAGCAAATGTATAATTTCAAACTGTGAGTGTTATATTTGAAAAAAATACATGTGTTTCGTTGGAGTATGTTATATTGGAATGTTACATTTGGGATTATACTGATTGAAGTGTTACGTTTCAGAAAAGTACACTAAGAATTTTTTTTTGTGTGTTACATTAGAGCATTATATTTAGGAAAAGTACACCAAAGAGTTTTTTTTTAGTGTTACGTTGTTACGTTTGGGAAAAGTATACCAAGGAGTTTTTTTAGTTTGTTACATTGAAGTGTTACGTTATTGAAATGTTACATTAGAGTGTTAGGTTTTTGTTCGTAATGTGAGATTTGTTTTAGAATGAGAGAAAATCTAAAACTTTTATAGTACAAATTATCCAAATATGTAATTTTACATTTTGAGAAACCCACTTTTATTCCTAAAAAATAACTCAAACATGTAATTGACTATCATTTTTTGTAATTTCCACTTTAGTAGGACCTTTAGATTCATAAGAAAAAATAGAAGATTAAACAGTTCACAATATCACATTTTAAAATTTATTGGTATTTCACCAAAAAAATAAATCTCAATATTAAAATATGTATAAAAGTTAGGGTCCATCTTTTGAGTTTGTCGAGCTCCAAAAAAATCAGGGTCGGCCTTGTAGATGACACATAGATAAATAAGGAATGGCACTTAGACAAATAAATAAACAAATAGATAACACTTGAATAGATAAATAGTTAGGTAGGAATAATATGATATTTCAGATTATTATTGTTCTTTTAACCCCAAAAGAATAGAGTTTTAGACTATTGCCCTAAAAATTTTAAATTTAGATGTATGGCCCGAGTGTTGGAAATGGTGGAAAAAATTCTGGGTAAAATCAGAATTTTTCCTCAAGTTTGGTCTATTTTTTAGGTGGGCCCCGAGTGTCGATTTACTCGGGTCAAAGTGGTAACGCGTTCTATGCCGCGTTGTGATTCGCGTGGTATATTTGGTTGCTCAAAACCATTACCGAGTGAATGGGAAATTGAAGCCAAAGTGTGCTCCATGGAAATGGAGTTTTGGTGGAAATTCCTTAAGGTTGTAAATTGGCTTGTCCCACATTGATTTGGTGGGAAGTTTTGAAAGGGTTTATAAGGCTTGGGTTTGATACTTAGGGTGTGCCCCAAGGGGTACCCAAGTGTTTTAGAGGGAGAGGTTCTGGACAAAATGGGCTAGACCCATTGGACCCAAAAATCACCACACTCGCGCGCTGCCGTCCGGTCGGGCGGGCTGGGCCTGGGCTTAGGCGCGGGTGTGTGGTTGGGCTTCTAATCTTTTTGGGCCAAAAACATTTGAATTTAATTTTATTTTTTGGTAAAATAAAATCCAGAATTTAAATTAAACTGATTTGGATTTTTTGTACATCCAAACAGGGCCCTTCCCGTTTTGCTATCTGTTTGAATTGTTAACAGATTCAAATCTGTTTGAATTCAAAACCAACAGGTATCATACCTGTTCAATTCAAAACCAAGAGTCACCTTTACATCTATAAATAGGACCACCTTCATTTGATGTTTTTTTAATTCAGAAATTTCGTATTTCACTTCTGCTAATTATATTCTTCATCTTGCTGCATTTTATTTCCGAAAGAAAGAGTGTAAACACTTAGTGTGTTCGTAAGGCAAACAATTTGTAGTGCTGCTATTGTTTGTGGTAGATCATTTCATCCTGGGAGATAGACGTCCAAATTCTGAAAGCACCGTGGAGAGGACGAATCTGTCTTAAGGACACAGTGTTAAACACTGGACTTGATCAGAAAAGTTATTCAAATAAATTAACCAAGTAAGTTGTTTAATTTAATTCTGTTTTTATTTGTTTATTTAATCAGATTTTAATTTTGTTTTTGTAACAAAATAAAATCTGTGGTTTTATTTATTTATTTTTATTTTGAGTTTGATTTTTGTAATCAAACAAATTCTCTCCTTTTCTCTATTTCTTGTATTCTTGTTGTTGTTTTGTACACAACAGAATTTAATCTTTTTAAATACAGTGAAGATTGTCCAACACCAAGTACCCTAAAAATTATTTATTTATATATACTTTTGTACATTGTTATTAATATAAATTAGTTGATTCAATTTAGGTTTTTATTTATTTATTTCTTTCTTTCTTTCTTTAATAATACTATCCAACATGTTCTAATCATTGATGCAATGAAAGTCATATAAATTATATTATCCCATGATTATAAATGTTACACATGAGAAGTTAAAATTTATTACGGTATAAAAATATCGGTAGTGTTACGTAGCTCGAAACCCGTGGCTCGAGTTTGGCTCGACACCAAAACGACGTCGTTTTGGTGTCGATATTTTTTTTTTTTTTCTTCTTCTTTTTTCCGTGTTTTTGTTGCAGAACGAAGAAGAAGAAGAAGAAGGGAGAAGAAGAGAAGGGAGGAGGAGGAGGAGGAGGAAGAAGGGGAGGGGAGGGGAGGGGGCCATAAAAATCGGCTGGAGGAGGAGGCGGGGCTGCAACTGCGACTGCGACTGCGACTGCGACGATCGGCGAGGCAGTGGCGGTGGTGCGACGATCGGCGAGGCGACGGTCTGAAGCTGCAACGATCGGCGACGAGGCGACGACGGTGGTGCTGCGCGACGATTTCCTCCCTCCCTTCTTCGTCTCCCTCCCTTCTCTTTCTCCTCTCCCTCTTTCGAGCCAATTCGAGCCCTTGGTGTCGAGATACGACTCATTTCCGTAAAAATATAATAAGAGTAAATTTATTAATTTTTCTTTCGCTAGATGTACAGGGGGGTGTGTTGGAAAATTCCAATCTAGTAAACCCTTTAACAGTAAATTTATAAATCCCGTTAATTTTTTTATCCCTTATATTTATAATACTTTCTTTCTTTAACGTTCAATAATTTTAAATAATTTTCCTATATTATTTTTTTAAGGTAAAATTGGCATTTTAAAAATACAAAAAAGATCATTATTTTTCATAAAGTTCAATTGCAGTTAAAGGTGTACGCGGTACGATTCAGACAGTATGAGAGTAAAATTATAAATCAAACCGTGAATGATGGATTGATAAATAATCAAACCACAGTTTGACGCGATTTCAATTTGTTACTTGATGGAAAAATATTTTTAAATAATTATCAAGTATTTACATAATATATAACACTAATTTACATAATATTTTCCGTATATATAACACAAATTAATTTTACATAATATTTTTCTTTCATATAACTACTAATTTTCAACAAATTTTATATTTTAAATATTTCCCAGACTTTTGATATTTTATTAAAAATTAAAATATATATATATTTTAACTATACGAGAACAGAGCAGTTTCGAAACAGATTATAAATTTTAAAATTTAATCTACGGTTAACAAATAGATCAGTAAGAATTTGGACGATTCTAGTGGAATGAGCGATATTTTACACCACCCTGGACGGAAGGTTATTATATTGTGGGGAAGGGATTATAATTTCAGAAATTTTAGCGCTGCGTATGGTTGAGGAATTTGAAAAATGATTTGGAGAAGGGAAATAAAAAAAGAAAGTAAAATACAAATAAAATATACTTTTATTTCATTTAATTTTATATACTTTTTTTTCTTTTTCTTTTTCTTTTTTCCAAATACCCTAATCAAATACAGAATTTTACATATCATTTCTTTTTTTCTTTTCTAAAGTTCTGTATAATTCACCCAAAATAAGAAAAATAAAAATAAATAAAAATCCAAATAAAAATAAATAAAAATCCAAACGTAGTGTGCTAAGAGCACAGAACCCTCATCTCTCTCTCTCTCTCTCTCTCTCTCTCTCTCTCTCTCTTCCCTTGTGCCAACAGACAATTATCGTGGTCACCTAATTCGACTTCCTCCAAGACATCGTTTCTCTACCCTCTCTGCGATTTGGAGGTTCAAGTGTACGGTGAGAACTTAATTAGAAATGCCTCAATTTCACTGAGAAAAACTCACTCTCTCTGTCTTTTTATATGCTTTATACGAGTATAATAAATGCATGTATATGTGTATATCTATATGTGAAGTGTATTAATCCTCCATCATCTGCTTGTTTTTGTTTGATTGATGATGCTATGCATCCTAGATTCATAGTCCCAGTTTTTGCAATTTTTGATACCATGTATTACCAATCTCTGTTTCCTAGTATTTTGTTACTTCACTGGACGTTGTGATCTTCATTTGTCACCAAACTTCTTTGCAAAACCATCAATTGCGTTATTTATACATGGGTTATGTACCACATGCACTTTGTTACGCATTTTTGTGATAAATGTTGCGTATTTTTTATTTTATATGATTTACGATGATTTGTGGCCGAAATGAAAGTTACGCATTTTGTGCTAGTTTTATATGCATTTTTGTGGTAATGTTACACAATTTTTTTATTTAAATATTTTCTTGCCACAAAATTTGTAACAATAATATAAAATACTACTTAAATTTATTTCTGAATCATAAATTGTTGTAACTCTTACCAAAAAAATATATAACATACACCACAAAAATACGTACTAAGTGCATACGGTACACACCCTTGGAGGGGGGTTTTACCATAGAATTTCCCTTTAACAGGGTCATAGACTAGTTTTGTTGTGTATTTGACTCAGTTTGGAAAAATATCTGCATGTATGTTGTTTGATAAAATGCCAATTCAAGTTGTCTATAAACTTGAAGTATTGTCCTTGTGAAAATTATTTGTGGGGTTACAAACAAACATCCGAAAACTAGATAGGAGTAATTTTTTATGCTAAAAGGGTTTATATGAAAAGATTTTGAAGTATTGGGCTTCTAAAAGTGCACTTAATACAGAACATTAATACAGAATGATTTGCAAGTTTTGATTTTATCACTTTAAAGCAAAAGACCAATCAAGATAACTTATATTTTCGACGATGCCATCGCCACATCATTCTTGTTTCGTCCTAAATTCTGTATTAAAATTTTGCATCATTTTCCTTTTAACTATTGAGTTAGATGTGTGTTGCTTTTCTTTGTTTATGTTTCAGTCTGAAGCATTTGGTTTTGCTTTTGTAATCTTTGTTTGGTCTATGTTTGGCCGTTTGGTCTTTGTTTGCTACTCTCTTTATTTTGTACCTAGTCTGTATTATATAGGCTATGTGAAGTTGAAAGCAGAAAGAACAGAAAAAAAATGGTACAAATTTTGTCACAGGAAGAGGGCAATGGTGGTCCTGTGTAAAGTTTTATGAATTTGGTAATTTTTGTGACATATCATGATTTATGACCAATTTAACTTAAAGATAAAGTGAATATTAAATCTTAAAGATAAATTGAATGTTCAATCTTGTTCATTCACTGAAGGAACCAACTACTCTATAATATTTTAATTGACTAGGTAGTTGATTCAAACAATCCAACTTCTTGTTCTTGGTGCTGGTCTGGTCTTAGTTATATATATAAGCAGTGTACAGTGAACACATAATTTGGATGGGTTATGACACATTGATGATTTAGACATGTTATTTGCTTTAGGATCTTATGTCTTTATGTTAAATTGTTGCCATGAAAGGTGTTGGATGGTTATGCTTAATGTGTACAGAAAATGCAGCAATTGGGGTCAAAATGACACTTCAGAGTTTAGTTTATAGAAATGCAGATCAAGGTGGGGCTGGGCGGTCAGGGAATTACCAGTCTCCGCTAGGGAAGGGTATGGTAGACTAAAAAAATACCCCATTACGGATCAGAGGGGGGACAGGGAAATAGCATAAATGGGGATCGGGGACGTTGAGAGTAAAAAAAACTGCTCTAGCTCCGCTCCATCGCACCCTGTTGCCATTTTGAAAGTTTTAAAGTTGCCTTGAGGCAAGACTAAGACAAAACGTATTGAGACTCTTACGTTTTAGTCGGCACTTTCCGAAGGCATGCTTATCACAGTATGAGACATGCTCCTTCTTCGCTTTTTGCGCATAAGCATATAAGAAGTCCACACATGGAGAGCTTGTCTAGGTGTTAAATTTAGTAAAAAAATACATGGTTTAAACATAAATAATAAAAAGGAGCTCTTTCATAGTTATATTCCTGAGAAAAATGAAGCAAAAAAAAAAAAAAAAAACCCCAAGTTAAGGCTCAATTGAGAAGCTTAACAACTAAAGCTGAAAATGTTGATTTCACCTTCAATAAGTGCAAGCCTCCTTCTCTATAGTGAAATGTTCTATACTTTGAGGAGAAAAATATTTACACCTTTATATTTAGTTTTTAATATTTTTTGTTAGTTTACTATTTTATCTATTTACTAAATATGAAAATTCAAAATGCTTATGCCTCGATAAGGGGTAAACACCCTGCGTTACATATTCCCCTTTAAAAGCTATAGCCTTTTCTATATATATGCTTACTTCTCAGTTGTTGGTTTTGGTTTCAAACCTAATGAAATGTGCAATTGCATGTTTCATGAGCTGTTTTCTGTAAATTAGTTATGGGTAAATTACAACTACACTTTCTGGGGTTTACATAAAATAGTAATTGTCTCTGTAGTTCTGGAAATTCCATTGTCCCTTCAAATTTCTAATCGCATAATAAATTACCCTTTTCTTTAATCAATCATTAAGCCAATTAATAGTTTTTAATGACGTCATAAATATATATTAATTAACAGTTCTAGTCATTTTATTGTTGTATAGAAGGGTAGTTAGGAATTTCATTTTTTCTGTTGATTCTTTTAAATAACAAACTCTATGAATGAGATATTTGTAATTTCTAGAACCACAAAAGGCAATTCGTATTTTCAGCAAACCTTAGGTGGTATATTTGTAATTTACCTATTAATTATTGGTAATGCTATTTGCAAAGGGGGTAATTCTATTTACACAACAATTTGATTTTCTTACACATATTTTCTCATTACACTCATTCAAAAAATTCAAAATTTTTGTTTTGTCACATTATGCTTTTCAATATACTAATTTTCACCTTATTCCCAACCTCGCATTCTCTCTTTACAACCATCTTCCTCTCCTCTCTCTCCATTTTTCTTTCTTCCTTCTACTACCTTTGGCTACTACTACACTAGTTGTCTCCAGTTGCCAAACCCCAATCCTTTCTTACCGCGACCTCCTTTCCTAACCCCCGAACCCCACCCGTGACCCCTTCTCTAGCCCCTTCTCTCATACCAACAACCCTTTCTTCCCCAACCTGCAACCCCCAACCGATTAGAGATGGCAATTTAAACCCGACCCGACGGGGACCCGACCCCCCGACCCCGATTAACACGGTGACTCCTCGAAAAATACCCCCGACGGGCCGAGGACGGTATTCAAAAAAAAGTTCCCGATCATTTTCGGGCCCCTCTCTCTCATTTCAGATCTCTCTCTCTCTCATCTCAGATCCCCTTTTCCTTCGCCGCTCTCTGTCTCTCGTCTCTCCGCCGCCATGGCCACACTCCACCGCTTGATACCAGCAACGCAACTAGGCTCCATCTTCTCTCTCAAGCTCGTTGCACCAGAGCTTTGATAGCTCCGCCGCTCGTTGCTCCACCGCAACCAAAGTCTCCATCTTCTCTCTCAAGCTCGCCGCCCATCACCGATCGAGACCTCTTTCTGTGTGTGTGTGTGTGTGATGATGGCGACTCAGATCTCAAATCTGCAGATGTGTGTGTGTGCGTGTGGGGGATGATGATGATGATAATGACGACTCAGATCTCAGATGTGTGTGTGTGTGTGTGTGATGATGATGATGAGGACGACGACGACTCAGCTCTGTAACTCCATCACCGTCGGGGATTTTTCGGGGTCGGGGAAACCCGATCCCCGTTAGGGAACAGGAGTGAGGGGAGTGAGGGGTTCCCCGTTGGGGATCGGGATCAGGGGCGGGGACGGGGACGGGGACGGGGAGTTCCATACTTTCGGGGATCGGGGACGAGAAGGGCAATCCCTGGCCCCGCCCCGCCCCGCCCCGTTGCCATTCCTACCACCGATAACAATCGTTGCCGCTGCCTCTGCCTCCAGCTGTCAAACCCCAGTCCTTTCTTACCGCAACCTCCCTCCGTCCTCCTAGCCCCATCGGCAGCTCTCTTCTCAGCCTTCTTCCTCCTACTGGAAACATCGCCCTAACTCCCCTCTTTCACCTCAACCCCCTTCCTAGATCCTAAGGTTTTCAAATATAGGGTTTGGGAAAAAAGTATAGAAATTAGGGTTAGGATTTGGAGGAGAAGAATAAGAAGAAGAAGTAGAGGGACGTAGTCACTGACAAACCTCCGAAGAATCACCATCGATTCAACATTAAGAAACCGAACGAAAGCCACATGTTAGACATTGGTAATTCGAACTCCAGCCGCATGTTCGACATTGATAGACCAAACACTATCTTTCAATCTCTCTTCTTCTTCTTCTTCTTCTTCTTCTTCTTCTTCTTAATCCTAGATTTGGAGTAGATTCATGTTAGTGGTCGTGGGGATGAGAGAGGGTTGCGGGGGATGAGAGAGGTGGGCACCGTATTGGGAATGGAGTAGCGCCGTGCCGGCGGAGAGGGCAATAGTGGCTTGCTGGAGATGGTAGTAAGAAGAGAAATTAGGGTTGGGAATTGTGGATTAAAATGTAATTTCATGCAAGGATAAAGTTGTAATAAAAAGAAATGAAAAATGGAGGGTGTAATGGGCTAAAAATGTTGTGCAAGTAGAATTACCCTCCCAAGGGGTTATATATGCTTCAAAGGAATAGTACAAAAACCAATAGGGGTGAAGGAGTCACGGTCTTAAGTGGATCTTCTGTGCTCCGTAACTCCGTCTTGAACACTTGTGATTTGAATATATTATGGGGTTCATAATGTTAAATTGATTATTCATTTTTGAGAAAATTACAAAAAAATCCTTTAAGATTTGACCCTTGTAACAAATCAAACCTGAATTTTTAATTTGTTCAATTTAAACCCTAATTTTTAATTGATTTCAATTCAAACCATCCGTCTATCTTTGTCTAAAAACACAAACAGAAGTTTTTTTATGAACACGTGCATTATCACATTCCCTCATCTAATTTTATGTTCATCCCAACTTTCATCATTCTCATAGACCATCCTAACCATCCTTCTAAACTTTACCATTCACTTCATTCCACCTAATTTCCCCCTCTCTACCTTTCCCCATTTCACTCCTTCCCCCCATTTTTTCCCTTCCACCTCCCTCTTCCACTATCAAAGATGGGAATTTGAAGATCGACGATCAACGAGTGATGAATTTCCAGGTCAACTGAGTTTTACAATATCAATATTAGACTTTGTGTTGCCTTCTGTTCCACTTCCATATGCAATTGCTCTGTAACACGTTCTTCCTCTTACAACTCTAGGTTGCTCAAGCAATGATGGTAGGGGTTAATTTGGGGTTTTGATTTCTCTGAGTTTTTTATTTTTTATTTTGGATTAAATTTTTTGTTGAATTGGGTGTTAGATTTTTGCTTGAATTTGAATATTGAAATTTTGATTGGATTTCTATTGTACAGTCGATCTATCATATGTGGTAGAATGGTGGTGAAGAGTGGCTGTGAGTGTGTCCTGGTTTTGGGGTTTTGGGGGTCAGTCGAAGCTGCTGAAATAGCAGCCACCATTCACACAGGCACACCTAAACAAGAGACCGAGTCACACTGTCTCTCAGAAAACAAACTTACCCAGAAGCCAAATCATTATTTTTCATAGCCAAACCCTGCAAAAAGATCAAGCAATCTGGGTATAATTGAAAACTCCATGATGGGTTCCATATTTTAAAGAAATGAATAATACTAGAAGAAAGCAAAAGTATAGTAGAGAGTTGAAGAAAGAAGTGTGATGTTTTTCTGGTGAAAGCAGAGGCCCAGAGAGAGAGATAGAGACAGAATTGACAAAATTACCTTTTCTCCGTTAGTCTAGTTAACAGAAAATAGACGGGATGGTTTAGATTGAGACAAATTCAAAAGACCAGAATTTAAATTGCCCAAAATAAAAATCTAGGGTTTGATCTGTTACAAGGTTTTTCTTTTTGTTTGTTTTGTAATTTCCCCTTCATTTTTCTTCTATTTGTTTATTGATCTTTTGTTGTAAGGAGATAGAACCTGTCTTTTTCTAGTCTTCTCTTCAATTGGGTGTTCATAGAATCTTGCTAATTTCTCATTTTCATTGCCTGTGAACCCTCATTCTCTTAGCCCTCAATGGTGTATAATGTATAAAAGGGAGGCGGAATCGGCGGATCACTTGTTTCTACATTGCCCGTTGGCCCTTACACTATGGCAATGTCTCTTTGGCCTTTGTGACGTGCTGTGGGTTGCTCCGCAGGTGTGCACGCATTTGCTGCTGGTTTCATATGGTGGGTTTGGAAGCAATAAGAAGGCCAAAACATTGTGCTATTGTGTTACCTTTGCTATCTTTTGGGCCATTTGGTTGGAAAGAAATGATAGAATTTTTAATGAAAAGGAATCAAAGGTTGATGCTTTGTGGCAGAGGGTGAGGCATCTCGCATCAGTTTAGGCCATTGTGTCTCGTCCTTTCAAGGACATACCTCTTTTTTTTTTTATTTCTAGGGATTGGGCTGCTGTTTGTTTTAACTAGTGGCGGTTTGTCTTATGTTTTAGTTGGTGCTTCTTTGGATTTTAGCGCTGAGTTATTGTCTTTGTATGAGGACTTCTTGTCCTCCCCTTGTTTTCACTTTTTATTTTAATAAAATTGTTTTGTTGCTGTTTGGAGAAAAAAAAAAAAAAAACAGAAAAAGAAAAAAAAGTCTTTTCTATTTTATTTTTTAATCTTTTTGGTCGTATGAATTATATCTTTGAAGTTATTAATTGCAGCTTCTAGGAATGGATTGTGCTTCTTTTCACGCACAGTTTGGTGCTGTGGTTTTGCCTCCTGGGAAAGGGAGGACTCAACCTCCCAAAGTGGAATCTCTGAAGTTTAACCCATATTCAGGTCTTGGTTCACTTGATTCTCTTAAGGTATACACATTTATTCTATATTTGTACGCGAGATTTGGCATGTTGATTAGGCTGCAGATATTAACTTATATTTGATTTGCCAGAGAAAAATAAGTGAGTAATTTTTTTTGTATGTATAAAATCTTCTGTTATGTTTGTACTAGGTTTTTAATAATGTTGTGTGTAGTTCACATGTACTGTCTTATCTTTTTAAAAAAAAGTAGTTTCATGTAAGGTTCAATGAAGTCACTTGAATGGCTTTTTTATTTATATAAAAAAGAGTGAAGTAGTTTTTTTTTTTTGTTTGACAAGTGATTAATTTTCAGAAAGCCTTGGGGATCTTCCTAATGCACCGTCTTTATAATTAAAAAAAATGGAAAAAGAAAAAGCAAAAAACCAAGAGGACTTCCCTTTTTCCAGTTCGTTTTATTGGGGAAATGCCAATCATCTATTGGATATCAGTAATAGGATTTCTGTTGGATTGGTTTCTCTACTTAAATATGTTCCAGGACTAATGGATGTGCTATTGTTGCTTGGTAAACCATTCTCAGTAGTAACCTCACTGCTCTGAAATGTCCCGCTGATAAGAATATTTTAACTATCAAATCTGAACCCTAGCTTGCTTTCCAGGCGCCAGTGTTGAGTTGAGCACTTTTACTGATGCTAATTGCTTTCTTCAGCTAGTTTAGTTAACACCTATATTCCTTTACAAATTTTAGATCTAAAGATTACCAGTTAAACCCCTCTCAATTCCTTAGATGGCTTTTTCTGAAACTCTTATCTTATGTTTGGTTCATTGGAATATGATTATTCTATCAGAATGTCCATTCTCATATTTGGTTCATTAAAAAATGATGGAAAATGCATTGTAAATGGAATTATCACCATTGTAAGAGAATGGCCGTTCCATTCCAATCCACCTTTATTCTAGTGAACCAAACACTACCTTACAGATTCAAACTGTTTAAATTTTTTGTTTTCACATGTTGCAGTATGGTGGCAGTAAACTCAAACTTCGACTGAAGTTTGGGAGACCATCACAGAGTTTGTCTCAACCTCATGCTTTGGTGCTCAGATGCAACTATCCCCAAAATGCTGATTTGCCTCGGTACTACTCAAAAAAGGAGAAAAAGCCTTTCCCTATACCCATACTCGAGCTGAGGCGAGCTGCAAGGGAGAGGTTTAAGAACAGAAAAGGCCAACTTAAAAGACCAGCACCTCCCCCCAAAAATGGCTTGGTGGTTAAAAGCCTAATTCCACTTGCATACGAAGTGTTGGATGCAAGAGTGACATTGATCAACCATCTAAAAAAGCTCTCAAAAGTGGTTCTTGTACATGCTTGCAAGTAATTTTCTTTCTTCATTCCCCTGTTGATTGCCTTCGGCTAATTTGGAACATCAGTCTTTTGGACCTGTGTGTCAACTGGAATGTCTGGCTGTCTAGCTGGTTCAGAATCATTTATGCTCCTTTTGTTTGATGGAAAACATTTTTTCCATGTTTTCTGACATTTGGTATAGAAAATGAAATTCAAATGGAAGATGTTTTCCATGGTTAACGGAAAACAAGCCTATTTGGGCGGAATTTTTTTTTCCACTTTTAAAAAGTGAAATGTTTTATAAACTAAAATCTTACCAATGCAATCACCACCACCAGCATCACTGCCACCGCCACCTTCACCACACACCACCACCCCCACACCTTCACCTTTGCCCCACCACCATCACCAATATAACTATTTGTACATTAGTTTCAAGCAAGCAACCAAATATGAAAAAAAAATTCATAGAAAATGTTTTCTGCCAAAACAAATGGAGCACTAGACTGTCCCTGTCTGCAGTAAAAGTGCCCCATTGAAATTGCGCTCATAGCACTCTAATACCTGCATCACCTTCTCCCCCATCTCAATACACATCTGAAATAGGCCTTGAATGTCATTTTAATTGTTAGAAATCATTATACCATGTGGACTTCCATACACTTTTTATCAATTTTTTTGACTCCTTCGGGACACTTGTTCTTTGAATTGGTCCAGTGACAATTTCATGCAATACATTTGCAGGTGGTGTAATGAAATCCACGTGGGACCCGTTGGGCATCCATTCAAGTCATGTAGAGGCCAAGGTGCTCCATTCCGCAGGGGAACCCATGAGTGGACAAATGCAGTTGTCGAAGACATATTGGTGCCAATTGAAGCCTACCACCTCTTTGATCGGCTTGGGAATCGTATGCCTCATGAAGAGAGATTTTCAATCCCCAGAATTCCAGCTATAGTTGAGCTCTGCATCCAGGCCGGAGTTGATTTACCCGAATTCCCCACAAAAAGGAGGCGAAAGCCAATAATTCGTATTGGAAAACATGAATTTGTTGATGCAGACGAAAGTGAACTACCAGACCTTGAACCAGAACCTCCCAAAATACCTTTATTAACTGAACTACCCGCTGATAAAATAGTACCCCCAGCAAATGCAGAAGAAACAGCCTTGCTTGCCGAGGAAACACTCCAAGCATGGGAAAAAATGAGGCGAGGAGCCAAGAAGCTAATGAGGATGTATACAGTGAGGGTTTGTGGGTATTGCCCGGAGGTGCACGTGGGGCCCAGTGGACACAAGGCCCAGAATTGTGGGGCCCATAAGCACCAGCAGCGAAATGGGCAACATGGGTGGCAAGCGGCAGTGATCGACGACTTGATACCGCCAAGATACGTGTGGCACGTGCCAGATGTGAATAAGCCAGTGTTGGAAAGGGAGCTGAGGAACTTCTATGGTCAAGCTCCGGCAGTGGTGGAAATCTGTGTGCAGGGTGGTGCTGCTGTCCCTGAGCAATACATGCCAACCATGAGGTTAGATGTGGGGATTCCTACAAGTGTTAAAGAAGCTGAAATGGTTGTTTGAGTCTTCCCTTTTCTTTTTCTTTTTCTTTTTTCCTTTTTTTAAATGTATGTAGATTGTAGAGTAATTAAATTGAACATGATTGTCACCCACAAAAAATGCAGATGAATATTTTGTTTTTCCTTCAATTTTTAGTAGGTAGTATCCTTAATTCAGCTGTTGTAGTTGCACCATTGTTTTATTATGTGTTCGTTGTATGAATACATGTAGAAAGTGAAATAAAGCACAAAGGGCATGTTTGATTGGATGGATTAGCACATGGTATTGGGATTATTAATCTGTGGGCCCAATTATCTATGTTTGTTTTAATATTTTGGTTTAGGATTATTAATCCAATGGATAATTAATCCAACAAATTTGTAGGATTATTAGTAATGGGGTAGGGGTGGGATTATTAATCCAATGGATAATTTATCCAATTGGATAGTGAATATTACACTAATTTGATAGAATTATTAATACGTCACTATTAGTCATGTGAATCAGACATGATCAGAATGTATTATTCAGTATTCTCAAAGTTCAGATCATAACAAGCGGAAATGAGAGCATCACATAGAAGACAGTTATACTGACCAAAGTCCGCTCCAGATCCCTCTAAGATGGACTCTCTTTCATTAGTAACTTGTGAAATTTTCGTTATCATCCAGGCATGGTCTTGTGTTGTGTTGTGTTGGTTCTTGTGCAGGTGTTAATATCTGTCAGCTTGTAGATGTTTGCCGCCTTATGTTCATGTTTATTACCGTTCCTTGGATAGTTTGGTTTTGAGGTTTAAGTTATGTGTTTTTTGATTTCTTTTCCGTTGGAGTTTGTTATTTTAAATACAATGATCATATACCTTATTTATGCTTTAAATTGTATTATTTCGCTTTAGGAATAGCGTCAAATAATTTAAATAATTGTTGTACCAGGAACTTCCCAAGGAGGCTGCAGGAAAAATAGGGACAACAAGGAGCTTCGGAGGAATACTATGAAAACTATGATAAAATAAAATTTTAGCATACCCTAATTTAAGTCTAGTGAGACAAATCCCTACTTAGAAAGTTATTTCGTTTAATTTTTAATCAAATTTAAACCTGTGTCCTTTATCGTATCATAGAACTAACCTAACAAAAATGTTGGGGGCTTTTCCCATATTAAGTCTTTTTTGTATCTTATTTTCCAAACTAAGCCTAGTTTGGACAGATTTTCCAAACTAGACTAAAGTGCTATTACAAATCGCGTTTTCACTATTTGGAATTCAAAATTTGATAAATAGTGAAAGTGCTATTACAAAATGCTCTTTTAATTAAGAAATCGCTATTTCAAATCGCGCTTTTAGCATAAAAATTTTTTCCTAAAGAAAACGCTATTTTAAATCGCGCTTTCACTGTGCGTATAAATTTTTCTTTTTTTTAGAAAACGTTATTTCGAATAACGTTTCTACTGTCAACACAAATCAAAACCAACCCACACTCTGACACACTCACACACCCACACACACCCACAACACCGTAGCATTGAAATAATATAATTTTTATATATAATAATAATTTATAGTAATCAATTATATAATTTTTATAATTTTCGTAAATATAAATCATTTTTAGGTTATAGATGGTTTAATTTATAATACGTATGTAAGGGTAAAAATTTTTATAATCAAAAATAATTTTTGCAATTTTTATAATCAAAAATAATTTATAAATTATCAAAAATAATTTATAAATTATCAAAAATAATTTATAATACGTATGTATTATAAAAAAAATTTATAATAATTTATAATACGTATGTATTTACTTTAAATAAATTATATATAATATGTATGTATTATATATATAATTTTTATATATTTACTTTAAATAAATTATTTTTGATACGTATGTATTTTATATATAATACGTATGTATTATATATATAATTTTTATATATTTATATATTTACTTTAAATAAATTATTAATAAATATATAATAATTATTTTATAAAATAAATTATTAATAAAAATTATTGATTGTAAAATAAATTGATTACTTTATAAAATAAATTGATTATAATTTTTATTAATAATTATTTATTGTATATTTTTAAATAATTTATAAAAATTATAATCAATTTATAAATAATTTTTGCAATTTTTATAATCAATTTTTACATACGTATGGCAATAATTTTTATAAATTATTTAACCATACGTATGTAAGGGTAAAAAATTTTAGGTTATGGATGATTTGATTTATCATTTATCAAAATTTTTACCCTTAAACTATACGTATGTAAATGTGAAGATGGGTTTACTGTAAATATAAATGTGAAGATACGTATTAAATTATTTACATAAGTATTAATTATAAATTTTTATAAATTATTTT
Source organism: Camellia sinensis (assembly GCF_055761805.1). Taxonomy (NCBI): domain Eukaryota; kingdom Viridiplantae; phylum Streptophyta; class Magnoliopsida; order Ericales; family Theaceae; genus Camellia; species Camellia sinensis. The sequence continues at coordinate 47,060,223 of NC_138964.1, forward strand.
TGAATAATACATACGTATTATAAAATGTGAAGATGGGTTTACTGTAAAAAACTTTAAATCAAAAATGTAAAGATTTAAATAATACATACGTATTATAAATTATTATAAAAAAATTTATAATACATACGTATTATAAAATTTTATTAATAATTTATTTTATAAAATAATTATTATATATTTATTAATAATTTATTTAAAGTAAATATATAAAAATTATATATATATATATATATAATACATACGTATTATATATCATTTATTTAAAGTAGATACATACGTATTATAAATTATTATAAAAAAATTTATAATACATACGTATTATAAATTATTTTTGATAATTTATAAATTATTTTTGATTATAAAAATTGCAAAAATTATTTTTGATTATAAAAATTTTTACCCTTACATACGTATTATAAATCAAACCATCTATAACCTAAAAATGATTTATATTTACGAAAATTATAAGAATTATATAATTGATTATTATAAATTATTATTATATATATAAATTATATTATTTCAATGCTACAGTGTTGTGGGTGTGTGTGGGTGTGTGAGTGTGTCAGAGTGTGGGTTGGTTCTGGTTTGTGTTGACAGTAAAAACGTTATTTGAAATAACGTTTTCTAAAAAAAAAAAAAAATTTATACGCACAGTGAAAGCGCGATTTAAAATAGCGTTTTCTTCAGGAAAAAAATTTTATGCTAAAAGCGCGATTTGAAATAGCGATTTCTTAATTAAAAGCGCGTTTTGTAATAGCGCTTTCGCTATTCATCAAATTTTGGGCTCCAAACAGTGAAAACGCAATTTGTAATAGCGCTTTAGCCTAGTTTGTGAAATCCGTCCAAACTAGACCTAGTTTGAGAAATAAGATAAAAAAAGGCTTAATATGGAAAAAGCCCCAAAATGTTGTCATTCACTCTCAAGTTCAAAGTACTTTGTGTGTCGTAAGCTTGTTTGGTTTTAGGATTTGTTTTTTAAAAAATTAAAATTTTTGATTTTCATTGAATATTTTTAATATTTTAAATAATTTTTTAATTTTTAGATACACATAACATAAATACACTTAAAAAGTTTTATATTTATAAAAAAAATCTTTAAAAAATTCACTAAATATCAATAAATAAATAAGAATTCAGTACATTTTTGTATTCTTATATATTTATTTATTTTTTAAAATATTTTTTATAAATATTTTTTTTTAAATACATCTAAATAAGGTGCATATAAAAAAATAAAAAATACTTAAAATTTTAAAAATATTTATTAAAAATAAAAAAAATACGAAAAATAAAAATTTTAATTTAAAAAAATGGAAATCAAATACAGAAAATATCTTTTATTTTTATTTTTTTATTATTAAATCGAGTATTTTGTCAAATCAATCTAAGCCTAATGGAGATAAAACTATCATCAGACCTCTAACATTTGGATGAGGTGGGGCTGTCCTGCGCTTTGCACGGAAGTCAAGCACAATGAGGCCCACTTCGGTCCTATATCCAAGTTAAATTGTTTATTTTGTCAAACACATCGAATAACATATATTTGTGAATAATCATGTTAATCGAACGTTAGTAACCTTATGATTAAATTAAATTTGTATTTATAAAAATAAATACCAACTATAATTTTAATTATAAAACTGAATGCAAATTTGATCTATTCATAAGGTTAGGGCTGGGCAGAGGGTTATTTGACCTGCCCAAACCACCCTACCCGAACTGACTCATACACATATGGGCGATTTCGCGAACACAATAAGGTCGGGTGCGGTTTGAATTCTGGCTGATTTTCGGGTTGCGAGCTGGTTGCCGGTTTGAACCACAACTTTCAAGTAAGCGTCTCTTTGTCTTTGTCTCTGTGTCTCTCTCGGATCGCTGATTTTTTTTTAGACAATCAGATCTATCCCTCTTTATGCGTAGCCTCTCTTCTAATCTCACTCTCTCATTCTTTCATCTCTCTCTCTCTGTTCCTCTGTGTGTGTGTTGACCGGCGAAGCGACTGATTGACCTTCGCAAGATCAACTTTGCTCTGCAACTCTCAGGTAAGCGTCTCTCTGTCTCTCTCTCTCTCTCCCCAAGATCAACTTTGACCTTCGCAAGATCAACTTTGATTTTTTTTTAGGCAATCAGATCTCTCTCTCTCTCTCTCTTTCTCTCTCTCTCCAGTCTCTGAATTTTTTTTATGCAATCAGATGTGTAGCAACAGATCTCTAAGTTTATTTGTTTATTTATGTTTGTGTAACTAAGATTCTATTTCAATGGTGACTAAGATTCTATTTCAAATGGTGATTAAGATTTTGGAAATTGAATTCGAAGTGGAAATTGAATCTGTTTATTCTCTGAGTTTATTGAATATATTGAAAATTAATTGAATCTGTTATTGGAATTAAATATGTTATTGAATCTGTAATTGAATCTGTGTTAAATCTGAGAGTTGAAATTAAGTTTGTGTTATTGGAATTAAATTGTTATTAAATATGTGTTATTGAATCCGTGCTATTGGAATTACATCTGTTATTGAATCTGTGTTAGAAGTGAAAATTAAATCCATTATTGAAAATTTAAATTGAATATGTTATTAGATTGAATTTGTTATTAAAATTTTTTTAGAGGGTGATTGAATCTGTTATTAGATTTGTTATGTTATTGAAATTAAATCTATAATCGTGTTGAATCTGTAATTAAAATTGAATTTATAATTGTGTTGAATCTATAATTATGTTGTTTTAATTGAATCTGTAATTTTTGTAATCCAGATAGTGTTGAATCTCCTACAATTAATCTTTTATTTCCGGAATCCTCTAATTCTCAAATGAATCCTCCCTTAGCCAAACCCGAACCTAAGCCTCCTAGACTCCCAAAAAGAAAGAGTGAGGATAGAGAGGAGAGAGCATCATCCACAGTTTGCGATCATTTTGATAAGGTTGTAGGGACCAATGAGAAATGTAGAGCCGTATGCAAATATTGCAAGAAAGAGTATTTAGTTGACTCTAGACTTCATGGGACTAGCAATTTGAGGAGTCATACACCCATTTGTAAAGAATATCCAAATAGGAATATAGATAGTCAACAAACATTAAATCTTAAACTGAAATAAAATGAAGAGGGTGTTGAGGTTGTAACAACAACTTTTAATTTTGATGCTTGTAAAAGGTCTCTTGCGGAGATGGTGATCATTGATGAGTTGTCATTTAGATTTGTAGAGGGAGTTGGGTTTCGAAGATTTTGTAATGTCATGCAACCCAAATTCACACCAATTCCCTCTTGTCAAACCATATCTAGAGAAGTGCTTAACATATTTAATAATGAAAGGGATAAGTTAAAGAAGGCCATGGAGGGTCGTAAAGTTTGCATTACTACGGACACTTGGACATTTATTCAAAATTTGTGTTACATCTGTTTGACTGCTTATTTCATTGATGATAACTGGAAACTTTAAAAAAGAATCATAAATTTTCAACAAGTTAAAGATCACAAAGGAAAAACATTAGGTTGGAAAATTGATTCGTGTTTGATTGAGTGGAACATTGAAAGCATATTCACCTTAACAGTTGATAATGCTAGTTCTAATAATCTTACCATTCAATATTTAAAAACGATAACCAAAGATTGGAAGGGGACTATTTTGCAACATGAGTTTATTCATATGCGTTGTTGTGCACATATTCTTAATCTCTTTATGAGTAATGGGTTGAAAGAAATGGACGATTATATTGTCAACATTAGACTTACAGTTGAGATATATAAGGTCTTCTCCTCATAGGCATAATGTTTTTAAGAAGTGTACGACCACACTCAAACTTCATTCAAAAGCTCTTGTATGCCTACATGTACCAACTAGGTGAAACTCTACCTATTTGATGTTAGAGACCGCCAAAAAGTATGAGAAAGCTTTTAACCGCTTGAAGTTTGTGGATTCCAATTTTGATCCTTATTTCAAGGATGTTGATGGTGGCATAAGGAGAAGTCCGAATGAGTTGGGTTGGAAAAAATGTAGATTGTTTTTGAGGTTTCTAAAATTATTTTATCTTGCAACTAAGAAATTTTCAGGATCTCTCTTTGTAACTTCCAATGCTTTTTACAAAGAAATGTTTGTTATTGAAAGCAAAATTAACCAATTAATTTTGGAAGAGGATGATACTTTGAGCACAATAGCAAAGATTATGAAACAAAAGTTTAGCAAGTATTTTGGGAGGGGGGCGAAGTAAGATCAATTTGTTATTGTATGTTGCGGTTATTCTTGATCCTACCAAAAAAAAGGCATACTTGAAGTTTTGCTTTTCAAATTTATTTCTTGGAAATAATAAGAAGGTGGAAGATATGGTAGACAAGTTTAAGAGTTGTTTGAGTCATTTATATAGCCATTATGTCACACTTTATCCTTCAAATGACAAACTTCTAAGTGTGAGTGAAGTTGTGAATACAGTGAAAGATGATGATGATGATCCCTATTCTTTAATTGACTCCTAATTTAATTCCTATTTGGAAGGGCGATGCACTAGTAGATCTAAGTCGAAATTGGAACAATATTTGTCCGAGGTTGAACATTTTGCAAAGTATCAAACATTTGAGATTTTGAATTATTGGAAGGTGAATGTAACCAAATATAGAGTGCTATCGCAACTTACAAGGGATGTGTTGGCCATGCATATTTCTACCGTTGCGTCGGAGTCGGCTTTTAGTACAAGGGGGCGTATTCTTGACCTATTTCGTAGTTCGCCCTTGTCTTCTATGGTTGAAGCTCTTGTATGTACTCAAAATTGGTTTCGAAGCAACCTTCCAATTTCTCTTCGAAAGGCGATGGATGATGTAGAGGAATTTGAGCAATATGACTCAAGTCATATGAAAATTTATTTATCTTCATTTTTATTTGTATTGTTCATTTTCTAATGTATGTTTTATTAATCTTCTCTTGTTGACTCCTAATTAAGTACTTTGGAGTCAAGCTTATCTTCAAGTTCAACTTATAATGTTGATGCTATAATTGAACTCTAATATCCATTTGCTCATTGGTAATTTTTTCATATACTCAAAACATTTTCTTACTATATTGAGATGCAATATATAGATATTTGTTTATCTTTTCATTACTTTATTCTTTTACACTTTTCTTGTCAAAGGAATTAAGAAGATTAAAGATTAAAGTTCATATTTTTCAGTTTGTTTTTGTGCAGGGTTTATCAATCAAATGCATGGAATTGAAATTTTTGAAAGTTGGATTAGATGTGATTCATGATGGAGTTTGAGATCTTGGAAATGTTTTTATTTTATTTCATGGGTTTGAATTGAATGAAGTTTGACAACAAATTTTTTTTTTTTTAAATTGCATTTTGGATGAATGTAAAAGTTAATGAAGAATTACTTTTTTTTATTTATTGCATTTTGGATCAATGTAAAAGTTAATGAAGAATTAATTTTAGGTAAGCTTAGGATTTTGAATGATTTTACTTTAATTGTATTGTTGGGATAGTAGATAGTGAATGGGATTGATGATTTAGTTTAGGATTTTGAAATATGTTCTTGTGTTAGTTTATGATTTGATTTAGGATTTTGAATAATTTGTTTGTGTTAGGAATTGATTTTGTTGTGTTTTTAATTTTATAAGTTTTAATTAATTAATTATTAATGTTTGAGCATTTTAGAAAATTTGGGGAAAAGAGTCCAAAATAAATATTTACAAAATGGGGAAAAAAAGGCTAATAAATTTTTTGAAGAAAAAAGGTCCAATTCGCAAACCGCCCGCAACTGCCTGCACATCTGCGAATCTTATTCGCACAAACTGCAAACCACACTACGAGCGGTTGTAGGTTGACTTTTTTCCAAACCGCATAGATGCGGGGCGGGTCCAAACCAATCCTCAAACTATCCAAATCCGAACCGCGGACACCGTTAGTGTAGGGTATTAGAGCACCTCTACCTGATATTTCAAATCTGATATGGCATTCCAACAGTTATATTTTGACATCAAATATCAACTCCACTCGGTATGTCAAAAGTTGATGTGGCATTTGGTATTATCCCTTCATGCCAATTTTGACATATTTCAACAGTCATATTTTGACATGTTTCTATTTCATATATTTTTTTAAAATAAAAAGGCTTCCATGTAAAATACAAGAGTTCAAATTTAAAAAGTAATAGACTAATATATTTGACATATCGGATAGAGAGTTTCCATGTCAAATTGACATATGTCAATTTGCCACCCAAGGCTTCAAAAAAATTTGACATACTAAATTGTGAAGATTTGGGTGGAGATGCTCTTACTCTTATTACTCTTTTTAGGTCTAAAGCTTGTTTTGTTTTGATTAGGACTTAACGATTATTTTGTTTTGATTGTAAAGATATGATTAATGAAATTATTTTGTGAGAATGACAAATTAATATTTTGAAGGATAATTTTTTCTATCTGTACCCACTGTTGTCGAACCATCTATCATTGGAATAGTCAACGGTGGCTAGTGGTGCTAGTGATATGGACAGATAGGTAGATTAGATGAACAAATAGATGGATAGATGGGTGGTACATGGACATATAGGTGACATTAGACATATATGTAAATAAATATGTGACACGTGGACATATATGTAGATAGATAAATGACACATTAATTGATACGTGACATTGGATAAATAATGACAACGACAAATAAGTGGAATAGTAGACAGACAGATAGATAGGGATAATATGATTTTCAAATTGTTATTATCTTATGCCCCCAAAAGATTAAAACTTGGAGCTATCATTTCAAAATTAAATTTATGGCTCAAATACATTTTTGTAGCAAAATGTTTTACACTACATCTCTTCTTTTATCTTGTAACATGGACAATTTCATTATTTATGCAAAAAATACATAACAAACACTACAATTTTTTTATGGGAGAGGTAGTTATCATTTTCATACCCACCTATCATTCTTATCATATAATTTACTTATCTTAAATTTTCATGTTTTAAAATTTAGTACTTGAAATATTTAGTAAATTACACTAACTTTTTTTGAAATTTGAAGAAAATACAAGGAATTTCATAATTTTAACATATTACATCGACCTTTCTTTTAATAAGGTAAAAGGATTAGAATTAATGCAAATGATGTACAAATATAAGAACAGACAAAATAAAATATGTAACGCCCCCAATCCTTCACATGTCATCGATATTTTCTGCTTTGGGCCACACCTGCACGGATTTGTTCTTCCCAGTGGGTCACCCATCCCAGAACTACTCCAACCTTAGCACGCTTAACTATGGAGTTCTGCTAGGGATTTCACTACTCGGGAAAAGGCCTCGATGTTATATAAGGGTCCAAATTTTTACTTTATAGCCCAAGAACCCCCCCTCCATTCCCGATGTGGGATACTGAGAAAATATATATTTCAATTTTAAAGAGAAAACAAAAACACTTTTTCATCTATATAACTAATAAATTACAAATGAAAAAGAATGGAAAAATGTTTTGTGAATTAAATCCTTAAAGAAGTTTAATGTAATTATGTCAAATTTATGAGACTTGATGAAAGTGAGCAAAATTTTCTTCAAACATGGAGGTTACCATAATTTTATCAGTTATGCTATGAACATAAAAAATACAAAATTGTTGAAAAGTCCAATCTAAGGAAAGGTATATGGTATTAGGTCTAGTGGATATTTTCTGTTAGTGAGAGATCCACCTTTTGTCAAATAGTTTGATGAGAAGTCATTTTGTTGGTTTTTGAGGACATTTTGTTTCTAATTTTACCCCTGTGATGTATTGGTTTCGGATTTCTATTCTGCTTTAGGACTATTATTGTCTTTAAAACTTTGAGTTATCTTCGTTGACATATATTCTTGTTCTTCTAAACTATTCATATCTTATGTTATCTTTTGAGTTGAGAATTGGGTTTTGGAGTTATGTTTAAAACAGGTTGAGATTAGTATTTTTGGGGTGATTTTGGCTGTGTGAACTTGAGCGATGGTTTGGTTACTCGAGCAGTCTTTTCTTTCTTTCAGTTTTGGGGTTGCAGTCTGAGCTTCTAAGAGTTTGTTTTCTTCATTTGAGCGTAAGTTTTGTTGCTCGAGCGGTCCTTGATGTTTAATACTCAAGTTTAGGTTTCATCGCTCGAGCAATCTATTCAACAGAGATGAAATTCTAGGAGTTTGATTTCTTTGCTCAAGCTTAGTTTTGATTGTTCGAATGATATGTTGTGTCTGACGCTCGAGCATAAATTTTTACCGTTCAAGCAATCTATTTGAATAAAGTTGTAAGGAAAGTTACATTTTGATCACATTTTACTTCTTCTCTCTCTAGAACCTATCTTTCCTTTTTTTGCTCTCATCTTTTTCTAAAAACCTTACATAAATTCTCCGATCTACCTTGTGGCATTTCAAATGTTTAATTAATTTTAACACTACACTAATAACTAATCACGATAAAAAATAAAATAAAAAAGCTAAAATATAATTTAATTTAAGTTAGGGGTCATTATATTCTAAAACACAACAATTAAAAAAATTAATGTAATTAATTTAGTATTTAGACCATAGAATAATTAGGTATTTGTTTAGTTAAACTTTGCCTTTGTTTTGATAACTTGCTCAATAGATTAAGGATAAAAACAAGTTTGGTTTTCGTGTTTGGTTTGAGTTTTTTGAATTAAGTTTTTTGAAAACTAGTTTTTTGATTCTTGTGTTTTTTTATTTTTAGTGAATATTTTTTAAATTTTAAACATTTTTTTTACTTTTTAGATGCACCTTACTTAGATGTATCTAAAAAGTAAAAAATTTGTGAAAAAATATTTTAAAAAATTAATAAATACATAAAAATATAAAAAACGTACTGAATTATCGTATTTTTTTTTATATTTTGGGTATTTAGTAAATTTTTAAAAGGTTTTTTTCACGAATTTTTTACTTTTTAAATACATCTAAGTTAGGTATACCTAAAAATTAAAAAAATTGCTTAAAATATTAAAAAAAATCAGTAAAAAAAAAATACGAAAAATAAAAAAATAAAATTTTCTGAAAAATATTTTTTAAAAAGTGAAACCAAACATATAAGTGATGCAACCGTGATTTAGAACTCTAAACAGCAGGTAAGCCAAAAAAAAAAAAATTAAAACTACATCACATCATCTTGTCAACCCCACCCCTAAAGCTCCATTTAGAGCTCCTCTAGAGTTCCCAAGCATTTCGCAAAGGGTCCTGTTACGTTTCATGAAAACTGTCATGAAAATCATCTACATCGTTGGATCATGAGACACATACCTGATCTAACGGTGCAGATGATTTTCATGATAGTTTTCATGAAAATTCTTCATGAAACCTAGCCTTTCCCTTTCGCAAAACAACGGATAAGAATAAGGTAAGATAAGGCCACGTGCTCAGCATCCAAAGATTGAATCACCTATAAATAGGTGAGGTGAGTTTGTACTTAATGGAAGGAAGGGGAAACAAAAAAATAAAAAAAAACAACAACAAACGAGAAGTATAGGAAAGGAAATGAGCCAGCCAGTGAATGTTGAAGAAGAATACTTTTATTTTTGAGCTAATATAAATTATACTTCATAAATTATATTAACTTTTATTATTTATTTAATGAGTTCTATTAATTTAAAAAAAAAACAGTTATGGATATAACTGTTTATCAAATGTGTTTTTGGAAATAACTTGATAATTGATAATGTAAACAATTATTCCATAAGTACCGTTATGAAGGTTTCATGTATTGGGAGACTTAAATAACTATTGGTTCTTTGATTATTCACTTTAGTGATCCTCTGTTTGTCAAGAATCTATTAACCCTTGTTCTGTACCATTTTATGATTATTTTGCTTATATGATTTATATATTATATTTCTGTTATTTAAAATAATATATTTATTCAAATCAAACTATTCATTGTTTAGCCTCAATAATTATTCATAGTGACTTGTATATCCCTTATGCTTTTAGTATAATATTTATCATTCTGCCATGCACTTTATAACTGTTAAACGGTAATGAAACTTAGGGAGGAGTTTTTATCCCATAAAGAATGACCAAGGCTTGGAATAAATACCATGTTTTTTTATTTGTATTTATTATTTGGCTTTTATTTATATTAATTCCAATTATTTTATATGGATATTCAGTGTAGAACAAAATATATTTATCCAGATATTTTAATTCCAAACATATGAAATTTATTTGGATACTCAGTGCCGAATCAATTCAAAAAACCAACCTACGCAAAATGATAAAAAAATTCCTTGGCAACGTTTTATTCATTATCAATTATCAATTTCAATATGAAATAAAATATAAGAATGGTGAGTTAAAGCAAATAGGGTTGAGTTAGGATTAGATATGAAGATCGACACCGTTTGGGAAGGGATTTTGTGGGCTTTTTTGATTATTTTAGTCATAAAAGACAAAATAAGTTATTTTAGCCCCAACAAACAAAATATCACATCCAATCCATAATCTTCTCTCACAAAAAAAGTTAAAAAAGTCAAAAAGTCAAAAAATCCTTCCTAAATCAAGCTTTTTAGCTCAGGCTAAAATAACCAAAAAAACTAAAATATCAACCTACTTCTCAAACCCACTCTAAATATTATAACTGATGATGAATGTAGTGTCAGAAACATTTTTATTTACACTTTCTTTTATAAATAAAATACTTTTTAATCATTTTATATAGAAATTTAATAAAAATAAATAAAAAATATTATTAAATTGAAATACCCAACTTGCATTTTGTGGGTGCTCCTCATCTACAATGATATGAGTGGTTAACATTTCTCATTGAAATTTTATCCAATTTAATTGAGAGTTTCCATTGCCTTTTGAAAAAAAAGAAAAAGAAAAGAAAAAAATTGTAGTCCCAACTCCCAAGGCGAGGAGGCATGGAAAGTCAGTAGACTGGTAAGAGTTGAAGAATATGAGACAAACCCTACATATTAGCACAAGAACAAGAACAAGAATATGAGAGACGATAGAGAGAATTAAGCTTTCCTTCAATGGAAGTCTCTTCCCATCTTAAATTTAACAATTTTCTCTTCCGACCCTCCACTCCACTTCGTCTCTGTATGTCCCTCTCTCTCTCTCTCTCTCTCTCTCTCTCTCTCTCCAAATGGTGTCTTAACTTTGTTCTACTCCAATTTTCAGGTACGAAGGAAACGAGGCTTTTCTTTCCATCTCCTCTTCGGCCGGTAATTTCTTGTCATAGTGTTGTGTTATCGAAAAGTATTTTGTTGTGTGTCTGTGTGTGTTTGTGAATAATTTCATCGTTCTTGATTATCAACAGACTTTGTGTAGACCAGAACTATGAATCCCATGAATTTGGGAATTATCTGATTTTATTTATTTATTTATTTGTTAAATGGGAAATTGAAATGTATGCTTGTTGTAGGTGGATAATCAAAGAATTCTTTCACCTTGACAACAATTCTTGACTGGGGAACTATTAATTAGTGTAGGTTCTTTGGGTGCAATTATGATTTGGGGATGTGGGTACCTTTGAATGCGAACATTACTTCTTTGATGTGATAGATGAGAGAATGAAGCAAGGAACTAGTAAGAAAAATGTCAACATTAGAGAGAAATGCTTGGATTTTTAAAGGTAAGGTTGCGGAGTAGGATGCACTATGGGATAAAGCATGTAAATTGTCCTTTGCATAAGCTGTATGTACCTGTTTTGATAAAATTTGGCAAGGAGGATTGGATGCGGGCTTGTCAGGACAAAGTGTTGTCCACGTGTTAAAACCGCCCGACTTCTAACTAGGAGAATTGTGTGAGGTCCAAAGGTTTAAAAACCTCTTGGTTCTTTTCCTGCTTCAATGAAGAGGACTTCAAATCTCCCAAGTGTTTGAAAATTAGGAAGAGTACATAGCAAGTAATGAACAAACAAGAACTTGAAACTTCATTATTTCAACGGATTGAAGACACAGAATGTTGAAAAGAACAAGAAACTAAATTGCACTCAACGGATTGAAATACAAATAGTTTGGGATTAACTAAACTAAGGCTATGGATAGCCAAACTAAAATTACGGATAGCTAAATAAATTGACTGACACGTGTGCCTTGAGCTATGTATTTGATTTGAGTTTGATTGAAATGGATGTCTTTCAAGTAAACTTCTAAATGGCTTGAACCTCCTGTTGGTAGCAACCCAATGATTTTTCCCAACCATCTCAGTTGGTGACCTACTTTGTTGCCTCTTTAATTGTCATGTGTCCCATGATAGCCACCTTGCCTAAGCATCTCTAATGTATTCCCCAAGAAATGGAAGTGGTTATTCTATATTAATTCATGGTCATTTGATCAAGTAGTAATGGATCTCTAACTTTGGATGGATGAGTGCCATCTGTCCCACCTTCCCCATATTTCTTGGTGAACTTCTCAGAAAATGGTAGTGGTTGATTCATCTTCACCGTCCACTGTTGGATTAAAGAAACATGGGTTCCAGCTCTAGCTGGATGAATGCCACGTGGCCCTAGTTCTTCAAAACCCTTTTTCAAAAAGAACGTCTCTACCATTATAGATACACCCAAGAGAGAATCCTTCTCTACTTACTAGGGATCTAGGGGTGGTAGTCACGACTCATGCCATCATTATCTCCAAATCCCAAGCAAATAGGATATATATTGTAACACATATCCTTCATTTTCTAACATCACTTATTGTTAGCCTCGCCTCTGCACCATGTGTCACCACATATTCGGCCTGTCATTTTTCAGTACAAACAGTATCTTATTGAATTAGAGTTACTTATTGAAAAAGAATACATATTAAGTAATTAAGGAAATATTTTAGAAGTAATATATTTGAAAATTTTTCAAAATAAGAATTTGTAACCTAAAAGAAATCACGTAAAATGGTTGTTTTAAAATAATTTAACAAGAAGAAAGAAAATTTTATAAGGAGAGAATTCCGGAAAAAGAGGGAGGAAATCTTTCAACTTTCAACCAATTTTTAATTTTTATGTTTCTTCTCTAAATGAGGTGGTTTTGATCACCATTGTTGTCCCTATATTATGCAAGCCATGTTTGACCCGTAACCTAAGAAGCACGGACACAACATGGACACGACACGGATACATCAACTTCTTAAAAGTGTCTGTGCTTCTTAGCCCATAACATTCAAGCTAACCTGTGGATTGCTAGAGCAGGAACAAAATCAAACCATAGCACAACCCATTAAAGCCTAGCCTTCTTAACCCTATCATAGTTATTTTTTATTCAGTGTTACCACAAATGTATATTCTTCTAACAGGCATAGGTGTAAGGGGAACACAGTGGGCTACATACTCTAAAATATGACTTGATAGGCATAAGCTTATACAGTGACATTGTGGGGCATTTGTTGTGGTGGTTTTAATTGTGATGATGGTTTTCTTGAAAACCATATATAAGTAATGAGGATTAGGTTATTAGATGCAAAAGTTGTCAATTTACCCTTGGAAACTTGTATAGAAGTAGTCAAGTAAAGGAATTGAATAAACTGTTATATATATGTTGAGTTTTCAATTTTCTTTTGCTTTTCCATTCATTAGTCTCATAGAAAATGTTCTCTTTTGTGAGAAGTTCAAATGTAGTGTAGATTTATTTTCTTGTAAGGTTTTGTTTTCATCACAAAAATTCAGAAGTAATGGAGTTTGATATTTCATGTCAGTTCAAATTACTTGAATTTAATTCCCTTGTTATCAAATTTCATCTCCTTGCAAATCCAAGATACGAGGCAAGAAAAGTAAAGATAATTGTAAGGAGTCCTGGAATAAATTAGAAGAGTAGTAAAAGATCATTAATGACAGAGATTATTCCGATCCTATTCTATTTGAATACTTGAATCACCCTATGATGATCTTGGCCTGAGTGGGAACCGAATGTAGGATGGAAATGGGGGTTAATTAATTAGGTGATGGGTGGTGACAGGGCCGGCCCAAGTGCACAACCATTAAGGCCATTGCCTTGGGCCCGCCCAAATTGGGAAATGCCCCACTTTCTGTAATGCCCATATAATATGTTTTGTTTTATTAGAATTGTTAATGATTTCCCCAAGAAAATTGGTTAACAGAACTTAAAATTGTTTTTTATTTTCTATCGAGCACATTTCTATAAATAACTAGTATACAACTATTACAATCTTCAAGTGCCCCTCGGGCATTCGTTAACAAAATTCATATTTTCTAATGCTTGTCTTGTAAATCCTAAGTCTTTTCACTGTCACAAGTTTTGATATTGATTTATTTTGTATGTAGGTTTGAAAAATTAATTTCATTTGGTCCAACTGGTTTCAAAATTGAAACCAATCAATTTCCAAACCTTTCACTTCTTTAATTTTACATTTTCTTCATCTTCTTATGGTCATCACCAATATCCTCGATTTTTTAGGAGTAATTATGTGTAAGTCCTAATAAGTGGGCTTATTGTCTAATAGATCCTTTGGAAAAAATTTGTCATAAAAAAAGTTACTAATTGTAAGTTTTAGTTACAATTTATAAAAATCATGACAAAAAAAAGTCACTAATTGTCAATTTTTAGTGACATATATAAAAAATTGTCACAAAAAATTATTTTTAGCGACAATTCTACCAAGTCTTATTTTCAATAGGATTTAATGGGAATTAAGTCAAACTATTAGGACCTATTGGTAGTTATATCCTTCACTTTGTTTTTTATGGCACTCCCGAATTAAATGCTCATGTGTGAATGGTAGCTCACAAAGAGGTGAACACTAGAGATATTTTGAAGAATAAGTAAGCAAATAGCTATTCTTTCTTGTATTATTTTCATGTACGAGAAAATTAGGGAAGTTGATTCGTTTTTTTCCTTCTTTTTTGTTGTCTTAAGTAAGGTTTTAAAATGGGGCTGTTGTTACATACCAGTATAAGTTGTCTCCACTATCTATCTCGGCCGCAATATTGGTGGGAATAAAATCGCAGGTGTAAAGATCGTTACAGTTTTGGTTCCATTTAGGGTTGTAATGACCCGTTATGATGCCATTATGGCGATCATAACCTCACAGTTGGCTCCTTCCTATGTAGCAGCTTGATTTTTCCAGATTTTTTTCCCCTTTCAACTTCTCGATCTCATACAAAACACACTGTTGGCATCTAACAAACCCAGATGTACAAGATTTGAGCCACCAATCTTCAAATCTACTAGTTGCATTTGGTTTATTTTTCCTAAATTTTCATGTGATTACTTGAAGGTTTGGTATTGTTAACTTGGCTTTATGATTATGAACTTGGATATTTTTTGTTTAGGAAGGAGTTGTGATTACTAACTTGGATTTTTTATTATTATTATTTATTCCTATAAGTTTGAAATACAACAACAAAATACATAATAATGGTGTTTTAAAAAAGTCTAAGTGCGAGGCACTTCAAGTAGGTTGAGGCGAGGTGCTGAACAAAAGGTGCTGAGGCATGCCCCTGGGGATGAGGTGCAAGACGAGGGCCTTACGGGCTTTACGTAGGTTTTTACTCCAACACTTGATTTAAGTG
This sequence comes from Camellia sinensis, assembly GCF_055761805.1. Lineage (NCBI taxonomy): Eukaryota > Viridiplantae > Streptophyta > Magnoliopsida > Ericales > Theaceae > Camellia > Camellia sinensis. Next base: position 47,075,698 of record NC_138964.1, read on the forward strand.
ATTCTTGTGTGGATACTCGCAGGCAAGGTTTTAAAAAGCGGCCGCAACCGTTATATAACGCCGTTACGTAATGGTTGTGGTGGTTATCACCACCCGTTATGGCCGCTTTTGCAGTGTGATTGAGATTCATAGGTGTGTCGAACGTAGCGGCTATCGTAGCGGTCGTAACGGCCTGTTACGCAATGGTTCCGAGCTGTTTCTTTCGAAAAAACACAAAAAGAAAAAAAAAATCTGAAAATGAGGGAAAAATAGAGAGAGAAGAGAGAAGATGGAAGAGCAAGAGATAGAGAGAGAAGAGGGAAGATGATGAACATGTTATTGATTTGTTAAAGCTGTAACACCTATGCTATTTTATTCAGTTGCTATCACTCAACCATTTTGTTTGTGTGTGTCTATCTATATATTGTTTGAAAATAATAATAATAAGTGTAGTCATTATCTATTTGACTTGATTAAAATATATATATTTAGACTCTTATTTATTTTCTTACTTTTGTCATTGTTTATCTTATAATGGTTAGTGATTGATTTTTTCGTAAAATATCTAGAAAACATAGCACCTATAATTATATATAATACATATTTTATACATGTCAATTTTTTTTTATTAGTTTGTTTTATTTTTATTTACAGATTATCCAAAAAGAGAATGAATATTCAAGTGATCCAAACCAAAAAAAAAAAAAAAAAATTCTTTATAATTTATTTTTTAAAAACTATTCAAATTAAAATTTGCATATGCTTCACAAGTATAATAATTAAAAATAATAATTTTATACATCTAATTCCAATAATTTTTTTTTTTCCACAAGCGTAATATGGATTTATGACATATAAAGTCATTAATTATTAAAATAAAATGTAAAAAACTCAATTTATAGTGATTTAAAAATATACAATATATTGGATCATACTTAAAAATTTACAAAAATTGATCAAATTTATTTTGAAACTCAATAAATATGATTATAGAAAAAAAATATGTGTATTGGTATGTTTTTTTAAAATTGTGCAAAAAATAAAAAAATTAACGGTTCCGGTTACCGCAACTATTACGCTACGGCATTTACACTCCGCAACTGTAACCGTAACCGCGTCACCACCACCATTATGGCGACCACAACCGCTTTTCAAAACCTTGGCCGTAGGGGATTACAACCCTTCAATATAAATGAACAAATGTGTGAAATGAGATCAGAAAAGTGATTAAAAAAAAATGCTAGTGATTAAAAGAAGGGATCAATAGGAAGAGAGAAGGACATGGTCTTCTTCATCAACGATTGACGTCGTCTTCTTTAGGTCCTTCTGTTCTCTTCTCTTCTCTTCTTCTTCGTTGTGTTCTCTCTATCTCTTTTCTTCTTCTTCTTCGCTGGTTCTCTTCTATTTTTTCTTTTTTTCTTTCTTTTTGGTCCAGCCACTGTTATTCTTCTTCTTCATTATGCAGCCAATGATTGAATGTTCACTTTTTTGGTTTTTTTAAATAGTGAAACTTACTTTATGAATTTTGGAATGCATATATATTTGTTTATGTTGAAAACTTCGCCTATATTAAAAATTTTGCTTATCTTTTACAACTTGAGCCTCGCTTTGGTTAGGCGTGCGCCTTGCCTCGCGCTTTGCGCTTAGGCTATAGGAGACCTTATTGTTAAAATTGATGTATTATTGATTGTTGTATCTTGTTATGTTTACAATGAGTCCTATATATAGAAGATTAGAGGAGGTAGGTATGTAGTAGGTGGAGTAGGTGAAGTGGGTGGAGTAGGTGTAGTGGTAGGTTTTGGTAGGTTTTAACAGCCCCCGCAAACTCAAGGGGGATAGGAACTAACCAACTTGAGTTTGGAGAGAGTAACAAAACAAGAAAATAGACTAATACATAAAATAAAATAGGATAGGAGACACTGTATGGTCGTGTCAGACCGTTGGTGAAGACACTGGATGGTTGTGTCATAACGTTGTAGAGGACACTGGATGGTTGTGTCATAACGGGGTAGAGGACACTGGATGGGTGTGTCATAACGTTGTAGAGGACACTGGATGGTGGTGTCATAACGTTGTAGAGGACACTGGATGGTTGTGGCAAACCGTTGTAGCAGATAAAGTCGGGACAGGTGACGAGGTCACACCGGACCGATGGAGAAGCTAACCGGAATCAAATGTCGGAACAGTTTATGGGGTCATGTCGGACCGTTGGAAAATACACTGTATGATGGTGTATATAGGCTGCCCAAATATATATATACATGGATATATATATCGAGCCCTCAAAAGTCGCGCCCTCAAAAGGCCATCAAAAGTCGTGCCCGACAGAAAGCGTCGAGCCATCAAAAGGTGAGCCGGAGACGCGGCGAGGCACGTGAGCGATAGAGCGGCGTGTCGGCCGCGTCGTCAGTGTCGATATAAACCAATACGGAGGCTGTGGAAACCAAACCAGGCTGAAACATCTGAATATTGTCATTCTGAAACACTTTGTAAATACTTTGGATCCAACCCTTCTCTGAAAAAACTCTGCGTTTTCGGAGAGAGAAACTTTGTAACACTCTGTAGCCTAGAAAATGGCCTCTTCTTCCCGTGGTCTGCTCACTCTCTTTCCAGACCTCAACGAGTCAACAAGAGAGATAACTGGTGCGGTGGCCCGTGAACCTCAACCAAACACCTCTGGTTTTGCTCCATTGAACTTTCTTATGCGGTCTGTGGAGCAAAAAATGACAGTGCAAACGGATATTGAAGCCAATCAGTATACATTGAAGTCATGTGTGGAAACCATGACTGCGGTCACAAACTTGTCGCACCGGCTGCAGAGTAGGACAAATGAGGTGCAGCAGTTAAATGCCCAACTGGCTCTGCTCCAGCGCATGTATAAGGATGCGCGAGCAAAGATAAGTGTGCTAAAGGCGGAAAATAAGGAGCTGAAGCGGAAGGCCACCGTGATGTTCCGATTTGGAGGGCCGCCATATGCTGCAGTGGAGGAGCAGGGTGGAGTGATCGTGCCCAGTGGAGTGGGAAACACGGAGGCAACACCGTCAAGGGCCGCCCAGGACGGAGGCAAGAAGAAAAGACCGGCGGAATAGGCGAAGAAGTGAGGTCGGTGGGTGGCCGGCTGCAGAAAAGAAAACAAATCTTTGGGTGTTGTGTTGGGGTTGGTTGTTTGTGGTTTTTTTTTTTTTTTTTTTTTTTTTTTTGTGTGTAAAATTGTGATCGGGGTTGATCCCTGAGATGAATAAAAGATGGTTTGGTGTGCAAAGCTATATGGTATGAATGGAATTTGAAAAAGATTAAAAATAATGTGAAAGAAAAATAAAGAAAGAAATAATAAGAATAAATTTGAAATCAAAATGAAAGATGGGGGAAATAAGGAAAGTGGTTCACGTGGTTGCTTGTCCCACTTTTTTTTTTTTTTTTTTTTTTGTGGATTAATAATAATAATAATAATAATAATAATAATAATATATTAAGGAGGAAAGCATGTGCGCTGGTGTGAGAAAATAAAGAAAATAAAAATGAAGAGAAGTTTGTGAATAAAGTTGAAGTAATAAAAAAAATAAAAAGGAAATGTGAGATTTAAATTTGTTTGGACGGGTCCTACCACTAATGGAAAAGTACGATGATGGGTGTGCAAACCTTGTGTTTCGTTTTCTTTTCAAAAAGATGGATTAAAATAAATATAAAAAAAGCATATATAGCATTAATTTCCATAGTGAGTAATTTTATTTGGACGTCCTTAATATTTTTTGGGGTGTAAATAGAATCCCCCACTTTAATACGAGCTTCGATCAAGAATGGAAGCAAATCAAAACTTCGATCTTTCCCCCAATTTTGCTTCCCTATTTGATACGGGCTTTAATACGTTGTTTGATGATACTTAGAGACTATAAGTATGGGGTTTGTTCCATCGCTGAAATCACAGAACCACACCCAGCCTCACACAAATGGATGCTGGAAAGTTCGCTCATGGGGTGGGAGGGTGGGTCGTCCCGCCTGGGCGGGTTACTGACCGGTCAGCCACAATGATCGACCCGGCGGAAGCTTCGCGAAAGCGCCGGAGGGCGGAGGTGGACATCAACGATCGCCCCACGAAGAAAAGGAGGATCGATCGCACTGGTAGATCCGTTGACGTTGTTTTGGGTGAATAGATCATCCGTGGAGTTCATATTTATATACAAAAAAGGACTAGGAAGATGAACTCCACGGATGATCTATTCACCCAAAACAACGTCAACGGATCTACCTGCGCGATCGATCCTCCTTTTCTTCGTGGGGCGATCGTTGATGTCCACCTCCGCCCTCCGGCGCTTTCGCGAAGCTTCCGCCGGGTCGATCATTGTGGCTGACCGGTCAGTAACCCGCCCAGGCGGGACGACCCGCCCTCCCACCCCACGAGCGAACTTTCCAGCATCCATTTGTGTGAGGCTGGGTGTGGTTCTGTGATTTCAGCGATGGAACAAACCCCATACTTATAGTCTCTAAGTCTTGTCAAACAACGTATTAAAGCCCGTATCCAATAGGGAAGCAAAATTGGGGGAAAGATCAAAGTTTTGATCTGCTTCCATTCTTGATCGAAGCTCGTATTAAAGTGGGGGATTCTATTTACACCCCAAAAAATATTAAGGACGCCCAAATAAAATTACTCACTATGGAAATTAATGCTATATATGCTTTTTTTTTTTTTTTAATCTAAAACGATTTTGTATCACTACTAATTGTTAAAATTGATGTATTATTGATTGTTGTATCTTGTTATGTTTACAATGAGTCCTATATATAGAAGATTAGAGGAGGTAGGTATGTAGTAGGTGGAGTAGTAGGTGAAGTGGGTGGAGTAGGTGTAGTGGTAGGTTTTGGTAGGTTTTAACACTTATCGCCGCAGTGTGCCTAGAGCTTTTTAAAACACTGCATACTAGTATATTGGTCCATTCTAAATTTATGACACATGAAATTATTAATAGTTGAAAGAAAATTATGTAAAATTTTCTTCATAACAACTTAGACTAATATAAAATTAGTGCATACGTTGGACTGTGCTTAAACAAAATAATAATAATAAAAAAAAAATCCCACCATAAGTCATTTCAAACAACTTTTTAGGGTCAATTCTTGCTGTTATTATTCTTATAGAAGTTACTTTTTACTCATACTTTACGCACTTTCATATTGGCAATGCATCATTGCAGGAGTTTGGATTCTTTCCATAACTTTGAACAGGAATTAGAAAATTACCAAGGAATTGCAGTGTGATTGCTTCAGTTTTTTTTCTTTTTTCATTCATGGTCTAGGGAGCCTCGTCTTCTCTCTAACATCATCAGAGTTGTTGTTCCCTTCTGGAGTATGTGGTACCCACCATAGTATCTTGTGATGGAGTTTTACTTGGATGGTTTCCATTGAACTCCATGAATCTAATTCCATTTCATTTATATAAAATTTGGGTTTTGTAATAGCTAAGGGTATTTTGATGATTTTGCGTGGTGGGTGTTCTGTAGTATTTGTTTTGTTTGTCGGGCATCCTGTTTGGTGCTTTGTTATGGGTTGTGTCCATTTCTCGGGTAGAACTAGTTTTGACTTTTGAGTCTGTTAGTTCACAAATTCTTTGTTCACCAGATTTTTCCAAATTTAGAAAGTTTTGACATCCTGTAATATGCTCATCTATATGCCTCTTTTTTTTTTCTCTCTCTCTTTTTGTCTGCCCGTCTTTGCGGAGTAGATTCTTAGGATGCCTTAGTAAGATTCTAAAGTTATCTTCTTTCTTCTACATTTTTTTTCTTCCTGAAGTTTTATCATTCTGGTGCATATACTTGATAAACACAACCAGTCCTGGAATAAGTCTTAAGAGAGTTTTATTATGATGCTTCTTTATGTGCATTCTTCATGCAACTCTCCTATCAGTAGAATAACTGGTTCATGCACGGACAAAGCTTAGGTAATGGATTAGAAAGTAAAACTTTGAGATTATGCCTGGTTTTTTTTATGTAACTTTAGCTACCATTAATCTGTTTTATGACTATGCTGTTAACTTGTCCTGCAGTTGTGCAATGGACTATACATGGGGTCTTCTCCATTAAAACCGGCAATTCGCAGAAATACAGTAGACTGTAAGTATACATCATTTTGGGCATATAAATTTGCTTTGATTTGACCCATGTACAATGTGGTTATTAATCTTCTAGATTTAATTTATTAGTGAACAATAAGTTTCTGCAACTCATGGTGATATCTAGAGGTATGGTATGATGTTGCACAAAAGATTATACATGAAGTTTTTTTTTTTTTTTGGGCACATATAATGTTGAAAAACCAGCCAATTGGCCATTCATTCATTCCTCCACTTTCTAATGAAACTAACCTCAGTTCCCCTAGCCTTTGTTGCTTTGTTTTGGTGTTTTTCAAGGAGTGGATAGGGAAATAAAAGAAAGGAAGGACTTTGATAAAGTTTTTAGGAACAATTTTATTTTTTTTGGCGAATTACACTAACGGTTCCTATAGTTTGGGACTTGTCTCCCTTTGGTCATTGACCTTTCAATTGTGATACATTTGATCATAAATTTTGAATCTCGTTCCAAATAAGGACAATTGAAGACACTATTACTCCATTTCAAGGGCAAAGTCGTCAATTTGATAAATATAAACTAATTTGACAAAAACAAATGCCAAAAAATTATTGTTGAATTTTTAAAAATTATTTCAATCTACCAAATATAAAATTTTATAAAAATGATAAATCTTTTACATTTTTATTTTTAAAATTTTTTTTATCAAATTAATTTTTAGCATGTGTTTGGATGATGATCATGTAATGGGTGGTTGTTTTTGTTGATGTTTTTGGATGGTTATAATGTAATACATGATTGTATTTGTTTTTAATAGATATTTTTTTATGGTTGTCATGTAATGGATAGTTATTAGGCTTTTATTGTGTAATCGTTATATTTAATATATGATTTAGTTTTGGATTTTTTGATTTAATGGATTGGTTTAATAATGACATCAAAGTTGTCACAATGTTTGACTTTTGAAAAAATTGAAACTAATTTAACAAAAATATATATATATATATATTTCTACCCTCTCAAAAGATAAAATTATATAACAATGATGTGTTTGTACTTTTTATCACCAATTTAATTTTTAGTTTCTTAAAAACTTTTTCTAAAAATAGATTCTAAAAACCAAATCAAACAAAACTTTATAATAAAAAAAAAATGTTTCAGCATTATTCATTACAAAAAAGCTATTACATTTCAAACAACATACAAGTTAACCAACACAAAATAAGTTGTATGATGATTTTGCCCTTGAAATGGACCATTTACAAAGGAAACATCTTTGATTGTCCTTATTTGGAGTAAGATTCAAAATTCAGGGTCAAATGTATCATAATTGAAAAGTCAGGGATCAAAGTGACACAAACCCCAAACTACAGGGACTTTTAGTATAATTCACTCTTTTTTTTTTTTTTTTGTCAGAGTAAACAAAAATAGAGAAGAGTAATTTTTTTTTTTGGCTCATGGTTCTCAAACTTTCTGGAGAAATGAGATATAAAAGAATCTTTTTTCAATAAAAACTTTTATGCTCTTGTTTTTTCTGTCAAGAATACTTAAATGACCAAAAACACCATATTCTCAAATTTTTTGTAGAATTGATTTTTGAAAACTAAACCAAACAGGCCCAAAGAAACTGATAATAGACATAAGAAAATTATGATAATTATTGCTTGCAGTTGAACTGTCGGAGGTTGAGTAGTGGATAGCTTCTAGGTTTAGAGAGTTAATGGGTAGAGAAAGAGATTATAGGCTTTGGAAATTGGGAAACAGAGGGAATTGTCTTGTTCTTTGAAGAAAATGGTTACCTATCTTACATGGACTCATGTGCGGTGGTTGGATGCGAGTATGTTGTTTAAGTGTTAGATTCATCTATTTGTTAAATACTTCTTATATTTTTTTCTAACATAAAATGACCTTTACAAACTAAAATATAGAATTATAAATAAAATGAAAGTCTTATGCTTGGTTATATAATAATTCGATTACTTATATATACTTGGTGGGTGCATATCCAACTAGGCATAGTAGACATATCCCATAATCTTACCCAAGTTTCAAGTGTCAGACACAGTTACTCACAAATTTAGAAGAATCTACAGAGATGGTTGCTGGATTTTCATAATAAAGTGTGTTGAAATTTATAAAGCACAAACACCTCTCCGGAGGCAGCGTCTGGGTGTCCGACACGTGTCGGACACACGGTGGACACGTGTCGGACACTCTACCTAACGTGTCCCCCTTCTTTTGAATTTCTCCAACCGTACACGCTTGGGACAATCTTGGACACGTTATGGACACGTTGGAGAGAGAGAGAGAGTGAGTGAAGAAGAACCTGTTGAAGCCCTAGATCAAGGTATGTTCTTTTTTTCATTTTTCTTCTTCGTTTTGCTTCTTCTTTATTTGTTTTTGTTCATTGCTCTCTCTGTATGTCTGTGTTCTCTCTCTGTTTGACTGTTTCTTTGGTTCGACTCACACTCCTCTTTCTTTTTCTCTATATTCAACTCTCTCTCGCTCTCACTCTTGCTCTCTCTCTCTCTCTCTCTCCCCCCCCCCCCGGTTTCTTTTTTTTTATACCTTTTTTTTTCTTGAACAAAACCTTTTTTCCTCTCTTTTTTTTTTTTTCTTTTTATCTAAATATTTTTGATGAATCTGAACATAAATAGAATAAATTATTTTTATTTGTAAAAAAATTAATTTGTGAATGATATTTATTTTTAAAGTAATAAAATAAATACATAAATAAATAATATTTATTTTAATTTTACATATAATAAATAAATAAAATTATATATATTGAGCGTGCTCCCAGTGTGTCGTGTCCCTTATTTTTTGAAAATTTACATGTCCATGTATCCGTGTCTGTGCATCATAGGTCGAAATTTTTGTTAAGGAAGTATCTTAAGGGTTTTGATTTCTAAATTAAGGACCAAAGGTGGGGGAAAGAGTTAACGTGACTTAGGCTTGGTTTGAGAGAGTTTAGGGTCTGATTTAGGCGTTGTGTCCCATGGACAAGTAGCACAGGAATAGTCATGCAAGAGAGGAAGAAGAAAGGGAGGAATAGGAGAAAACTAAGGGGTTCTGGCCTAGTTTGCTAGCCCTTTGGCCACCAAGTCTCTCTTAAGGGGGGGGAGGAATCAGATAAAACCACGGGGTTCTAGCCTAGTTTGCTAGCTCTTTGACCACCAAGTCTCTCTTAAGGGGGAGGTCTTGGGTTCCACTCTTAGGAGTGGAATGGGGGGCAAGATTTTCTTGCAAGGTTACGGGTGTGAGTTTCAACTCCCCTGAGGTGCTAACCTAACAACTAACTATTAACTTTCGCCGATAAAAAAAAAAAAAAGAAAAAGAAAGAAGAAAAAGGAGGAATAGGAGAAGAAGAATCTAAAAACCCCAAGGCTGCATTACACATCATATAAATCATTTAAAGGTTTGCATAAATTCTCAAAAATCAGCTCCATTGAATGCAAAAGTTGTTACATGTACTTTTGGGCTCTTGAACTACTCTTGGTTGTACAAGCACTTAGACTGAAATGAAAAATTAAGAAGCTTTGATTGGGTAAATCTTATTTGCACAGAGAGGGCGGGGGGAGTGAAACACATAGGTTGGCAACTTCGAAGAGAGTGTTAATATATTTTTACATAATATATATTGCAAGAATTATTTTATTTGTTTAGTTGTAATATATATACATATATACATATATATATATATATATTAAAATGTTTACATTCCATTACCACTGAAAATGTTAAACAAAAAAAACAGGGCTACCCGGTACATGACGTTCCCGCTAAAGCTTGGTTGGGAGAGGGAAAGATGTACACAACTGTTCCTATTTTTTGAGAGATTGATTTCGTGACTTAAACCCACACCACTAGGACGCTTACGAGAAGACTTTATCATTGGGACAAACCACCCTTTCAAAAGTAAATTCTCATTGCAAAAGTAACTTATATTTTTACTCCTTAATCGTCGCATAATCCATATTGAAAGATCCATCAAAAAATTTCATCCTTGTTCATCCTTGAATTCCCAAGAGAGAACCAAAATCCAGGATAAATAGTTTTTTCTACTTATTTTCTTTGAATACTGCTACAATGACCATGTTCATATATCACATTATGTTTACCATCTTATTTGTCATAATTGCATTAGTTGAGTGGGTCCTACCACTCATGTTTGTTACCAATACAATGATGACACATCACATGGTAAATTAATTGTGGTATATAAATATGGTTATTGTAGCATTACTAACTTTCTTTTGTCATGGTAATTTTTTTTTCTTGGGGATTTATATGCTTGAGAGTGGTGTCATTCCATTTGGAATCACGATTTTATCTTGATGGGAATGCGGTTCTAACTTGATCGTTACTCTGAACCATGACGATGATGATGGACATGTGTGTGCCATGGTGACGAGGGCAACATCGGTGGCGCTGGTGGCTCTATGTGATGGCAATGGAGTTGGTGATTGTGTGATGGTGACAAGGATGAAGCAGACCCAAATTCAAAGAAGATCACCCTAATCAATTGGGTGCTCCGGGCGATTGTTGTGGCAATTTTGCTTTTGCTTTTGCTTTGTATTGTTTTAATTTTGTCGTATATTGTTTTGTTTTTGCTTTGTGTTGTTTTGGTTTGGTTTGATGTAGTAGTTATGTTTGTGAGCGAATCATCATATTGTCAGATTTTCCTTAATGTTTGTAGTGTATTTTAGGTTTTGCATGTCTTCATGGTTCGTTCAATGTCACATCACATTTTTCCACCGTTTCTAAATTAAAACTTTAGGCTTCTATCCATGCATTTGTATGTCTTTAAAATTAATGATTTGCATTCAATTCATAATTTGGTTGAGATTTTTGTCAAATATTACGATGCTTATGCAAGTAGACAGTACCTAACCTTATGGCAACAAATGCCAATGCCCACCAAAAAGTTCCCTTTAAACTGAAAAAAAAAAAAAAAAAAAAAAATCTTTCAAAATGGGATCTTAGAATTTTCAAACATGAATTGGAAAGTTGCTGTGGAATTCTAGCATTTTCTTTCGCAAGCTAATGTTTACAGCTGTAGCTTTCTAAGAGTAAATAAAGATGTAGTTTTTGTTGTGTCCATTTGCAAAGTTCTCTTAATTGTTACATTTCTTCTTGCAAGTTCGCAAGTCAATCTTAAAGAATATGCAATAGTGCATATTCCCACCTTAACGCATTTAATGAACTACGTTCCCATGTGTATCTTAAATCCAGTGGCTATTTGGTAAATGATAGACCACATAAAACTGTTTGGGGAATATAGGTTGTCGTCACACCTTATATATGCTAAATTAGTTGTGGTTTCATCATTTCTTTCTATCAAGTTCCAAAATTTATTTGGTTGTGGAGTAAAAATGGATTTCTTTTAATCTATTTAATTTGCTTGTTTTCTCCTGCAGATGTTCCAGATAGCATTTTATTTAGTCCAAGGAACTACTCAAATGCAACTTGGTGCTCTTTTATCCCAAAGTTTGCTAGGCTATATCATGATAATAAATTTCATAACCAGGATAACTTGTCAAGATACATAGTTGCAAGATCCGAGCTTGTTGGAACTGGCACTCCTGATGCTTCTTATCCATTTTCAGGTTCCTCGCAAAAGACCTTCAGCTACTTCTCTGTTTTAATCACAACCTTCAAATTCTTATATATATATATATATACATTTATTTTTTTCTTTACATGCAGCACCTCATTCAGGTTCAAAAATTAGAGGAATTTGCTTTTATGCTGTTACTTCTGTTGCTGCCGTTTTTCTGTTTGTACTGATGCTGGTAGCACATCCTTTCATACTCTTGATGGATCGATACCGTAGAAAAGCTCATTATCTTATTGCCAAAATTTGGGCACTAGCAACTGTCACTCCGTTTATTGAGTTTGAGTATGAGGGATTGGAAAATTTGCCTGCGCCAGATACCCCTGCTGTATATGTGTCCAACCACCAGAGCTTTTTAGACATATATACTCTTTTGACTCTTGGGAGAAGCTTCAAGTTCATTAGCAAGACTTCAATTTTTTATTATCCTGTAATTGGGTGGGCTATGTTTTTGATGGGTGTAATTCCTTTAAAGCGCATGGACAGCAGAAGCCAATTGGTATTTTCTTTTTCTTTTTTGGTTTATTTATGGGATAACAACAATAATTATTTGATATATATATTTCAAATTTTCCTTTGTCTTTGTGGTGAACTTATGGTGTTACTTCATTTGTATTTTGTTCCCTTTTCAATATAGGAATGTCTCAAGCGATGTATGGATCTTGTTAAGAAGGGAGCATCTGTTTTTTTCTTCCCAGAGGGTACTCGGAGTAAAGATGGAAACTTAGGTGCCTTCAAGGTAAGATCAATGTCAAAATTTTCATTTCAACGTGCGCATGTGACATTGAATCCAACCAAAATTAACAAAAATTGAAGTCATTGAAGAAACCTGATATAATTTTGAGTTCTACAAGGTTATATCCAGGAAGGAATCACCTAACTCCAAAAAACTTTCTTTTTTTTTTTTTGTCATCCTCTGGGTATGTTTATAGAAATGTGGATGGACTTTTCCTATGTCCTGCTTACGCCTTGTTTGTTTCAGTGGAAAACATTTTTCAGCATTTTCTGGAGTTTGGTACAACAAAAAATGGAAATCAATGCAAAATAAGCTTATTTGGGCGGAAGATGTTTTTTGAACTAAAGCCTTACCAATACAACCACACCACCACCTCCACCTCCGCCATGGCCCGTCAGCCACAGCCACCCCCACCACCACCACCACCACCACTAATACAGCTATTAGTATATTAGTTTTCGAGGTTGTGACCAAATGTAAGAAAACATTTTCTAAATATCTTCTGGAAAAAGTTATTTGTAGAAATCATTTTCATTGGGTTATGTTTTCCACCGAAACAAACGGAGCATTAGTCTTTGTCATTTTCTTGTTTGATTCCATTTTCTTTGTTATTGATGACATGGGTTTGGTGGGTGTAACTAGGCAATGCGTAGAGAACCACCACATTGTCTATGCTAAATGTGTCATTGCATCTTGCTGTTGATTTGTAGAAAGGTGCATTCAGTATTGCGGCAAAAACCGGAGTGCCCGTGGTTCCAATCACTATAAATGGAACTGGTAAAATCATGCCTACTGGAAGTGAGAGTATACTGAATCCGGGATCTGTTAGAGTTGTTATCCACAAGCCTATAGAAGGAAATGATCCAGAAGTACTTTGCCATGAAGCCAGAAACATTATTGCAGGTGGGCTTCTTCATCAAGGCTAAAGTATATGCTGCGTATATTTTGTTCTTCAAATACCAAAGCGTAGGCTTGGACAAAGGGAATGTAAGGTATAAATTTGCTGGTCCGTAGTTCTACCCTGCTTAGCAATTACTGTTTTTTTTTATTTCAGTCATTATTCAATCTGCATTTTGCCTGCCCCGTTTCTGTTGTACCCTTTTTTGGGCTTTATTTTACTGCTTTGTTGCAGATTAACCTATGCTTGATTTGTGGATAAGTGAATGGGCCGGATAGGACTATTTTATCTATGTTTGGTTCACATATGATGACACGGGATAACTTATCTTGGGGTTATCGGGGTTATTTTAGCCTGCATTTGTGGGATTAATATGTCCTAGGCGGCCAGGCCAGTCTGTACAGCTCACCCAAGGGAGCTTCTAATCATACACCACAAAAATTCTTATTTCACGCTATTTTTCTGTTTGGATATAGAACTTTCAAATTAAAATCAATTGTTTGGATATCAACTGCTGAACGAAAACACTGTTTGGTAGTTGATATCTGAACGCGTGATGTGCAAATAGAAGCTCCCTATCCTAGGATAAGGTTTTTGTTGCACAATGTCTAAAGTGCTCCCCGTGGAATGACTTATCCCCCTATATCCTGTCCACGAATCAAACATGGCCTCAAGGAACATGATCTCTTTCCTCCCCTATGAAATGCCACACAATTGGCATTTTACTAGTTACACTACAATATACTGAAAGCTTGAGAAAGAGCTACTTGATGTTTATGAGTAATCAAATTGAATTATGTTGTGATAGAACTAAACTTGTGTTTGTTGGCAATAGTATACTAGTTTGAACACATGTACCTGCTCGTTTGTGCTGCTGATTATAAAATAGTGTCTGCCCAGTTTTCGCTCGTATCGCATGATTTGAACTTTGTGCTCAGTGCTTATTATTGGCTGCATAGTAGTTTCTTCTCGCACTTGCTTTCTAGTAAATGACATTTGACATATGGACGCCTTCCTCTTTTTTGCAGATTGTGTACCATTCTAACAGTTCATTTTGAGAATTGTGTTCTAGTTTTCTTGAGGTAATGATGAGCAAGCTCTCGCATGTAACAGTCATGGCATTTTTTTAGATTCTCATCAGAGCTTGTCACGCCTATTCTTGAGTTTGTGTCATGATGAATTGAATCAATCCCATCCACTTATACCAGTTGCTCACAGTTTTATGTCTTAAGCGTGGCATTGGATTTTGCTCACACCTTATAGATTGGCCATAAGTATATGATAAAAACGTTGTTGCCGTGTTACGTCAGATTAAACTTGCATATATTTCATTGTATACCAATGCCATCAAAGTTGATTTTGTAGAACATTGATTTTGTTAGTACTTATCATTCTATATGCATATATACACACCAAGTAAGCCATTGTAGTCACTGTCTCAAGTACCGCTTTGCTTGATTATGAGCCTCCAATGCATAACATACATCAACTTAGGTGGTGTTTGGGAACCTTCCAAAAAACTAGGGGTTGTTTGGGGTGTCCTAAATAAGTGCACTTTTTGTCTTTTTAGACTAAAAAGTTGAAAAAAATATGAATATTTGGGTTAACTTTTTTACTTTTTATGGAAAAATGTGTATTAAAAAATTGTATAAATTAGTGTGTAAAGAAACATTAGGATTAAAAGTTGTGCTGCTGTACTTTCTGGGCAGTTCAATTGAGGCTAAGAAATGATTGGCTACTTTTTGGTCATTGCACTAGACGGTTTTGTTCAGCCCATGGGGGCCATCACGGGTCGTATTTTGATAATCTGAATCGTTCAATGTATAGAACTCGTCGAGTACTATGTGCCTATAAAAAATCACGTTGATCGGATATCGAGAGCTATCTGATCAGATTTGTTTTTTTTTCAATCGTTAATTATAACACTATCCATTTTTTTATATAAAACTGATTTGATCATGTAGTTATCGATATCTGATCAATGTGATTTTTTACAGACATATAGTACTCGACGAGTTTTACACATTCAACGGTTCAGATTATCAAAACGGGACCCGTGATGGCTCCATGGGCCGAACAGCAATGTGTGAAAATTGTACTTAAACTGTGTAATTTTTTTTCACAAACGCTACACAACTTTCTTCATCACATGATTGGTGAGTTGTATGTATGTGTGGAAAGTTAATTTTTTAATATTTTTTTTTGTGAATAGTAATAACTTTTTGAGTAATTTTTTGTCTTTTTAGAGAGATGCCAAACTTGGCCTAAATAAAAAAAATTAAAAAAAGGACTTAAAATGGTCCACCTATCCTCTCGACTTTTTTTGTTTAAAAATAAAAATTTAAAAATTATTAAAAAAATTTAATTTGCAAACGCCCTTTTAGAGTGGCTTTGATTTGGCTTAGAGGATAATAAAATAATTTTACTTTTTATGATAACAGATCAACTCTAATGAAAAATCTATAATTTTTTCAAACATGAGGAAAAATCTATAGTCATATCATATGAGGTATTTATAACTTGCCTAAAATAAGAAAGGAAAAGGAAAATAATTAGACAGTGGGATTTGGAGCAAACGTAGTCTTTTGCCAAAAAATAAAAATAAAAAAATGCAGAATTGGAAAAAAAATAAAAAGGTTCAAAAAAGGCTAACCAGAAATGAAAATACTTGAGAAAATTAAGAGGCAAACTACTTACAAGTCTTCTTTGAAAGAGGGGTGTTTATTTAGTCTCATAGCTTTCTGTTTATACTTAAAAGTCTTGTTCACATTTTTCTTATCTGTCTTTGTACCTTCGTTCTTCTTTTTCTCTTTCTCTTCCTGATTTTCGGTGACCAATGACTATGCCTACCTTCTTTTCTTTCTTTTTCTGATATATAATCACCAACAACCACCATCGATTGGGGTTCATCGGCAACCATCAATTTCTTGTTTCGCTCTCACCAACGGTGAAGGAGATGAGTTTTCAACGAAAAAGATGAGTAGATCTACTCAAATCTAATGTAAATCTAAAGAAAAAAAAGTTCTTAGAGTACAATCCTCTCTATATCTGTCTCTCTTTCGATCTCTTAGTTTTTCTATATTTTCTCTACTACACACTTCTCTTTTCTTGTTTTAATGGAGAAAATTTTCAAATTTTGAACGAATTGTTTTTGAGTTTTCCTTATAAGCTGTGAAAATTGTAAATTTTGTAATCTCAATTTTTTTGGTGCTGAAATAAATCATGGTTTAAAACTACAAAATTTTGCAGTTTCATAACATATTTTTTAGTTTGATTAATAATGATAAATGCTTAAGAGAATCATGCATTGAAATTATAACATTTTACAGTTTGAAAGCTTACTTTTCAGTTTGATCAATATTGAAAATTATTTTCTTAAATCCTTTAAAAATTGAAAAATAACATGTCTTTTTCCCATTGTTATTGTTTGTTGTTAATTTTTTTTTTTTTAGTTTATCAATATTTAACACATTTTGTTATTTTATTACTTTAACTTCTCTATTTATTCTTTTTTTTTTCTCGACAATATTTCGGGCATTCCGATGAATCTCCGACTATGTTTTTGACGTTTAACGAATGTTCTCGACATTCTAGCAACTTTTAGTGACTTTTAGAGCACTCCGGCAATACTCCAGCGATACTCCAGCAATACTCCAGCAACTTCCCGTTAATGTTAAACATTCCGCGTGAGTCTCCCGTGACCGTTTGACGGAAGTTCAGTGGTAGTGGGATGTAACAGCATCTTTAAATTATAAAAAAAAAAAATTAAGATTTTTTGGTAACAATTAAAAATATATAGGACTAACTGGTACAAACGTTTTGTTTTGGGACTAGATGGGTATTGAATTTTGTATATGGGACCTACCAGTAAATTCCCCAAAAATAAAGTCACAAAAGACCCAAAATAGTATGACTCAATTCACTAACCTGATCTGCATTCACCCTCAATCTGCTTAATTGGTTCAGTCAATTTCGAAGCCATGAGTGGTCAAATGCAAATGGGATTTTCTTGACCAGATCTCATTTAATCGGGTAACGGATGACATGCAATCTGACTCAATCCCTAACCCATTCTCACCACCCCCTTATTAGATTTGCCATTTCCTTTGCCACAACCATCATTCTCCTTCTTTTTTATCAAATCTGAAAACCCTAAGGAGGTGAGGATCTCTCTCTCTCTATCAATTGTTTGTAGGGTTGCGAAGTAGAAGATGAGGAGTCGGTCGTGAATATTTAGCCAACAGTCCCTCATTGGTCTCCTTTAAAGTAAAAAGGATAGCCCAAATTTTTTTAATTTGTAAACCCCTTAGAGAAAAAGTGTCTCTTTCATCAAAGACAAACAAATTTGTTTCCATTTTTTATAAACAATCTTACCATTTGTAACTACTTTGATATTTCAAACTTTAAAAAGATATAACCTTTTATCTATATATTGGTTTTTAATAAAATTAGTAATTTTATAATCCTCCCGTCAACATCTATTAAACAAGATCTATATTGACAATGATTTTTTTTTTTTTTAAATCGTAATTTTTTTTTCATTGTTGAAACTAACATTAATAGTAAAATATTACTATTTATGTCAATTACAACGGTTATTTTTTTATTTTTTATTTTAAGAATTTCATAGTTAACTTGGATTTTATTTGATAGATCTTGATTAGAGAATTATAAAAATACTAATTTTATTAAAAACTGACATCTAAATAAAAAAAATATCATTTTAAAGTTTAAAATATTAAATTAGTCACTAAGGATATTGGGCAAATTACGACAGTAGTCCTTATACTTTGGTTTTTGTGTCATTTTAGTTTTTGTAATTTCAATTGACTTGATTTTGACCATATATTTATGATTTTGTCTCAACTTATCTCAATTGATTACAACTCTTAGTATGAGTGTTACGTGCTATATTTTTAAGGGCAAAATTATAAATTTACTCAACTCAGTTAGTTAACCTCAACCAATTTAATGATAATTTTTCTTAAAAAAACACTAATGATATTATCAATTATACCAAAATCTAAAATTAAGGGTAAAAATGAGTCAATTAAAAATATAAGGACCAAAATGACACAAAAACTAAAATATAAGAACCACTAGTATAATTTGTCCAAGGATATTTTGGTAATAGTTGTGTGTTCTAGACATTTTAAGAAAAACTTTTTGTGATTGTCCTTAATACATTAAAGTTTTATTATGAGGGGGTTTTCACCAAATCCCTTCATTTCTTTTTCTTGATCGATCGTTTGATCAATTGGAAGGGGTAGGGAGCTGGATCGCGATGGAAATGGGGCTAAGGAGAAGTTGGAGAGGTGGATTGCAAAGGCGGTGAAAAGGAGATGGCCACAATGACATCGACAACGATGATATAAGGGGACTGGGAAGGGTGTGATGGTTGAGAGAGGAGCTGGTGATGGGTGGCAGAGGGATGATATTAGGATTAGGGTTTGATTTTGGAGAAGATAGGGGCATTTTGATATTATTCAAAAAATAATTGTGTGAATTAACAAAAAATTAGAAAATTCAAATTGTGTGTGGTACGACTGGAACTAGAAATGGCGTGCAAATAGATTTCATAAAGAGTTGGGAATTACTCCATCAATTTACTAAAATATCTTCATCTCTTTTCTGCTCTTCTTCTTGTTCTTTTCCTCTCCTTTGAAACTTTGGCTAGTTCTTGTTGTCGACAATCACTACCCCACTTATCCTTGCCCCTTTCAGTCCTTTTCCTATCCCTTTCTGCCACTCTAAACCCTTTTCCCACCGAGCAACCTAGTCCACCAAAACCCCCTCCAACCACTTCTCGTCGCTACCCCCTCACTTCTAAATAATATCAATATAAAAATGTATGTCGTGTGTGCTGTTTTCTGACTACATTGCCAAACAGGTACTCAGCTAGAGAACATCGGCAGAATAGATTGCGCCCGAACGACCTGCCATAGAAAGATAAGACTCTAGCGGTGATTCTTCCACCCAGGGGCACTCCGACGATCAAGTCAATACTCAATTATCTCTCAAAGATGGCAAACAGTGTTTTAACTCACTAGCCAAGAAACAAAAAGCGTACCTTAGACCCACGAGGGTGCCTTACTTTTATAGTCTGCACTAACCTGATCCCTGTAGAAGCCTAACTTTAATGGACTTTGGCTCAATGCTTATTATGGACTCTCAAATAGATAGAGATAAACTCCCTAAGAGGTTTATCCTTATCCAGACTGAGGTCCTCCCCCATCTAGCTTATCCGCTTACCTCGAATTTTGGATTCTCCGCAGTTAACCTTGGCCTAGCCGAGATTACATCGGCGCCATGACTCGGACACGTGGCACCTCGGCTGACACTTCGGTGCCACCTTGGCCACGTGTTGTCATTCACAAAAATATGCCCCTACAACTGCCTCCTAGGTTCTATTATCTCGGCATCTTGAGGTGATGGAACCTATATCTTTTGCCCACATAGCACGTCGGCTAAAGCTTACTCTACTACCTATTACCGAGGTCATCACACGTCGGCTCCATATGACCTAGACTTCAGTGTGTTTTGTCAATGCTTTAGAACCAAGAACCAAGTTTTTCAAGTTCCTTAACCGAGATCGTTCCCCTAGCCGCGGTCTTTGCTTTATTAAATCAAGAACTCCAAGAGTTCTACATGCGTATGAGCTGTCACGCACGGTAACTCAACCGTTTTCGCCTCGCGTCTCTTCCTTATTGATCCGTACCTGACACGCGCCATCAGGTCGCATCACTTCTGCGTGTGCCA
Source organism: Camellia sinensis (assembly GCF_055761805.1). Classification (NCBI taxonomy): domain Eukaryota; kingdom Viridiplantae; phylum Streptophyta; class Magnoliopsida; order Ericales; family Theaceae; genus Camellia; species Camellia sinensis. The sequence goes on from NC_138964.1 coordinate 47,095,746, forward strand.
CCTGACAGACACGTCGTCTTAGGCACATTCAATGAAACTTTGCCGCCTTTTCTTGTTTTAACAAAAACATTTCCCTCTCTCTTCGTCTCTTCACTTTTGCATCTTTGATTTCGCTCAAGTTTTCTCTCTCTAATACTTCTCTCCGAAATATTCCATTTTCGTTTTCCCCAAGCTTTTCTACAACTTGCTCCGTTCATCCCTTTCAGTGAAACATTCACCACCCCGCTCCATTCACCATCGTCGTCTGACTTCGGCAAACCTCACACTGGCACCATTTTCTTCGGTAAGTCACTGTTCCCCTCTTTTCAGTTCTTGACTTACTTCAAACTTTGTTACGTTCTGCACACTGCTATTGCGAATCTATTCACGTTCTTGAATATATTTGCTTGTGTTTTGAATTCCATCACTTTGAGTACCAAACATGCTTTGTTTGCTTTTGATTCATGGCCCCTATGCACACATTTGTTTCATGTATCTCGATGTTTTTGATAGTTTATCACTGTTCTTGATTTTTAATATGTGTTCTTGAATTTCTATTACCTTCTTGAGTCTGAATCATGCTCTTTGTCTCGTTTTCTTGTTGTATTTTCCAGATTCTTACCTTCAATTCTTGTTTTCATAGTCCTAGGCTTGGGATTTGTTCTAGAACCTTGCTCTTTAGGAAAATTGAACCAAAAACCCTTTAGATTTTCAGAAAAATTTACCTCAATACCCTCTAGGGCTTTAGCCGAGGTCCTTGAAACCCACACAAACCTCTTTCTTCCGAATTCTCACACCTTGTCCCTCTAGCCGACGTCATGGGTATGTTTAGATAGAAGGTAGATACCCCAGAGAAGCTTGAATACTTGAGGCAAGAGTTCTCCATCCTTGCCGACGTTCATCTTAGGTTGGCTGGGGAGGAGAACTCCATTATGCCCAAAAACAATTCCATGTCCTTCCCAATGGTAGCTTTCATCGAGTGCGAACTTAGGTTTCCTCTTGACATCTTCTTCCGCCAAGTCCTTCACTATTACAAACTGAACCCAATACAGCTAGCTATTAACTCATACAGAGTCATCAACGGTATAATTGCCCTAGCTAGCCGAGAGAACGCTAGGATCACTCTAGCCAACATCCAATATTACTATACCATATGTAGCCTTAAGTCAGAAAAAGGCTACATCTATTACCTTAAGCCGAGGTCAACCGAATACAAACTAGTTGCTGACCTCCCACACTCCAACAACGGTGCTGGAGATAATTATTTCATCGTCTCGGGCAACTGGGAGTTCCCACCAGATGATGACCTCTATCTCTACCTTTTGAGCCGATCACTCTTCAAAGAGGGTAATGGTAAGAACAAAGTGTCACTTTACGTGCTTTCAAGTCTGTATTACTTTGATACATTTGTATGTTTTAACGTCTGCTTATTACTTACAGTTCTTCCTCAGCCACCGAAAGACTTCCGCAAAACCTTTTACCCCAACAAAGATTTCAGGAAGCTGCTAGACTTGCCTGTTAATTAGCGTAAGGCTCCTCTGCTGCTGAACTACATCCCAACCTACAAATCCATCTTGCCCGACGTCCCTAAGAAGTGCAAGTCTTTACCTTCTGCGACAACTTCCCCAACTACTTCATCGCCAAGGCTTGATCAGGCCTCAACCTCTGACCCAACAGAGCAACCATTAACATCTGCTCCGCAACTAATTCCTTCAACCCAGCATCAACACTGTCGTCGAGCTCCACTGCTCGCCTCTGCAGGCAAAACACGTAGCCGAAAATGCCGAAATATTGAGGCGTCGGCTTACAATCCAACAAACCCGCCTACTGCACTGCCAGCAATTCGTTTTGGAACCAAGGTTACAGTCCCTGCCACTATCGACAAAATAGTGCGCAACAAGGTCGTCGCCGAAGACGTTCTAGCCGATATCCCCGATGTTGTCATAGTCCAATCTTCACCATCGCAATCCCAACCAAAGGCCAAGCCAAAAAGGGTGAAGAAGGCCAAAGCCAAGGCAACAGTGACTCAGATCAACTCTGAGGACACTTTGCCTATATCCAAGCTAGCCGAGGTTGAGAAAAGCACCTCCGCCGCCGAGAAGAGGCCCGCCGAGGTTGACCCCTCTGAATCAACTAAGTCAAAGAAGCCGAGGTCGGTCTCTGCAGCCACCTTGGGTTCTCTTAAATCTGATGACCCTTATGCCCCCTCCATCATGATTGAGGACAAGCCAGTTAGAGCCGGTGACAGCACCTCTGATATTGAGGTCGGCGTCGCCCTCTCCACTGCGCTACTCCTTCCCAATGACCTCAACCATATAGCCGAGGTCAGCGAATATGAAAATTTTGCTTTGATGGTGCAACACTTTGTACTGGTAAATACCTAACACGTGGTGCTCACTAACTCTGTTCATTCCATTTTTCTTAGGCGATCCAGCACGCACACTTCTTTACAATGCAGGCCGAGGACATGAAGAAGGAGTTGGTCCATAAGACCAAGGAAGCTGTTAACTTGCTCAAATCTTTAAACAACGCTGAGGCCAAGATGAGAGTGTTGATAGATCAGGCCAAGGCAACCAAACAAGCTCAAGATGAGGTCAAGGAAAAGACAGGTGCTGCAGAGGGTTGCTAAGGTTCTCAAAGCCGAGAAAAAAGAGGTCGAAGCAAAAACTCCCGAAGCCCAAACAGAGCTCTGAGCAGCCTTGGCCACAAAAGACATCGAGATCAAAACAGCAGACGAGAGGCCTATGTTGAGGGGGCAACCGACGTCCGTGACGAGTACAAGAAACAAATTAGACAGGCATGCAACAATGGTTACACCCTTGGTTGGATGGCTGCTCTGAAGGAGTTAGTTGTCCCCAAGGCCTCTTCTCTCAAAGATGAAGGCCGACTTGTGCTGCCATTCCCTCCCGCTTCAAGCCAATCTGAGGCTAAGGCTGGGGGAGAAGAAGAAGAAGAAAAAGATGGAGAGAAAGACGAAAACGAAGAGGCCAAGGTGGCAGCTGATGCTGAAGTTTCTGCTGGGGCCAAGTCCCTAACTCTGAATGAGCAAGTCCTAAACTTGACTCAGGATGAGGAGGACGAGGTCTCAAAAGGTGCCTCCCCCAAGAAGACTACATCTGAGGTGCCTATCGTCGAGAAGAGCCTCGATCAAACTCTACAAGAGATCGACGCCGAGCTCAAGGCTGAGAAGGCTACCAAGAAGATTTCCCAGTTGTCTTTTGGGGCCGAGCCACAGCCTGTCACCGACACCGAGTAGTCTGACTATAAGCTTTTTCTTTGTACTTAGTACTTTTACATTCTGAACAATGTTGTAGTTTTCATATTTGGCCGACGTGTCGCTTTTGTAATCTAAACAAGTAATCTCTATGTAGGTCGAAGTGCCCTTTTTCTTCTTTCGAATGCAAGTATAACTTCTTCTTTCAAGTGTTTGTATGTTTGTATGCTTCACTGTTTCCATACTTAGAAATATTTTGCATGTCTTCAGTTTTATTCTTTTAGCTGTATAGTTTCCTCGGAGTAAAATACTTCAGACATAACTTCTATCTCGTTTATCTCGGCCTTGTCTTAACACTTGAAAACATTGTAAAAAATATTTTCACAAGTGTTATCTAGAACTTGCCACTTTACTTATTGTCTTTTATCAAGACTTCAGTCTTCCATACTTTCCAAGTTTTGCAACCTGGTAATCTCGGCAAGTACGTATGTACTTCTTTCAAATTTACCTCGGCATGACTTTAACTTGTAAATTTTTCTAAAAAATTTCAACAAGTACTAAGCCAACTCTAGCTTGTAAATTTTTCTATAAAAATTTCAACAAGTCCCAAAGCGCTTTAAACTTTTACTCATCATTCTCCAATTCTTTGCCCCCTAATGTAAACTTAAGTTTCACGTAGGTTCTCATTAAGTATGTGGCTGTGACCTTGTTGCCGAAGTTAGATTCAAACAGAGACTAGCCGAGGTTCTCAACCTTGGTTCCTCTGTCAATCTTACTCAAATGCACTTAGTTCCAATCTGAGTTTGACTCTGCCGATATGGCAAGTCCAAGTTAATTCAACTTAGTTCAACTCCATTATATGTAAGTATAATTCAACTCTGTTATATAATGAGTGAGTTACTCGTCATGTTTCACTTCGAAACATCACCAACTTAGTTCAACTCTATTATATGCAAGTATAATTCAACTCTGTCATATAGTAAGTCTAAGTTATTTATCATGTTTCAATCAGAAACAGTTCAACTATATTATATGTAAGTATAATTCAACTCTACTATATAATAAGTCTAAGTTATTCGCCATGTTTCAATCAGAAACATCACCAACTTAGTTCAACTCTATTATATGCAAGTATAATTCAACTCTGTCATATAATAAGTCTAAGTTATTCGTTATGTTTCTCAATCAGAAACATTGCCAAGTGACTAGTTAGTCGTACTACACAAGTTTGAAAGAAAAATCGAGCTAAAATTTTATTATTACTTCGGCTAATAAAAAAAAACTTTAAAAAAAAATAAAAATCTAATGATAGAAAAACTTCAAGTTGCAAGTATTCCATGGTCTTGACAACTCTTTATCTTCGCTGTCTTTAAGCCGATATGCCCCATTACCGGCAACCAAGATGATTCTATAAGGTCTCTTCCAATTTGGGCCAAGCTTGCCCTCTCTAGGATCCTTCTTGTTGCCGACGACCTCTCTCAGGACAAGGTCCCCTACTTAGAACTTTCGTGGGTTGACCTTCTTATTGTAAGCCTTAGCAAGTTGCTGCTGGTATACCCCCAACCGAATTGCTGCTCTTTTCTTTCTTTCTTCCAACAGGTCCAGATCTCAGGCCAGAAATGCTTCATTAGTCCCATTGTCTACTCCCTAGGTTCTGATCTTAGGAATGTTGACTTCTAATGGGATTACTGTCTCTGTGCCATAAGCCATGGCGAATGAGGTTTCCCTAGTTGATCTTCTCGGGATAATCCGATATGCCCAGAGTACACTGGGCAACTCATCTACCCACTTTTCTTTTGCTGTTTGCAGCCTCTTTGTGATCCCATCCAAGATAGTTTTGTTGGATACTTCTACTTGACCGTTGCTTTGAGGGAAACTTAGAGTGGAATAATAGTTCTTGATTTTGTATTTGGCACAAAAGCTTTTAATTAGCTTACTGTCAAACTGTGTGCCATTGTCTGCTATTATTGCCCATGGAATCCCAAATCTGGTAATGATGTTTTTCCATATGAAGTTCTTCACATCAATATCTCGAATCTTTGCAAGGGGTTCTGCTTCTACCCACTTGGTGAAGTAGTTGTTGTTACTAGTAGGAATTTTTTCTTTCCGGTTGCTTGGGGTAGTTGTCCAACTAGATCCATGCCCTATTGGACAAATGGCCAAGGACTGGATATTGGATTTAAATCTGCTACTGGTTGATGTATCATAGGTGAGAACCTTTGACACTTCTCGTACTTTCTGGCATAGGCTTCAGCATCTTTCTGCATGTAGGGCCACTAGTACCCCTGAGTAATGGCCTTATGAACAAGTGACATGCCCCCAGTGTGGCTTCCACATACTCATTCGTGTATTTCATACAAGAAGTCTTCAACTTGTGAAAGAGGCACACATCTCAAAAGGGGACCAGTAAAGGACCTTCTGTAGAGATGTCCTTCTGCCGTTAGGCTGAACCTTGTCGACTTCAGTCTAGACTTGTGTGCCTCTTTTTTGTCCTCTGGCAGCTTCCCATCTCTAAGGAACACTACTATTGCATCCATCCAACTTGGTCCCATCTCCACACACATTGCTTCATACTCTGTGATTAGTGGTTCTACACTTGGGCATGACAAGTAGTCAACCATTATTATCCTTGCCTTCCCTGATTTCATTGCACTAGCTAGGTTAACCAAGGCATCGGCATGGCTGTTGTCATTCCGACTTACCTGCTGTAAACAAGGCCAGTAGTTTAACAACCTCTTTAACATAGGCTATCATTCTTTCATCTCAGGCTGCATACTCACCTGTTGCTTGGTTCACAATTAGCTGGGAATCACAAAAGACCACAACCTCGTCGGCTTCCATCGCTGCTACCAGCTTCAATCCTGCGATCAATACTTCATACTCTGCTTCATTGTTGGAGGCTTTGAACCCCAAACAAATTGATTGCTCTAACATTCGTCCATCTGGAGATACTAGTATTACTCATGCTCCCACTCCCTGTCAGCTTGAACTCTCATCAACAAACAAGCGGAAGAAGTCGCCGATGTAAATATCGCAGGGCTTGAGTTTCACTTCTTTTTTTTGCTCTGCTGTGGGGTTTTTCATTCCCAGCCGGGTCTCTTCTTGTTCTCCTGGACATCCTAGGCTGCGGCTCATCGAAGCCTGACGTGGGATGGCTCTAGGTGTGAACTCGGCCACAAAATCGGCCAGAACTTGGCCTTTGATTGCTGTTCTGGACCTAAATTCCAAGTCGTATTGGCCCAAAACTACTGCCCATTTGGCTATCCTACATGTCAGATCTCTTTGCTGCAACAGGGACTTTAAAGGATGCTCAGTTAATACCACAATCTTGTGGGTTTGAAAGTAATGATTCAGTTTCTTAAAAGCCATTACTAAGGCCAATGTCAGTTTCTCCAAGGGTAAGTATCTGGTCTCTACATCTGCTAGGGTTTTACTCACATAGTAAACTACCCCATGTTCTCCTTTTTCTTCTCTGATTACCACAGCGCTTATTGCATACTTTGAAACCGCCAAATATAAAAACAGTTCTTCTCCAGGTACTGGATTTGAGAGAACTGGAGCTGTGGTCAAGTATTTTTTCAAGTCAGCCAAGGTGATTTCGCACTCTTCTGTTTATAGAAATCAGTGGCTTTCTTCACTAAACTAAAGAAAGGTTTGCACTTGTCAGAACTCCTGCTTATAAACCTATTTAGGGCTGCGACTCTTCCAGTCAACATCTGCACTTGTTTTGCCAATGTTGAGCTCTTTAAGTCCAAGATGGCCTTAATCTGATCTGGGCTCGCCTCAATGTCCCTTCTAGTAACCAAGTACCTCAGGAACTTTCTTGACCCAACTCCAAATGCGCACTTAGACGCATTGAGTCGGAGCCGAAATGTCCTCAGGATATCAAAGACTACTTTCAGGTCGGCCAGATGTTCATCAGGTTCTTTGGTCTTCACGACCATGTCATCAATGTATACCTCCGCTGTTTTGCCTATTAGGTGTTTGAACATTCTAGTCACCAATCTCTGGTAAGTTGCTCCTGCATTTTTCAACTCGAAAGGCATCATTCTATAGCAATATAGCCCTTTTGGGATGATAAATGCAATTTTCTCCTCATCGGAGGGGTACATAACTATCTGATGGTACCCTCTGTAAGCGTCCAGGAAGCTCATCCTTCCGTGCTCTGAAGTGGCATCCACCAATTCGTCAATCTTGGGGAGTGGGAAACTGTCTTTGGGACAAGCTTTGTTCAGGTTGATGAAGTCCACGTAGACCCTCCACTTCACATTCTTCTTCTTCACAACAACTGTATTTGATAACCATGTCAAGTAGTTTACCTCTTAAACGACTCTGGCCTCTAGAAGTTTATCCACTTCCTCTTCTACTGCCTTAACATGCATCAATGTAGGTCTCCTTGCTCGCTGGATGACAGGTTTGGCCGACCTATTTACATTCAATCTATGGCAAGTGACCTCGGGGTCAATGCCAGACATCTTGTATGATGTCCAGGCAAACACCTCAATGTTTGCTCTCAAGAACGCCTACAACTCCTTTTCCTCTTCCTCGGCCAAGCTTGAGCCGAGAATGAAAAAGTGCTCTTCATCCGCTTGCTGGACTAGGATCTTCTTCAGGGCTTTCTCACTTTTCTCGGCTGGCTCTTTGCCAACGTCATCGAGGATCTCCATGTCCTCATCCTCAATCTCTACTATTTCTGCTTCTCGTATGTTGCAGGTGGATTTCATTGCTGCTATGAAGTAATTATTTGCCTGCACCTGATCCCTTCTGACCTCCTCAATTCCATGTTCTGTTAGAAACCGCAACAGCTGGTGCAGTGTTGAAGGAACAACCTCTATTGCATACAGCCATGGCCTTCCCAGGATAACGTTGTAAGATGATGGGGTGTCAATGATTGTGAATTCTATGCTCACTTTCCTGGTGCCTGCCAGTACCTCCAACTTTCTTGCCCCTAAGGGTCATGTCGATGTTCCATTGAACCCGATCATTGGACTGTTGGACTGTTCCAGATCATCTTGGTAAAGGCCGAACTCCTTGTAGCATCTGACATACATGATGTCACAAGAGCTTTCTTGGTCAACTAGAGTGCGTCTTACCTGGTGTAGACACCCCATTTTTGACCGACCTTAAGACTCAGACGTCAGCAGTTGAGCGCTCGGTGATGTTGCATATTGTGCTCGTTCTGAGGTTGCGGAGTCTCGGCTGCAAGCCTTGCCTCCAAACTTCAGGGCTCTTTTGTGCTTTGTCTCGGTTTGCGAACCAGGTCCTGCTTTCTCTATTTTCTTTTCTCAAATGGAGGGAGAGGTCTCGTAGACCATCTCTCAGTGGCCGTAGGCTACGCTTCGTGGTCGTAGGCCATTTTTTCCGTTTGGAGCCCAGTTTCCAATTTTCGGAGCCGTCAGGCCGTGTGCAATTCGACTCCTCGGCCATCATGCATCGATATGCGTGATTGGTGACACGAGGATCGAGGACTACACTCCCTGAAGAGTAGTCATGCATACATATGTGAAAATGCTTTGCCATGCCCCTTTGTTGCTCTCTGTTGCAGTAAATCAGAAATCAGCAGCCTTTTGAAGCGTCGCGCAATATTCCAAGAATAATTACAAACAAAGGCAAACTGGGGCATCGTAATGGATTTCTGCGCAAGGCAACTCAAGCATGCATCATTCATCATTTGGAACAGAGCTGAGGCGGTCCATGGATTAGCGTTCTAATTTACCTGCTTTCCTAGATTAATTTGTTAATTAATTAAGATTTTGTATTTATTCGAACTGTACTAGTTATTCAGACTATATATTATTTATTCGGACCCTCCGAGCAAGGGCAATGTTGTAATAAGTGTGCGTAAGTGTAATGTATGTCTTCCAATTCCACGTCTTTCTCCTTTTTATTTACCAGCTTATGATGGTTAATTTAGGGCATGTTTCAATTAGCACACAGTATGATAGCATGTTTGCATTCATTCATCTGTCTTACATGCACCGGGCTCGACATCTCATACTAACTGCATTGTATTTCAATTCCAAGTTGAATACTTGTTAGTTGTAGCATCATCACATGCCATCTTTAGAATAGCCGAGCCTATTGTAATTGCATTCCTGCATGTGTTGCATTAGGCATTTCTGTATAGTTAGGATCATGCATGGATTTCTAACATAGCTTCTGTTTTGGCTTGGAGTACTCGGTAAGTGTTTACACTTTAGCATCTTTGCATGTGTGTGAGTGACTGCCATGATAGCATGCTTACCATGAGGCTAATTGCTTATGTGATATAACTGCCTGAATGCCTGTGGGTAAAGGTTAGGTTATTTGGATTGGAACAATTCATCAATTGTGAGTTTTAAGCCCACTAGATAGTGACAAATCATCTTGTTTTCTAAGCCCACCTGAGGGTGGCAAATCCACATTTTAGCCTACTTGCGAGTAGCAAACCGTTTTCAAAACAAACATGAGATGTTTCGTTCCAATTCAGGCGATCCAGTCTATACTTGTATGCTGTACGCATCACATAGTAAATCTAGGCTAATAACCGGAATAAGAACGCATAATGTTTTCAAAACTAGATATCATGGTTAGTAGAGGCCGATCTTTGATCGGGCGAGCGGGGGTGCTCACGAAGTGACCTTCCCCAATCGTACCCACGAGCCGAGACAACTTTGGTGATGACGGACACGTGGCCTTAGGCAACGAGTCAGGGTTTCCTAAATTCTCCCAAAATAAATATTTAGGTGGCGACTTTGTATTTGGTAAAGCAGTCCATGTTTGGCACTTCTTTCTAAAAAATCTGTTTTCCAAAACGATTTGTCGGATTTGAACTCTTTGATGAGTCATCGGTCTTGCATTGCACTTTGCGAGATTAGATACAGGACCGTGACACAAATTGAGTTCGAACTGTAGCGAGGCCCGAGGGCGCGTCTACACCTGGCACTCTCTAATCTTCAAGGATATCACAAGAGCATCATTGTATGGATACTGTACTATGTTTAGGTCGGCTTCAGTAAAAGATACCATTGGTCCTTGGTACTCGCCTGCCCTAGACCTTTTTTACTGGACCTGACACATGTGCTGTAAGTGTTTTACCCTCTGAGTCTCCCCACGTATCTCATTCTCATTGACCCTCAAGTGAATCACATTGATCACTCGAGGTCCTTCTACTTGTGGTTGCGGTGCTGGTGGGGGTGGTGCTGCCGGTGACTGGGGCAACCTTTGTTTCCTTTGTTCTGGCCTCATCCACCAAGTCCCTCAAGTGGCCTTGTCTGACCAGGTCTTCTAAGTGTGTTTTTAGGGCTCTGCACCCCTGAGTCAGGTGTTCATCCTCATTGTGGTAGGCACAATGCTTTCCCAGGCTCCTTTCCATAAATTCGCTAGGGATCTTCTCTAGTGCTCTGTAGTAAGGCTGGTTCCTGATTCTCTCTAGGAATTTGTAGACCGGTATCTAGAACATTGTGGTGACTGCCTGTGCAGCCCTTAGTACTATCTCTTGCCTGTTATAGCCAATATTTCCTCGGCCTTGTTTCGGCGAGCCGTTTCTCTTCTCTTGTTTCAACGCCTTTGTTCCTGGCGTGTCTTCTTCGACTCTTGCATACTTCTCGATCCTGGCCATGAGTTTCTCCATACTTTTGGCCCGCGTCTTTACCAGTGACTTTCGAAGCAAACAGTCATTGTTCAAGCCGTTCTTTAAAAGAAACGACTGCCAATTCTTGATTGCACCCTGGTATTCGGTTAAACACTTCACAATACCTTTGAGCATAAGTCCTGAGGCTTTCATCCTCGCCAATTCTCAGAGCCATCAAGAAATCCACCCTCAACAACTGTAATTTGTTTGTCACAAACCTAACCACGAACATCTCGGCTAGGCCTTCCCAGCTTTTCACAGTTCTTTTCAGCAACTTGTGAAACCAGTCTGATGTGATTTCCCCAAATGATGAGGGGAACACCTTACAGAGCAACGACTCGTTCCCGGTGTATAGTGCCATGGAGTTTAGGTACAAGCCGACCTGAAAGTTAGGATCAGAATTACCGTCGTATATCTGAAATCTCGGCATGTGAAACCTCTTCAAGGCCTCAAATTTGTCCAATTCTACCGAAAACGGTGTCCTTGGCTTGACAAGAGTGGTTACCTCGACATCTTGTCGCTTCGTCTAGAGGTAATCCCTCAAATCCTCCTTAGTCCGTCCAGGAGCTTGGCTGTCGACGGACTTCAGCCTTTTGGGTGCACTGCTCCCGGTGTCATTGTGAGTCCTTTTGGATCTCCCTCCATTCGTTGTGTCAAAGCAAAGCTCTTTCCCTTGAACATGCCGATGTTCTTTGGCATAAGCTTCTTTGGTATGATGTGTCTTTTGAGACTCTCCTCTCATCGACTCCCTTCGCCCGACCTCCTGTGAAGGCCGATGAGAATGCCCCGTCACCCTGTTATGCTGGGGGACTGCTGGGATTGCTTTCTACCCCTCTTTTCTAGGCATCATTCTTGGCCGCTGGGATCGGCGTGTCCTCCAATGGGAACGATGGTTGCATGACGTTGTTCTGCATCATGAAATTGACAATTGATTACAGGTCTGCCAATTTGTTTGCCATCCTTTTCATCTTGTCGTCCCTCCTCAAGCATCTATCTTTCCATACCTAGAGGTCGCTTTTGTTGTAATACTCGTCTCGGTCTGCCTTCTTTGGCATGTCTCCCTCTTTGCCTACGTCTTTTTTCTCGAGATTCTGCTCCCGGGGTTCTTCATTACAGTTCTCATCTTCTACGTTAGAATCAAAGTGTTTACCGCTTCTAGTGGGGATGTCGTCCCCAATCTTCTCTTTTTGTCCGTCGTTGGCCATCTATTCTTCTTTCGTTTCCACAGACGGTGCCAAATTATGTGTGTTATTTTCTGACCACACTGCTAAACAGGTACTCAGCTGGAGAACACCGGCAGAATAGATTTCGCCCGAACAATCTGTCACAGAAAGATGAGACTCCGGCGGTGGTTCTTCCACCCGAGGGCACTCCAATGATCAAGTCAGTACTCAATTATCTCTTAAAGATAGCAAACAGTGCTTTAACTCACTAGCCAGGAAACAAAAAGCGTACCTTAGACTCACGAGGGTGCCTTACTTTTATAGCCTGCACTAACCTGATCCCTGTAAAAGCCTAACTTCAATGGACTCTAGCTCAATGCTTATCCTGGACTCTCTAATAGATAGAGATAAACTCCCTAAGAGTTTTATCCTTATCTAGGCTGAGGTCCTCCCCTATCTAGGATTCTTATAGCTTATCCGCTTACCTTGGATTCCGATTTCTCCGCAGTTAACCTCGGCCTAGCCGAGATTACCTCGGCGCCATGACCCGGACATGTGGCACCTCGGCTGGCACTTCGGTGCCACTTTGGCCACGTGTTGTTATTCACAAAAATATACCTCCACATATATATAAACATATTATTTGGTAATATATATATATATATATATTAGAGGTGGGCACACACAATATGTGTACAATTTATAATTAGATATGATAATTATGACAATCGGAGAGAATTGAAAAAATTTGTAGTTGTTATAAAGTTTTAGGGATATTTTTAGAAAATAATTTATGTGACATTGACATTAACTCCATTCACTTTATATATTTGTATAGTATATCTATGTTAAAGTATAAAAATATTTTAAATTAAATAAATAGGTTAATACTTAATTTTTTTTATTTAAATATAATTTTAAATTTATTTTTATGTAATTATGATATTACGATTTTATTTTAATTGATCAAATTGAACTAATAACTTTTGACTTGATTATTTTTCAATTTGATCAACAATCCAAACAGAAGCAACTCCCCTCAAGGCTTCATCATCATTTCCATACCCCTGAAGACTTCACCTCTTGAGCCCCGCGAGACCATTTCATAGGCCTCGAAAAGAAGAGTATATATGTAAAAAATAAATTTGGTCGAACACTATCGATACATTAATTAATTATGTTTTGTTTTATAAAATTGATGGTAAATATAATTTTAGGTTTAAATCATTTATTTTATAAAATAAAATGTGATAAATTAGTATCTCTATAAATATCCGATCAAGCTTATTATATATAAGAGGAGGCTCCTCTCTAGTTGAATAATTTAATTGGACGGCATCGTCGGCTCACCGTGGGCCCATAACGGGATTTACCTCGATGATTCGAATCGTTCATCTTGTAATGTCTTTTGAGAACATTATTCATGACCGGATAACCATAACTATATTATCAAATCATATTTATTTTAATGATTTAATCTAAAAATTATATTTGTTGTTTAAGATAAATCTCAATCCATAAATCCACTTTTAATTTAATTTATTTTATTTTGTTTTATTTATTTTGTCCATAATGACAAACTCTCGCAAAATGACCAAACAACCTCTATATATACATATGAACGAAGCCCAACTCCCTTTCTCTCTTCTCTTCTGCAATCGACTCTCTTCTTTCTTATGCAATCGTCATCGTCGCCTCATTGTTGTCCTCCACTTCTTCACTTTCTCCGATCAACACCGCTGCAACTGTTGTTGATTGCCTCCTCTATGGCTTCGGTGACACCACCGTAGCGCAACTCAGCATCAATTAACCATCTCTCTCTTTTACTCTTCTCTCCCTTTGTGATGATGATGATGATGATGATGATGATGACTCAAATCCGGCTCTCCTCCGCATTATCGGACTCTATCGCCTCAAATCTAGAATCGCCATAGCTCCGGTGGGCCTTTATTCGCAAGTTCGCTTCGGCTTTACCTCACAAGCGAACCCCTCTCAGTTGGCCCAAGATCTCACTGGATCAGTCAGCAATCCTTCAATCAACAGACAAGATCTTCCTGCTGATTCGCTTCTCCTTGTGTCTCTGTCGTCCGTGTCGGATCTTACTCCAACGAACTTGTCAAAACCACCATGAGTTTGATATATATACACGCATAATATGCATCAATGAGCTGAGTTTATTTGAATTTATTTTATCTGTTTATTATTTTTTGTGTTTTAATTATTGAAAGTTGTGAAAGTCATTGATTGATCATATTTATACTCGAATTTCTTGTGATTTTTTTAGGTTGAAGAGAATATCTTCATGTTTGCAAAGAAAGGCATGACTCCATCACAAATCAGAGCATTTTCCATGACTCTTATGGTATTGCTCCGGTCAAGAAATCGCAAACAAAGAGATGTTAAGAGAGAGAGATGTTGATCGAATACCTCTGAAGCTAGAGATCAGTCTTAATTCCCAACCAAAATCCTAACCCAAATTCATCCTCCAATTTGAACAAAATTGTGTTATTGACAGATCTATTAAAAAATGGCTCAAATCTGTTCAAATGGATGAATATTTGTTTATTATTATTATTATTATTATTTGATCTCAGATCTGAATACTTGTTGTTGTTGTAGTTGTTTTTTTTTTTTCCTTTTACATTTTTATCGTGGTGGTGGTTGTTGTTATTATATATGTTTAAATTTGTTTTTGTTGCGAAGAAAATGATATTGAATAGATCACAAACACATATCTGTTTGAATTGAACAGATAGTTTTTTAATTTGGTCATGTGTTCTTCAATCTGTGAACGGATAATTTTTTTTTTGTTGCCAATTTGAATTTTATTTGTATAGATAGTGGGAGGAGAGAGAGAGAGAGAGAATTTGAACAACTAGATTTGCAATAGATAGATTTTTTTAACAAATATTTTTAACAGGTAGATTTTTAAAAAAGATAATTTGAACAGATAGAATTTCAACATATAGGAATTTCAATAGATAGATTTTTTAAGTAGCTAATTTCAATAGATAATAAAATTTGGACAAATATCTAAACAGATAAGGGGGAATATTGAATAAATAGTCAAAAAATTAAATAGATAAAAAAATATTTAAAAAGATAGAGAATAATTTGAATAAATAGATATAAATTTGAACAAATAGTCAAAAAATTTAATCAGGTAAAAAATTGTCAACAGATAAATTAAGGGTAAAATTGGAAACAAAACAAACAAAAGTCCTTCTCACCAAATTATTTCACAAATGGCGGATCTCTTATGAATAAAAAATATTCACTAGATCTAATGCTTTATACTCTCATTAGGTTGGAATTTTTAAATTTTTTCTCTATTTATATTTATTTATAGAGTAATATTAGGGATCTCAAATAATCTACTAAATCTCTCATATAGGTGTAAGGCCTACACATATGTGGATTTGTGTGTAGCATGACCACTGTGAGAGGTTTGATAAAACATTTGATAGATTATTTAAAATTTTTAACATTATTCTTATTTATAACCCGACTTAATTTTAAAGGATAAATTAAAAATATAATTAAATTATTTAATGATGTTAGCATTTTCTATTATTTTTTTACGATAAAGTAACATGAAAAAGAATCTATAATAAAAAACTAAAGCTCAAGGAAAGTTTTTATAATTTCATGAAATCCCACGAGAGAGATGAGTGTAATTAAAAATTAAAAGATAAATTATCAATAAGTCTTAATAGTTGGACTTAATTTCTATCAAGCCTTATTAAAAATAAGTCTCAGTAAAATTGTCGTTAAAAATAATTTTTTTGTGACAATTTTTTTACATGTCGCTAAAAATTGACAATTAGTAATTTTTTTTGTCATAATTTTTATAAATTGTCGTTAAAACTTACAATTAGTAACTTTTTTATGATGATTTTTTTTCATAAGACTTATTAAATAATAAATTCACTTATTAAGATCTATACATAAGTGCCCACAATTAAACCTCAAAGGAAGTTTTTGTCACTTAAAAAAACTTTGGAGGATGTTTCGACATTTTTTTTTAATCTCGTGGAGATTAGTGCAACTGAAAACTAAACTAAGGCAAGTTTTAAACCATTTCAAAAATCAAGGAAGAATCTATAA
Organism: Camellia sinensis; assembly: GCF_055761805.1. NCBI lineage: Eukaryota > Viridiplantae > Streptophyta > Magnoliopsida > Ericales > Theaceae > Camellia > Camellia sinensis. Next base: position 47,111,821 of record NC_138964.1, read on the forward strand.
TTTTCCTAAATCTCAAGGGAATCAAAATCAATTTATGCAAACGAGTAATGTTAGAAAATTTTAAAAATTCTATTAAAATTTTTATCAAATATTTTATATAGGTATGAAATTCACACAATATAGATCTCATGTAAATTTTACACCCATATAAAATATTTGATAAAAATTTTAATAATTTTTTTGAATTTTTTAAACATTTTTACACAAACCGTAACACAAGTTACAATCTAATTAAGATTAATAATTCATCTACGGGATCCAAAATCAATTTATGCAAAAACACAAAAATGTAGAGCAAATTCCAATCTAATTAAGCCTCCATTTGGGAAGTGGGTTGGTTTTTTATTTTTTTTGACTTTTTTAGCTATTTTATCCTGGGCTAAAAAACTTAGTTTAGGAAGAGTTTTTTAGCTTTTTGACTTTTTAAACTTTTTTTGTGAGAGAATAATTTAATGATTATGGGTTAGATGTGATATTTTGTTTGTTGTGACTAAAATAGCTTATTTTGTCTTTTGTGACTATTTTAGCCATAAACCAACTTACCAAATAACACCTTAGATTAATAATTCATCTATGAAATTTATTCAGTCTTAATATTGTCTTAATAATACTCTTTGGGTTTGTTTGGGATGTGAGTTAGTTTTTTGACTTTTTAGTTATTTTAACTTGAAATTAAAAAGTCTCGTTTGGGATAGACTTTTTAGGTTTTTTTGTTTTTTGTGAAAGAAAAAATGAAATGATTATGGATTGAATGTGATGTTTTGTTTTACAGGGCTAAAAAACTTATTTTATTTTTTTATAACTAAAATAGTCAAAAAATTAAAAAGCTCGGCATGCCAAACGGAGGCTTTCTGAGAAGAGTGTCATATGAGTTTTCAAAACAAAAAAACACTTACGGAGAAGAGTTTTATTTAAATAAATTTAGGTCTCGTTTGACAATATCATTTTTAACTTAAAAGTTAAAAAGTCATTAAAAAAAATTAAAAAACTAACAATCTATATTAAAAAGTCAAAAAAAAATTTTTCTCTCTACTTTTTAATATATTTTTTCATAAAAAAATTTAAAATTTATTCCAAATATATTAGTTTTTTACATTATATTTTAATTAAAAAGTTAAAAAATTAATAGAAAATCCTATTTCCAAATAAGATCTAGACTGAATAAATTCGATGGTGGTAGACACAGAAAAATTAAAAAGACAAAAATTTATAAATTTTAAATTTTTTATTAAATAAATAATTAAAAATCTCACGTAAATATAGAATTCATAAAATTACAATCCTATAGCCATGTAAGTTATTTAATTATTTATTTAATAGGAAACTTATATTCGCAATATAATCCAAAGCGTAGCGTAAGAAAGTAAAAACTGACGCAGTCCTTTTATCTGACTTTGGTTTTTCCCAACCGTGCCTGGCAGAACATTTATGACTTTTTGACCACTTTTGTTTTCTTTTATTCTCTCTCTCTCTCCTGTCTCTTTCCCAACATGTCATAGTGCTCTCTCTCTCTCTCCATCGCTTCCTCCGAAGACTTCAATTTCTCTCTGTAAGTTCGTCTCCGATCTTCTCTCCTCTCTCCCCCGCCTAATCTCATTTATCTCAAATCATTCATACAATACATACATATATAATTATGTAAATTTGTTGTGTATGATAAATGCGAGATTTTTTTTTTTAATGTAATTGAAGTTTGAATTTGGTGAGCTATTGATTTGTACAAACTACTTTTGCTTGTAATAGTCAGTTACTGTTGTTACTGTTTATTCACCATGAGATGGGATGATTTGGGTTTTTGTAGATTCTAAGAGGGGTTTAATTTGATCATGAGAGAGAGTCAATGGATCTATTTTAGGCTTTTTATTGTTACCTTTGTGAGATGTTAAATTGCAACCTAAAGTGTTGATTTTAATGCTTGTAACAATGGTTGCATCTTCTAATTATTAAAGTCCACTGATGTGGAGAAGAACATAGTCATCAAATAAATGGACAGTTTAAAATCAAGAAAGGTAATGAATTTTGTCAGAAACACATACATATGCACAAGAAAGGTAATGAAATCTTCATGCTTTTTGATTTTTTTTTTTTTAAAATAAAAATATTCCAACAATAGCTTAGCCAACTATGTATTCTCTGAGAATAATTCTACAGATACTAACAATTTACTAAAAATACAAGAGGCCAAAGTAGAAGTTTTAGTACATGTAGCATTACTCATTTTCCAAAGTCAAATGTCTATGTTCTATTTGTGTTTTGGTATGTGAGCATCTCATTACCAAAATAAAAATTAAAAAAAATCAAATGGCCATTTATAGAGTCGAGTGGAGAGAAAAATTCATGCTGCCAACTCCATTTGATGAGACTTAATAAAAACCCTTAAAAGGACAAAACTCGCAAGGCAAAGCCTCTTAGCTCCATGACATAACTACAAAGTCCATGTGTACCTAGACTCTATAAAATAAACTCTCACAACCCGAGAGCCCAGGTCAATAAATAGTTGACCTAACAACTTGAGACGTCAAGTGAAACTAGGTTATCATGAGCATTACTATGAATTTTTTATTATACTTCCTCATATCGGTATTCAATATTAGCAGCACTAGAAGGATTCTTCCCTCGAGCCTCTTCAAGTCATGGATTTTCTCTTAGTTTTATTTGTTGTCTTTTCTAGAGGCGACTTTGTCTTCACATTCAAACATTGCTAGGAAAGAATGAAGAATTCCAAACATATAAGTGTTCATACTTCGGGGGCACGTTGGTCATGCCCTCTTCAAGAACAATATTCTTTCCGGTATTCCTAGTTGTTGAAACATCCACCCATTCGCTTCCTATTCACCTTTTCCTTTGGCCTCCATTCTTGCTTGATTGTACTAGGAAGATTTGAAGAGGAAGGGCAAATATTTTGAGAGTGCCCATATAATTTGCAAGTAACACACCTCTTAGGCTCCATGAAGTTTCTACCCTAATCTTGTAGGGGTCATCATAGCCTTGATCAAGCTTCAAAGATTTGGAAATATCATAGGCTATGAAGCACGGGTACTCAAAAAATAGTGCCGTACGAGTACTGGGTACTTACCGGGTGCGGGTGCGGGTACGCGTACTGGGTACGGCAAAAGAGGGTCCGGTACGTTTGGTTCATTTGGGTACGGCATGGGTACGCCACGGGTACGGCGTGGGTACGAAAGGGCTTTTTTTTTTTTCTTTTTTTTTTTTTCCTTGCCCTTGCAGATCAGCAATTATTTTTATTATTTTTTATTTTTTTTTGGTGCCCTTGCAGATCAGTAATTTTGATATTTCTCTGCTGTCCTGTCTGTATAAATTGTATAAGCATATCAGCAAATGATTTTGATGTTTTTAAAAAGCAATTTGAACCAAAAAAAATAACAAGGCCCATAAAGGATAGTTCTGTGTATGACTATGCATTATGCTTTTGATTCAGATCCTCCTAGAATTTCTTTATAAAATCTTTAATCATAACAAACTTTTAAAGTTTATGCACAAAACATTAAAAATTGATACTGTATTAGTTGATTAGTAGTGGTTGGGAATGATGCAATTTTATGTATTATGCAAATTGCAATTGACAACCTGTCCTAATTGAGAATTTTTTTCCCTTTACTGTTGGCGATTAACTTTAAATCTTTCTTTGGTCTCCTGTTATTTCTTTGGTCTCACCCTATAAAAATAGCAAATTGATGAGCAAAAAGAAAGATTTTAAAAATAAATTATGATCACAAATTCACAGTGTATGTTAAAGTGAGAGATTTCACAAACATTATTTTTAATGCTTAATAGTTTTAAATTATAGGAAAATGAGTAGTTCTTTTTTTAATTGTCATATATAATTTTAATTTGTAGGCTGGATCCTTTAATCATAATTATATTTATAAAAAAAAAAAAAACAATATCGACGTACCGCAACCGTACCCGTATCGTACTTTTTTTGAGTTTTGCCGAATCGGCGTATCCGCACTCGTACCTGTACCGTACTCGTACTCGCACCCGTGCTTCCTTGATCATAGGAGGCTTGAATTTCGACCTAGATACAAGCAAAAGAAAGCCTTTTTTTTGTTTTAGTATCCAAATCCAAATATAAAGGCTTTCCAATAGTGCTAGCCACAAAGCTCAATTCTTCCATTGTCCATAATTCTAATGGCATGTTTTACAAACTAACCCAAAGGGGGACACTAGAGAATTCTTTCTTTTGTAAGTGTACCCCCCGGGTACCACCTCTTAATGATGAGAAGTTTTCCTCCGGAGTGGTATGGGCCATTGTTATATAATGTGTATTTAGTTTATTGTTTTTAATTCAACGATGAGACCGTTCATCTCTTTGCAATGCATACTATAGTGAAACTCAAAGTACTCCATTTAATGTAGAAGTAACTTGCAACTCCCTTTTTCAACCTGCAAATTGCAGTTGTTGGGTCATATCAACATAATTAGAGTAGCGAAGCATACATCCTTCCTGTACTCCAGTTTTGAATCAGCGTGAAATTTTGTTTTTGTCTGATAAATTATTTTGTTGATGTGGATTATATGTTAACCCTTTTTTCTCATTGTGAACAACTTTCTGATGGTTTATCAGTTCAAAACATGAGCTTAGCTTCCTGTCCAGAAACTACACAAGCAACATAGTCTATAGAAGCCTAAATTCCAGCCTTGAAGTAAAAGAAGAAAAGGAAAAAAGAAGTCTAGTTTTTTTGGCCATAAAGTTGATGACATCTGAGCGTCATTTAAATTTTTCAGTAACTTACCCTTTTTCGCTGGATGCAGCTAGTATTTATGTAATTGTTTGTGCAAAATGTTCGATTGTGGTTTGAAGTCACAATACATGGGTGGCCAGCAAGAGAAATTTGTAAGGTACCATATATTTGTTCCTTCTAGCTTTTCTATACAATACAAGTTTATTCTTTTATTTGATTTTCTAGTGAGCGATTTTTCACAAAAGGCCTCTAGATTCAAAATTGCATCTGTATTTGGTTCCTTGGGCCGAATTTGTACGTGTTTCATTGACTTCTTGTAGCTGCTCTTAAGTAGTTAATTATTCAAGAAGGATAAGGATTCTGGATTCAAACATGAAATGCTTCTACGGTTTTCATTTATCTGAGTTATGCAATTTTAGAATTGCATTGAGTTATCTAAATAGGTCTCACCACTCATAAGGAGGCAGTATGGGTGCTAAAGATCAATGATTAAGGAAAAGGGAGAAAATTCAAATCTTTTGCCTTTTCTCTAATATATGGTACTATTGCTTCTTTTCTAAAATCTTTCGCCCAAGGGTCATTATATGTATCAAAAAACAGAACTATTTCCTATGAAATTTCGTACTCCATGGTGCCTACAAAATTCAAAAGAACCTCTAGCAAGGGTCAGCTCTCTCCAACTCTTTAAGTTTATTATGATCATGGAAAAATACTCTTCATACAGTATAAAGATCTCTTAAAGTCCCCAACGCTGTTTGGTGGGGTGGCATAGTATACAGTGTGGTAGATAGATATAATAGTTTGACTTTGTCATGCATTCAAGAGTGCCTTAGCTTCCTTGGTAGATATTGGGAGGCAAGGGGGGTGCATCGTCGAATCTTCTCCTCTTTTCTTGGTCATCATTGACTTGGTTGGGGTACCCCTCGTTTGCGTATTCACCCAAAATATGAATTTCAGGTATCTTCGGGAAATATGTTGGTTTTGGGCAGAGGATATGAATGAATGCTCACATGGGCTTGCTATTTTGTTTATTTATTTCACTTATCATTAACTGTAATTGTGTCTCACCATTCACAGCCATTAAAATGCTGGTAAATGCATATTTGCTAGAAAATTGGCAAGACTTCATTCAGTGACTGGAGATTTGTGGAAAAATTTTTTTTTGCTCTATTTCAATACTTCTTTCTTAAGTAGAGGCACAACAATTTACATATTTTCACGTGAAAATTTTCATTTCCTCTCTTGCTACTGATGAAAACATCAAGGGTTGTTGATTCCTAACTGCATGTGTTCTTTTTTGAGTGCTTCAGGAAATGGCATCTAATATTCTGTATATTGGTTTTGTTTTTAGGTTGGATGACTTGGACTCTAGATTATCTTCTCCTTCTGCTTCAGTCGGAATGAACAAATGTGGATTTGGCATCGAGGATTTAACACGCAAAAGGCATGCAGCTAATACCCCATCAAAGTCTTTTAAGATAGGAATGAGAAAAGGATCTGAGGGACTTAAGTCCATTGGTCGATCACTTAAATTTGGGGTTTCTCGGGCAGTGTTTCCAGAAGATCTTAAAGTGTCAGAGAAGAAGATATTTGATCCTCAAGATAAATTTCTTCAGTGTTGGAATAAACTGTTTGTTGTATCATGTATTCTGGCAGTATCTGTGGATCCTCTGTTTTTTTATCTTCCAGTTTTCAGTCAGTCATCTGAGTCAGACTGTCTGGATATAGATCGAAAGTTAGCAATCATAGGTACAACACTCCGAACAATAATTGATGTTTTCTACCTTATTCACATGGCACTACAATTCAGAACAGCTTACATTGCCCCATCATCTCGGGTTTTTGGACGAGGTGAACTTGTGATAGATCCTCGGCAAATAGCTAAGCGATATCTACGGTGCTATTTTATAATCGATTTTCTTGCAATTCTTCCCCTACCACAGGTCTGGAGTTCTCTTTAATTTTTTGTATCATTTTTTAAAAATCCTTTTCCCTTTCAGGCTACATGATTTCCCTGTTCAATGCTTTTCAAATAATTAGTTAGTTTTAATGCGTGGTTATTTCAGTAATGGGCATCTTTAATCTTACTAAAAGAAATATGAAACTCTCTTCTTGAGGATAATAGTCACGTCAAATTCAATTTCACTGCAAATTTGACTTTGGTGAAGTGAAAATGCTTGAGGATGCTTACGGAAACAGACATCAATATTCATAGATAAAGCATATACTGTTGTCATTTGATTAGGAACAGTTGGGTTAAATTCAACTTCACTGAAAATATGAGACTATGGTGATGTCAAAAGGCTGCATTAAATTTAGCTACATTGGTGTCTTACATATAACTAGCTGGTTTTCTATGTGTAAGGATTTGTCAGGACTAGTTTATCATTATTTTTCAATTTGTGCAGATTGTAGTCTGGAGTTTTCTGCAGAGATCAAAAGGTTCAGATGTACTGGCTACGAAACAAGCCTTGCTTTTTATTATCTTGCTTCAGTATATTCCTCGATTTGTCCGCATCCTACCTCTGACTTCTGAACTGAAAAGGACGTCGGGTGTCTTTGCTGAAACTGCATGGGCTGGTGCTGTATACTATTTGCTTTTATACATGCTTGCTAGTCATGTAAGCAACTCTTCAAGTCAGGATGCCTTATTTCATTGTTAGCTATTTTTTCCACTCATGCTTTCAATAAATGACATCAAAAATCAAAAGAATATGGTTTGGAGATGTTTCATTATTATTATTTTTTTTTACTTCTCAGAAAAATAAATAATTGAAATATCTCCAAAATATATTCATTTCTGATTAGGTTCATAAGTATCCGTTTGAAGCATGAATATTCTCAATTTTTCTGGAACTCTGCTATTAAATTTGTTGGAAGCATGAATTTTGTCTTAGTGACAACCCCTGATGAGAGGCCACGGCCACAGTTATTTGAACACTGCATTGTCTTTACTTCTGTTTACTTGTATCAACAATAAACACAAATGTAGTACTACAGTGTTATTTTAGAGAGACTATATAATGACTCTCTCTTAATTGAAGAGGAGACCAGATGGAGATCTTTCACTTTCACACTGCACAGTTTTCAGTTACCCAGGAAAGAGGCTTCTATCATAAGCCTCCACAAATTCTACCACCTTGGTTGGTGGGTTTGGGTTGAGGTTTCCAATTATAATCCTCAATTCTACTTGAAATGGGACCCATGAGTGATAGTAGGACATTGTTCATGCATAAAGTCTAAGCTTCAACCAACCTTTATCTTGTATTTAGAGCACAACTGCAGCCTTGTATGGCTGTGGTGGCATTCACTTATTGATTAGTTATGTCTTAGCGCAAAATATTTAGTTGATTGTGGAAATATGTGTCATAATTATTAGAAGCAAGTTGTCAATTGATCGTTGCTATGCCAATTTGTAAGTTAGCCAATTCAGCTATAGCCTATAGGTTGATTCGGTTGATCCATTCCGTTCATAAAATTTTGTATACCTACTATTACACTATGTAGCATAGACACAAACACGGGACATGGATACGACATGACATGGACATGTTGACACGACAAATTTAAAAAAATGGACATGGTTAGGACATGCCACAAAATTAATTAAATTTTGTATCTAATTTTCTTACCTAAATCAATAGTTAAAATTAGACAAACTAGCGAACATATGTAATTGCAACATCTCCCTCATCCTTTTAAAGCCATCTGCTTATACATTTTTTATTTTTTAAGAAGTATACATTACATATTCTTAAGAATTATACTTTTTTAAGGATATAAGATATATATATATATATATATGTCAAATTCTCAAACTTTGGAAATCACGCATTAGCAAAAATCCAAAAAGTGTTGGTCTCATGTTTATGTTTTAGTAATAGACATGGCAAAGTGACGGACACATTGCAAAATGAGGGTCGGACACATGTTCGAAATGAAGATTTTTATTTGTAATTGTGGACACAAAAACAAGAGTATCAGACACTTGTCCGAGAATGTTTTATGAGCTTGGATAGTCTGATTTGTAACATCGTTTGATTGTTTACTAATTCACATCTACAGGAATAGGAACAATTTTTTTTTTTTTTTGATCAGCAACAAAAGAATAATTTTATTAAAATGGAGAAAAAAGAGATACAAAGGAGGACAAGAAGTCCTCCATAGTGAAAACAAAAAAAATCTACAAATGGCATACGTACTTCCAAGCGCTAGAAATCTAAAAAAGTAGAATTGCCTTAAATGGGGGAGCAACTAATGCCCAAAAAGATGTAAGAAATCTGATTTTCTCCCACATCAAAGTTACGTCAGCATTTTTGTCCTCGAAGATCCTCGCATTCCTTTCCAACCATATAACTCAAAAAAGAGCGAAAATTGCACAAAGCCCCAACACCTTTGCTAATTTATTTAGGCCTAAGAATCAAAAGTCAATAGAGAGCATTGAACTGCATGATTCAGGAGCCACCCAAGCAAAGCCACCCCAAGCAAAAAACTGCTGCTACAAACCTTTTGCCACTAAACAGTGCAAAAAAAGATTCAAACTCTCCCCCTCTCCTTTACACATAATGCACCATTGAGGAGAAAGTTGGCAATTAGGCCTCCTCTTTTGAAGGAACTCATTGGCCAAAATGCTTCCATGAACCTTAGTTGCAGGAATCGTGCAACTAGGTGACGAATCTTCGTAAGAAACGCGATTCTACGTTTCTTAGAAAGAATAGTGTAAGAATCGTGCGATCTTATCCAAGATGGGATCGTTGGTGGCTATGAACAAAAACCCTAGCCTATTGGTCGACAAAGAGAGAGGAGAAAGAAGGTGAAGAAGAACTTGAACATGTTGAAGCTCAAGAGGGTGAAGTTGAAGTCCTAGATCAAGGTATGTCCTTCTTTGCTTCGTTTTTCTTCTGCTTTCATCGCTTCGAAAGTCCTCTCTCTCTCTCACTCTGTGCACTTTTCGTCTCTCTATCGCAATTCGTCTCTCTCTCTCTCTCTCTCGCAGATCGTCTCTCTCTCTCTGTTTTTCGTCGTCTCCCCCTCTGCTTTTCCCTCTCTGTTCTTGCTGATCATCTCCTTTGCCTTTGTCTTTGCCTTCTCTCTCTCTGTGGCCTTCTCACGATATATATAAGTAATATATATATATACAATAAAACATATATAATCTTTATATAAATATATATATATATGAGTATATATTATACATATTAATAAAAAAAACACAAATACATATATGTAAAATATAATAAATAAATAAAATAATTAGTGTGTATTAAATAAAAATATTTATAAAAAAACTTCTAATGCGTATTAAAAAATATATATATATATATATATATATATATTACCGCTCCTAGAGGCGCTCCCAACCTAAGAAACTCCTATTGGCTCACGATTCCTCGCTCCCGTTCCTGATCCCACCCGCGCTCCTGCTTCGTGCAACTAAGCCATGAACCAAAAACCATATTAAAAAAAAACTTCACTTTGAGAGGTGCAAAAGACTTCCAGTTTCTTTTGTGAAGGAAAAAAAATGGAATATTTGGCTTTTCAGTGATTTTTTCAAAGGACTTACAAGAAAATACACCGGTAGTATGCAAAAGCCAAACCAATGACAAATGATCAATGTGAGACAACGAGGCTAAATCATCAGCCACTTTGTTAGTAAGATTTCTAACAAAGCTAAGATTCCATGCAATTGTAACCAAACTAGAGCAAACCTATAAAGACCTGAGAAATCACTAGCAAAAGAAGAATTTTCAACTCAAATATCCTCCCAAAACCGAATTGACTCCCCATTTTCCACCCTTAAAGATAGAAATCTAGAGAAAAGAAGGCAGACATGAGATATCGACTTTCAAGGAGAACGACAATTACCCTTCAAAACCACATTGACCTACCATCAATACGAACCCCATACTTGCTCTTAATAATAGAATGCCATAATGAGTCACTCTCTAGACGGAATCTCCATAGCCATTTTCCGAGAAGGGCTAGATTTCTAACTACAATGTTCCCTAGGCAAGCCCCCCTTTATCCTTAGATAACGAGATTGTCTCCCATATCACCAAATGCATCTTTTTTCCCTCATCCTTTCCTTTCCATTCCATAAAAAACCTCTCATTGGGCTCTCAATAGATTTAGCAATACTAACCGGTACCTTGAAAAGGGACAAAAAATAAACGGGAATACCTCTTAAAATAGATGGGATCAACGTGTACCTTCCTTCCTTTGAAAGCAAAGCTATTTTCTAACCCTCCAACCTCTTGCCTAACTTATCCACCACTGCTACAATGTTCCCTAATGCAAGCTCCCTTTTATCCTTAGATAACGAGGCTGTCTCCCATCTCACCAAATGCATCTTTCTCCCTCATTCTTTCCTTTCCATAAAAAATCCCTCATTAGGCTCTCAATAGTTTTAGCAATCCTAACCAGTACCTTTAAAAGGGACAAAAAATAAATGGGAATACTGCTTGAAATAGATGGGATCAACATGTACCTTCCTTCCTTTGAAAGCAAAGCTCTTTTCTAACCCTCCAACCTCTTGCGTAACTTATTCACCACCGGTGCTCAAAAAGATTCACTTCTAGGATTATCCCCGAGAGGTAGCCCTAAATATTTCATGGGTAATTTCTCAGTGGAACACTCTAGGATTTTTGCCAAACCTTGAATTTTGCTTTGTTGCAAGTTAATGCCCACAATACTACTCTTGCTCAAATTTACTTTAAGACCCAAGACCATCTAAAAAATCCTTAAAAGTAATAAAATGCACCTCACCCTACTCTCCTCCTTTAATGAAAAAAAATATGGTGTCATATGCAAATTGATAGCGCCGCGTGGAGAAGAAGAATTTATGTAGCCGACCCCATTTGACGGGACTTAAGGTTTGGTTTGGTTTGGTTATGCAAATTGAAGGTGGGAAATACATACTCTATCTCTCCCAGCCACAAATCCATCTACGAGATCTAACTCTCTTGCCCTATCAACCAATCTACCCAAAACATCCGCTAGCAGGATAAAAAGGAAAGGGGACCATGGATTGCCTTGCCTTAGACCCCTTGTGGCCTTGAAGAATTTCCCTCTTTCCCATTAACTATGATTGACATATTGCATGTTGACAAACAGCCCCAAATCCATCTCCTCCACCTCTCTCCAAAGCCCTTTCTAGACATTATAAAATCCAAAAAGCGCCAATCCACATGTTTATAAGCTTTTTTAAAGTCAGCCTTAAAAACAATACCTTCCTTCTTCAAAACTCTATACTCCTCTGCTGCTTCATTTGCTACCAAAACTACATCCAAAATCTAACAACCCCTTACAAAAGCTCCTTACACCGTAGAAATGGTCTTTGCCAAAGTCATTCCAAGTCTCTTTCATAAAATCTTTCCCCAAATCTTGTAGAGTGACGAAACAAGGCTTATGGGTCTGAAATCACTTATCTTAATTGAAAACTCTTTTTTGGGAATCAAACATATAAATGATGCATTTGTGCTCAAATTAAAAATCCTCTTTCATGAAATTCTGCAAAGACTCTCACCAGATTACCTTTCACCACCTCCCAACAATCTTGAAAAAGCGCCATAGAAAAACTATCTAGCCCTAGAGCTTTATCTCTTTCACAGTTAAAAACTGCTTCTTTAATTTCCTCCTCAAAAGGCCTTTCCACCCACCTAGCTAATGCCTCATCAATCAGCGTCCATTCAAGGCCCTCAATCCCAGGTTTGGCTGTGGCATAATGATCCTGTCAATAGTTAGTTACAAAATTTTCGTGTTATGTGAAGTCTTTCAATTATTAGGTGGTGCTGATGAACACGTGCTATTCATGTCATAAATGTCATACTTGTCATATGTTTTTTTTTTTTGGCAAAATTGTGAATGCTGATTGTTTAGTTATACCCCTTGTTATTTATAAAAGTATTTTCTTAGTTTTGACATATTTTTTTTACTTCACAAAGTTCATTATCTTTTCCCCTTCTTTTCATTCATGTTGATTATATTTCCAAGTTCACTTAAACATTTAGTGGTCTAAAGATTGTCTACAGCATTTTCTGGTGTTGTTATTGTCCGATTTCTTGAATATATATATATATATATATGTATTAATGTGACACAAATTCCAGCCGTTGTTGGGAGAGCAACTTTAGAAAGGCACCAACTTTGTATAGCACCTTTAAGCTAAAGTTTGTGAATGAGATGGCCATAATTATCAACATATTTTTGTCTTCACACGCACACAGGATGGGTTCTTTCATCTGACGATTCTGGTGGTATTTGGATAGCTTTTCTGGGTGCTCTTTTAGATAGGAGTCAAAAGTTGCCATGAGTTTATCAATAATCCCCAGGATGTCATAATCATCTCTTCTCTGGCATTCCTGTAAAAGTACAATTATATACTGTTATAACTCAGTGCTCTTTCACTGCTTTAATCGTTGCATTGTTTCTCCAAATTATTTTATTTATCATTTCTCATATCTTTAGTTATTCTGCAATAAAATTGATGCACATTTCTTTTTATTGGATGGAACTTTTGCAGATAGTTGGGTCATTCTGGTACTTATTATCCGTAGAACGTAATGATACATGCTTGCAGAGGGCTTGCAAAAATAATACTACATGCAATGTGAATTTTTTGTATTGTGGCAACCAGTACATGGAAGGTTACCGTGCCTGGCAGAGCATCAGTGATTCAGTTCTTGGTCCTGCTTGCACTGTAGATGGTGATTCACCACCATTTGATTTTGGAATCTTCAAACAGGCCTTGTCATCTGGCATTGTCTCATCCAGGAATTTCCTTTCTAAATACTGTTACTGTCTGTGGTGGGGACTGCAGAATTTGAGGTGATTTAACTTGACAGATTTTATCACTTGACTAATTAAAAAATAAATTTTATTTTTTTTCTTCCCCTTGTCTGCATCCTGCAATAATTAGATCTGATTATGTCTAACATGTTTGAATCTCTAAGAATCACTGTTTAGTTACCTTTTCTTTTGTTTTCTACAGTACACTTGGCCAGGGACTTCAAACCAGCACTTATCCTGGAGAGTCTATATTCTCCATAGCACTGGCCATATTTGGGCTCATCCTCTTTGCTTTATTGATTGGCAACATGCAGGTAAAATCAGAACTTCCATGTTTCTCCCTGGTGGCTATGTATTTGTTAAACCAAAGTGTTTTCTTTCTTCATTCATACACGTTTTTCACTGATTACAGTAAATCATTTTCCCTTTTTCGTTTCGAAATTAATACCTGGAATTTAATCGAGGTAATCCAGTACATGAGAAACTTATAGTAGCACCATGCCTTGTTCGACTTTTTGAGGATAACCTTTGGCCAAACTTATCTGCCACTGGTATTTTTCAAAATTCAGAAGTTATGTATCTTTCAGGTAAAAATTACTTTCAGAATCTTTATTGTTTATCCCAACTGTTCTTCTGATCCATGCAAATGAGCATGGACCAACAGATGGAGCGTGGATCAACAAATTCATCAATTAAAGATGATTCAAAAGCACTATGCTTAATGCAGAAGTAGCCCTCCACATTTAAAATGCAATTTGGACAAAGCTCAGAGTTAGAGATCATTATATTGGAATGGGGCACCTGTAGTTAGAAGTTTTGTCTAAGACTGGGTCAGGTGAAGTGGACTGCAAAATTTGGACTTAATCTTGCAAGGTTTTGGTCATTTATTATTAGAATATTCGGGGTGTAAAGAGCTTCCATGGTAAGACCAGTAGATTTAGAATACATGGAGTATTAGATCAAAGAACCAAGGGGATGACCTCATGGGAAATATTTGCTTGTTCTGGTCAGTGTGGAAGGCTGGGGTTAGAGGCATTTGTTCTTAGTTTTGCTTAATAATTGGAGTAGAAATGGGAATGTGTTGTTTCTAGGAGTCCAATCAGTTGTAAGTCTAGTGGTTTGTTTTATCTTATGAATATAAAAGGAGTTGGAGGAATTATTTTTGTTGCTATTGAATTTCAAGGCATTGCTATACCACAAATAACTTTTTGAAATGGAGAGATCCTTCCATCATTTCCTAGAGCAAAGACTGGATGAGGTTCCTTCATTTTCAAAGATCTACAATCTCCATAGGCTATCTATTTTCCTGATGGCACGATAATGGAAGTATCACCATTGCATCAAACTGCTGCTTTAGAAGTTTCCATATCCATGAACCTATCAAAAGTCAATGTGAAGGCGGTCATATATTCCTATTGTAGTTACAGGATTCTGGAAGAATTGGATGATAGAGCCTTGGTAATTCAAACCCTTCCTATACTGTTCGTGCTTCCAACCAATTCTGTAATTTTTGAATTCTTGCAATTGCTAAAAAATTTGCATTTCTAGCCAAAAGGGAATCTTTCTATGGTAAAAGTGAATCTATTTCCTACCTCTACATATGACTAATTAACCTTGCAAAGTATCACTAATGATATGCTGTTGGTTGGTTTCTTACCATGTAGGAAAAAGAAATTTTAGCATCTGAAGTACAATGTGTTAGTAACTTTGTGTTCACATTATGGTTGCTGTCTATTATTGCAGACATATCTTCAGTCTCTTACTATTCGACTCGAGGAGATGAGAGTCAAAAGACGTGACTCAGAGCAGTGGATGCATCATCGCTTGCTTCCACAAGATCTCAGGGAACGAGTAAGGCGCTATGATCAGTACAAGTGGTTGGAAACACGTGGAGTGGATGAAGAGAACTTGGTTCAGAGTCTACCCAAGGATCTTAGAAGGGACATCAAACGACATCTCTGTCTGGCTTTGGTGAAAAGGGTAATTTCCTTTTTCTCTACAGAGTTTGCTTCTGGTGTTTGTAGCCATTTGTGTCTATGATAGTTTTACCATGATCATGTATTTTTTATTTAAAAATAAATAAAAAATTGTTAAGTTTACACGATATGAAGTGGTTGGGAAGTTTAGGCCTTTTACTATTTCTGAATGTAATGAAATACTTGCATGTTTTTTATTATGCCAGAAAATGAATTACAGAAATGCAGACAATCCATTCGAAAGAATTCCTTAATGTGTGTCTTTTTGGCGTTTTCTGCTCAAATTCATGAAAGCTATATTAGAATTATAATCGCCAAACATGCAATTTCCATCTCATCCTGTACCTTTTTAGTTGTAGAATAATAGTTTCCTCTGCTTGCCATGCAATTCCCAAATATAATTTAAAATTTTGTGTTTATACCAAACTCCGTCTTTGTGGAATTGCAGGTTCCGCTGTTTGAGAATATGGACGAAAGGTTGCTTGATGCCATCTGTGAGCGACTGAAACCATGTTTATACACAGAAAATACGTATATAGTCCGAGAAGGAGATCCAGTTGATGAGATGCTTTTCATCATCCGTGGCCGCCTCGAGAGCGTGACCACCGATGGTGGAAGAAGTGGATTTTTCAATCGTAGTTTTCTAAAAGGAGGTGATTTCTGTGGAGAGGAGCTTCTGACATGGGCACTTGACCCTAAATCCGGTTCTAACCTACCATCTTCAACTCGAACGGTGAGGGCT
This sequence comes from Camellia sinensis, assembly GCF_055761805.1. Taxonomy (NCBI): domain Eukaryota; kingdom Viridiplantae; phylum Streptophyta; class Magnoliopsida; order Ericales; family Theaceae; genus Camellia; species Camellia sinensis. The sequence goes on from NC_138964.1 coordinate 47,128,032, forward strand.
TTGACAGAGGTGGAGGCATTTGCCTTAATAGCTGAAGAGTTAAAATTCGTGGCGAGTCAGTTCAGGCGACTCCACAGTAAACAAGTTCAACACACATTTCGTTTTTACTCACAGCAGTGGAGGACGTGGGCCGCTTGCTTTATCCAAGCTGCGTGGCGGCGATATTCGAAGCGGAAAACAATGGAACTTCGTCGAAAGGAGGAGGAGGAAGCAGAAGGGTTGGCAGGGGCAAGCGGCCGTGGTGGTGGTGGTTCATATAGCCTCGGTGCCACCTTCTTGGCTTCTAAATTCGCAGCGAATGCTCTTCGTGGGGTCCACCGAAACCGGAATCTTAAGAGTGCAAGGGAGTTGGTGAAACTACAGAAGCCACCGGAGCCCGATTTCACTGCCGATGCAGAGTAAGTTTGTATTCTGAGGACTCTTTTAAATTTGATGACTGACTATTTTTTGTTGATTGCACTTGCTTTTAGGGTAAAGAAAAATGTATCATTTACTCGTATCGTGGTGGTTTCGATGGTTGCAAAAACAAGTTGTATAACTGTATATGCATGTCTTGTTGGTGCTTTATTTTTCGTCTTACATTTTGCATGAACATCGAGAGTCGTAAAGTCTTTCAGTAGTTTCAATTTACACTTCGTTGTGGGAGAAAATATTTTTCAATGTATTTTTTTTTTTTGGGTAGAAAATGTTTTTTCGGTATATGGTTGCTACCTTGGTTGTCAGTGGTGGCAGTGGTAGTGGTGGCATTGTTAAAAAAGTGAAACATTTTTTGTTCAGTTGATTGCGACAAACGTGTTTTTGTTGATTTTCGTTTGTCACATACGAAACGTTAGAAAATGTCGGAAACAATTGAATGGAGATTTAGGCTTAGTTTGGCATAATTTAAAAAAATTAAAAAGTCACTATCTTATTTAAATCACATTATTTTATTTAAATCATACCATTTCTTTACTACATTATTTCAAACCCAATTCATATTTTATGTGTTTTTTGTAAAAAGTTAAAAAGTATACTTATTTAGATCATTTCAATTAACTCCATGTAACTACAAGATCTTTAAGCTGGTCTATGGTTAGAACCTTTCTACAAACAAAAAATTAGTAATTCAGTGGATTCAAAACTTATATAGTGGTATTTTTGTTTTTTGTTTTTTTTCAGTTATTCAATCGTGCATATACTAACTATTCATACAAGATAATAGACAGTGGAAAACACCCAATCGTGGACATAAAAAGTTAAATTCACTATAAATCACAAGTTACAAGACTTGAGACGAAACCCTTGCCTAATTAACCTAACTCTTACAGTCTCGCGGATCTCGTTGCTAGCTTTCTACTCTATGTGATTACGATCCTCCTAAACCCTCTTGATTCAATATCACACCATGAAACTCCTCGCGGCTCTGCTACTCAACGGCCAACGGTAGGATGTGTCAAACAATGACAAGTGGGGTTTTGTGCAATAAATAAAAATAAAAACTCAATCTAGAACACTATTTGTACTGAAGAAACTTAAGTTTATGATTGACAACTCATGGATTTCTAAGCTTCTGGTGAAGAAGTTGAGTAGAAGCGGTGGAGCGCGCTTTAGATGTAGCTCTCAGGAGTTTTGTGGGCAAACCTCCGCTCGACCACTACTCAAGCATGCTTCAAGCAAAGCTCATAACATCTCTACAAAAACACCCCTTCGCTCGAGTGCTCTTCAGCACACATTGTTTCTTGTTTCTTGTTTTGAGACATGTTTTCAATATAGAAATAAACTCGATTCAAACTAAGTCAATTTTGTGTAATTCTAAAACCTCACTTCCTAGAACTAATGCAAGTGCTTGTGCAAATATACTAGTGTGAGTAATGGAGCGAATATGTGTTCGTCTTCAAGTTGCCACTCTTAAGATATCTATCATTTCCTAGTTATCCTTACAACCAAAGACTAAATAATTACTTTAATGTTGTGTTTGAATATTAAATTTGTAGAGAACAAAGAAAAGATACGAATAGAAAATAATGTAAAAGGAGATAATTTTGTTCTCTTTTTTTGGTTAGGCTAGGAACTTGAAGGGAAAAAAATAGATATTAAAAAAAAACTATTTTCTCGTTTATTTACCCATACAAAATAAAAAAGATATCAGTAATTTCATGCCTCTTACATTTTGCTTTCCTTTAAAAATTTCAACGAAGTGGTGGAAAAGAATGGTTGATTCCTTCATATATGTCTGATATGTAACGAGTTGATTGTTGTTTAGAACAAAATATTTTTAGAGGTTTTGTTTGGATCAAAAATTTAAAAAAGAATTTGTAAAGAAAACACGTAAAAAAGTCCCTCAAATCCCTTATGAAAATGAATCTTGTTTTGAATCGATTAAATGTTAGGTCGTTCCCCTTAAGTGACGTGTTGCGCTTGCCTTTGAGTGTTTTGAAAAGTAAAGGGTGCCGCATCAACGCTTGGGTGCAGTGAAAAATAGGCAAAGGTTTCTACGTTTTTCTGAACGAGCGCAGATAAAGAAGCTAGTCTAAGACTATAGATTTAGGATAGCCACACAGAATGTAAGAACTTTAACTGGTAAGTGTAATGGCCCCAAAATATACATCAATCAAAACATAGTTAAACACCAAAAGATCCTCTTTCTCATTGAACTAAGGTTTTTATTTACAGTTTCGTGTTTAACATATTAAATACACTTACATATGATAAAGTTCAACAAGTTAGAGGCTACAAAATAGAATACCTTAATGGCGTACAAAAATTCAAGGCCTTGCCTTATTACAACAAAAATGGATTCACAGTCCTAACAAATAAGCTCGGAACTTCCACATTTAATCATCCATGAGCCTCGGCGCTCCAATCGAAACAAAATAGCATATTTCATCTCACTGAGGTGGTGGCACATCACCAATTCCTGAAAATGTTAAATAGAGATGAGCTATATGCCTAATAGAGACATTTAACAGAGTATCTAATTATTTGAACATCTACATTGCATCACCATAACCAATCATAATTTAAAGTTTTCAAAAATAAAATGGGTAAGAAAATAAATACATTTCTGTTCTATTGAAAACCTCTATCAACACAGGAGGGTAAATATGTCATGAATCTCTTGTAGGAGCCCCATACTACATATACTTACAGGTTTATAACCAAAACTATTCCCCACATCTGCCGGCTATTAATACGGCAAGTAGTGGACACCCAAAATCATCCGTTTTTCCACTTTTGCTGACTATTATACGGCAGGACTAATGGATACCCATAAATATTTTCTCACATTCGTCCAGCGATAAACTCAAGACAAGGCAATTTGGCACCTTAACTCCCCGCGTGGATACCAACACAACACATTGTTCTCAAAAACCAACTCTCTACCCGGACTCATACTCTATTTGCCTCCTCTTTTTTACCACATTCCAAGTAATCAAGTGTTCAATAAAACACGAGATGAATAGTGAAAATAGAATACATGGGTTATCAATTTCCAAGTCCACAATCTCAACTCAACACATATCAATAATGTATTCTAAACTCTAATTATCTCCATAATTTCAAGATTTGAAAGTCAATTTCACCAAAATCAAAACTAGGGTTTTAATAAATTTGGGGCTTTTACCCCCTCTTTATATTTATGGTAGTTCTCAACACCAATACTCATAATCCATAAGAATTTATTTGAAATTTTAATAAATGTTGGGTAAAATCCCCTTTGTGTTAAACATAAAACTTAACTTTTGCTCAATCATCAAAACAAAGTATCATGGTCACAACAATACCACATAATCATCCTCAAACTAAAGAGATACTAAGTTAAAAGCAACTCTACCTCAAGGAAGAGCAAGAAAACTAGACTTTTAAGAAGAATCCTTCGTAGAATCAAAATCGAATCGGTAGAAAGTAAGATCCTTACGTAGACTTCACTTCCTGCAAGTGATTTAAGCTTGAAACTTAGTGAATTGAGAGATATATAGAGAGAGAAATCTAAAGTTTTCTAAATTAGTGTGAGAGGAAGAAAGAGAGAAAAAGAAAAGTGAAATAAATTATCCAAAAAGTGGTTTTTGAGCTACTGAATTCGCGCAGACTGCTCGAGCAGTCTTTTCCCCGCTCGAGCGGTGAACGAGACCTCTTAGTATCTCTGTCTGCAAAACGAAATACTGGGAACCCCTCATATTCGCTAGAGCGACCATTGTTTGCTTGAGCGGTCCTTCAACTTGCAAAACAAATACTGGGAACACCTCATCTCCGCTCAAGTAGTCTTTTCACCGCTCGAGTGGTCACCTAAAACAAATTGTCACAGTAAGACTATGGAATTGGTAGATGTCATGATTATGAGGAGAGTTAGTGTAGTTATGTAGAAGAAACTAAGTGGATAGGTGAGAAAGGTAAGGAAATAGAGGATACGTTTTAAACTATATTATAAATAATAGTTGCCAAAGAACTTGTAGAAAATGTAGTTGTGGTCATTAAGAAAGGTGATAAGATTATGTTAGTTAAAGTAGTTATTGGAGAAAATATAGTAAACATTCTTAGTGCATACGCCCTCCAAGTAGGATTAGATGATCAGACTAAGAGAGACTTTTGGGACCAAATGAATGAGGTACTATAGGAGATATCTGTGGGAGAGAACCTTATTGTAAGTGAAGATTTCAACGGTCATGTAGGAATAGATAAACTATGTTATGAGATGGTGCATGGTGGGTATAATTTTGGTAATAGAAATGAAGCTGGAGAGAGTATTTTAGATTTTGTATTAGCTTTTGACCTAGTGGTGGCCAATACTATATATAAGAAGAGATACGAGTATTTGATAACCTTTAAGAATGGGTCAATTAGGAGTCAAATAGATTACTTTTTAATAACAAAAGTGGACCGTCTAAAATGCAGTGATTGTAAAAGATTCCTAAAGAGAGCCTGACGTTTCAATATAGGATTTTGATACTACATTTATGCTTTAAAGGGTACTACCAAGCTAAAAAGGATAGTGGGCATCGTAGAACGAGATGATAGGACCTAAAATAGGATAAATTAGAAATATTTAAGAATAGAATAGATGAAGAAAGTACTTGGGACTTGAAAGATGATGTTAACATTATATGGAACTCGATGACCAATTGTATGAGGAGAATCTCAAGGGAAGTCCTTGGAGAGTCGAAAAGAAGGGGACCCAACTCTAAGAAAACTTGGTGGTGGAGAGATGAGGTTCAAACGGTAGTAAAGACGAAAAAAGAGTGATTTAAAAAGTGTCAGAAGGATAAAACTGAAGAAAACCTTAAGAGCTGCAAATTGGCTAATAAAGAGGTCAAAAAAGTAGTGAAAGAGGCTAAGTTGAATGCCTATAATGACATATACAGTAGATCAGATAGTAAGAAAAGAGATAAGAGAATATACAAACTTGCTAAGATAAGAGAGAGGAAAATAAGAGATTTTAATGAAGTTAAGTACATCAAGAGTGAGGATTCTAAGGTGTTGGTGAAGGATGAAAAGATTAAGGAGATGTGGAATAACTATTTTGGAAAGTTATTAAATGAGGAACATGGAGGAAGGTCAAAAGGGAAGAAAGTAACCAGTAATAATGAAAACTAAGACTACATATTCTATTCCAGGGTTAGGAACTTTGAAGTGGAGATTGCACTTAAGAATATGAAATTGAATAAGACTTTCAGACCCGATGATATCTCTATTGAAGCTTGAAAATATTTAGGTAAGAAGAGGGTTGTTTGATTGACTAGGTTATTTAGCAAGATTATGTTGACTAGGAAAATACTAGAGTGGAGGAAGAGTATTTTAGTGTCAATCTATAAGAATAAAGGAGATGCCCAGAATTGCAACAACTATAAACGAATCAAGCTAATGTGTCATATAATGAAAGTGTGAGAAAGAGTGATGGAATGTCGATTGCAAGATATAACAGGGGTGTCAAATAATCAATTTGGATTTATGCCCGGTAGGTTAACAATGGAAGCGATCTATCTTTTGAGAAGAGTAACAGAAAAGTATAAAGAGAAGAAAAGAGACAATCATATGGTTTTTTATCGATCTTGAGAAAGCATATAACAAAGTACCTTGGGATATAATCTGGTGGGTGTTAGAGAAGAAAAGGGTGACAAATTGCTACATTGATGTGATTAGGGACATATATGAAGGTGTGGTGACCACTATTAGATAGCTAGCTGGAGAAACAAGTGAATTTTCAATTACTGCGGGGTTATCCCGAAGATCAACCTTAAGTCCTTAACTTTTTGCTTTAGTTATGGATGAGTTGAAGAGAAATATTCAAGATGATATGCCATGGTGTATGCTTTTTGCAGATGATACCATGTCAGTGGATGAGACTAGAGGACTTAACACTAGTTGGAGACTTGGAGAGAAGCACTTGAATCTAAAGGATTTAGGATAAGCAGAATTAAGACAAAGTATATGGAGTGTAATTTTAGTAACAGTAACAATGAAAACAAAGGAAAAGTGAAAATTGAGAACCAAGAACTACTTAAGAACGAACATTATTTAGGATCGATTATCACAATAGTTTGGGGGATTGGAGCATATGTGGTCCACAGAATTAAAGCGGGGTGGCTTAAGTGGAGGAATACGTCTGGGATACTGTACAATAAGCGAGTACCCACTAGACTAAAAGGAAAGTTCTCTAGAACGACTATTAGACCGGCGATGTTGTATGGGATAGAATTTTAAGTAACTAAGAAACAACATGTAGATAAGATGAGTGTTACTGAGATGATGATGATAGGATAAATGTGTAGCAAGACTATAAAAGAAAGAGTTAGGAATGAGTATATTCGTGAATGGATAGGAGTAACACCGATAGAAGATAAGGTAAGAGAGAATAGATTGAGATGGTTTGGTCATATATAATAGAGTCCAACAGAGGCAGTAGTGAAGAGATGTGATACAGTGTTAGTAGATGAAAGTGTTAGGGGAAGGGGTAGACCTAAATTGACATGGGTTAGTCTAGTAAATAGATATATGAATCTTCTTAATTTAACTAACCAAATGACCTTTGATAGAGTTGAATGGAGAAAAAAGATTCATATAACTGACCCCCATTTAATAGGAGTTAAGGTGTGGTTTCGTTTGATTTGGTTTGGTCTTCTCTTTCATTTTCCTTTCTCTTGACAAATCTTCACTTAAATATTTGATCCTAGTATTTAAGGTTCTTTCTTTACAGATATAACTCCCAACATAACCCCCGTTCTATGTTGAGGTTTGGATAGTTTTGGCTCTCTTAAGAATAATTATTTAGGGTCTATTTGGTAACGTTTACGTTTTCAGTTTATATTTACAAAAATTTTATAAACTGGTTTTTGTTTATTTTTAAAAAAACATAAGCTACAAATGAGTTTGGTAATTGAAAAAATATTTAAAAAAATTTAAAAATATAAAAAAGAGTGACAAGTGACAAGTGGTGGCAAGTGGCAGCGGAAGACGGTGGTGGAAAGTGGTGACGGTGGGTGGTGGGTAGCTGGTGGTGGTGAGCGACGGCGAGTGGGTGGTGGTGATGGGTGGGTGGGTGACGGTGGCGGGTGATGGGTGGTAGCAAGTGGATGGTGGTGGTGAGTGGTGGCGGGTGGGTGGTGGTGATGGGTGGGTGGGTGACGGTGGCGGTTGGTAGCGAGTAGATGGTGGTAGTGGTAGTGGTGGTGGTGGTGGCGGGTGGTGGGTGGTGGTAGAAAGTGAGTGGTGGGTTGTGGCGGGTGGGTGGTGGTGGCGGTGGCGGATAGGTAGCGAGTGATGGTGGTGGGTGGGTGGGTGACGGTGACGGTGGCGCGTGGTGGGTGGTAGCGAGTGGGTGGTGGTGGTGGTGGTGGTGGTGGCGACGGGTGGTGGTGACAGGTGGGTGGGTGACGGTGGCGGGTGGTAGGTGGTTGCGAGTGGGTGGTGGTGGCGGTGGTGGCGAGTAGTGGGTGGTGGTGGCAAGTGGATGGCGGGTGACGAGTGGTGGTGGGTGGGTGGGTGACGGTGGCGGTGGGTGGATGGGTGACGGTGGCGGTGGGTGGGTGGGTGACGGTGGCGGATGGTAGGTGGTAGTGAGTGGGTGGTGGTGGCAGGTGGATGGCGGATGGTCGATGGGTCGGTGACGGTGGCGGGTGGTAGGTGGTAGCGAATGGGTGGTGGTGGTGGTGGTGGTGGTGGTAGTGGCGGGCAGTGGGTGGTAGTGGCAGGTGGGTGGCGGATGGCGGGTGATAGCGGGTAAGTGGCGGGTGGTGGTGGTGACGGTGGTGGGTGGTGGGTGGTAGGTGGTAGCGAGTGGGTGGTGGTTGTGGGGTGGTGGTAGCGGGTGGGTGGCAGGTGGCTGGTGGTGGTGGGTGGCTGGTGGCGGATGGTGGTGGCATGTGGGTGGTGAGTGGTGGTGGTAAGTAGGTGACGGGTGGTAGTGGCGGGCGGTGGATGGTAGTGGCAGGTGGTGGGTGGTAGCGGGTGGATGGCAGGTGGGTGGTGGTGGTAGCGAGGGGTGGGTGGTGGCGGCGAGTGGGTGGCAGGTGGGTGGTGGTTGGTGGGTGGCTAGTGGGGGGTGGTAGTGGTGGCGGCGGGTGGTGGTGGCGGTGGCGGAAGACGGTGGTGGAAAATGGTGGTGGGTGGTGGCTCGTGTTGGGTGGTAAAAAAAAAAAACTGAAAACTCAAAACGGAAACACATTTTTTGTGTTTTCATTTTTTGACCAAATTTATAAACTGAGACCACTGATTTATAAATTAAAAATTTTACCAAACAAGTTTTTATTTGAGTTTTTAAAATTTTTATAAATATAAATAGAAAACTGAAAACGTAAGTGTTACCAAACGGCACCTTAGTAGTTTTGGAGTGTCAACTTAATACGTTGATATTGTGCTTAAAAAAATAATAGTAGAAGTCACGAGAGAAATGACATTGATTGGCGTACCTTATTTGGTAGGGTGATTATTTGGTGGTTCAAGAGTACGGCCATATGGTATTGTATGGTAATGTGATTGGTAGAGAATGTTGGCCATGTTTGATTCACAATACTAATAGTGAGGTATTAATAATTCTATTAAATTAGTGTGGTATTAGCTATCCCACCCCTATCCCATTACTAATAATCCTACAAATTTGTTGGATTAATTATCCATTGGATTAATAATCCTAAACCAAAATGTCAAAACAAACATAGGATGATTGGGCCCACGGATTAATAATCTCAATCCCATACTTTAATCCTTCCAATCAAACATGCCCGTAGAGTATTAACTATTTTTGTTGAATGATTGAAAAATATGAAGAAACATAATGAATAGTGATTGATGAGGGAGTATGACCACGTAATACTCCAGAACTATTGTATAATTTTCCCCTTAGTCAATTAAGTAGAATACAATGTCGGGCCGATCCATCTCTTTTTGCACAATTTCATTGATCAAGAGCATCACCATACTGTGCATACTGATAGATACTTCAAAATTATTAAGAAAATTTTTTCAACAATTGAGTGTGTTGAATATATTTTTTTCATCATATGCTAAGAGCCGTACAGGTGTGGATGATTAGGTTGATTATGAAGTTATATTTGAAACAAAAGTTTGGGCAACCCAGAATTGTTTCCTATGATTTTAGATTGTTCAAACGAATCAAATCGGTTTAACATAGTTACTGTAGGAGAGGGTTCAAGAAAGGAGTTGGAAAATTCGAAGATCGAATTCTCTAGAATATGATGAGAGGCTTAGATTCTTCAATAATCTCAACTTAGGAACACAACAATAAAGGAGATGATGGAGATAAGAGATTGGGTGAAGAAGAAGGCAAAATGGCTAGAGAATAGAATAATGGCAAGGCCCTCCCATTGATCTCCCACTTTCACTCTCAAGGTTGATAATGGAGAAGGGAAATTAGTTCTTTCCCAAGAGTTAAAAATCTCCAAAATCCATCCCTTGTAAAGCTATGGGTGGGTGCTATTTATAGGCACCTCATGATGTAGGATGGAGCCCATGTGCAAGGCACATGGGGGATATTTTCTCTAACCACCTTGTCCGAGGGGGTGACCTCTCCGAGGAGGTGACTTCTCCGAGGAGGTGACCTCTCCGAGGAGGTGACTTCTCCGAGGATGAGAAAACCCCGAAGAGGAGATCAATCCCTCGGCGAACCCTTCTTCTTAGCCACACCTAACCAATGATCCCCAATCATCCCAAAGGGTCAGGGGTAGTCCCAGAGGACGTCCTGCCGCAAAATATTGCCGAGTCTCATGGACCCCCCGTGGTCGTGCCACCGCGACCCGGGTATAGGCTAGTTTAACCGAAGAGTGAATTTATCTCCACTCACCGTCCTCGGGATCGGGTCCTTTGTTCGAACTCCATTACGCCCATGGTTCTGGTGCGTAGATCCCGGAAAGCTCCGAGCCCGCAAGTGTTCTGGGACTCATTAACGGAGCGACTTCTAGATTGCGTCTGAATCCGTTCGAAGCCAAGTACTTCGGATCTCTAGATTCGTGGATCCGAATCCTTTCGAGTCCGAGTGCCTCGGATCTCTAGGCTTGCTTAATACCCTTTCGAGTCCGGGCACGAGTAAGTCTCTAGGTTCGTGGATCCGAACCCTTTCGAGGCTTAGAGCGATTCAATCCGTTTGATGGCGATAAATCTGGGCCCACCGATTCTTGGACTTGCGATAAATTCGGGCCCACTAATCTTGGGCTATTGGGCCTAAATAATTTAGTGGGCTCAAATTAGCCCCTCTTACATTTGCCCCTTGCGTGTATGAGAAATTTTAAATTTCTCAGACATGCATACTGTCATTTCTTCGACCCTGTTTCGCATCACGTTCCCCAAAAAAAAAACGTTTTGTCACGACAGAGTCTATGGATAAAGTTGATGACGCACTTCAATTTACAGAAAAAATTGACAAGCAAAAATTTTATTTTTTTGTACTCTTTTATTTTATTTTTTTTTTTTTTTTTTTTTTTTTTTTTTAACCAAACCTGGACATGTAATTAATAAGGCACCAAATAAGTTGCTCAAAGAAAATAATAATAATTCTTTTCTTTTCGTGAAGCAAATAAAATCAAAAGTTTGACCATTTTTTTTTTTTAACTCCAGAAGCCCAAATCAAAGGCCATCATTTATATATATATATATATATATATATATTCAGGATATTTGAGAGAATATGCTAAGAATCAAACCTTTTTTTTTTTTTTAATATAAGGGGAAAAAGACAAACCCTAATCTATAGCTAAATGTTTGTTGCCCACAGCCATTCGGCTTTCTCTCTCTCTACACAGAGAGACCAACCCAGGTCTCTTCTTCTTTTTTGTTTTCTTTAACAAATCAGAGGCTAATAACAAACCAGAGGCTCTATTTCACCTGTTTTACTTCGGCTTAGCGGCCCAACTCCTCAGAGATCCAGGCACATCGGAGCTCGATTTCGCCGACCAACACCGACGCTGACTCGTCTGCGACACCACTGTCGCTGCTGTCTTGCGCCACCAGCTCATGCTATCACTAGCCTAGCTCGTCACTGAAGACCCACAAACCACCGTAGTCGGCCTATCCGAGAGTCAGCCGTGGCACTATTTTTTGCACGCGACCACCCAATTCGCGTAGCATGTGCGCTTCATGTCCAGCACCTGTGAGATCGCTGCTTCTATCAGACGCGACCGGCCAGTGCCGACCACGTCGCCCTCGCAACGCGTCGTTGGTCCGTCTAGCATCTTTCTTACATAGATCTCGGCCTTGCTTTGCTCTTCTGCTCCAAACACTGTCTACTTTGCCACTGCCAATCGGTGCCGTTACTTCATCACAGCAATGTCTAGCCGAGCGCCGTTCACCGCGCCGTCGGCCTTCAAGAGAACCAGCCGCAGTCTTGCCTTGCGTGGACAATCTGTACTTATGGCTTATGCCATTTGTTGTTTCTTCCTTCTTTTAGCTTCACGCCTTAACCATTGTTACATCAGATCTGTGAGCAAGTATTTGAAGTCCTCTTTTTGAACTTCTTATTTGTATAAATTCTGATTTATAAAATTTTGGATAATGTAACCCATAAATTTCTGCTGTTGCACATCTTGATGAAGAGATCTTGATTTTTTTTTTTTTTTTTTGTGTGAATATTGGAATAATCAATGTTGAATCCTTGCTAATTTTATTGAAGAAATCTGCCTTTGTTGTCTTGAATCCATGCTATTGAATCTTGAACCTGTGTCGATAATTTTGACAATAATTTTGACATACATACAGGTCTGATGTTGAATAATTAATTATTGTCTTGTCGATCTTGTAGATGCTCGGAAGATAAATAGTGGATGCCCGATGCTTTGCCTTCGTCTTCGGCTGTTCAACGCGAACCACACGTCGCCCACTCAACGCGATGTGTGGTTTTGCCTAACACCATCCAGCTCGTTAGTCTCACAGTCCGGCGCTATTTTTTTTTTTTTTTTTTTTTTTTTTTTTTTTTTTCGGAGTTTGAATCTCGATTTTTGCATACTCACTGGATTCGGCCGTGATTAATCAACGTGGACCTCGTCACCCTTTCAACACGTCGTGTATGGTCGCCACCTTCTTTCCGACACCATTGCTGCCTCCGGCCTCAACTTGTCCAACGCCGACCACGCACGTTCGCCCACTCAACGCAACGTGTGTGGTCTTGCCCAGCCTAGCTCAGTCCTGTTGATTACAGTCTATAAAACCTCTCTGATTTCAACTTGAATTTCCAACATCGGCTTCGGACTTCACCCCTCTAACAGTCCCAAATTTGTGAGTATGAAATTCGGCTCCCTCTTCCTCTCGTTGAATAATAAAGATGATATATTGTTGTTTGTTTAACTTGTGGATGCTTGGGAAATACATAGCTGATGCCAAAATTTTGTGTGACCGTTGTAGCTTTACGTCGGCTTGAGAGGAGCCGGCCCGAAGAGACAAAAACTTGATTGTTGCATTTTTTCACAAGCTCGCTCAAAGGAGTAGAATTGTTGTAGCTTAAATAGATAATTATTATTTGTTGATGTTGCCCCATTCTGATAATGCCTGAATCATGATCTGAAATTAATATTGTTTGTCTCATTTGTTGGCTTTGCTATTTCAGGCAAATGAATTCTTGATTGAAATCCACGACCTCGGGGCCCTTGGAACCCGCACTAATGAGAGCAAGGGCTGTTCCTCGGAAGTCCGAACAAAAGCAAGACTGTCCCTCGGGAGTTCGAGCAGAAATAAGGCTGTCCCTCAGAAGTCCGAGCAGAAGCAAGGCTGTCCCTCTGAAGTTCGAGCAGAAATAAGGTTGTCCCTCGGAAGTCCGAGTAAGAGTCCACTCTACTTTGAAAAGAAATATCCTCGGAGCTCGTATTGATGAAATCAAGGGCTGTTCTTCAGACCCGCACTAATGAGAGCAAGAGTTGTCCCTCGGAAGGCTCTCCCTCTGAAGTTCGAGCAGAAACAAGGCTGTCTCTCGGAAGTCCGAGTGGATGGACACTTCTACTTCGGCAGCTAATGGAAGCAAAGGCTATTCCTCGAAGCTCGCACTGGCGGAGGCGAGATCTGTTCTTCGAAAGTCTGAGGCGGAGAACACACTCTACTTTAGTAAGAAAGATCCTTGAGACTCGCACTGATAGAAGCGAGGGCTGCTCTTCGGAAGTCCGAGTGGGAACACACACTCTGCTTCAATAAGAAAGATCCTTAAAGCTTGCATTGATGGAAGCAATAGCTGCTCTTCGGAGGTCTGAGTGGGAGTATACTTCTACTACGTCAAGAAAACTCCCTTCAGGTTGGTAACTGAGTCTACCATTCCTTTTTCTTCTTTGAGGGGCAACAAAAATTGAAAACTGTTTCAAGCAACATAACACAATGAAGATATACAATGTAGAGAAAATAACTTTTAATGAAGATACATAATATGGAGGAAATAAATTTCTTCATAACATAAGAAAGATAGAACTTCATGGACAATGCAGTAAATGCAAACTGTAAATGTCATAGGTAGACTTCTTTTACGGAATGTTGAAATTTGCCCCTAGAGTTGCAAGATCATTTGGAAAGCTTTCACCAGCTGCTCGGGTTGTGGCCATCATGCACCATCATAAATAGTACACCATCTTGCCTCCTTCTCGAACTTTCATCACCTTCCGAGGAATAGGCGGACTTTCTGGTCTAGACATTGCCTGCTTACTTGACTCTGCCATCAGCTCCTTGTCATCTTTGATATCCTCCCAACGAGGAATTTTGACCCCTCGAGGCTTAGAGGTGGTGGGAACTTCTTCGACAGCCAGTTCGGTGAAGTAGATGGCATCAGAATAATGAGCTTCATGGATCTCGAAAGGCCTTTCTGTAGCCTGAATTGTCACCGTCTTCTTTCCCCATTTTGCCTTAACACACTGATGATAACTCGATGGTACAGCCCCATATCTATGCATCCAGGTCCTCCCTAGAATGATGTGATAATTTGTCTCAGAATCGATAATATGGAACTTGGTGGCCGAGCGAATCTCTCCAACGGCTAAATAAACTGTTACGCATCCGATAGTAACTCTCCTTTCTCCACCGAAGCCAGTGATGACTATCGGCTGCTTCACAATGCGTTCTTCAGAGATTCCGGCCTTTTCTAGAGTAGCGCGAGTCATAATGTTGATAGAGGCTCCACTATCTAGAAAGGCCCTTTTGAACTCAACCCCGTTAATAAAAGCAGTCACATAAAGCGGGCGATTGTGAGAAAAAGGATACTTCCGATCAACCTCGGAGAAAGTAATGGCACTAGACTGCTTTTTTGCCTTCCTCGGGATAGATCCCTCAGTCGACATGCATCCCTCATGGTGTGCCTCGGCTATATTAATGATAGACTTGGTGATTTCTGTTCTTGCCTCCTTGGAAAGTCCAAACTGGTCAAAGAACTGCTTGAACTTTACACAGTCTTGCAAGGTTTTGGCATAGTGATCCGGATCTTTTTCCACTCTTGGAGGCTCGTAGTTAACCATCTCCTCGGTCTCCTCAAAATAAGATGCCACATAAACATGGTGTCCTCCTCTTCCATAGTATTCTTCTCCTCCTTCTAGATCAAAGGGAGCACTTCCATAGTAAACTTGCTCACCCTCTGGCTCGAGGATGTCGTCCAGATAACAGTCATCGTCATCGAGATTAACGATAGCCTCGATCATTGGGCCTTCATAAGCTATCATAGCAACATTCTTGCCCTTGTCTCGGTGTTGAGGATATGGTTGTTCTCGGATGTCTTGAGTCCCTTGCTTTTTGAACCTCAATTCGTCTGCTTCGACTTTATCTTTGAAGATTTTCCTGAGAGTCCAACACTTCTCTGTCGGATGTTTCAATGTACGATGGTAGACACAAAATTCAGGGCTCTCGCGGTCCTTTTTTGATGGCATTTCTTCGACATAAGGCAATTTTAGCTCTCCGTCGGCCACCCACTCCTTAACTAGAGCTTTCACTTCCTCGATTCCACATGGATAAGAAACATTCTCCTTTTCACCATTATATTGCTTTCTCTTCTGGCCTGTATGACCTCCTCTTTGTGAATTTCGGGTATCTGGGGCAGAGGCAACAGCAACAATAGGTCCACGAGACGATTTGAAACTAGTCTTGTAATTGGCCTTAAATCCGGACTCCTGAGCCTGAGGAATGCTAATGTTCCGAGCTGCTTCTATTAATGCCGAGAAGGTGGGTAGCTTGTGATTAACTAGAAACATTTTGTACCTGCTCAATGCCCCTTCTAGACAAATTTGAACCAGATAACTCTCCTCAACTGCTTCATGACAATCCACGGCCTTGTCCTGAAACCTTTTAATGTAGTCAATGATGTCTTCACTTTCTTGTTGCTTCTCTTTACACAATGTAAGTGTGGTCACCTTCTCCGCCACTTGGAAGAACTTGGAGTGGAATTTGTTAACCATTTCCTCCCAACTTCGGACAGAGTTTGGGGCCAAATTAACATACCAACTATATGCTCGGTCGGTGAGGGACTTAGAGAATTCTCTCAGTCGGAGGACGTGGTTTGAACCATGAATACCTAGAGTCTCGATGAATCGCACAACATGTTCTCGGGCATTTCCTTGTTTGCCGTCGAACTTGATGAACTTCGGCACTGTATACCCCTCAGGGTATGGATAACTCAGCATCTCAATGGGGTAAGGCGGCTTGACGTCTGGATCAGGCAAAGAGGGTAAGGTCCTCTTGCCCCGTTCGAGATCGAACATGGCCTGCACATCGGCGAGAGTGAGAAACTGTTGAGGGAGAGAGTTTGATGGTGGTATTCCCGGGACTTGGCTTATGTACCCGAAGACTGAGCTAGGGGCGTCTTGGCCATTTTGGTGCTGCGAATTCATCATTGGTGAGGACATTTGACGATACTGGCCATCAGCGCCTATAGACAAGCCAGTTGGTGATGGGATATTGAATTGAGGCCCATAGAGTCCACCGCACGGCGCCGCTATACCGGGTTGTGCTTGCAGATTTGTTGTTGGCACCAAAGGAGGCCCGCTTGGTGCTTGGGTAACATTCACTGGTGGCGTAACAAGATTAGGTACGGGCATAGCTCCCTTTTGCGCCATCATGCTCCTTATGTTTTCCTGGACACCAACAGTCGCCGGAGCACCATTCATTACACTAGAAACTCCCCTAGTCACCATTGGATCTTGGCTTGGCACGCCATGGAGCCCGGGTATGGGCAAACTGCCGCCGCCTACTGTGGTTTGAGCATGTGTTACTGTGGCCGTGTTGCCATGAGCCATAGGCTGATTGGGGCCTACTTCTCCTTGGATTTGATTTTGCGCTCCGGCGAGAATAACTCCACCACCAGTTTGATTCCCGTTTGGCGCCGGTGCAAAGTTAGAACTCATCACCAACATGGTGTGAGTGAGATTCTGAAGAGTGGTAAGAATCTCTTGCTGAGTATTCTGAAGTCCTTGAATGGCTTCAAGCAAAAGTGGTTGATCTGGAGTCATGGTTCTGTCATCACCACCATTAGAGGATCCTTGTTGGTGAACTTCATCTTCTCCCGCCATCCTTGTTGGAGTTGTGTGGATTCCAGATCTCGTTGAGACCATTAACCAATCCGCCTCCCCAGCAGAGTCGCCAAAATGTAGGAGAGGGTTCAAGAAAGGAGTTGGAAAATTCGAAGATCGAATTCTCTAGAATATGATGAGAGGCTTAGATTCTTCAATAATCTCAACTTAGGAACACAACAATAAAGGAGATGATGGAGATAAGAGATTGGGTGAAGAAGAAGGCAAAATGGCTAGAGAATAGAATAATGGCAAGGCTCTCCCATTGATCTCCCACTTTCACTCTCAAGGTTGATAATGGAGAAGGGAAATTAGTTCTTTCCCAAGAGTTAAAAATCTCCAAAATCCATCCCTTGTAAAGCTATGGGTGGGTGCTATTTATAGGCACCTCATGATGTAGGATGGAGCCCATGTGCAAGGCACATGGGGGATATTTTCTCTAACCACCTTGTCCGAGGGGGTGACCTCTCCGAGGAGGTGACTTCTCCGAGGAGGTGACCTCTCCGAGGAGGTGACTTCTCCGAGGAGGTGACCTCTCCGAGGAGGTGACCTCTCCGAGGAAGTGACTTCTCCGAGGAGGTGACCTCTCCGAGGAGGTGACTTCTCCGAGGATGAGAAAACCCCGAAGAGGAGATCAATCCCTCGGCGAACCCTTCTTCTTAGCCACACCTAACCAATGATCCCCAATCATCCCAAAGGGTCAGGGGTAGTCCCAGAGGACGTCCTGCCGCAAAATATTGCCGAGTCTCATGGACCCCCCGTGGTCGTGCCACCGCGACCCGGGTATAGGCTAGTTTAACCGAAGAGTGAATTTATCTCCACTCACCGTCCTCGGGATCGGGTCCTTTGTTCGAACTCCATTACGCCCATGGTTCTGGTGCGTAGATCCCGGAAAGCTCCGAGCCCGCAAGTGTTCTGGGACTCATTAACGGAGCGACTTCTAGATTGCGTCTGAATCCGTTCGAAGCCAAGTACTTCGGATCTCTAGATTCGTGGATCCGAATCCTTTCGAGTCCGAGTGCCTCGGATCTCTAGGCTTGCTTAATACCCTTTCGAGTCCGGGCACGAGTAAGTCTCTAGGTTCGTGGATCCGAACCCTTTCGAGGCTTAGAGCGATTCAATCCGTTTGATGGCGATAAATCTGGGCCCACCGATTCTTGGACTTGCGATAAATTCGGGCCCACTAATCTTGGGCTATTGGGCCTAAATAATTTAGTGGGCTCAAATTAGCCCCTCTTACAGTTACAAACAGGATTAATTGGATTGTAAGTAAGAAGGATCGTTAACACAAGTAATTTTCACTTTAAAAAAAAAATACATCATCAATATTAATGATTTTATTTTTGTTTTACTTTTTTAATAAAAGGTTGGTTTTGGATAGAGTCAGGTGGGAAAAAAAAATTTATACAACTGACCCCATTTGATAAGACTTAAGGCTTAATTTAATTTAGTTTGGTTTGATTTTTTAATAAAAAGTAGAATTCTCTTTCATCAATCCCACATTAAGGATCTCAAATGTTATAGGAATAGTAATTACAAATACATGTAGGTAAATTTTATTAGATAATTAACCCTGAGTGTCTTCAAATATTAGTTAATAAACTTTAAAATAGTTGTAAATATTTTACAAGAAGCACTCTTATAAATAAAATAAAAAAAATGTATATTTATTATAAATTTATTAATAAATACACTGAAAGCACTGATTAACAAAGTGCAACTTTTATTTATGGGTAATGCTAGAAATACTAAATTTTCTACTAAACAAATGATCAAAATGTCTCATAAGTGCAACTTTTATTTATGGGTAATGCTAGAGATACTAAATTTTCTACCAAACAAATGATTAAAATGTCTCATATGGATGTGGAGTGGGCAATTTTATGGAACCCACACTCATATGAGACATTTGATCATTTATTTAGTAGAAAATTTAGAACTTATAACATTTTTATAAACAAAAAAGGGAGAGTCCAAATGAATGAATCACCAAAGGCTTAAGTTTGTCTCCAATCCACTATAGGTTGTTGCTGGGCCTCGTGAGATTTACTAGGGACTTGTATATTGTTCATTTTATTAAGTTTTATGTGTAAATCTTCGACACCAAAATCATATTAATCCGATAATCATAACTATATAATTTTATTATACTTGTCTTAAAAAAATAAATAGTCTATTTTTAAAATTATAATTATCATTTATTTTTTTGAAAATAAATATAACAAAATTATATAACTATTAATTATCAAATCAATTTGATTTTTTCTGTAAATGATCTACACAAAATTCAACAAAATAAACATCAAAATGATAAGCTATCTAATGATATAACAAAAATGTACCCAAAAAAATGATATAATAATAAAATAGCAATATAAAATAAAACAGCAACGGAATACTTTTTTTTTTTTTTGTTACAGGGTAATCCTCCCACCCTCCCGCAGGTCCAAGGCAGCGCCCCATGAGGAGATCACCAGGGTGTCCTGTTGTCCGTTCCGAGTAAGAGATTATAACCTGAAAGCTTGTCCCGACCTCCCAAGGCAAGTTTCGATTAAGTCAGGACTCGCACAGCGGGAAAGCATTAAACCCACACCAAGTAGCTGATTAGGCATCCTTGAGGTCTAACCTCCTTACCAACAGTGCTTCGCCTAGGAGATTGGCCCAAAGAGGAAATTAAACTTGTAACCTTAGAGCTTAAACCCTAAGACCTTACCACAATGCCACAATCCCTTGGGTTACAACGGAATACTTGAACCACACAAGAAATAAATATTATGAATTTAACGGAGCCAAGGATAAAATGGTCAATTCCTCAATCAATAGATTTATTAATAAATGAGAAATTCCTGCGAACTCTCACATCACACCACGAATATTCCACTATAAATTTCTAAATAAATATCAAATATTAGATTTAAATTATGAATAAAAATAAATTATTTAAATATTCATTTTATTTAATTATTTATATCTGAACAATTACTTTTATGTTCATAAATTTATATCTGAATATATGATTTGTGCTCAAAAATTCATATGCAAACACCATTAGTAGTGTGTATTGAAAGTTTATAGAGTGCCGAAATAGAATTACCCTTAATAAATATGATGAACAAACTAACTTAAAAGCAATACCAAAAAAAAAATAAAAATGTAATACAAACACTAACACTTTGATAATACAAGAATTCCTTTGATCATTTCTAAAGTATGCAGTCATAGAGGACAGGGAAATTGCTTCACCATCCTCTCAAAATGTCTCAATACATGACAACTGGCAAAGAAAAAAGAAAAACAGTAAATAAACCAAAAATATAAACTACGAGAAAATAAAATTTAAAAAAAAAAAGAAAAAAGAAAAAATAATTTCTATGATATAAGATTTAAAACTGAAATCCACAGGTAACTCTGGGGTATCGAATATCCTTGCATTCATCCTTGCATTCCCGCGATCAACACAAGGTGATAGATGATTCGTCAAGATGATGCAAATCAACCAATGATATTCAGGTTGTATCGCTCAATCAATCTTCACTGACGAGTAGATGAGCCTCGTAAACCAGAAACATGCATAGAAACCGATTGTACCAGTGAGCACAAAGAACGCGTAGGACACAATCAGCATGTAACCAAAGTACATGACCCCAGAAACTGGCTTTGTAATCTCGAGCTTTGTGAAGAAATAGAAGGCAGCGTAAAGGAAGAGGTAGAGCGCTGAGGATCCAGAAGTAAGGTATGACCTCCACCACCAAAGGTAGTCCTCACTGCACAGTTGGAAATAGCATAGCACAATTGTGATCTCGGCACAAGTGATGAGTAGGATGATGAAGACAATGAAGAGGAAACCAAAAATGTAATAGAATTGCTGTAACCAAATCGAGGTAAGGATGAAAAAGAGCTCGATAAACACAGCTCCAAATGGGAGTATACCACCAATAAGGACAGAGAAGACCGGGTTCATGTACCAGGCCTGTTCGGGTATCTGCCTCGGAATTTTGTTGGTTTTCACAGGATCTTCCAGTGCTGGCTTCCTAAAACCGACATAACCACCCACAAAAACAAGAGGAACAGAGATTCCGAACCATAAAACAACCAGTACAAACATGGTTCCAAATGGTACAGCCCCTGACGATTTCTGACCCCAAATTAGAGCATTTAAGACAAAGAAGATGGCAAAGTTTGTTGCAGGGAACATCAAAGCTGTTCTGAGAGAGATCTTCTTCCATTCGGTTCCTTTAAACACCTTGTAGAGCCGAGCAGAAGAGTATCCAGCGAAAACACCCATGAAGACCCACAGCAGAAGCATGGCTGTCATCAAACCACCTCTATTTGAAGGAGAAAGAAATCCAAGGACAGCAAAGATCATGGTGACAAGTATCATTCCAAAAAACTGAACACCTGTTCCAACGTAAACACAGAGGAGATCTGATTTTGTAGGTGGTCTGAAAACATCTCCGTGAACCAGTTTCCATCCCGTCTCTTCTTGGGCTTCTTCCTGGGTTTCCAATTGATTGTACTTGGATATATCGCGATACAGTGTCCGTAGCATGATCATGGCCACCATGCCCGAGAGAAAAAGAACAATCATCAATGAATTGACAATTGAAAACCAGTGAATTTGGTCATCAGCCATCAGAAGATAGGTATCCCATCTATATGCCCACTTCACATCGCTCTCCTGCATTGTGGAACAGGCAAGACAGGCACAACAGAATATTATTGGAACTAACATAAAATTAAAATATTATCTGTGAATTTATTTTTTCATTATGAGTGCAAGATATAGGAGCTTACTTGATACTCAACATCATATGTGAAGATAATTTCCTTCTTATCATCAACCTCTTGAGGAGTATCTGAGTTGGTAACTGTACGTTTTGCATGGGGATCACAGGTTGTTAAACGAGTCTTGTCACTCCATTGACCTTCATATTCATGTTTGATACTAATTGCACCAAAATAAACCAATATTATAACCTGGATACAAGTAACCCCTACAGAAGATATCAGCACCTAATGAAATGAACACAGGAGGAATTCATGAAGTACCTGAATGGTTTAACTTCAAATCCTACAATCCTTGAGGATTCTGTAAGTGGGTCCTTGTGAAACTTCACCGTGAATGATAAGTGGTTATGGATGAAATACTTTTCCTCCTTGGTCTGAAAACAATAATGTTAAGAAGAAATTATTAGAATTCCTGGCTTAGACATTTAACCAAAGTCTAAAATATTTGCAGCAAATTAAAGAAAAAATGGTGATTTGTTTGGTACTTACTCCAGCATATAGTCCTTTTAGACCTACATGAAAGCCATGTTGATACACAATGACAGATTCCTGATCCAGCCTTCGTATTGGAACAACCAGAGGAAGGTTATCCAAAATCCTGCGAAATGCAACACAGATGAGAAATAAATTTTGCAAAAACTGAAAGCATTATGCCATTAAATTCATATTTGGGATTCGCTTAAGAAGGTGCCTCACATGTTCACCCGATATTCATCATCTATCTTTTCCTTAAATTCCTTTGCAGTTTTCGCATTAAGTGTTACGCGACAGACAACATTGCACATTTGAGGTTCTCGCATGTTGAACTGCAAAAAACAACTTTGGTAAGACATTTCAACAATATGCACTAAAAGAAAGGCATGTAAGGACAACCAAAATCATTAGCTGACCACATAAGGAGAGTTTTCAATACGGTCACCACGAAGAACTTCACCGAGATTTTCTGCACTATCAACTATTTTCTCTGGCTTGCAGTAAGGAAGAGAATAGAATGAGTACGGAAGCTGCGTCTTTATAGAAGTCAGTTTGTTCACTTTAACCGTCAAAGGATCCCCCTGTAACAAATATACATAAAACTTACTCAACCCTTGAACAGAAGTTATTGGCCTGATAAAGTCAAGAAGAAAAGAAGATGCACATACATATATATATATATATATATTATTTATTTCATACCTTTTCCCAGTCCTATTAATTGTTTGCAGATATTTAACATTTCCTTTTGCTCTTACTGTTAGTAGAGAGGCCGATGTCTCTAATGCAGCTATAGAAATATATAGAGAAATTTGAACTTTTAACCTTCAACATGATAGAGATAATGTCGGTTTTCATCTACTAAAACAACCCATGCATAAACTAGCTCTTGTGAGATTTTAATTTGTGAGATCATGTGACAAAGTGGGAGAGAGCCCACTTGTTTTTATAGAGAAAATTCCTGGGCTTTTTGGATGTGAAGTGGTCTTTCAAAGGCTTCTCTATTTCACATTCATATTAAAATAAAACTAAGAAAAGTGAGTTGAATGGGGAAAAATTATAAATAACCATTAGACCACCATATATCAGACAGCAGAAAGAATTAAGACTATAGCTTATGCAGCCAGCCACCGGGATAGCTTCAATATTTATGAAACTTATAACTAAATTTCAGAATTTTAAGTCATGAACCTTCCACATTGGTTAATAGTACATCAAAATTTGTAGAATCAATCACTTGTGTCCTTCCCGCCAGCCATAATTTGGCATGTTAACAGCATACCAAACCTCACATAGTGAAAGCTCAACACAAAACATTTAAGTAAGGGTAAATTACACCAATGGTCCCTATATTTCGGTGCTTTTGTCACTTTGGTCCTTGTAATTTCAATTGGCTCATTTTTATCCATGAATTTATAACTTTGTCTTAATTTGGTTCAATTGATTACAATTATTAGCAATTTCTTTTATGGAAAATGCGCACATAGTAGATGTGTCATGCTTTTAGGACAAAATTGGAAACTCGGTCAGCCCAGTAAGTTAATTTCAACCAACCCAGTGATTATTTTTCGTCAAAAACCTTAACGATGTTATCAATTGGACCAAAATTACACAAAATCTAAAATTAATGGTCAAAATTGAGTCAAATAAAAGTGTATGAATCAAAATAACACAAGAAGCAAAATATAGGGACTGCCAGTGTAATTTACCATTTAAGTAATTACATCTGCAGGCATTATACCCCGCATGAATCAACATTTGGAGCCAACATTCAAACACTTAATCTAATATTTCCCCTACAATTAAAAAGATGCCGGCCTTGTCTGATTTGTTTTTGAGGAAAAAAATTTAGAAATTTTTTTGAAAAATGGAAATTAATTTGATAAACATAAATTTCAAAAACATATTTTTAAATTTTTTAAAATTAGTTCTGACCTCTCAAAAAATAAAATTACGTAAAAATGATGAGAGTTTTTGATTTTTTTTATTCCTTTCACCAACTTAGTTTTTAGTTTTTCAGGAAAATTTTTCTAAAACAAGTTTCCGAAAACCAAATCAAACATGGCCATCATCTTTTTCCAGTAAGTAAGACACAGACACAGACACAGACACAGACACACACACACACACACACACCTTCCTTCAAATTAAAAGATGAAATTTGAGAATCAACCAACCATCAAAACACCCATACCAGTCTTTATTTGCGGTTTTGGATATATGCAACATGTGAGTTTTATGTAAACAATCATATCATAAACACAAAGAAGATTTTGTATACGAATAGGGTACCTTCCCACCAATCACAAATCACAAATGCATATGCCTCCTATTCTATTCCCCAAACACCCCAACATAAACGTACCACAAGGCATAAACCCTATCTGCATACAAAAATTACTCGACGAAGACCCACAATTAGCGAGATTCACAGAAATCATCAATTTCAGAGCCACAAAAACGCCATTAAGAAAAATAAATACGGTCAAAATCGATTTCCTAGAACCGAAAAGGGGACAAGTGAGCCAGATCTAAGACCAAAACGCTATTAAGAAACATAATCACCAAGTAACTGTTAGGTCAAACCAAATAATCCATAACATACATACTTACACAATTGCATATACATATATATAGATATACATAGAGATATGGGTAGAAAGACTTGCCTTGTGAAAATCTTCGGGAGCAACACCGGGGAGGTAGAAGGAGTGAGCATGGATGAAGAAGAGAAGAAGAGACACCGAAAACCATACATGACTTGCGAGAGGAGTTCGTCGAACCGTCATGGTCGCATTTACCAGAGCCACACAAGAAGAAGATGATGATGATCTAGATCCAGATATGCTCTCTCTCTCCTCCTCTCTCTGTCTCTCTGTGGACTCGTTTCTGGTTTTGGGATCTAATAACAAGAGAAGAATTGACAATGAGCTCGCACCAAATCGAGAGAGAAAGAGAGAGAGACAGAGAATGTGTGTGACTGTGAGAATTGATCTTACCCGTTGATTAGTTAATGGGAGTGATGTGCGGTTTAGATCAGATCGAGAATCTTGTGACAATTGTTAATGAAAAAGAACATTGCTAAAAAGTGGGAAATCAAGAAAAAGGGCAAATCTATTATTTTGTACTAGTAATTTGCATAGGGACCTTTTTGTTTCTCTTGAATATGTAATTAATTTAATCCATGTGATCTCACTAGTAATGTTTTATATTTTTTTTATGATAAATTATACTAGAAAATGTTTGAGATTTTCATAATTTTTTTTGAGGACAAATGTTTTGGATCACCAAATTAATTTTTAGTGATGTGTCATAAATTATATTGCTTGAGAACTCTATTAAAATATAATCCAATTAGTGTTTATCATGTCATTAGGAATTAGTATTAATTAAGGGTCCAAAATTGGTGAAATGTAACATTAGTGTTTTATGAATGTGGATTTCTAACATTTTTGTTTTACTAACACCCCTCACATATATGAAATTACAGTACTACTTTCTGAAAGATTAAAAATTTGTGTCAAGAATGAGAATGTGTGATAAAAATTGAAAGTGTATACTGTGGGTTCATATTAGAATGAATCTAAACCACGTATTAATATTTATTAATAATTTTTAACTAGGTTCATATATAGAATGAATCTAAACCATGTATTGATATTTATTGATAATTTATAACTAGAATTTATATAGTATACTGTTTCTGGAAATACTCTATCTTTCTTCATCTTTTTTCCCCTCCTTCTGAATTTAGATTTCTAGTTGGGAAGTTAGATCTAGTGTTTGGAATAGCAACGGCTACGACAACTACCAATCCACTCTTCTTCTTTTTCTTCTTCAAATAGTTCTATCTCTCTCTACGTAGTAAAGGTTATAGGGGATATGGGGATTGCAGAGGTGGTTTAGTCGTAGGAGTAGGGGTTGCAATAGAAGTGGGGTAGTGGAGGTGGTTGGTTGCAATGGTGGAAGTTGTGATGGTGATGGGGTAGCAAAAGTGGGGGGGTTGTAGACGACTACAATGGTGGCTGAATAGGAGATGGTGGTAGGGAAAGAAATTGGAGAGGGACGACTAGGCTGAGAGGGCAATCGTAAAGGCAATGAAGTGAGGAGGCTACAAAAGATGATTGCAAAGTGGTGACAGAAAAGCGCGTAAAGGCGACGACAAGAGAGGGATAGGGAATTTAATTATAAAAAATTAAAAACTCATAAGACAAAAAAATTAAAAAATAATAATAATAATTTTTGAGCAAATTACATCAGTAGTCCTTGAAATGTGCACCTTTTGTCAATTTGGTCATTGACTTTCTAATTATAACACATTTGACCTTTAAATCAATTTGGTCATTGACTTTCTAATTATAACACATTTGACCTTAAATTTTTAAATTTGTGTCAATTAAGAACAATCAATGAGGATTGTTACATTTTTTGGCAGAAATTGATCATGTGCATGACATATTACCATGTCTCAAGGGCAAAATGGATTTTTCACCGTTCTTTCTCTCTCCTCCCTCTTTTTCCACATTTGTCTCCAACATAAAATCACTATGGACCTAATTTACTCAACATCCCACCACCATAAAAACAGCATCATCCACCACCACACTACCATTCCGCAACACCCATACTACCCACTGCCATTTCACGGCACCTTTCCACCATTCTACCATCATTTCACAACACTCTACTGTCACCCACAACCACTAAACAACACTTCTCACCACCCGTTTACCTCACCCAACATCAAACAACACAATCGCTATGCTGTAGACCTTTGCAAAACATGAAACAAACAGAAGAAATTTATAAACCTCTTACAAACATTTTATCAAACAACTAGGGGGCAAAGTTCGTAAATCTTGAATGACCATCCTGCTGCTAAATTTCTTCAATCTATGTGTAAAACAAAAAATAAATATAAAAATATAATAGGAATGGAAGATAAGAAGCAAAATAGTAATAGAGAAGAGGGCTGCTAAATGTCCTTACATTTCTACCTTGGACCCCCCACTTCTTTGACCCCTTAACCACCTGTAGACACCTCATTTTGACTAACCTTAAGATTTGGACGCTTTCTTCCGAACACCCAATGACAAAAATTAGAATGTGCTACTTTACGAATTTCGCAACAAAAAAGTCAAGTTTAAGCTTTAATTCCAACTTTACACCCGTTTTAGCCAAATTAGTTTAGACCTATTCAAAAATATTTTTCTAAATTTTTTCTTTTTTCAAAAAATTTAACAGTTTTGAAAAAAATTAGCTCTCACACCACATGGCAAGCAACATGATTTTGAGATACCATATGGCACGCCATGTGTTTTTGGAAATATCACATGGCTAGCCATGTGTTTTAGTGATCCAAAAATCCTACAAATACCACCTCATTTTGTTGTTTAAAAGAAAAAAAAAAAAAAAAAAAGAGAAAAAAAAAAAGAGAGAAAATTTTGAGAAAGAAAATTTTGTTTCAAAAAAGAAAGGAGAAAAAATAGAGAAAATTTTATTTCAAAAAGAGATAAAATTTTGAAAAATTAAAATTTCACAAGTCTTGAGAAGAGAAAATTTTGAAAAAAGAATTTTTGTTTCAACAAATCTTAAATCTTTCATCTACTGATATATACCATCCAAAAATTCCATCGAAGCTTAAACTTGCAACTTCTTGTTGAGATCTCAAAGCATACTTCATAATCGTGAGGGTGTAAAGAAGAAAGTTTGATAAATCAAGAAATTTATCATTCCCTCCAAATGTGAGTTTTTACAATTTTCTTATTTATTTTCTTATATTTTCTTTATTGTTTTAAATATGCAGTTTCTTTATTTTTAATATAAATAATATAATAATATATTAATTATATTATGTTGTATATTATTATTATTATTATTATTATTATTATTATACCATAATAACAATATATATTTTTCGTGCAGTGATGGATGAAACCACCACGCACACTGCTCTCAAATATGTGTATGTATTTATTATATTATTATTATTATTATTATTATTATTATTATTATTATTACTACTACTACTATTATTATGTTTATTATATTTGTCTATGTTATATTGTTATATTATTATTATATTGTTATTATTACTATATTTGATTTGTTAATAATTTTCAAACCCCATGCCTTTTATTTGGTATTGTAATTAAAGTGTTGTAATAATCCCCCGCCCCGCTTCTTTCTATCACATTCTTTTACTTACTTTTCTTATTTGTAAATATGCATCATATTTTGTTTTTCATCATATCCATATTTTGCATCCATATTTCATGCATTTAGTTTCGGCTCAGTTGCATCTGTGGTTTATATCAATTATTATGTGATTATGTGCGCTACCTCATGCTTTTGAGATGATTCACATGTCATATTTTAGTAGCCGAATCTCTAGTTACATTTTATATATGTATTGCATTAGGATTTTGTATATAAAATCATGCATATGTCCTAACTTTGTTTTATAACTATTCGTGGTACGTTAGTAAATATGTGAGTTTTTATATTTCAACATCTCGTTTGTATGTGCTTTTCTTATTATGTCAAACATTCCACCATGTGACTACTTGCTTATGTGATATATCTTTATGAATGCTAGTAGATAAAGGTTGTGTCATTTAATTTGAAATTGTGGGGATATATTTTTGAGTACCGACACGTGGCAAGGTGACGCCGACGTGTCAGCCGAGGTGCCACGTGTCAGGGTCATGACACCGAGGTGAACTCGGTTAAGCCGAGGTTATCTCCGAAGATATCGGAGTCCGAGATAAGCGGATAAGGGACAAGAGTCCTAGAATAAAGAGGAGACTTAGCCAAGATAATGATAAAGCACTTAGGGAGTTTATCTTTATCTCTGAAGGAGTCCAAAGTAAGTACTGAACACGAATCCATAGAAGTCAGGCTTCTATTGAGATTAGGATTGAGGTAACTATAAAAGAGAGGCACCCCCGTGGGTCTAAGGTATGTAATTTTATGCTTTGAGCATTGAGTTTAGCATTATTGATTATTTTTGAGAAATATACTGACTTGATCGTCGGAGTGCCCCCGGGTGGATGAACCACCACCGGAATCTTCTCTTTCTGTTACAGGTTAGCCAGGTGTCATCTATTCTGCCAGTGTTCTCCAGCTGAGTACTGAGGTGGGCAGTGTGGTCAGAAAATCACTCACATAATTTGGCGCCGTCTGTGGGAACGAAAGTAGAATAGATGGCCAGTAACGGACAGAAGGAAAAGATTAGGGACGACACTCCTACTGGGAGTGGGAAACCTATTGACCTTGATGGCGAAGGAGAAAGGTCGAACACAGAAACTCATGAACAAACTCATAGAG
Source organism: Camellia sinensis (assembly GCF_055761805.1). NCBI lineage: Eukaryota > Viridiplantae > Streptophyta > Magnoliopsida > Ericales > Theaceae > Camellia > Camellia sinensis. The sequence continues at coordinate 47,157,566 of NC_138964.1, forward strand.
TAAAAGACGTCGGCCAGACTGGCGACGCGCCAAAGAAACCTGATCAAAACAGGTATTACAACGAGGACGACCTCCAAATTTGGAATGATAGGGGCCTACGGAGGGACGAAGAGGTAAAAGAGATGGCAAACAAATTGGTAGACCTGCAGTCGGTCGTCAATTTCATGATGCAAAATAACGTCATGCAGCCACCATTCCCGCTGCAGGACACACCGATTCCAGCAGCCAATACCCAGAAGGGAGGACAGAAAACAATCCCCGTAGCCCCTCAGCACAACAGAAATGAGAGATACTCTCACCGACCTTCTAGGGAGGATGGACAAAGAGAATCAAGAAGAGAAGGATCACGGAGGACGCATCGCACAAAGGAGGTAGACCCCAAAGGACATCGGCATGTTCAGGGGCAGTCACTGTGCTTCGACACAACTCATGGAGAAGGATCGAAAAGGGCTCACCACGAGGTCGAGAGTAGTATATCGAAAAGACTAAAGTCGAAAGATAGCCGAGCTCCTGGACGAAGCAAAGAAGACTTAAAAGATTACCTCAAGAGGAAGCAACAGAATGCCGAAGCCGAGGTAACCTCTCTAGATAAGCCGAGGACACCATTCTCGGTGGAATTAGACAGATTTGAGGCACCAAAGCAATTCAGTATGCCGAGGTTTCAAATATACGATGGTAAGTCAGACCCGAACTTCCACGTTGGACTATATCTGAATTCAATGGCATTGTATAGTGGGAACGAGCCGTTGCTCTGCAAAGTGTTCTCTTCATCCTTCAGGGAGATTACATCAGATTGGTTCCACAAACTACCGAAGGGAAGCGTGAAGACTTGGGAAGGCCTGGCCGAGATGTTTGTGGCCAGGTTTGTGACAAACAAGCTGCAGCCATTAAGGGTGGACGCATTAATGGCTCTAAAGATCAGCAAGGATGAAGGCCTTAGGGCCTATGCAAAAAGATACTATAAGGTATTCAATCGAATACCCGAATGTAATCAAGAGGTGGCAGTCGTATCTTTCAAGAACGGCTTGAAAGACAACTGTCCACAACGAAAGTCTTTGGCAAAGACATTGCCAAAAAGTATGGAGGAGCTCATGGCGAGAATCGAGAAATATGCCAGAGCCGAAGAAGACACGTCAGGAACAAGGGAGATAAAACAAGAGAAAGGAAATGGCTCGCCGAAGCGAGGCCGAGGTAACAATGAAACGAGCAGGCAAGAGGCAGAACTGAGACCCACACAAGCAGTAACAACTATGTTTCGAATCCCAATTTCCAAAGTCCTGGATCAAATTCAGAACTAACCCTATTTTAGAATGCCAGAGAGAACTCAAGGAGAGTTCATGGAAAGAAACATTGGCAGACATTCCGCCTACCACAATGAAGATGGGCATACAACTTAGAGTTGTAAAGCCTTGAAAACATATTTGGAAGACCTAGTGAGACAAGGACATCTGTGAGACTTTGTCAATGAGACCAGGACAAGGGAAGAACGGGCAAGGTTGCCTTAGGCACCAGCAGCCCCACCTCTCCCAGCACAGCAACTGCAAGCAGGAGGACCTCGGGTAATCAACGTAATCCACTCGAAGGTCAACGAAAACGAAATCTGAGGAGAGGCCCAGAAAGTGAAGCACCTGCAACATATCTACCAAGTCGAGGAGAAAAGACATCGGGCAGAAGAGTACTAGGGACCAATGATAACCTTTACTGAAGCCGACCTAGAGATGGTCCAGCATCCGCATAATGATGCCTTGGTAGTATCCCTCCAGGTTGGGGAGTGCCAAGTGAAACGCATCCTGATTGATCAAGGCAGCTCTTGCGACATCATGTACGTCCGATGTTACAAGGAGCTTGGCCTTCACCCAGATGATATGGAACAATCCAATGGCCCAATGGTCGGGTTCAATGGAACGCCGACATGGCCACTGGGAACAGTAAGCTTGGAGGTGCAGGCTGGCACCAGGAAGATCAAGACAGAATTCACCATCATCGATACACCCTCCCCTTACAACTTCATCTTGGGAAGGCCATGGTTGCATGCAATGAGGGCAGTTCCCTTAACATTGCATCAATTATTGCGATTCCCAACAGAGCATAGGATAGAGGAAGTCAGAGGCGATCAACTGCAGGCGAAGAATTGCTCCATGGCAGCAATGAAATCTACCTGCAGCGTACGAGAGCTAGAGAAGGCAGAAATTGAAGATGAGGACATGGAAGTCCTAGAAGACGTCGGCAAGGAGCCAGCCGAGAAGAGCGAAGAGGCACTGAAGAAAATCCTCGTCCAGGATGGGGATGAAGAACACTTCTTTCTTCTCGGCTCGGGCTTAGCCGAAGAAGAGGAAAAAGAGTTGGAAACTTTTTTGAGAGCAAATATTGAGGTGTTCGCTTGGACACCTTACGAAATGCCTGGCATTGACCCCGAGGTCACTTGCCACAAACTGAATGTTGGCAGGTCGACCAAACCTGTAATTCAACGAGCCAGAAGACCGACGTTGATGCACGTCGAAGCAGTAGAGGAAGAAGTAGACAGCCTTCTGGAGGCCAGGGCCATTACAGAAGTACACTACCCAACGTGGCTATCCAATACAGTGGTGGTAAAGAAGAAAAACGGTAAATGGAGGGTCTGCGTGGACTTTACCAACCTCAACAAAGCCTGCCCCTAAGACAGCTTTCCTCTACCCAAGATTGACCAACTAGTAGATGCCACTTCAGGGCATGTAAGAATGAGCTTCCTAGATGCCTACAGGGGGTACCACCAGATAGCCATGTACCCCCTAGACGAAGAGAAGACCGCATTCATCACCCCAAAAGGCCTGTACTGTTACAGAGTAATGCCTTTCGGGTTGAAAAACGCAAGAGCAACTTACCAAAAGCTGGTAACTAAAATGTTCAAACACCTGATTGGTCGAACAGTAGAAGTCTACATCGACGACATGGTCGTTAAGACCAAGGAGCTTGAGGGTCATCTTGCCGATCTAAAAATAGTCTTTGAAATCCTTAAAACATATCGGCTCTGACTTAATGCATCGAAGTGTGCATTTGGAGTTGGATCTGGTAAGTTTTTAGGATACCTGGTGACTAGAAGGGGCATCGAGGCCAGCCCAGATCAAATCAAGGCCATCCTAGAGTTGAAGAGCCCGACGTCGGCAAAACAGGTGCAGATGCTAACTGGAAGGGCCGCAGCCCTAAACAGATTCATCAGCAGAAGCTCAGATAAGTGCAGACCTTTCTTCAACTTGGTGAAGAAAGCCACAAACTTCTTGTGGACAGAAGAATGCGAAACCGCTTTGGCCGACCTGAAGAAGTACTTGACCACAGCTCCAGTTCTTTCAAATCCAGAATCTAGGGAGGAGCTGTTTCTGTACTTAGCCGTTTTAGAACATGCGATAAGTGCAGTACTAATCTGAGAAGAAAAAGGGGAGCAAAGGGCTGTTTACTATGTAAGCAAAACCCTAGCCGATGCAGAAACGAGGTATCTACCCTTAGAGAAATTGGCACTAGCTTTAGTAATGGCTTCAAAGAAGTTGAACCATTACTTCCAGGCCCATAAAATTGTAGTGCTAACAGAACACCCCTTGAAGTCCTTACTACAACAAGGAGACCTGACAGGAAGAATAGCTAAATGGGCAGTCACCCTAGGCTAGTATGACCTGGAGTATAGGCCAAGGACAGCAATCAAAGGCCAGGTTCTGGCCGACTTCGTGGCCGAGTTCACACCAAAATCCATCGAACATCGGGCTCCGTTGAGCCAGGATGAACGATGTCCAACTAAGCAAAGAGAAGCACAGCCAAAGGCAAAAGAACAAAGGAAAGAGGACAAACTCAGACCCTGCAGCATTTACATTGGCGACTCATTTCGACTATTTGTTGATAGGAGTTCAAACCGACAAGGAGCGGGGGCAGGAGTAGTATTAATATCCCCAGATGGACAGGTACTAGAATAGTCAATTCGTTTAGGGTTCAAGGCCTCAAATAATGAAGTAGAGTATGAAGCACTCATTGCAGGACTGAAGTTGGCAGCAACCGTGCAAGCAGATGAGGTAATAGTTTTTTGTGATTCACAATTAATAGTTAACCAGACAACAGGTGAGTTTGCAGCCCGAGATGAACGAATGTCGGCCTACGCAAAGGAAGTCATCAGATTGTCAGCCTTGTTTCAGAACTGCCGACTACTTCAGGTAAACCGAGATGATAACAGCCACGCCGATGCGTTGGCCAACCTAGCTAGCGCAGTACAACCTGGAAAAGTAAGGACAATAATGATTGAATACCTGTCGGGCCCGAGCATTGAACCAGTAACCACGGAGCATGAAGCAATGTGTGTAAACATGGGACCAAGTTGGGTGGACACAATTGTTGCGTTCCTAAAGGAAGGAAAGCTGCCAGACGACCGCAAGGAGGCACACAAGATCAGATTGAAGTCGGCAAGATTCAGTCTAACAACAGAGGACACCTCTACAGAAGATCCTTCACTGGACCCCTTTTAAGGTGCGTACACCCTTTGCAGGTTGAAGATTTTTTATACGAAATCCATGAAGGAATTTGTGGAAGCCACGCTGGGGGCAGATCACTAGCTCACAGGGCCATTACCCAGGGGTATTGGTGGCCTTACATGCAAACAGATGCCGAAGCCTACGTGAAGAAGTGTGAACAATGCCAAAGGTTTGCACCTTTGATACACCAGCCAGCTGCTGACCTGAACCCTGTATCTAGTCCTTGGCCATTTGCCCAATGGGGCATGGATCTCGTTGGGCAATTACCCCAAGCAACTAGACAAAGAAAGTACTTGCTGGTAGCAACAGATTACTTCACAAAATGGATAGAAGCAGAACCTCTTGCCAAGATCCGAGATGTGGATGTCAAGAACTTCATATGGAGAAATATCATCACCAGATTTGGGATTCCGAGAGTAATTGTTGCAGACAATGGAACTCAATTTGACAGCAAGCTAATCAAGAACTTCTGTGCAAAGTTCAAGATCAAGAACTACTTTTCAACCCCAAGCTTTCCACAAAGCAATAGACAAGCTGAAGCATCCAACAAAGTAATTTTGGATGGAATAAAGAAGAGGCTGCAGGCAGCAAAAGGCAAGTGGGTAGATGAATTGCCCAATGTACTCTGGGCATATCGGACTACGCCGAGAAGATCAACAGGAGAATCCCCCTTTGCCATGGCTTATGGCACAGAAGTAGTCATTCTGCTGGAGATCGGCATCCCAGGAATCAAAACCCAGGGAGTAGAAAACGGGACTAATGATGTACTCTTAGCCCGAGATCTGGATCTTTTAGAAGAAAGAAGAAAGAAAACTGTAATCCAGCTTGCAGCATACCAGCAGCAACTTGCAAAAGCTTATAACAAGAAGGTCAATCTAAGAGAGTTTCAAGTCGGCGACCTAGTCCTGAGGAAAGTCGTCGGCAATAAGAAGGATCCTAGAGAGGGCAAGCTTGGTCCAAATTGGGAAGGACCCTACAGAATCATCTCTGTACTGGTTAATGGGGCATATCAGCTTGAAGATAATGAGGGCAAAGAGTTGCCAAGACCTTGGAACACTTGTAATTTGAAATTTTTCTATCATTAGAATTTCTTTGTTCCTTTGCCATTTGCCGAAGTAAATAAATAAATATTCAGTTCTCTTTCCAAGATACTTGACATTGTCTCTAGAATACATGCATAATGAGAACCCAAGTGGAACTCAGGTTCACATTAGGAGGCAGAAAGAAGAAGAATATGTTTAACACTTGTTGAAATTTGTGGACAATTTACAAGTTAAGTTAAACCGAAATCATTGTTTAACACTTGTTGAAATTTGTGGACAATTTACAAGTTAGGTTAAACCGAAATCATTGTTTAAACACTTGGAAAAGACATGGAAATTAAGACTCCTCAACATCGGCAACAGGCTCGGTTTGGACCTCGGAAGGCTGTTGAGAAGCCACCTCGGCCGCCTTTTCTACCGCAAGCTCGGCATCAATTTCTTGCAAAGTTTCCTCAAGACTCTTCTCGGCAATGGTGACATCGGCTGATGTCTTCTCGGAAGCAGCATCTTTGCGAACCTCATCATCCTCCTCATCTTGAGTCAAGTCCAGGACTTGTTCATTCTGAGGAGGAGACTTGGCCCCAACAGCATCTTTGAACTTCCTTACCAAAACTTCCTCCTCGGCCTCATCCTCAGAATCAGATTCATAACCAGACTGAGCAGGAGTTGGAGTTGGGGCTGGAGGGAATGGAAGAGAAATGAGGTCGGCATTTTTGAAGGGCAAGTCCTCGGGGACATTAAGCTTCTTTAGAAGAGACATCCAACCAAGGGTGAAACCCTTGTTGCATGCCTACTTCACTTGAAGTTCATAAGCCTCTGTGACATCGGCCATGCCTTTAGCGTATGCCTTTTCGTCAGTGTCCTTAATTTCAACCTCTTTGGTAGCCAAGGCTTCTTGAAGCTCTTTTTCTGCTTGGATCATCTTCTCCTCGGCCTCTTTTCTTTGGGCTTCAGAGACCTTTCTGATGGCCTCGGCAGATTCAACCTTTTCTTCGGCATCAGTTTGGGCTTTGATGGCGGCCTCAGCTTGGTCTTCCATCTTCTTCATGTTTGACTATAAGCCTTTATTGGTCTTTTGAAGAGAAGAGAACTCCCTCTTCATCTTGACCAACTTCTCCTGGTTTTCAAAAGACTGAATTGAAAAGGAATGAGCATGCTGAATGGCCTGAAAGTAAACAAAACAAAAGTTATTAGAAAATTTCTAAGTATGAAAAAGAAGGAAAAAAGTGCCGGATGAAAGACACTTACTTGGATAGAATGCTAAAGCATCAAGGCATAGTTCTCGTACTCGCTGAACCCGGCGTTTCGCTCCAGATCGCCTGGTAGCAGCAGAGCAGTACTGAGCGTAACGCTGACATTAATATCCTCGGCACTATTATTTGCCATGACTGGTTTATCCTTCAAAGTAATTTCGGGGGCCCAGGGGGCAGCAGGCTTCTTAGACCCTGAGGTTGTTGCAGAAGATGACCTCGGCTTTTTTGATTTGGGCGATTCGGATGGTTGGGCTTCAGAGCGCCTCTTCCCAGCAGAAGGTTGAGATTTTTCACTCTTAGCCAACTTGGAGATTGACAGAGCATCCTTAGACTCAATTTGAGTAACTTTAGCCTTGGGCTGAGCCTTTTTTATTCTTTTCGGCTTCGATGGAGGCAGGGTTTGTATTGGTTGTGCATCAACATCGGAAGGGATACTAGCTAAGAGATATTTTGCAATAGGTTTAGGGTGACCCATCTCGGCAGTAGAAACTGTTCGGCGTCGGCGGCAGCGCTGTGATATTGGAATCAAGTATGGAGCCGAGGTTGATGGCTGATCAACTGGATCAGAAGTTAACCCTTGATCTGTCCGAGATGTGGACGCAGTCTGTGGAGTTGTGGCAGAAGGTGAAGAGAGGCTTTTCTTCTTCCTCTTAGGGACGTCGGGCAAGGCTGACTTATAGGTTGGGATAAAGTTGAGAAGCAAAGACGCCTTCCGTTTATGGACTGGAAGGTTCAGTAGCTTTTTCAAATCTTTATTGAGGAAGAAGGATTGGCGAAAGTTCTTTGGAGGCTGAAGAAGAACTGCAAAGATAGAACAACACAGACATTAGAACAGAATATTGAAAACTTTATGCAAGAAAATAAGAAAACTGATGAAGGGTGGCCCTTACCAGCTTCTTCCCCCAAAACAGTTCAGCTTAAGGGATAAAGATGGAGGTCGTCATTTGGCTGAAACTCCCAATTGCCCGAGACAATGAAGTAATCATCTCCAGCTCCCTTATTGGAGTCTAGGAGGTCGGCTACGATCTTATATTCGGTGGATCTCGGCTTAAGGTGATAGACATAGTCCGTGTCTTTTCTACGGCGACACATGGTATAACAGTACTGGAAATCGGCAAGCGTAATCTTGGTATTCTCTTGTTTGACTAAAGCTATGGTACCAGCAATAACTCGGTAAGAATTGATGGCGAGTTGCATTGGGTTCAACTTATAGAAGTGAAGGATATTACGGAAAAAAGGGTCAAGTGGAAACCGAAGTCCACACTCAATAAAGGCAACTACAGGGAAGGGCATGGAGTGATCAGTAGGCATGATGGAGTCATCATCCCCAGCCAACCTCAAATTGACATCGGCTGGGATTTCAAACTCTTGCCTAAAAAATTCTAGCTTAGAGGGGGTGTCTACCCGATGTTTCCATATACCCATTATATCGGGATAACTAAAGGTATTGGATTTCAGTAAGAAGATGTTTCAAATATGGTTATTGGGACCTCGGCAAAAAACCTAGGTTTGAGCTGGTGCAGAAATTTGTAAGGGATGTTTCAGTTTTGTCCTAAATTGTGGGTTTTACAGACAAATCCCAAACCTAAAGCTATAAAGATAAAGATTGAAGGAATGAATCTGGAAAACAGAAACAAGAACGAGTTTCAGAAACAAGAACAGAGATGGTTTATCAAGAACATAAAGAATACAAGAGGTATAGGGCCATAAACAGTGGCAAAAATACAAAAAAGTGGTGAAACAGTGTGTGTGTTCAAGATATGGGCAAGGGCAAAATTGTGGGAAAAACACATTCAGGTATATGATTCACAAATTAAAAAGTCTAAACAAATGCAGTAGTGGTGGCAAGTAATGGAAAACATCAAGAAATTGAAAACGAATGGAACAGTAAACTCACCGAAGAAAAGAGGCCGGTATAAGAATTACCGAAGTCAGTCAATGGTTACAGAAGTAGCAGAACGGCAGAAAGCTTCACAAGAAGGAAGAATGAAGGCAGTTGCAGAGCTTGAGGTCTGAAACAATGGCGTATTCAAAGGCTAGAGAGAGAAAGAGCAAATGAATTGATGTAAAAGTGAAGAAGATGAAAAAGGGAAAACAAGTTTTTGTCAAAAAAAAAAAAATTTGAAACGGTTGCAAAAGGAAATTAAATGCACCTAGAGCAACAAGTACGTCAGACGGCGCACGCAGACAAGACGATTTTTTGGCGCGCCATAAGCACGATCCAATAAGAATGAAACGCGTGAACGAAACGGTTGAAAAGTTATGTTTGACAGCTCATACGCATGAAGGCGCTCATTTGGAATTCTTGTTTTTTAACGAAGGCATGTCGGCCAATATAATGATCTCGGCTGAAATACTGTGAACTAACGTACTGAAAGAAATGAATGATATAGGTTCCATCACCTCAGGATGCCGAGATAATAAAACCTAGGGGACAGTTGTGGGGATATATTTTTGAGTACCGACACGTGGCAAGGTGACGCCGATGTGTCAGCCGAGGTGCCACATGTCAGGGTCATGACGTCGAGGTGAACTCGGTTAAACTGAGGTTATCTCCGAAGATATCGGAGTCCGAGATAAGCGGATAAGGGACAAGAGTCCTAGAATAAAGAGGAGACTTAGCCAAGATAATGATAAAGCTCTTAGGGAGTTTATCTTTATCTCTGAAAGAGTCCAAAGTTAGTACTGAACACGAATCCATAGAAGTCAGGCTTCTATTGAGATTAGGATTGAGGTAACTATAAAAGAGAGGCACCCCCGTGGGTCTAAGGTACACAGTTTTATGCTTTGAGCATTGAGTTTAGCATTATTGATTATCTTTGAGAAATATACTGACTTGATCGTCGGAGTGCCCCCGGGTGGACGAACCACTGCCGGAATCTTCTCTTTCTGTTACAGGTTAGCCAGGTGTCATCTATTCTGCCAGTGTTCTCCAGCTGAGTACTGAGGTGGGCAATGTGGTCAGAAAATCACTCACACAGAAATAATATTGATTTCATGTTTGTGAGAGCGATTTCTTTTGAGTTGCACATCTTCAAAACTCTTTCAAAATATATGGAATCAAGTTGTTCCAAAATGAATGATATGATATATACTTGTTTGCTTCACATAGTAAATCTTAGGGTTTATTAAACAATCAGAATATGAACATATATTGTCTATAAAATTCATATCATGGTTTAGTAGATGCCAATCTTTTGATCGAGTGAGCCGGGGGGGGGGGGGAGGGCGCTCAATTAATGACTTTCCCTTCTTATACCTAAGATTCCAAGCCAAGCATCTTTGGTTATAAAGAACAGTGGCCTTGGTATGAGTCACGGGTTTTCTAATTTTTTTAAAATATTAGGTGGCGACTCTGAAATCTGGTGATGTAGTCCATTTTCTGGCAAAGATTTTGTAATAAAATGAATTTTCTATAAAAAAATTGTCGGATTTGGACTCTCATCTATGTTTCACATTGCACTCGTGAGATTAGATCAAATAAATCGACGGTCCGAACTTAGCGTGCACGTGTACCCCATGGGTGATGCGACACCACCAAAATTGCATCTCTCTTTATTTTTGTTTAGACATCTACCATAATCTCTAATACACCCTTTGAACCCCACCCCTACACCTTCTACGTTCAACTACTCATTTCCTTCTTCGACAGTCCCCCTTCTATTCCGGTGACCTTCCCTCTCTGGCAACCTGCTCAAACAATGGCAACAGTAGCAATAAAGCAACTGTCTACTTCCTCGAAGTATTAGATAAATGCGAACTATGTTTCAAGGAATGTAACAACATTGGAAGTATAATGGGCCCAAGTTCGAAGGGTGATTCCTCTATTGTAGAGAATCACATTGATGTTTGCTGGAGATGAATGATGGATGACTAGTTCGAAAAACCCATTTTTTTTGCCTTCACGACCATTCTCCTTGTTGTTCAGAAAACCAGTTCGGAACAAAAGCTTGATGTTTGGTACTAAGCAATTGAACAAAAGGCATATGCTCGATTGTGGAGCACCAAACATATTCAACAAGTTTGGCTCTGTGTAATCGAATGAAAAGAAATTGACCAACCTGTAAAGGTGAGAGAGAAATCGACGGGAAGAAAAAGAGAGAGTCACACACAAATGAGAGAAAAGAAAGTAGGTTCCAAAGGATGAAGATGAAGATCATGAAAGAGAGTTCGCGAATCAGTCGCTCCTTCTCCGTTGCCGCCACCAAAACCCTAACCTTTGCCGCCATTGATAGTTCTGTGAACAATAGTTGGCGGCAAGAGGCTCACCAAATAAGAAAAATAACAGAGGTGGGTTGGTTGCCAAAGGCTGCCAATGGGAGTGGAAGTGCTAGTGGGATTAGGGTTAGGGTTAGACTTGGGAGGATAGGATGAGGACAAAATTGTAATAAAATAAAATATAAAAAAATAGGGGGTCCAAAATAAAAAGGTAAGGGCATTTAGCAACCCTTATAGAGAATTCCATAAAAATATTTTCTATGTTGTGTCTGTATTAATGAAGAATTCCAAATGAAACAAAAAAATGGAAGAACAAATGGGGGCAGCGATGTATTCTAGGGAAATGAGCAAAGGCGAAGTTTGGAAAATGGGCAGGGAAGAGAGCAGCGAGTGAGGATGGGGAATCTAATTAGGAAGCTATGCTTTCTGGTTTGGATGAGGGAGTATTGATTTGGTGTAGTTCGGTGTACTGAAACATCAAAATAAGTGAATCTAATTGGTTGAAAGAAAGAAATGTGTATGAATTGACAATTTTACCCTTAAGGCATGGTCATGTGTCATGTACATGATCAATTTCCATAAAAAAAAAAAAGTGATAACCATCTCTAGTTGTCCTTAATTGATACAAATTTAAAATTTTAAGGTTAAATACAAGGAGAAATTTACAATGTGCACCCTCTCAAATGATGCACATTATAAAAAAGTAAAGATTTTTTTATGATGAACGTTATGATTGTTTGTGATGTGTGTTATGACATTTTGTAATAAAGTTATAAATAGGGAATTTATGATGTGTATCCTAAAGTTAGGAATAATAATGTTATTACATTTTGTGATTTTTGTTATGACATTTTGAGATTTTGTTACGTCAAATTTCAGTGAAAAAAAGTTATGACTTTTGTAGTGAAAAAGTTATGACATTTTAGGTTTAAGTTATGAAAATTTGTAAAAAAGTTATAAAAAGCATACTATATGCACCTTTCTAAGGATGAACATTGTAACATCTCCCTAAATTAGGGGTGCAACTTGGGCGGGTTCAACCCGAGCAACCCGAGCCCAGCTCGAATTTTTTTAGGGTTTGGACAAAATATTTTCAAATTTGGTACGGGCTTGGGCAAAAATTTAGAAGTCCGAATTAAATTTGGACAGACTTGGACAAAGACGTCAAAAACCCGAAGCCCGAATTATATATATATATATATAAATATTAAATATACATATAGATTATTAGCCATTATATGATATTAAAGTAATTTATATTATTAAATCATATTGAATATATTTTATATATATAAATAACATAAAATCTTACTTTTTTTCTTTTTATTTTCACTCATAAATTGTAAGGACTACTATAGTGACATCTCTCTTACATTATATAAATTATTTATTTTGATGGTATTAATAATTTTCTATAAATAAAAAATTTTGTAAATATAGTCAAATTTTAATAATTTAATAATGTAGCTGCAAAAGAAAAAAAAAATTAAAATTCATTTACAACTCAGGCAATTCGGGCAACTCGGGTTTGGGCAGACAACCTTGGGTTACAATTCGGGCTTGGGCAGGCTTGGGCAGGTCTCAGTACAACTTGGGCTAGGCTTGGACAACCTTCCAACTCGACCGAACCCACTCGAGTTGCACCCCTATCCTAAATACAAGGAGAAAATCAAGGACTAAATTGATACAAGGCATAATTATTGATATAATTTGCCCATAATTTTTTTAGCTGGACTCCAGAAACTAGATTCAAATGAAATTGAACAATGGAATTAACAAATAACCACTTATATTTCAACTTTGCTTAAGTATCTAATATAAACAATAAAATATTAATTCTTACGCAAAAACCAATCCCAATACAGTCTTTGCTTCACAAACAATATTGCATTAGTTATCAAGATTTATTCCTTGAAATAAAAAAGAAATACTTGGAATTTAAGTAATGAAAAATTATATCAGCCATCAAAATTCATTCATTTTGTTAAGGAGGTATATCCAAAATTAAAGTAGTTAAAATGAAGTAGCTATTTTTCAAGTAACAAAAAAGATGTGAACCAACGAACCATTAAGTCAATCAAACCCTTTTCAAGCATCTCTAATATGCAAGGATTATGAAAAAAGTGCAATCATATATGTAAAACAGGGAGGTTATTACATGCATCCCTAAAAAGGCATATATGGTATTTTTTTTGTAATTTTTTCACAAAACTTTATAACAAAAATTTTAATATGTCATAACTTTTATTACCACAAAATGTAATAATAAAAATTACAGACTATCATAATTTTATCATTAGTAACTTTAGGATATATACCATAAATTTACTATTCGTAATTTTATCACAAAGTGACATAACATACCTCAAATATTCATAATTTTTCACAACTAAAAATCACAACTTTTTTACAATTTGCACCTTTTTAATAGTGCATATTGTACCCTATCTAAAAAAAAATACTGCATATTGTAGATTTCTTCTTTTTTCAAACATAGTTTCCAAAATTAGGTTGTTTTGAACTTATTTCCTAAACCCATGGTAATTTGTAAATAAATGTTTTCAAAACAAAATTTCAAGCTTAAAGTCCTATTTTAAAATCATTGTCGTGTATCCAAAACCCCAATTTATTAAAATTGTAGGATCGTATACATGATTTCATCAAATTTGATTTGGTTAAAAAAATCGCTAATAAATAATCAATTTTTATCTTTGATAAGAATTGAAAGTGGCTAGCTAAAGTAACCTAATTGATTTCTCACCTTTTATTTAATAAATGATAAATTTTCTCATTTAATAATTTAAGAAAGATTTAATGCAAGCATCTACTTAATTAAGAACATAGTGACAGACTATACACAACTGTACCTCCCAATTTTATAATGCGTGCAAGTCACCTTCCTTACCTTACCCACAAATACTCTACTAACCTTCCTTGCCCACAAATACTTTACTATATATAATCTTCTATAACACTACTTTCTTATACTGAATTTCTCTACCTGTTTGGTGAACCCTAGACAATTAACTGAATTGTTTATATTAGTTAAAAATTAGTCATTGGGTTAGAGGTCTTTTTTATTCATCTACTTTGCACATCATCCCATCAATTGTGAAAGTTGAATAATGAGTGACTATAAAGTTTGTATCAATACAACTGTAGATAAGAAGCAAGATCACCATAAAATTGTTCTCTAGTTTAACATCATTGATTAAAAGACTTAGGCCCCGTTTGGGGACTTACTTTTTTAGCTAATTAGTCAAAAAGTTACTAAATTAGTTAAAAAGCTAACAACTCATACCAAAAAGTCAAAGATTCTTTTTTTTCTCTACTTTTTGCACATCTTTTCGTAATTAACCAAAAAGTCATCCCAAACATACAAGTTTTTTTTACCTACCTTTTTAGCCAAATAACCAAAAAGTTACTAAATTAGCCTGTTCCCAAAAAGTTGAATACAAGTTGCCCCTTTATGTAAGTTTTATAACAGGGAAGCTTTAAACACACCTCAAATTGCCGCTTTCTAACTCTAGCCAATCTTTCCTAACCCCTTTCTTCTTCTTCTTTCCTTTTTTTGCTGCGACCGCTCCTTCCTGCCACAAAGCCCCACCCCAAGCCATTTCCCCGCCGTGAACCCCCCAACCTAGTCGCGAACCCCACTCCTAGCCCCTCTTGAGCATGAACCCGCTATCCCATCATAATCCTTGCAAAAGAAAGACAAATAGAGTGGGTGTAGATTTATGGTTTAAGGAGGAGGTGGACGTACGGGACGAGGTGGAGGCATCGAGGAGAGGAGAAGGGGAAAGGAAAAGCTTGACGACCTGTGAGACCCCTAAATTTTGTAAATTCTAATAAGACTCTGTAGACACCCCATTTTTGACTGACCTTAACACTCAGACGTCACCAATTGAGTGCTCGGTGATGATGCATATTGTGCTCGTTCTAAGGTTTCAGAGTCTCGGTTGCGAGCCTTGCCTCCGGACTTTAGGGCTCTTTTGTGCTTTGCCTCGATTTGCGAACCAGGTCCTGTTTTCTCTATTTTCTCTTCCCAAAGGAAGGGAGAGGTCTTGTAGACCATCTCTCAGTGGCTGTAGGCTACGTTTCGTGGTCGTAGGTCATTTTTTCTGTTTGGAGACCAGTTTTTGATTTTTGGAGCCGTCGGCCGTGTGCCTCGGTTCGGGACCGCTTAACTACCTCCGTTTGCTCCGGTTTTTGGCACACACCTTGTTTCCTCTCTTTTGAGGGACACTATGGCTCGAGAGACCACCTTCGTGGTCGCACGCCACTTCCGGTAACTAATAGCCTGTTTTCGGGGGCCCGGGCCGCTTGTTTTGGCCCCCAAACCCTCGTTTTGCATCGGTTAGGGTTCATTTTTGGTATGGACCCTATTTTCATTGTTAGGAAGGTGGTATCATGGTGGGAGACCAGCAATTCTTTTGGAAACCATTTTCTCTCTCCTACAGCCGGTTTTCTTGACAGAAAGCTGGTTTTCCTCACTTTTGGGCCATAATTTCTGGTCTCCCATACCACCATTGTGTTGTGCTCATCTGGGAGGCCACCAATATGGGTAGGCTGACCAGCTTTTCTTCCTGACCCTTTTGAACCTTGCTAGAAAACTGGTTTCCTCTCTCTTGGGCCACAATTTTTGGTCTCCCACCATACAGCTGTGTTGTACTCATCTAGGAGGCCACCTTTCCGGTATGGTTGACCAGCTTTTCACATTGAACCTTTTGAACCCTGGTCGGCTGACCAGGGCAAGTGGACGGCTGACCACTTGAACTGGTCGGCCAGCCTTCTCCTTTTTTGTCTCTCTGAATGCAATCCAGCTGTGCCAGCTGGAAAGCATTTGCTCCGGGTTTGACCCTTTTGTTTGGCTTCTCAAGGAAGCTTGGCCCTTTTATCTTAGTTTCTAGAAGAAGCTTGCCCTTTTGTTGAGCTTCTTGAGGAAGCTTGACCCCTTTGGTTTAGCTTCCTCAAGAAGCTTGATCCCTTTTGTTTAGCTTCTCTTAGAAGCTTGGCCCCTTTGCTCCAAGCTTCCAAGAGAAGCCTTGGATCTCTTCCCCTATAAAACAAACTCTCCTCTTCCATTCCAAAGGTTGAACATTTTAGCCAAGGCTTATACACTTCTCCCTCCATAGCTCTCTTCTTCAAGCTCCAAACCCCATTATTCTTGCACCCATTACACTACACCTCCTAGCACAACACCTCCACCATCCATCCAAGCACCTTGGAACTGATTTGCAGAGGTTGAAGGCTCATTACCTTGGTCCAGAAGTTGCTAAGGGTCGGCTCTACAAGGGTAAGCCTCTATTTCTCCTTTTTTTGCATTATTTTGCTTCATACCTTAGCCCTATTTGCAAGCATTTTTGGGTTTTGACATAAACTGAAAAAAGTTTTATTTTGAGCTTATAAACATGTTTGATTAGGGACATTTTTCTGTTGGGGGTCATCTACCCCCTTCCATGCTTCATTTCCTCATGTTTTGAACTATGCATTTGAGCATTTGCATTGGCCTTTTAGCCACTGAAATCTAGTGGATTTTTAGTGGCTTAGATATGTTTTTGAGCCCTAAAATCAGAGAGGGGTGACCCTCTCACCCCTTGTTCTCTTTACTAGCTTTGTTGGTCTTCCAAAGGGGCCCCTACTTGCATGTTGTGAAGTCATATTTCAGGCCCTATTTGGTGAGTTTTAAGGTCTGCCTTGACTCTGTCCAGAGCCCATTTTTTCATATGAAGTGTCTATTTTGCATGTGTAGAGCAATCCTATTCAAGGCCTTTCAAATGGGCTTTCACTTGCATGTTTCCTAAGCTAATTTCAGGGCCTTTTTGGTGAGTTTTAGGGCCCTCATAACTGATTTTCAGAGGTGGTTTTGCCATTTTGCATGTCTATCTTGTATGTGTTGAACAACCCTCTTATTGGCCTCTCAAAGGAGCACCTGATTCTAACATGTGTTGACTAAGTTTCCATGGATTTTTGGGCATATTTTAGCATGGAATACTTCTATCGTTGGTTGGTTTGGTGACCTCTCTTGTGCTTTATATAGCTATGGTGTAAATCATGGTTCACTAGCTTTTTTTGCATGTTTTGTTGACCCTTGATGTTAGCACTTTTTGGCCATGCCTTAAACTGATCTTAGGCATATTTTGGACTGCCTTAGCTCTTTTTTTGGGTCTCATGGTCGAATGCTGTTTGTTTTGCATGCTTGTGGTTCAATATACTTGCTTAGCTTTGAGTTTCGGGGTCCATTACATGCATATACTGAGGTATTTTCTTGTTTTGGGCCCATTATACATCATATTTCAGAGCTTGTTTGAATGCCATAGTGTCATGTTTTATACTCTTTAAATGCGTTTGAGAGTCGGGCTTGTATGCCTCATTTACCGACCATTGAATGAGCTCCATTTCGTTGCATTCCGAGCCATCATTTTAGGCCATTTCCCCACTGTTTCAGACCTGCCTAGGGTCTGTTTGGGGTTGATTTTTCCATTAGTGCATTGTTTTGGGTACTGGGTACCTCTAGAGTAACGCACTTCACTAGTTTCGGTACCCGGGCCCCCTAGCTTGCATTGTGTGCCATGTTTGCATATTTCGGGACCATTTTGTATCATGTTTCAGAGCTGGAATTTGTGTGCCATATCGCATCCTTTTCCATGCTTTGGTAGAGTGGCATTTGATGCCTTAGGATCGATCCTTTGCATCGTCCATGTTTGCATGTGTTTCGGTTGTCTCATTTCCATCATATGGCCATTGATGTGAGTGTGGCTGAGGTCCACTCATGTTGGTGTAAGTCCATCGTGCATTGTGTATGCCATTTCAGTCCATAGCATTGCGTATGTTAGGTTATATGTTAGAGCATTGTGTATGTCATGTTACATCACGAGCATTATGTATGCTATTTTAGTCCATAGCATTGTGTATGCTAGGTTACATGTTAGTCGCATTGTGTATGCCATCTCATTTGCATTGTGTTTGGGATAGGAGTTAGCCCAAGCACGGGAAACGAAGGACGTTTCGTACTCCAAGTGATGGAACGTGTCTCAATTTCCGGTCGCCGACACTCCGGATCACCCATGATGGAGTCTAGGCCTTGTTGTGTTGTCATGTGCATTTATTTCACATTGAGTCGTGCAATTCGACTCCTCGGCCATCATGCATCGGGATGCGTGATTGGTGGCACGAGGATCGAGGTGTGCATACATATGTGAAAATACTTTGCCATGCCCCTTTCTTGCTCTCTGTTGCAGCAAATCAGAAGTCAGCAACTTCCTAAAGCCTTGCACAGCATTCCGGAATTAATTGCAAACAGAGGCGAATCGGGGCATCGCAATGGATTTCCGCGCAAGGCAACTCGAGCATGCATCTTTCATCATTCGGAACAGAGCTGAGGCGGTCCATGAATTTGCATACTAGTTTATTGCTTTCCTAGTTAATTTGTTAATTAATTAGGGTTTTGTAATATTTAATTATTCATTCGGACTGTAATTATTTATTCGGACTGTATTATTTATTCGGACCCTCCGAGCGAGGGCACAACTGTAATAAGTGTGCGTGTGTGTGATGCATGTCTTCCAACCTCACGTCTTTCTCCTTTTTATTTACCAACTTATGATAGTTAGATTAGGGAATGTTTCAATTAGCATACTTATGCTTGCATGTTTGCATCATTCATCTGTCTTGCATGCACCGGGCTCGGCGCATCATACTAACTGTATCGTATTTCAATTCCAAGTTGAATATGTGTTAGCTGTAGCATCTCATATGCCATTCTTAGAATAGCCGAGCCTATTGTAGTTGCATTTTTGCATGTGTTGCATTAGGCATTTCTGTATAGTTAGGATCATGCATAGATTTCTAACATAGCTTCTATTTTGGCTTGGAGTACTCGGTAAGTATTTACACTTTAGCATCCTTGCATGTGTGTGAGTGACTGCCATGATAGCATGCTTACCGTGAGGCTATTTGCTTATGTGATATAACTGCCTGAATGCCTGTGGGTGAAGGTTGGATTATCTGAATTGGAATAATGCATTGACTGTGAGTCTTAAGCCCACTAGATAGTGGCAAAACCATCTTTTCTAAGCCCACCCGAGGGTGGCAAAACCTGCATTTTAGCCTACTTGCGAGTAGCAAACCGTTTTTCAAAACAAACATGAGATGTTTTGTTCCAATTCAGGCGACCTAGTCTATACTTGTATGTTGTGCGCATCACATAGTAATTCTAGGCTAATAACCGAAATAAGAACGCATAATGTTTTCAAAACTCGATATCATGGTTAGTAGAGGCCGATCTTTGATCGGGCAAGCGGGGGTGCTCACGAAGTGACCTTCCCCAATCGTACCTAAGTTCCCGAGCCGAGGCAACTTTGGTGATGACGGACACGTGGCCTTAGGCAACGAGTCAGGGTTTCCTAAATTTTTCAAAATAAAATATTTAGGTGGTGACTCTGTATCTGGCAAAGCAGTCCATGTTTGACACTTCTTTCAAAAAATCTATTTTCAAAAACGATTTGCCGGATTTGGACTCTTTGATGATTCATCGGTCTTGCATTGCACTCTGTGAGATTAGATACAGGACCGTGACTTTGAGTCATGAACTGTAGTGAGCCCCAAATGAGCAGAACGGGATCTCCCTCCCAGGGTGTTCGGGGACGTCTACAGGCTCTCATTTTCGAATTATTATAATAAAGGGAAATTGGCTAGTAAATTCCATTTTGTCATCTTGTAAATCATGTGGTCCTAATTGTTTTCTTTTAAACCGTTTAGTCCTTAGGGTTGTTTGTTTACTATTTTGCGATTGAGGTGTTAATTTGAGTTCGTAGGCCCACGTGTATTTATGGAAAGGGGTGTGTGTGTGATTCACGTCCCAAAAAAAAGGTAATAGTACTCTTTTTGGATGGTGTGGGTTACAGGCGTGTGATGTGGGATGTGAAATAGATGGAGTGAGTAGGGTTATGTCACATTGGGGGATGTGTTGTCACGTGACTCAACCCACTAACCTAGAAATCCAACTTGCTTTTTGCATTAATATTTACAGATGGGCAATCATTCCTCATTTGGAAAGATGAATCAGTGGTGAAGGGTGACGCGAACCCTACGTTTTGTTACGATTATCCACTTTTGGTAACTTTGAACATTGAAGGTAAGCACTTCGATTTGTTTGGGAAGATGATCGGTAAGCCGGTGATTCCCACTGGGTTTGTTCTGCCTGAAAAACCAAACAAAACCCGAAACACCATTGCACACGACGGCCCATGGAGTAAGATTTTTGAATGGCTGGATGAACAGAAACCCAAATCCTTAGTGTTCGTTAGATTCGGAAGTGAGTGTAAACTCAACAGAGATCAGACTTACGAGATAGCTTCCGGGGTAGAGTCATCGGAATTGTCATTTTTATGGGCTCTAAGAAAACCCAGTTGGGCCTCCAACGATCTTGATGCTGTATCACCGGAATTCAATTGCCAGACTTCTAGCAGAGGAAGAGTTTGCATCGGATAGGCACCGCAGATCGAGATTTTGGCTCACCCGTCAATCAGAGACTCGTTGTTTCATACTGTGTGGGGTTCGATGATTGAAACATTGCAATTTGGGCATTGTACAGATTGAGGGAATATTTCACGATGTTGTTCATTGTTGGGTTCACGTTGTTGTTCATTATTGCGTTCACTGTTGGGTTCACGATGTTGTTCATTGTTGGGCATTGTATAGATCGGAGGCTAGTTGTTTCATGCTGTGTGGGGTTCGACGATCTCAATGTTGTTCATTGTTGGGTTCACGTTGTGCTTTCATTCGAATGTTGTAATGTTCACGTTACAATCGACTGAAGAAATGTTGGATTATTAGGTTCACGTTATGCTTTTATTCGAATATTGTAATGGTCACGTGAATATTGTGGTGTTCACGTTAACTGCAACATTGTTGGACTGGGATAACTATATAAACGAATTTTCACCACTCCCACCCCACAAAACGTGGGATTACACATACCCAAAATAAAACAGAACATCTCCATAAATTATGTGAGGGCATATTCGTCCAACACACAACCATCTACATTAAAAAAAACTTATCAGTAAGCAATCCCGCCTCACATGGACTTGTCAATCAAACAAAAACTCAATGGGATCAAACGGAACACAATTTAGCCATATAGGACTTTGTGATAAATTTCCCAATAATTAAAAGCCCTCAAATTCCTATTTATTCGTGAAATTAACCCTTGAACCAAAAATGCATCACAGAAGGACCAATACAAAGCCTAATCAATCCCGGTAACTTAGAAATCATTTATAACACTCTAGTATTAATTATTTAACTCTCTAATTTTAAATTAATTGCTCAAAACCCTAGTTTCCAATTTTTATCATTTTCATTCGGTTATGCGTCTTTTAATTCAAAGCGAGATAATTCGAACCAAATTATTTTTCCTAACACTATTTTAATTAATGCTACACTTGAAATAGATATTCTAATTAATTCCAAGCCCTCACATTTTATTTTAATCACATTTTGACCCCAAATCATTCTTTACACATATAAAAGTATACCCCCAATATTATAAAAAAAAAAATTTCAAAATATCTACAATATATATAAGAGTTTGTACACAAATAAATGAGAAAAATCTCTCAAATCTACATCGCATGGCCAGCCATTTCAAATCAGATTCGAATTTGATGAGGGATTGGATGAGTCCCCAATTTGACGAAAAAAAAATGAAAATATTAAATTTGAGGAAAAAATAGGTGAAGGATTGGAGATGTTCTAAATTGATATGGCACATCACATTTACTCCATACAAAGCTCACTAAAACAAAATTTTCCACTATTTCACTTTCTTCCACGCACAAACCTATATATCTAGAAAGAGAGAGAGAGGACCTAGGGTAAGGAAACGTTGAGAACATAGAACTTAGGTTTAGAAGTACTAACATCATTAGGCATTTGAAAAATGCGATTCTCCTCCCAAAAACGCTGCCACCGAGGTTCAATTTCGTAGAAAAGGTAAGCCCTCCTCTAGGGGTGTAAATTTAGCCCGGCCTGACCCATGTTGGGCCTCGCGGGCTCCTGCAAAAATTCGGGCCAGACTAGGCCACGGGCCACAAAATTAGGCCCAGGCCCAAGGGGTATTCAGGCCTTGGGCGGGCTTGAACCAATTTTTTTGTTTTTTATTATTTTTTCAACCAAAATTTTATTATTTTCTACTAAAAAAGAAACTAGGCCTCAAGCGAGCTAGGCCGGGCTTCAAAATGATGACTACATTAGCCACGTATATATATGGTTTACATGGTGAAAGCCGAACAAACCAAACCCTTCTTTTTCTCTCTCTCTCTCACACACACACACACACTCATAGATCTGGCGCCTCTGCAATGCTGCCAAAGTCCAACACTAACCTCCCTTTCTGCCGACTACAATCACTAATGAACAATCACCTCCGTCGCATGTCTCTCTGCTATCGTTGTCTTCTATATCTCTTAAACTAAAAATCCCCTTTTTAAATTGTAACATTTGAATTAATTTTGTATTTGAAAAATTACTTTGACTAGACTTTTAGTTTACCTTAATTCCCTTTCACTAAAACATTGCAAATTATATGTTTTTTTTTTGAGTGGTGATTCATCCCACTAATTTTTGGACCACTAATAGCTCTAATGAGCTTAAAAAAAAAAAAAAAAAACAAACAAACAAACAAACTCAAGCCAAAACATCACATCACTTTGGTGGGGGCCACTGTGCCACATCATTAGTGATGCTCTAGAGCTCACAATTTAGTGCTCTAAACCATTATTCTTTTTTTTTTTTGACACTTTGTTTATAAATTCAATTGTTGATTTTTTCTGTCCAAAAATCCACACAAACTCTTGCAAAATGACGACACTAGCCACATATATATATGGTTTACATTACATGGTGAAAATGGGACAAACCAAACCTTTCTTCTCTGTCTTTCTCACTCCTTACTCACAAATCTGACCCCTCTGCAATGCTGTTGGAGTCCAACACCAACCTCCCTCTCTGCTGATTGTCATCATCGATGAATAACCACCTCCGCCGCATGTCTCTTCGCTATCGTCATCTTATATATCTCTTCGCCGTCGCCATTCCACCACCCCTTCTGATTCTCTGAGATCCTCTCATGTGACATTTTGTCCAAGTGCTCGCTTGAGCGAAGAAAGTTGCGCTTGAGTGGAGAATTGTAGCTCTCAAAATCTTGCAAGTTTACAGACGGGTTGCTCGATCGTAGCAAGTTACGCCCGATGGGAGAATGTTGGCTCCCAGTTGTTTTACTGTAGCTTTGAAAAACTTCTGGGACTTGTCATTTTATACTTAAGCGAAGGATTTGTCGCTCGAGCGAGCCTTCTGAGTTTGTGTCTTACGTTCGCGCGTAGGAAGTTGCATTTGAGCAGTCTGCGCCATATCATCAATTTAAAAATGACATTCTAGATAATTTCTTTACCTTTTTCTTTTCTATCTTCCCCCATCTCTCCTCATTTCCAAAAACCCTACACTCTCACTCTAGAAAACCTTCCATTTCGCTAAGATTTGGCCAAGATCGCCTATCAAAAAGTGAAGAAGATTTGAAGATATCACTTTTCTACTGATTGAAATTTGGATTTACGAAGGATTCTCCAAGAAGCTTTGCTATCTTGCTTGATCATCGAGGTAGGATTATCTTTAGCCTTGTATTTCTTTGTTTTGAAGAAGTAGTTGTGGTATTGTTGTAGCTTAAGATGAAATATTGATGTTTGAGTTGAAATAAGCCCTTAATTTACATAAAGTAGACTTTTTCCTCTTTTTTAATTGAAATTTCCCAAACTGTTTTTTTTTTATTATTATCAAATATGCATATTATGGTAATGGAAACACGTATAAGTGAAGAGGTGGAAAAAGCCCCAAATGTAATAAAACCCTAATTTCAAATTTGGGTAGAGAATGGTATTTTAATTGAGGATTTCTTTAAAATATTAGGATGTTGTGAATAATGAGGAAATAAGATATGTGGATATTATTGTGGAGATGGAATTGTGATTTGAGTAGTGGTTTTCTTTGCATGTTATGTGATGTTGTATGTTTGACAATGTTGAGTGTTTGATGATTGAATGGAAATTTGATGAATTGTTCATTGAGCATAAGTCCGGGTAAGAGTCGTTTTAAGGTTGTGTGAGTTATGTTGCCACCCGCGCGGAGGAAGTTAAAGATGCCCAATTGCCCTGCCTAGGCTTATCGTTGGACGAATGTGGGAAAATGATTTTTGGGTGTCCACTTGCTCTGCTGTATTGTAGTTGACAAAAGTGAAAAAACAGATGATTTTTGGGTGCCCACGTCCTACCCTATAATAGTCAGCAAATGTGAGGATGGTTTTTAAAGCAAAAGAAACTCGTGTTTTGGGACTCTTACATGGGACTCATGGGTTATTTTCTTTCGATGTGATGATGAATGATGTGGGATGTGAATATGCTTATTCAATTATTATAGTGTTTACATGATTGACAATAATTTCATGTGTACAAAGACTCTATATTGTGTTTTGTCTCAATGATGTCACATGCTTATTCGAATAATTAAATACTTGGTTAAATGTATTCCTCCTGGGCATATAGCTCAACCTTATTTTTATCTTTCAAGAATTGATGATACACCACATCCTTGATGAGTTAGGGGAAATACAAGCAATAGTTTAATTTGGGAAAGATTGGTTCGAGAATATTCTGTTGTTAATGTAGAATGCACTGTACCTAGACTTTTTAATTTGTTTTATTATTTTGTACACCCTTGAGGCTTATTATTTTTGTAAGGCCATCTAGTTTATTGAACTGGAAAGTGAAACCAAGGTGTTTTGG
This sequence comes from Camellia sinensis, assembly GCF_055761805.1. NCBI lineage: Eukaryota > Viridiplantae > Streptophyta > Magnoliopsida > Ericales > Theaceae > Camellia > Camellia sinensis. The sequence continues at coordinate 47,182,405 of NC_138964.1, forward strand.
GAATGTAAATATTGAATTGTAATCTTTTAAATCCTAGTTCAATGAGAAAGATGACCCTTGAGATACATTATAGTATTTGTTTTGGTATGTTTCTGTATGTATTTGCAAGGCTTTACATCTTTGATCTATCATTTCAGACGCTCTATCGTACCCACACCGACTATGTCAAGCATCAAAACCATAGCGCTGATTGAGCTTCACCGATACGCTGTTGCTCCACCATTCTTGCCAATCTGTCGATCCAAGCGAAGTATAGGACGAGCAACATAAGGAATTGCGATGGAAAAAGTTTGAAGAAGCCCTTGAAGTCAAATCTTTTCACCGTATTATCAGTGGATATCACAACGCCTAATACGGTTCCTTTGCTCACCAACTCCCATGACAGAATATTCGGAACCTTGCCTCATGCTCTCTTTTTCTCTCTCTCTTTCTCTAGATCCCTCTAATAATCATCTCCTGTTCTAAATCCTAGCTCTCATTACTGGAAGCTCAACCCAATCATCCAAATCCAAAGATTCATCTTCATTTTTGGTGTACATTTCGATATTTTGAGCTCTTAAATTTATTTGACTGTATTGATTGTCTATTGAATCTGTTTGAATTTTGATTTTTCAAACCAAGCTTGTTGGATTAGGGTTTGGTTAATGTGAATGTGGAGTTGCCTCGGGGTTTCGATGCAATGAGGGGGACTCTACCTGGAATTTCGCTTCTACGAAACGTTAGAGGCAAGGATTGGAGCCTAAATGTATATAGATATATGGTTTTGTTGATTACTTTTATAGCACACTTGTTACCATTCTTCTAGAAAACCCAGTAGCATAGTGTGTTTTGGATCCAAACCCTAAAAAGATCAATGTAGTTCACATTTGGCCAATTGGTGAACTCTTTGTTAAGAGAGATATTGTGGGTGTTGTTGCTGTTGATGGATCTTAGAAGCAAATTATTCTAACAAATGGTGGATTCAAAAAAATTTGGCATATATTTTTAATAGATAGGAAAAAAATTTGAACAGATAATTTTTTTTAACAGATAAGAAAATGAACAAATAGGTTGAGATAAAAAATGAACAGATAAAAAAAGTTCATCGAGTTTGAACAAATAGAGAGAGAAATCCATAGATTTTAAACAAATAGAGAGAGAAACCCATAGATTTTGAACAGATAGGGAAAAAATGAACAGATATGGAAAATAATTTGACAGATAGATATAAATTTGAATAAATAGATATAAATTTGAACAAATAGTAAAAAAAGCCAATGGATAAATTAAGGGTAAAATTGAAAGCAAAAAGTCCTTTAAAACTAATAAAAGAACTTCTCACCAAACTATTTTATAAATGGTGGACCTCTCACAAAAAAAATATTTACTGAACCTAATGACTTAAACAATTGTTAGAGCGGACTTTCAATAATTTTTTTTCCCTTCTATTTAAGTTAATATTTTTATTTGAATTTATTAACTTAGATATTATTTTGATTTATTTTTTTTCAAAAAGTGAGATATAAGTTGTTTGTATAAATATTTATATTTAATTTTTTACCTTGATATTCTACAACCTCAACAGGGATATTTACTAATAAATTCTATCTCACAAACAAATACTTTAATTAGTCCCAACTTTTTTTATATTGATCTATTAAGTCCTATTAGTAGATAGTTTCTTTTCGTGTGGTCCTATTTTTTATTTTAGTAGTATTTTGGTGCTATACCCTTTTATTAATATAGCAGGTATGATATAACACTCTAATGTGGCGAGTATTAATGTGACACTCCAACGTGGCGAGTGTGATGTGACACTCTAAAAAATTAAAAAAAACTCCTTATTGAACTTCTCTCAAATATAACATGTGACACTCCAACGTGACATGTATGATGTGATATTCCAAAAAAAATTAAAATTTCTTTGTGTACTTTTCTCAAATATGACAACGTGACGGATATGATATGACAACTAAACTGCTAGTGTACTTTCCTAAATGTAAAATGTGACACTTTGACATAGTGGATATGATGTGACACTAAAAAAAAAAACTAAAAACTATGATGTGATATTTCAAAAAAATTAAAAATTTCTTAGCGGTATTTTGGGAAGTTAGTAAAAAGCTGATTTTTGGCTTTTTAGTTTAATATTTGTTTATGGTGTCAAATCAAATTAAAATGACTAAAATACCCTTATCCAACATAAGAATTTTATTTTTTTATTTTTTTGTCATAGGCCCAATTTGTAATTTTACACTTGCGTTTTTATAACTTCCCAAACCAATTTTGTTGCGTTTTTGCCACTTGCGTTTTTGGACCAAAGATAAAAAAACGTGGCTTTTTATTTTGGTTCCCAAAACAGCACTTAGTATACTTTTTTCAAATGTGACATGTGCCTCTCCAACGTGATATGTATGATGTGACACTTCAAAAAAATTAAAACTCCTTAGTGTATTTTTTTCAATGTGACATTTCAACATGACGAGTATGATGTGATAATAAAAACTCTTTATTGTACTTTTTTTCTAATGTGACACTCCATTGTGGCGGACAAATGAGTCATTACACATTTAAAATGACTAAATAGATCACACAAAAACTATAGAACTATATGAATTATAAGTCCAAAATATACGACTTATTGATCAACCTCCTTACATTAAAATCAATGGACAAAATAACTCAATATTCACATAAATCATTTATCTAAATTGACCGTTTTACTGATGCGTTCGTATTTCACAAGCTTATCATATCTCTTTGATTGAATAATGTTATTGTGTTAAAATAAATAAATAAATAAATAAAGTTATAGTATATAGTTTTGAAAGAAGAATCTTCTAAGATTTTAAAAATTGACATATTTAATTATAATAATTACAATAAAGGTCCATGAATTTTCATACCAAAAATTAATAACACAGAAAATTTTCACATGGGATATGGGGACGTTGCTGCGCAGCCCGCGCAGCAGCGTCTGCTGTGCGGCAATTTGAGCCCATTTTGGGACTTATTTTGATAATCTAAGCTGTTCACATCTTAGAATACGCCAAGTAGAACATGCCTGCAAAAAATCTAGTTAATCGAATATCGTTTACGCATTCATCCACTCACATTTATATCTACAAAAATAAATACAAATGTATTTTAGCTTGAGTAAAATTAATACAAATATGAGTGGATGAATAAGTAAACGATATCTGATTAACTTGATTTTTTGCAGACATGTTCCACTTGACGTATTCTAAAATGTGAACAGTTCGAATTATCAAAATGAGTATCGAAATGGGCCCAAATCACCGTACAACAGACGCTGCTGCGCGGGCTGTGCAGCAGCGTCCCACGTCCGTTTCACATGTGTGGATCCCATTTTTATGTCTCACATTTGTGATTGGTTATGTGAGAATTTTATGTGCTCTTAACATTGCTGTTGTCATCCACCAATTTTTATATTTTCTTAAAATTTTAGGGCAATTTGATAATTTATTTAACAAATAAATATTTACATTTGATGAAAAATATAATTGTAAATACTAAATTTAAAAATTGTTCATCATTTTTAAATGTTCTAGAGAGGTTACAATTTAGATTTAATAATGATACATTAATTTTAAATTGTCAAATTTAGATTTTGACTTTGGTTTCTATATATATGTTTTTGAAAATTTTATGACCTAAAATTGCAAATATTCCACCAAAAAATATTACAACAAATCTTCAAACTACAAAAAGATAAAATTTCCTAACACCAAAAATATGTCTAAGTCTAAACCAAACTCCTCTAAGAAATCTACTAATTGTTGGAAGTGTGGCAAACTTGGCCAATATGCAAACAAATGTCTCGCTAAAAAGAAAATTTATGAACTTGATACTTCTGATGAACTCAAAAGCCAATTAGAATCAATTTTTCTTCTTGATAAAGAATCCCAATCTAAATCTGAATATTCTTCTGACAATCCTTCTGATAATGATTTTCAACTTAATGAAATTGATAATGATATTATTATTTCTTCTGATGAGGAACCAGAAAATCATCTAGAAGAATCTCATGATTGCCCATTTCAATCAACAACTGATTATTACAAAGCTATTTTAGAAATGAATGGTATTAATGTGCTCACAACACAGGAAAAGATTATTCTCGAATTTATAGATAGTATAGATTGAGAGGGTAATTTTTGGTAAAAATTGGGCCGAGCTATGAGATGGTCATAGTGGCCCACAATACAAAGGGCTGAGTAAAAAAGGCCGTAAAAGTTACTCCGGCCCAAAAGAGGTATGGAATTACTCTGGCCCAAGATACGTATAAAAGTTACTTTGGTCCGGAAGCAACTTGAAGTTAGACCGGTCTTGGAGTTATACCGGTCTTGGAGTTATACCGGTCTTAGAATTATACCGGTCGCGAATCGTTAGTTCGGTCTAAACACATCATGGTTCATACAAGGGAGAACCGAGATAAGGTGTAATGAAAGGAAGAACCGAACTAAGGATAGTTCGGCCTACTCTGTGGCTCAGCATAGCCAGGTTTATCTCGGTTGTATGGTAGTTCGGCCATGGCAAAAACCATCCCACTTGGTTTAAGCAGTGGGGAGGGGGGTGTAAAAGGATAAGCATTATTCTTTGGGAGTATGAATCCTAGGAGGACTCTGCATGGAGTAATAAAAGTCCTACTAGGATTGTGCCGCTCGAAACCTATAAGAAGCTCACAAACATCACCTTGGAGGAGGTAACACAACACACAATTTTGTTTTCCGAATATATTGAGCTTTGTCTATTTGTCAAGCTTGCTGACTTAGGCATTGGAGAGGTTTCCGGCACACACCCGCCGGCTAGCTCACGTTTGTGTTTTCAGGTGATAAAGCGACGTCGTACGTAGGAGCGCGGACTTAGTCAACAGGATTATACGAGGAGAATTATTTCTTTCTCGTACATAGATGATCCCGAGAAAAAACAACAAGCCATGTTTAAATACTCAAATCAAAAAAAAAAAAAAAATGCTCAAATCACTAATACGACTCAAGAGTTAAAATATAATACATACGATTTCAGAGATGTGTTAGACAGAGTAAATAAAGTACTAACTCCGTTAAACACACCAACAATTCAAGATTTACAAAATGAAATTCGTAATCTTAAAATTGATATTCAAAATCTCGAATCTAGGGTATTAGCTTTGGAAGAAAATCCCACCGATACAGATGATTTCCTGGCTGATACGACATTTCCTTATGAACCCCATCTCCAAGAATTATCCAATAAGAACCCTACAAAACAATCATTAGTTATTAATGATTCTGTCAATACTTCTAAATAGCATCACATTTAAAAAATGGTATATAGAGATCAAACTCGTTATACATGATTTCGTTTTGACCGATCCAAATATCAAACCCAACCAATACAATTATTATGATTACCAGCAAGCTTGGTTCTACGTTTTTTACTTCCAAAATTGATTCTTCCAACATTCATGGTGGATCCATTTTTGACCCAATTTTGAGATCACTATAGGAGAAATATCCACCTGGTTTGAACCTTGGTGGCATCAATTTGGACTACAATTTGAAGCTTTATCGGAACCTCTCAAAGAATCTTACCATATTTATCGAAAGGAGGTTAATCCCCCTTATCCAGAATTTTTATATTTCACCATTGATTTTAAATTTCCATGGATCATGGCATGGCAGTACACTCTCTCCGTTGTTGCCAATACTACTTTCCTTGCTTGCCAGATCGCATCCAAATGGTGGAAAAATTATAAGATTCCATTAGAACAATATCCTGATCAGTTACTTTCATTCTATAAAAATTGCAAGAAAAAGTCCGCTGGTTTCTCATTTCAATATAAAGTATTGTTTGTTATGCTTTTAATTTCTGATTTGTGTCTTGAAACTAATGATAGTATTCTACATATTGTTGACTTACAAGAAGAGTTAGCTAATCTACGATTACTCTTATGTCTTGCATCTGGTCAATCAATTATCAATTATTGTCAACGCATTGTTACAATTAAAAAGAAAATTAAAGATGAACAAACTAATTTAAAAGAACTTAGAAAATAATTACAATCTTTAATCTATATCTAATCTAGCACTAAGATTATAATACCCTACCCTGGGTCTCCTTAATGTAAATACTAAATTTAAAAGTTGTTCATCATTTTTAAATGTTCTAGAGAGGTTACAATTTAGATTTAGGAAAATGTTTGAGACCCCACGACTCCCATTGATATATTGACTCCCATTGATATATTGACCATTGATGTGTTTGAATTTTTTTTTGGGAGTTATGTCTGACAGTGACATGAATGGTTCAGATCATTTTGGAGGTTGTGGAGGTCTCTATCATTATTGTTAGATTTAATAATGATACATTAATTTTAAATTGTCAAATTTATATTTTGACTTTGGGTTTCTATATATATGTTTTTGAAAATTTCATGACCTAAAATAAAGGAAAACATTAACATATTGATTTTGGAACAAATGATATTGTGATATGTGTATTTTTGTATTTTATAAGTTAAAAAAGTATGAGAAAATTGGATCAATAGTTTGCAACTCAAAGACTATATAGTGTTTTGCAATTTTAGATAATATGTATAGTATAGATTGCAAAATTGATTTACTTTCCAAATTGAAGTAATTTGATGATTATTATTGTCACAACCCGCTTTTGGTATCTAAGGAGTAGGCATCGCCACTGGCCAGTAACCATTACCTAAGGCCATTTACAGAACAAATTTAATGACCAAGTGCACGCAAAAATAATTATTTAAATAATGATACCAAAATATACATAAGAGCTTCTATTTGTTTATAACAAAAAGATTATTCATCAAATAGGTTGATCTTTACAAATATTACAAAAATGTACTGTGCACTTATTCTATAGTTCCATTCCCAAAATGAGCCATACACCTCTCTCTCTCTCTCTCTCTCTCTCTCTCTCTCTCTCTCTAATCGTTATTTTTTGAAAATTGGTAACAATTTATAAGCATATTGCAGAGTAAGGAATATTATAGCGAGAATATAAAGGATATAAAATGGAGAATTTTTTTTAAGATTCCTAATATTAAGATTTTATAAGATAAAAGCTATACAATATTTCATAGTAGTGGAGATCCCTCAACATTTTCATAAAGAAAATTTGACACAGTGAAAATTTGTCTCGACATAGAGAAATTTCATCCCCACACAGAAATTTATTTGATTTCACAGAGAAATTTTATCAAGGAGCTTTAGCTAATAAAAAAAACATATTAGACTTTTCTTACTACCCAAAGTTGAAAATAGATATTTCACTAATTTTTCATATAAAATCACCATATATAACTATTTATAGTACAAATTGGACCTCTAAAGAATGAGATTAAAGTGAAACATGCCAATAATTTAAGAGGGCTATTTATAAACTTTTATAATTTATGCCCGTTTCACTTTCTTTTTTTATTTCCAAAATCACGGACCCAAAGGGGCATGTGAAATAGCTTTCATCATGTTTGGTTCAAGAAAATTGAATTTACTTTTCAAAAAATTAAGTAATTTTTTAAAATATTTTACATAATATGTTTTATTTTTTATTTTTTACATATGCTTAATATAAATACGCTTAAAAAATGTAATATTTGTGAATTTTTTTTTATCAGATACAAAAAATATAAAAATTCAATATATTTTCATATTTTATTATATTCAATGATTTTTTAAAATATTTATATATAATTTTGTTTACTTTTTAATATATTGAGATTAAAAAGATTTAAAAATAAAAAATTTGATTAAAATATTAAAAAAATTAATTTAGAATATAAAAATACGTATTAAAAACTCGGAAAAGAAGTAAATCGTAAATGAAGAAGTGTGCTTCCCAGGTGTAGTGGAGTATATACATTTTGGAACCCTTCCCCTTCTTGAATTCTGCTTCGTCGCCCCGGACACCGACGCAATGTCTTCCTCTAGCATTGCCATTCGGCTTCCTATTTCTTCCTCCGCAGGTACAACCAGTACTCTCTCATCTCTATCTATGGTCTCTTTTTTGGTGACTGAATGAACAAAATGGGCACATAAGAAAGAAGAATATTTAAGGCGAATTCTCATTGATTGCCTAATACATTCCAGACAATAGCGCGACATTGATTTTTGAATTGCCATATATTCCTCCAATCCAACCCTCAAACTTGGATGTTTTCTGAGGAATCATTTGCTTACTCAACAAGTATCATATTTAAAAATGGTGTCTCTTCATTAATGGAAAGATCCATTGGCCTAGTTGTCACTTCCAAGCATCAATCTATTATGATTTTAATCAAGATAGACTCTTCCCATTGCCAATGCCTCGTGGTTGACTTACGAGGGAGGAGCTATTGTATCTTGGTGAGTCTAGATGTCATCTAAAGTTAATTGAATTTTATAAAAATTGCACTTGAGGTGGAGAGTGACTATTTTAAGTGGTTTGTGATATACCATGTTGACCTTCAATTGGGTGTATCAGATTTTCCAGAGAAGTATCGTATACACCCTGGCCGGTCGTGTGTATGTCTTGCACATTCAATGTGCTTTGCTTCCTTGGAGGAAACGTTGAAGGGGATTCGTGTTTGGCCTTATACAATCCATCCATGCACGGAGACCATATTTCGTGTTTGATGGTATTTTGCAAAATCGGTAGTGTTGTCTCCATTTCCATGCTTTCATTTCTTTCCTTTCTAGTCTTCTCTTCCTTGTAGTTAAGAATGTTCTTCTTTTCCTCTCTTGGTGTAGTAGTTTCGACAGTTGTAAGTTTATTTATGCCTATTGCAATGAAATGGTTTTAACATCAAAATAAGGATGTAATTCAAAATTTTGGCAAGGTGATGAGAAGTTGCATTTGCAAAGGCTTTGACCAATAAAGAACCTAAATTATCTTTACTATTGGTGGGTGCCAAAGTATTGATTAGTGCATGAATATATTGACAAACATGTCTGGACAATAATCACAAAGAACAAATAATGTCTTTAATGAGCCTAAACATGTGGAAGACTTATAATAGGATTTAGGATGCTTTGTAATCCTCAATCCTGAGGAGTTTACCTTTGATAGTCTATTGGTCTTGTAATACTGTCTCCTTGGGGAGAGTATGCCGATGGTTTTATTTATTTGTGCATGGAAGCCTTTTTTTCATGCTTGATTCCTTTTTGAAGTTATTAGGGTTGTCTAGATTTGCTTTCTTTTGTTCGTTTTTTTGGTCAAGAAGATCATGTCATTTCCAGCTATTGTAATTTTAATTGTTCTAAATTGAAGCATGTTACGATGATATGGTTTAGCACATGTCCATTGCTTTTTGTATTTCAGATATCTTTAAGTTTAACTTTTGTTCAAAATTTTGGTTTACTTTCAACTAAGTGAAGTAGTGGTAGTGAGCACATGGATTTCTGTTAGAAAATTATCCTTGCTCATGAAAGGAAATAATATTAAGTATTCAATAAGTGAATTGTTGTCTTAAATAAGTTAAACATGACTAAAGGCTGTTACAGGGTTGTGTGTGACTTCAATTTTGGTTATTTTATAATTGCCCTTGAACATTAGTTTGGTTTGTAGATTTAGTAAAATTTGCATTGGCAATTATTGGTTCTTTGTGATCTTGAGTAGTTGGTTTTTCGTTGCTTGTCAAACTATTAATGAATTCTTTAATGGTTTTTTTCAGACCTTTGATTTCTATTAATGAATGTCAAGGTTTAGTAAAAAAAAAGTCATATATTTGTTTATCCAATTGTTCAATATTTTAGCAACCATTCGTCTCTAATCACAAAGTAATCCTCCATCCTTTTTTTTCTCTTATTGTACTATAAAATTCATTATTATTGATATGAAATTTGGTTTTGATACTTTCATACCACCACAATTCACAACTTTTTTGTTTCTTGCAAGTATCGATATATTCCCTTTTGAAGAGTCTCACAATAAAACTGCAGAAATGACGACATTTCAACGTAAGATCTACTAGTATATGTTCATCGTGAATATTGTTTAAATTTCTGTTCTTGTTTTTGAGATATGACACTTTTAGTATCCATATCCTGCATACCTGAGGCAGCAAATCATTGATAGACTTTCCTTTTTATCTTTTTTATGTTTTCTAGCCTAAGAATCTCAGTCACACACTTCATTTGTACATTTGACAAAGCAACAAAATCTTCTCGTCAGTGCTTTTATTTTCCTATTCATGATAGCTGGAGCAACTGAATTTTCAAGCTGTGTGGGTGCTCAAAGCTCCTTTGTGCTCTCTTGGTGACAAATTTGCTCTACCTTGTTTGTTTTCCCCTATTTTTTTGGTTGCAAGGAAAAAGGAAACTCGAGTCCCTAACATCTAGGTTGACAAACCATCAGATTCCACTTGACCTATAAGGCCAGCGGTCTGCTGTAATCTATTTGAATCCCAATCTATGTACCTTTTCTCTCTCTTTTGTGATCTCTCTTTCCTTGCTATTTTGTTTTTCTCTCAAGAATATGGTTCTATTTTAAGATTTCAGATTGTTGGTTACAAATTTAAAATTGATTTTGTTCACTTCCTTTCAGTCTTTATTCTTTGTGACATGTCATATTTCAAACCGACCAAGTCAATTGGTTTGTTTATTTCTAGGTGGTTGTCAATGATGACATTATTAAAATTAATGTGTTTATACTTATAATACCTGAGGTTGATTGTCAACTGTTCTCTACATTTTTTTGCTCTGCTGCTACATCGAAGAATTGTGAGCCTATTCATATACACAAAATGGAGCGGAAAGTCATATAAAATCTAATTCCTCTTAAATCATGTTTTGATTTAATGGTTTATACTAGTGTCTAGTAAAACATAAAATATGAGTAGAATTGTATTAACATGAATAGTAATTGTTGTACTACCATTGTGAACCTAAAATGCAATTTCAACAACATTTTGAGCTTGTATTATTTTGTTGCGTTAAATTTGCAATTTGAGTCTTTTTTTTAGGGTCACTTTTGGTACCGTCCGAACTTAGTAAGTTTATTTTTAAGAGGTCATCATTTTTTATATTTTGAACTAACAGCTCGTCCCAATGTTTGAAACCATGCCTAAACAAGTATATAGTTAACTACATGTCTAGAATAGTATACTCAAACAACAATCATATGACAGTGAAAATAAAGTATAAAGTTCTTGTTAAGGAAAGAAAGTCAATCTATGATCATAACAAAGACATGAACTATGCGGGCAGAAAAAAAAAAAAAAAAATATATATATATATATATGAAGAAAGAAAGACATAAAATGAAAGAAGGAAAGAAGAAAAATTGAGAAATAAAATAAGAGAATTATATATAGAATGACAATATGCTATTTCACATCCCTAACCAATGACTAAGCCCCCAAGGCCATGTAGCAATATGTCAATGTAAACCTAGTAGTCATTCATTAGTTGCACAAGGTCACCTAATAGGAGTTTAGAAAGTCGTGGTTGTAGGAAATTTTAGGGCTTGTTTGGTTTGAGTTTTAGAGATGAGTTTTAGAAAAAAATTTTCAAAAAATTGTTTGGTTTGAGATTTTTCTCAAAAAATTTTCAAAATCACTTCTCTCTCTTACACATCAATCAATCACTTTTTCTCTTTCCTCTTTCCTCTTTCCTTCTCAATCACTTTTTCTCTCACACATCTACTCAATTTTTTCAAAATATCAAATCATCCCAAACTCCCACAAAATTTTTTTCTCTCAAAATATACAACCAAACAAACCAAAAAAATTTCTAAAACAACTCTCCCAAAAACAAACCAAACAAGCCCCTAATTTTTAAGAATTAATTTTTTTTGTTTTTTGTTTTTACTGGTAGTTAGGGTTCCTTTCTTGGGTTGCAATCTATGAAGTATGGACACTTCAAAATAGGTGCCGTAGTGGTGTCGGACACGGGAACACACCAAATGGTTTGTCCCATTAATTTAATTTAATTTTTTTTTTTTGGAGGGGACACGGAAGGGACATGTCGGGGACACAGCAGGGACACGGGGACACGGTTGGCACACACCAAATGGCATGTCCCTTTAATTTTATTTTTCATTTTTTTTTGTTGGGGACAGTCCGGGGACACCCGTGTTCAAATATGAATAATCTATTAATTTGTTTAAATATAGTGGCTTATATATATATATATTGAATTAATGTTAGTTTTTATTAGTTTTGATTGTTTGGTAATATAATATTAATCTACATAGAAAATGTATATAAAAATAAATTAAAAAAAATTGCAGTGTCCCTTGCTGTGTCCGTGTCTCCATTTTTTTGAAATCATCATGTCTCGTGCTTGTGTCCGTGTTTCATAAGTTGCAATCAAAGTTACGTATTTATTTAAAAAATACATCTTTTGCTAGATTTTGAGTCTTTTATGATTTGTATATTGGATGGGGCAATTTTTAGAAGTGTTTTTTTTTTTTTTGGGATGTCTTTAGAGATTTCTAATGTCTATAGAAAGTGCCTCTTGTTGTAACATGATTTTGGAGTTGTAATGAAAGTTTTTCCTTGTTAAAGAATGAATGTGGAATTCTTCTACTGACTTGAGTGTTAGAACTCAAGCAGCCCCTAGTAAGGTATTTTTCTCTTTCATTTTCCTATTTGCTGAATTTCTGTTCATTCAAATCTGTCAGACAGACTTTAATCATCACAATCCAAACTAATATCATGGAATCCATTACTTTATAGACGGTAGCCCTATTTTCCTCTTTTTAATATATACTAAGCTGTCCTTGTGTCACTCATTAAAGGAAGAGAAGGCATCCAACTTTGATGGTGGTGCTGTTGGATGGACTGCCCGCATTAAGTGGCATAGGTATTGTTGTTATTGTTAATGGTAGTTGTAGACACCCCATTTTGTCCAACTCTAAGCCTTAGGCATTCCGGAGGCTCCCCCATGATGAAAATGTTAATTTTCAATGCAATGGTGCTTTTGGATCACTAATGGGCCTGCTGGATTACCATTCGCTTGGCCAAAACCATATTTTGAAAATATTTTCAAAAGGAAACAGGCCATGCGTTTAATGAATGCCAAATTGTCGGTTTTCAAAGGAAAGTATGTTTTATAATTAAAAAAATATCAATTTGGAGTCAGTTGAATGCATAAAGTAAAAAAATACTCAAAATTCAGAACAAGAGACTGAAACATAGTGGGGCCCACTAGTCACCACATGCTGCTGCACATGCTTAGTCAAACCACAGGTCAGCAACTGCGGCTGCATTCACGGGATTGCGGCTCACAAAGGGACCTGCGGCCACAGATGCTTAGTAGTGATCACAAATTTGATTCTTGCAAGATTTTGTTTCCCTTTCCAACTATGGAAGGGCAGCTAGTCGTGCGGCTATGCATACACATGTTGGAGTTTCGACCTAATGTGTATTCTTGCCCCCAAGCCTTCTAAGGCTATGCATAGCCCCTCTCTCACTTATTTTAAAAGAACAATAATTTTGAAAGAATCCCAAGTCATATTCTCACACACATACCCTAACTGAAATTTCAACCCTATTCCAGCAGCCAAAACAGTGTTCGTAGGCTACCAAAGGCAAAGGAAAAAGAGGATTGAGAACCATAACCTGAGGGGAGCATCCGCGGGCTCTCTTTTAGACTTTTTCTTGCATTTTCTTCAGCTTGATCATCAATCCAGTGGTAAATCTCTCTCTTTATGCAGTGTTTTTACTTAATTCTACTATGTCATATGTTTTTTTATAATGGTTAACGAAAGCACATGCATTTTCCATGCCTATAGAGTAGTTTTTAGGTTGTTTTTGCATTATCCTGTACCTTGCATGATTATTTAGGATTCATAACATATATATCATGCATAAAGGCCTGGATAGTTGATCATCCTTACACGTTCGTCGCTGTATTTATACTGTCTTAGTTGTTTTATATATATAAAAGACGTTTTTGATGCATATATGCCATGTTTAGATGATTACCGGACCTTTAGGTTCACATTATGAATTGTTGAATTAGTTTTGTATTTAGGATCATATGTACATTATAATACTAATCATGTTTTCATGGATTTAGTGCGGAGGAGTTATGTAAGTCATTCTCTCTTCTTTTGCATCCATTGTTTGTGGTTGCATTGCCTTTCCTTTAAAAGCATGCTTTATGTCCTATTTGTGATATATTTATGTTGTTTGCATGATTTAGAGTATATTTTCTTCCATACCCCTTTGAAAAATACTTATTTTCAGAAACTTTTCATTCCTTTGTATAGCCTTCTAAATATGATTTTTGGAAAGAAAAGATGAGAAAGTATGGAACATTCCAAAATAGATGCTATACCTCTTTATTGTGAATCACATAGATGATAGGCTAGTTTAAGGGATTTAGGTGAAATAAATTGAGTTAGTGGAATTAAATAAGGAAATAAATATCGTACCTAAACTCCCGAACCAAGATTTTTGGTAGCGATGGACCAATGGCTTAAATTAACATGGAGTTAAGATTTTTTAGTTTCCCCATAAAAATTAGATCGCAACAAATCTAGTGAATTGGTTTGATTTTGGAAAAATGTGGGTTGTTCGACTTTGGTTATTTGGATTTCCATAGTCCCTCGATTTGTCCTTCAATAAATAAAATGGAATCCAATAACTTGTGGGAAAAATGATTTATTGCCAAAATTCAGACCTCGATGATTTACAGTTCAAAAAAGGAAAGTCACAGTAGCGCTTGTGCTCATGCGATGAATGTAAACTTGAAGTTGAGTGGAACTGGAGACAGAGGAAGTGCAGCTTAACATGAGTGTGGTGGTAGTGGCAACATTTGCCTTTGTGGTAGTGGTGGTGGTCGTGTTGATGAGTTTCTCTTCTAATAGAACCTACAATTGCATAGCCAACCCAATCCTTGGGAGCATGTGTTGATTCTAAGATAGACTAGGCAGCCCAACAATTTTTAGCTGCTACTCTTCTGATCTCAAGTTGCTCTTAGATAATTCTCGAACAACTTGTATACACTATTCTAATTTCATTCTCCTTCGTGGTGTATATTACACTTCCAGAAGTTCTAGGACTCAACTCAACCAATGTGTAGTAGAAATGCTGACTAATTTATGTCTATCAATGTGGATTTCCATTATTTTGGTAAAACTGGTTTCTATCAGTGAAGATCTGATTTCATATGTTGAATTCACTTTATAGTAGAATTTGGTTATGAGTCATATTGGAAGAGACGACTTGTATTGATTAGCAATCATGTTTGCTAGTAATAGATTTATGCCTGTTATCACTTCTTCAAGAAATTACTACTCATCCAAAAGAAAAAAAAATAAAAAAGAAAAAAAGAAGAAAGGAAATTGGTTTCTAGTCAAATATGAAGTAATCAGAAACTACCTTAGACCAACCCATGTTTGAAACAGAATGCAATAAGAGTTGATTGGATTAAATTATGGCTTCATCCAAAAGCTTCCTTAATTAGAGTGTGGTTGTGACTTGGTGTGATGGCATGTTGGCAAGTACTACCCAACCCAAGCCTTGTGTCACGGGTTTGAGTTGCAACCTTGGCTTCACGTGAATCAACCTCTCTACAAAGAAGTTGATGTAAGATTGCCTCCTATTACCTATCTCAGACATTCAGTAGCCCTGTCACATGCAGCCCAAAGTGACTAGGTAATGCAAAGATTGTCTTTGTGTACTACTTTTTTTTTTTTTTTTGGTTCTTTTTTTTTTTTTGGGAATGATTACAAAAAAAAGACAAAATCTAGGATTTGAGCCTTTTAAGAAAATAAATCCTGGGTTTCCAATGTTGTCAATTTAAACCCTAAACTTTTAATTTGTTTTCAATTTAAACCATTTGCTTATTTACGTAAAGTAAAATCGATTGAAAAATGTGTATTTTAGTCATTAAATTCAATAAAAAAAATATACATAAAATGTCTCTTTTTTTTTAAATATTGAATTTAATGACTAAAATACACATTTTTTGATCGATTTACTTAACGTAAATAAACAAATGGTTTAGATTGAAAACAAATCAAAAGTTTAGGGTTTAAATTGACAAAATCAAAAAGTTGGATTTATTTTGTTAAAAAGGTCAAACTTTGGATTTTTTTGTAATCCCCCCCCCTCCTATGAGTACCACTGTGTACTTTTAAATTATTTTAAATTAAAAAAAAGGTAGAAATAGATGTACCTGTGCATTTTTGGAACATTTTAAAATTAAAAATGGGGATAAATTAAAATTTAAAGACATATATATATGCATTATCTGTGCACAATTTGTGCATTATTTGTGCACTACTGTTCATTATCTCTACACTTTTTTTAAAGCTAAAAATGGGACCCAAAAATATATTTGTCTATCTTATTAATACTTTGCAATCACTCAATTTAGTCAATGACTTTGATTGTATCAAAATTTCTCAATTGTATAATGGCTTGTTGCTCTGCTCATCCCTCTTGATTCACCTTGGATTATAACAACGGTTGTTACCATGTTCTCAACCTTACTACCAAGAAATTTTGCACCATTCCCAGGCCTAGCAATGGGGATGACATAAACTTCATTATTTCCATAAACTTGGCATTTGACCCAGCTATTTCACTTCACTACAAAATAATTGTTGTATGTTAATGGCGCAGCCTTGATTATCGAATTGCTGTGTATTCCCTGGAAACTCGAACTTGGGTGTTTTTTGAGGTATCTGTTGCTTACGTAGGGAATAGAGTAATAGAAAATGGTGTCGTCTTTAATGGTAAGATCCATTGGCCTTGTTGCCACTCTGAAACATCAATTTGTTATGATTGTAATCGAGTTGATTTCTTGCCATTGTCGATGCCAAATAGTCTCACAAGGGTGCTGGTGTATTTTGGGGAGTCTGGAGGTCATCTACGGTTAATTGAATCTTATAAAAATTGTGGTCGTCAATTTGATGTGTTCGAGCTGGAGAGCAACTATTTTAAGTGATTTGTGAAATACCGTGTTGACCTTGAGATGGGTGTATATTCTTTTCCAGAGATGATTCGTACGTGCATTGCAATTCCATGGGTGATAAATAGAGATATCTGTCCACAGTAAAATTAAAAATAAGGATATATACATATATGCATTATCTGTGCACAATTTGTGCACTTACAATTTTTTTTTAAATTAAAAATGGGACATACAAATATATATGTCTATTTTACAAATGTTTTGTGATCGCTCAATTTCGTCAATGACCCCAATGACATCAAAATTTCCGAGTCGTGTAATGGCTTGTTACTTTGCTCTTACCTGTTGCTTTGATCATAACGACACTCGTTACTACGTTTTCAACCATACCCCCAAGAAATTCTCCATCATTCCTAGGCCTAGCAATGGGGATGACAGAAACTTCGTACTTTCCATTAACTTGGAATTTGACTTGGTTGGTTCACTTCACTACAAAATAATTGCTGTCCGTTCCAAAAAATGGTGTAGCCCTGATTGTTGAATTGCCGTATATTTCTCGGAAACTTGAAGTCAGGTGTTTTTTGAGGTATCATGTGCTTACTTAGGGAATTTAGTAGTTGAAAATGGTGTCTTCTTTAATGGTAAGATCCATTGGTGTTGTTGCCACTTAGAAACGTCAATATGTTAGGATTTTATTTAAGATGAGTTCTTGCCATTGCCGATGCGAAATAGTCTCACAAAGGTGCCAATGTATTTTGGTGAGTTTGGAGGTGTATATGGTTAATTGAATATGATAAAAATTGCGGTCATTAGTTTGATGTGTTGGAGTTCAAGGCAACTATTTTAAGTGGTTTGTGTAATACTGTGTTGACCTTAAGATGGGTGTATCTGCTTTTCCAGAAATGATTCGTGCGTGCATTGGTAGTTTTGTGGGGATAAATAGAGATATTTGTCCACTATTAAATTAAAATAAGGATATACAAGTACATGCATTATTTGTGCACTGTTAATTTAAAAAAAAAAAAAATTAAGAATGGGGCATGCGAACATATTTATCTATTTTGCAAATGTTTTGTGATCGCTCAATTTCGTCAATAACCAAGATGGTATCAAAATTTTTTAGTCGTGTAATAGCTTGGTGCTATGCTCTTTCCTCTTGCTTCACTTTGGATTATAATGGTGTACTTGTTGCTACATTCTCAACCATACCACCAAGAAATTTTCCACTATGGATGATAGAAACTTCATAGTTTCTATCAACTTGGCATTTGACCTGGCTGTTTCACTTCATTGCAAAATAATTGTTGTCCATCCAGTAAATGGCACAACCCTGATTGTCGAATTGCCATATATTCCTCAGAAACTTGAACTTGGGTATTTTCTGAGGTATTAGTTGTTGATAATGGTGTTTTCTTTAATGGTAAGATCCATTGGCCTTGTTGCCAATCAGAAACATCAATATGTTATGATTATAATTGAGTTGAATTCTTGCCATTGCCAATGCCAAATAGTCTCACAAAGGTGCTAGTGTATTTTGGGTAGTCTGGAGGTCATATATCGTTAATTGAATCTTTTAAAAATTGCGGTCGTTACTTTGATGTGTTGGAGATGGAGAGCGACTATTCTAAGTAACTTGTGATATACCGTGTTGTCCTTGTGAAGGGTGCATATGCTCTTCCATAGATTCGTATTTTCACTGGTAGTTCTATATGGATAAATTGAGATATTTGTCCACTATTAAATTAAAAAGGGTATATATATATGCACTATCTGTGCACAATTTGTGCTCTATTTTGCATTATATCTGCACTTTAATTTTTTTAAAACTAAAAATGGGACATACAAGTATATTTGTTTATTTTACAAATGTTTTGTGATCGTTGAATTTTGTCAATGACTCCGATGGAATCAAAATTTCCCAGTCATGTAATAGCTTATTGCTCTGCTCTTCCCTCTTGCTTCACTTTGGATTATAATGACACTCGTTACTATGTTCTCAACCTAACCATCAAGAAATTTTGCACCATTCCTAGGCCTAGCAATGGGGATGACAGAAACTTCATAGTTTCCGTCAACTTGGCATTTGACCTGGCTGTTTCACTTCACTACAAAATAATTGTTGTATGTTCCATAGAATGGCGCAGCCTTGATTATGGAATTGCCGTATATTCCCCCAAAACTCGAACTTGGGTGTTATCTAAGGTATTAGTTGCTTACATAGGGAATATAGTAGTTGAAAATGGTGTCTTCTTTCACAGTATGATCCATTGGCCTTGTTGCCACTCAGAAATGTCAATATGTTATGATTATAATCGAGTTGAATTCTTGCCATTGCCGATGTCAAATAGTCTCACAAAGGTGCCAGTGTATTTTGGGGAGTTTGGAGGTCATCAACTATTAATTGAATCTTACAAAAATTGCAGTCATTAGTTTGATGTGTTGGACATCGAGTTGGACATCCAGAGTGACTATTCTAAGTCGTTGAGATGAATGGATCTGATTTTTCAGAGATTCGTATGTGCATTGGCAGTTCTTTGGGATGAATTGAGATATCGGTACACTATTAAATTAAAAATAAGAATATATATATATATATAAATATATATGTATATGCGAAATCTATGCACAATTTGTGCACTATTGTGCATTATCTCCGCACTGTGAATTATTATTATTATTATTATTTATTAAAAAAAACTAAAATTGAGACATACAAATAGATGTCTATTTCACAAATGTTTTGTGATTGCTCAATTTCATTAATGACCCCGATGGTATCAAAATTTTCCAGTCGTGTAATGGCTTGTTACTTTGCTCTTCCCTCCTGTTTCACTTTGGATTATAACGCACTCGTTACTATATTCTCAACCATATCACCAAGAAATTTTCCACCATTCCTAGTCCTAGCAATGGGGATCACAGAAACTTCATAGTTTCCATCAACTTGGCTTTTGGCTGGTTGTTCCACTTCACTACAAAACAATTGCTATTCGTTCTAGTAAATGTAGCAACCTTGATTGTTGAATTGACATATATTCCTCGGAAACTCGAAGTTGGGTGTTTTTTGAGGTATCAGTTGCTTACTAAGGGAATATAGTAGTTGAAAATGGTGTCTTCTTTAATGGTAAGATCCGTTGGCCTTGTTGCCACTCAGAAATGTCAATATGTTACGATTATAATCGAGTTGAATTCTTGCCATTGTCGATGCCAAATAATCTGGCAAAGGTCCCAGTGTATTTTGGGTAGTCCGAAGATCATCTAGGGTTAATTGAATCTTATAAAAATTGCGGTCGTCAGTTCGACTATTCTAAGTGATTTGTGAAATACTATGTTGACCTTAAGATGGGTGTATTTGCTTTTTTAGAGATGATTTATATGTGCACTGGCAGTTCTATGGGGATAAATAGAGATGTCTGTCCACTATTAAATTAAAAATAATGATATTTTTATCTGCACTATCTGTGCACAATTTGCACATTATTTGTGCACTACTGTGCATTATCTGTGCACTTTTAATTTTTTTAAAACTAAAAATGGAACATACAAATATATTTGTCCATTTTAGAAATGCTTTCTGGTCGCTCAATTTCGTCAATGACCCTGATGGTGTCAATTTTTTAGTCGCGTAATGGCTTGGTGCTATGCTCTTTCCTCTTGCTGCACTTTGGATTAGAACAACACTCATTGCTATGTTCTCAACCTTACCACCAAGAAAATTTCCACAATTCTTTGGTCTAGCTATGGGTATGACAGAAACTTCATAGTTTCCATCAACTTGGCATTTGACCCAGCTGTTTCACTTCACTACAAAATAATTGCTACCCATCCAGAAAATGGAACAACCCTTATTGCTGAATTGCAATATATTCCTTAGAAACTCAAACTTGGGTGTTTTTTGAGGTATCATTTGTTTAGTTAGGAAATATAGTAGTTGATAATGGTGTCTTCTTTAATGGTAAGATCCATTGGCCTTGTTGCTACTCAGAAACATCAATATGTTATGATTATAACTGACTTGTATTCTTGCCATTGCCGATGCCAAATAGTCTCACAAAGGTGCCAGTGTATTTTAGGGAGTTTGGAGGTCATCTACGGTTAATTGAATCTTATAAAAATTGCGGTTGTTAGTTTGATATGTTGGGGTTGGAGAGCAATTATTCTAACTGATTTGTGAAATACCGTGTTGACCCTGAGATGGGTGTATATTCTTTTCTAGGGATGATTCGTACGTGCATTGGCAGTTCTGTGGGGGATAAATAGAGATATCTGTCCACCGTTAATTAAAAATAATGATATATATGCACAATTTGTGCATTATTTGTGCCCTATTATGCATTATCTCTACACTTTTAATTTGTTTAAAATTAAAAATGGGACATACATATGTCTATTTTACAAATGTTTTGCGATTGGTCAATTTTGTCAATGACCCCGATGGTATCAAAATCTCAGTTGCGTAATGGCTTGTTGCTCTGCTCTTCCCTCTTGCTTGACTTTGGATTATAAAGACACTCGTTTCTACATTCTCAACCATATTGCCAACAATTTTTCCACAATTCCTAGGCCTAGCGATGGGGATGATAGACACTTAATAGTTTCCATCAACTTGAAATTTGACTTGGTTGTTTCACTTCACTACAAAATAATTGTTGTCCATTCCAAAAAATGGTGCAGTCTTGATTGTCAAATTACCGTATATTCCTTGGAAGCTCGAAGTTGGGTATTTTCTAAGGTATTAGTTGCTTCCTTAGGGAATGTAGTAGTTGAAAATTGAATCTTATAAAAATTGCAGTTGTTAGTTTGATGCGTTGGAGTTGGAGAGCGACTCTTTTAAGGGATTTGTGAAATACCGTTTTGACCTCCAATTCCATGTATTAAGTTTACTAGAGATGTTTCGTAGGTACCTAGATTGGTGATGTATAACTAACAAATTCGACGTGCTTTGCATCCTTAGAGGAGAAGTTAAAGGGGATTCATGCTGCTCTTCTACCACATCCTCATTCCTGTCCATATACATAGATACAACATTGAGATGGAGATGGAACCCTTGACGCACCATCTCCACCAATACCGTGATGTCTTCTTTCGAAGACTGCCGTTGTGTACTTTTTTTTTTTTTTGGGGACAATTACGATTGTGTACTTTTAAATTACTTAAATTAGAAAAAAAAGTAGAAGCAGATGTACATGCTTATTTTTAAAACATTTTAAAATTGAAAATGGGGATAAATAGAGATATCTGTTAACTGTTAAATTCAAAATAAGGATATATATATATATATATATGCACTATATGTGCACAATTTGTGCACTTGTAATTTTTTTAAAACTAAAAATGGGACATACTAATATATTTATCCATTTTACAAATGTTTTGTGATTGCTCAATTTCGTCAATGACCCCAATTGTGTCAAAATTTCCTATTCGTGTAATTGCTTGTTGCTCTGCTCTTACCTCTTGTTTAACTTTGGATTATGACAACACTCGTTACTATGTTCTCAACCTTACCACTAAGAAATTTTCCACCATTCCTAGGCCTAGCAATGGGGATGACCAAAACTTCATAATTTCCATCAATTTGGCATTTGATCTAGCTGTTTTACTTCACTATAAAATAATTGCTGTCTATCCAGAAAATGATGCAGCCCTGATTGTTGAATTGCCGTATATACCTCGTAAACTTGAAGTTGGGTGTTTTCTGAGGTATCATTTGCTTACTTAGAGAACATAGTAGTTCAAAATGGTGTCTTTTTAATGGTAAGATTCGTTGACCTTGTTGCCTCTTAGAAACATCTATATGTTATGTTATGATTTTAATTGAGATTAATTCTTGCCATTGCCAATACCAAATAGTCTCACAAAGGTGCCAGTGTATTTTGGGGAGTCTGGAGGTGATATATTGTTATTTGAATCTGATAAAAATTGCAGTTGTTAGTTTGATGTAGAGGAGTTGGAGAGCAACTATTCTAAGTGATTTGTGAAATACCGTGTTGACCTTGAGATGGGTGTATATGCTTTTCCAGAGATGATTTGTGCGTGCACTGGCAGTGCTATGGGGATAAATAGAGATACGTGTCCCCCATTAAATTAAAAGTAAGGATATATACTTATATGCTTTATCTGTGCACAATTTGTGTGTTCCTTGTACACTACTGTGCATTAATTGTGCACTTTTATTTATTTATTTTTTAAATTAAGAATGTGACATATAAATATATTTGTCTATTTTGCGAAAGTTTTGTGATCGCTCAATTTTGTCAATGACACAGTTGGTATCAAAAATTTTTAGTCTTGCAATGGCTTGTTGCTTTGCTCTTTCCTCTTGCTTCACTTTGGATTATAACTGTACTCGTTACTACATTCTCAACCATACTACCAAGAAACTCTCCACCATTCCTAGGCCTAGCAATGGGGATGACAGAAACTTCGTAGTTTCCATCAACTTGGCATTTGACCCGTCTGTTTAACTTCACTACAAAATAATTGCTATCCGTTCTAGAAAATGGCACAACCCTGATTGTCAAATTGCTGTATATTCCTCGAAAACTCGATGTTGGTAAGGTATCAGGTGCTTACTTAGGGAATGTAGTAGTTGAAAATGGTGTTTTCTTTAATAGTAAGATCTATTGGCCTGATTGTCACTCAGAAACATCAATATGTTATGATTTTAATTGAGATGAATTCTTGCCATTGCTGATGCCAAATAGTCTCACAATGGTGCCAGTGTACTTTGGGGTGTCTTGAGGTTATCTACGGTTAATTGAGTCTTATAAAAATTGGGGTTGTTAGTTTGATGTGTTGGAGTTAGAGAGCAACTATTCTTAGTGGTTTGTGGAATACCGTGTTGACCTTGAGATTGGTATATCTGCTTTTCCAAAAATGGTTCGTAGATGCACTAGCAGTTCCATGACCTATGGAGTGGACGTGCTTTGCTTCCTTGGTGGAGAAGTTGATGGGGATTTATTCTTGATCTTATACATGCCTTTGTGAAGTCATCCTATAACTTCAAGGATAGGAGTTATAGTAAGGTTTGCGATTTGAACTTGTTTCCTGCTGATATTACTCGAACTTGGATGTTTTATAATGTATCAGTTGCTTACTTTGGGAATGTAGTAGTTGAAAATGGTGTCTTCTTTAATGGTGAGATTTGTCCTTGTTGCCACTTAGACACATCAATATGTTACGATTTTAATTGTGATGAATTCTTGCCATTGCTGATGCCATATAGTCTTACAAATGTGGTAGTGTATTTTGGGGAGTCTTGAGGTCATCTACGGTTAATTGTATCTTATAAAAATGGCAGTTGTGAGTTTAATGTGCTGTAGTTGGAGAGCGACTATTTTAAGTGGTTTGTGATGTGTTGACCTTAAGATGGGTGTATCTACTTTTTCAGAGATGATTCGTGTGTGCAGTAGTAGTTCTGTGGGGATAAATAGAGATATCTGTCCACCGTTAAATTAAAAATAAGGATATATACAAATATGCATCATCTGTGCACAATTTGTGCATTATTTGTGTAGTTTCAATTTTTTTAAAACTAAAAATGGGACATACAAATATATTTGTTCATTTTACAAATGCCTTCTGCTCACTCAATTTCGTTAGTGACCCTGATGGTACCAAAATTTCCCAGTTGTGTAATGGCTTGTTGCTTTGCTCTTTCCTCTTGCTTCACTTTGGATTGTGAGAACACTCGATACTACATTCTGAACCTTACCACCCAAAAATTTTCCAGCAATCCTAGGCCTAGCAATGGGGATAACAAAAACTTCATAGTTTCCATGATTTTGACATTTGACCCAGCTGTTTCACTTCACTACAAAATAATTGCTGTTAGTTCCAGAAAATGGAGCTGCCCTGATTGTCAAATTGACGTATATTTCTCAAAAACTCGAATTTAGGTGTTTTCTAAGGTATCTGTTGCTTGCTTGGGGAATTAGTAGTTGAAAATGGTGTCTTCATTAATGGTAGGATCCATTGGCCTTGTCGCCACTCAGAAACATCAATATGTTATGATTTTAATTGAGATGAATTATTGCCGATGTTGATGCCGATGCTAATGCCAAATAGTCTCACAATGGTGCCAGTGTATTTTGGCGAGTCTTGAGGTTATTTACAGTTAATTGAATCTTCAAAAATTGTGGTTCTTAGTTTGATGTGTTGGAGTTGGAGAGCGACTATTCGAAGTGGTTTGTGAAATACCGTGTTGACCTTGAGATCGGTGTATTTGCTTTTCCATAAATGATTCGTACATGCGATGGCAATTCTATGACCTATGGAGTGGACGTGCTTTGCTTCCTTGGAGGAGAAATTGAAGGGGATTTATGCTTGATCTTGTACACGCCTTCGTGAAGTCATATCGTATAACTTCAAGGATAGGAGTTTTAGGAAGGTTTGCGATTTGAACTTGTGTCCAGCTGATATTACTTGGAGTTGGATGTTTTATGATGTATCATTTTGCTTACTTAGGGAATATTGTAGTTGATAATGGTGTCTGCTTTAATGGTAAGATCCATTGGCCTTCTTGTCACTCCGAAACATCAATCTATTATGATTTTAGTTGACACAGACTTTTCCAATTTCAATGCCTCATGGTCGATTTACAAGGGAGCTACTGTATTTTGGGGAGTTTGGAGGTCGTGTACAGTTAATTGAATTTTATAAAAATTACACATCATTTTCATGTGTTTGAATCGGAGAGCAACTATTCTAAGTGGTTTGTGAAATATCGTATCGTTTTTTAAATAATCTTTTTGTTCAAATTATCTTTAGCTTTTTGTTTAACAACGTTAGTATCAAAGTGGAGTGGTTTGTGAAATATCGTATTGTTTTTTAAATAATCTTTTTGTTCAAATTATCTTTAGCTTTTTGTTTAACAACGTTAGTATCAAAGTGGAAATGGTCATCGATGATGACAACCTCCTGAAGCAATCTTGATACACCTATCGGCGAAGCCTTTCTTCTGATTCATGCTGGTATGCACGAGATGGCTCACTCTAATCTCCGATCATTATGTCCTTGATTGGAAGCTGCCAACATTTGCTTGGAGTTTCTTTCTTTGTAGGTGCTCTTTACCCTCGTCTAATGTAATCAGATTTAATTACGTCTGTCTACTTTCAAATTAAAAAATGGGGAGAAATTGAAACCATTATTAAATTAAAAAATAAGAACATGTATACGTGTGTGAGTGCGCACTATCTGTGCACAATTTGTGCATTATCTTGGCACTACTATGCATTATTTGTGCACTTTTGAATCTTTTTTTAAATTAAAAATGGGATATACAAATATGTATACTTTACAAATTAAAAAAAGGGGGATTGATATATATGGGGTTGAAATTTGAACGGGTAATAACTTTGCTCAGTGGTTTATTTTGAATGAACTTTTTTATTCTATGTATTTTTTTTTGAGATCTATGCACGATTTTTGCAAAAAAGAAAAAGAAAAAAGAGGATACCACTGCCATTTTCCACAAAGTAGAATTGTAATCGAAGTGCTGCCTCTTCTCTACCACTTGTTTGTCGATATGGAGCCTTTGACTCTTCCTATATCACTAGCCCTAGCAGTACCCCGAGTCACCACCACTGCCATGTCTTCCTCAACCAGAACACCTTCCTTTGGCAGCTGTCACTACCGAAAAGGTCATCGGCGATGATAGTCTCTTCAAGCAAAACTTGATTCGGCCACTGGCAAAGCCTCTCTTTCGATTCAAGCTCGTATGCACAAAATGGTTCATTCTTATTTCCAATCCTCATGTCCTTCTTAGTTGAAAGCGCTCAAAATTTGCTTTTGCTTTCTTCCTCCGCAAGTACTTCCTGTCCCCAACACAATTAAATTTAATTATACTTGTCGTCAAGAAGAATGGTTTTGAAAAGAAGAAAAAGCCTTCAAATGCTTTGCGATCACTCAATTTTGTCAATGACCCCAATGGTATCGAAATTTCTCAGTCCTGTAATGGCCTGAGTGGCCACTCAACCCTAAGGCAACTTAGGTGGTCGCCTAGGGGCCCATACAAAGAATGGTCCCATTTTTTTTTTTTTAAATAGTGTTATTATTATATAGTTTATGTATCACATAAAAATAAAATCAATAGTCAAAATAAAATTAGTAAAAACCAAAAGTAGCCAATTTAGAGTAGGTTTGAACAATTCGAAATATACAATTTTTTCCTTCTATATTTCAAAAAGTTAAAATCTCTTTGACGATGATAGTTTAAAAAAAAAATATTTTTGTCCTCTTTAATATCTTCCTAAACATAACACTTACTTTTTTTTTTCTTTCCTGATATTGATAGTTTAGATTTGTTTTCAAAATTAAATATTTTAAAGAAATTTTATGAATAGAAGAAAACAATCTAATTGATGTATATAAAAAAATTATATTCTCTTTCAAATGCATGCATTGCTTTTACGATTTTTTTTTTCAAATTTAAATTTAATAAAAATCATATATAAGATTGATCATGTCACAAGATACATTAGTTGGATTAGCCATAATACCAATTGAAAATGATGCGTTGTAAAAACTTGAATGTAATTACTTGATTAGTGATTTTGCATCTCAAAAAATGAGAAAAATCTATTTTAAATAATAATTATAGTACAAGAAATAATAAAGAGCCTCATTTTTATTTTTTGCCTTAGACCTCAAATAGGCCTGAGCTGGCTTTGAATGACACTCCTTACCATGTTCTCAACCCTGCCACCAAGAAATTTTCATCATTCCTAGGCCTTGCAATTGGGACGACAAAATCTTCCTAGTTTCCTTGAACTTGACATTTGACCCGTTTGTGTCTCTTCACTACAAATTACTTGTAGTTTGTTCAAAAAAATGGCGTGGACCTGATTGTCGAATTTCCATATACGCCTTGGACACTTGAACTTGGATGTTTTCTGGGGTATCATTTGCTTACTTAACGAATATAGTATCTGAAAATGATGTCTTCTTTAATGGGAAGATCCATTGGCTTTGTTGCTACTCTGAAACATCAATGTATTATGATTTTAATCAAGATGAACTATTCCCATTGCCGTTGCCTAATCATCAACTCACAAGGGAACTATTGTATTTTGGGGAGTCTGGAGGTCACCTATAGTTAATTGAATTTTATAAAAATTGCACTTGGAAGCTGTCAAAATCTGCTCCAGTTTATTTTTTATTGGCATCGGGGTGTCTGGATCAAAGCCTGACTAATCCCCAGGTTGCATAGGCCCTCGGCAAGGAGTTTCCTACAAGTGCACCACAGTTAATGAAAGGGTTTTTCCTTAGTCCGATGGCCCCAAGGAATTGTTAGCACCTAAGAGGTTTCGATCCCTGAGCCTTGGAGGGAGCACACTCCCAAGACCCACTGCCCTACCACTAGGCCATTCCCTTTCTTCCTCTGTGGCTACTCATCGCCCTCTTTCAAAATGGGACAGATATCTATTCAATTTTCTTTCAGAATTTCATATTCAATATGATCTTGTTTTAAAGATCTTGAAAAGAAGACGCCAAAAATACGAATCTTGCCTTAGCCCTTGAATTACCACTTCCATCGACACCACAATGTCTTCCTCCAACGCTTGCCACCAGTCAATGCCGATGCCACGTTAGTATTAGCACTGTTGAAATGGTCATTGGCGACGACAACCTCCTAAAGAAAATCTTGATTCGGCTACCAACAAAGCCTCTCTTGTCATTTAAGCTCATATGCACTAGATGACTCACTTTCAGCTCCGATCATGAAGTCCTCAATTGGAAGCCCCAAAAATCTGCTCCATCTTTCTTCCTTTGAAGTTGCCCCTTGTGATTTTGACAATGTATGACTTTGTCCATTGTTCACCATCCATCCATCCATGTAAGGATACCACATTTTATGTTTGAGGGTATTTCTTTGCAAAACCATTAGTGTCGTCTCCATTTTCTTATTTAGATTTGTTTCCTTTCTAGTCTTCTACCATGTCTGCGTCAATATGGAACCTTTAATGCCTATATTAGCATCCCTCACCCCCGACTCACCACCACCACCAACAGCGCAATGCCTTTCTCGGGAAAGACCGCCACTAGAACACCTATCTCTAGCGACCAGCAACCCTGCTCCCTCTGTGCTGATGCAGCTGTTGTAAACAATGTTGGTATCAGTGCCAAAATTGTCACAAATAATGCATACAAATATCTATCCACTGTTAAATTAAAAAATATGGTCTGTGTGTGTATATCTGCACCATCTGTGCACAATTTGAGCACTTTTAAGTCTTTTTTTAAAATTAGAATGGATCCTATTTTATAAATTAGAAAATGGAGATTCATATATATGGTGTTGAAATTCAACAGGTAAAAACTTTGGTCAAAGGTCCGTTTTGGATTTTTTCATTCTTATTCATGTATTTTTTAAAAATATATACGCACTATTTTCAAAAAAGAAAAAAAAGAAGAAAGAATGAAAGAAATATATATCATGTTGCCATTCTATATATAGTTCTATTATTTTATTTCTCATTTCCCCCTATTTTCTTTCTTTTTATGTATTTCTTTCTTCATATATATTTTTATGTCTGTATGGTCTTGGGGTTTAGTCATTGGCCAGGGATGTGAAATATCATGCTGCCATTCTATATATAGTTCTATTCTTTTATTTCTCATTTTCCCCTGTTTTCCTTCTTTTTATGTATTTCTTTCTTCATATATATATATATATATATATATTCTTATGCCTGCATAGTTAATATCTTTCTTATTATTAACTTTCTCTCCTTGGCAAGAACTATATTCTTTATTTTCAGTCATGACTGTTTCAGTATACTATTCTAGACATGTAGTTAACTATCTACTAGTTTAGGCATGGGTTCAAATGTTGGGACAAGCTGTTAGCTTTATTGGTATCTCCTTTTGGCAGTAAAAATGTGTAAGGTTCAAGCTCTTGTTGTGATATGGGTGCATGTTTCCCAAAGAGAAAAAATGTCTCTCGTTTGTTGGTTAGGGTGGTTAATTTCTCGATGCAATGATAATTTTGTTTGTTAGGTTTTGAGCGCATTTGTGCTTCTAGACCCTGCTGCCAAGAACACAAAATCTGATAATCTCCAATTTTTCCCTGTTTTACTAATCTGTTGTCAATATGTTCTTCAAGTTTCAAACTTCAGATCTCTGTTATCAGAATTTGATGATTCGTGATTTGATTCACGATTCGATTCGCAATTTTTGCAAAATCAATATGAATATATGGGTGAATCTATTTTAGAAGTGAATCTCTAGTGAATCACACGATTCACAATCGATTCACGATTTGATTCATTTTTACAATTCATGCAATTCTTGAAGCTATCGAGTCCGATATATTTTTTACTTTTTCTTTCTCTATCTTTTTATTGAAAATGACATAATACAACTATTAATAGCATAAGTACCAAAATAACCAATATATGTACAAGATTTGTTGTTATTTTAGTGATCATGAAGTTTTTAATATGATCTAATCAGATTTAGTCAGACCCAACATGTCTTTAACCTTTATTCTTATTTTTTTCCTTTAAATAATCATAATATATCTTCTAAAGATGTTTAAGATTAAAGTAACTTACTGTAGACACTCTATTTTTGACCGCCCATAAGACTTGGGCGACTCAGATTGATCACTTGATGATGAAAAAGTTGCGTTGTACAAACGTTCAATTTTGTCAGCAAGGAGCCTCGGTTTTGAGTTTCAAAAGCCTAGAACCTTGCACCACCTTTGGACCAAAACCTAATTTTTCCAAGCTAGACCACTCAGAGGCCTGCTAGCCAACAGGTGGCCGACTGGCCACAAATTAGTAGCTGGCCGTCCCTCACCTGGCCGGTCGGCCGGCCAGGTTTCCCGGCAGAACAGATATTTGTTGTCAACTGTCCCCCTATGTGCATGCACTGCACCAACTAGTTCAATACATATATTTCCATGATAGCAACTTATTTTTCTATATATACTTGACCATACCTTACGTTTTTAGGTCAGAAAAAATTACCAAAGCTCAAATTCTTGAAAATCTCTCTCCCTCTCTATCTTGCAACACACATACACTACCCAAACACTTCCTAGACCAATATTTTAGCTCTCCTTGCTAAGGTTCTTGAGTCTAAATCTTAGCTCTTGAGGGTGATCACTTGTTGGTTTGTAAATCAAAGAGTAACCTCTCTTGAAGAGGTATAACTTCTACCCTCTCTACACTTCTTCCCTATCTTTCCTTGCTATTTTTACACTATTTTTCCACTTCTTTCTCAACTTTTGGTCATTGATTTTCAGAGTTTTAAAAGGTTAAAATATGTGGTTTTGAGGTCCAAAAGGTGGAGGGGTTAGCCACCTCTCCTTAGGCTTGCTTTCTAGCTTTATTTCTCTCTTATTTTAGCTTACTTTTTCTAGCTTTTTCATACTAATTCCAGCACTATTTTTGTGAGTTTTAGGACTGTTTTGATGTGTTTACTTCATTCATGCTTTGTATAGTATGTTTGTAGTGTTGTAGTCCTCATAGATTTGGTGGTTTAGGTCTTAGACACTAACCTATTTGTGTTGATAGCTTTTATTTCCATAGGTTTCATACATGTGCTCATACTTTGCATAATCATCTCTGCAACCTCCCTTCTTTCTTGATTTTCTTTATTTGAGAGTCGTTTCAAGCGAGTGTTGTTTAAAGTATGAGAGCCCGCTTTACCAGTTGCTGGCAAGAAGGTTCGCGTATAGCACAATCACATTCTATAACACCTGCATCTCAATTTCCTTCAATTTATTCTCATATAATTACGTAATTATGTAGTTAATCAACAACACATAAGGTTTCATATCAACCTATTTCACATCAATTCTACAACAAGTAATATCATCATCCACCAATGGCCAAGGACAAAACCTCTAAATATTTAATAGTAATATTATAATTTCTTAAAAATAAGTTAGTGTGATTCTTATAACATTTCCATACCTCAATATTACCAATATTGTCTAGAGTTAGATTAACAATTATATCATCTCGTAATGTCCACAATTGATTCCACTATTTTTAATCACCAAAATTTACAACGTAGGCCAATTTCATGATAATCATTTATTTCATTCTCTCTCTACTTTCCATTTCTAGTTCACAATGATTATTACAATAATTTATTAATTACTTTTTAACTATCACATATTTCAATTTACTAATAACAATACCTAGCTCAACCATTCATAAACATTAACGCTTTTTTGTACTTCATAACCAACAAATAAAAATAAAGGTTTTTTGTTTTAAACTTCACAACTAACTTTTAATAGCATCAATTCATCATATATTAACATCACAAGATCAACCATTTAAATTTCATTCTCTTCCCCTTTCACATTTCTTATTCACAAAAAAATCAACATGACTCAATAGTTATATAAGAAAAAAATCATCTTCTCTTTTCATTCTCATAAACATTAAATTAAAAATTAGGAATTTTTATTTCAAACATCATAAACATGTTCTCTTAGCTTAAAATTTTCATAATCAAGAACAAAATATACGATTAAACTATATGATTCAAAACCCAAAATCTCATCTACATGTATTTCGAAAATCACTTATAAACTCATTTTTTTTTAATTTTTTTTTTATGCAATAGAAAGCACCACATATCTATCTATAGTGATATATTAAAAAGAATCAAAGAAATTCTTACCTCAAAATATAAAGAAACGCAAATATGAAAATGCAACGCTTGCCGGATCAAGAATTCGAGACTACCGTTGCGAAAAATATGACGAGCTCTCCAACTTCCCTTTAGAAAGATTATGCAAAATATCACTCTAATGACTCCCACTCTAAGCTCAAAGCTTGAGCAACAATGGTGGAAATTGGAGAGAGAAAGAGAGAGAGAGGAACAACTCTCTGGGAAAGGGCCAAAAAAATGGGTAAATTACACTCATCTCCTCTGAGGTTTTTGACAATTATAGAAACCTCTTCTGTAGTTTCAATAATTACAAAAACTACGCTTACTTTTTTTGACATTATCCAGATTCGTCCCTCCCGTTGATTTAAGCCAAATGGTGTTAACTTGGTTGCGCAAATGACTATAATACCTTTAATTGTAATTTACCTATATATTTAATTAACATTTTATTTCTCACAATTTTTTTATTTTTTATTTTATTTCCTTGACTTTGTATTTTTTTCCCCACTATAAGTTTTGAACTTTCATAAGTTAAAAAAAAAAAAAAAAATCAGCCATTAATGAAATTAAGAAAGAATATCCATGTTTCTTATTTGAATTAAATTTGAGATTTAATGTAATAAAAATAATTTAAATGAAAGAAACATAGATGGAGATATAGATTTTAGATGTAATAAATAACAAATTATTTGAGTATTTTATTATTTTTAAATAGTTTATTTCTTCAAGTAAAATTTTGTTTTAATTAGATGTAAGAAATGACAAATTTAAATAGTTTATTATTCTCAAATAATTTCTTTATATTTCATTCCCTATCATCTAATTTTAATTTACTATAATGTGATCAGATATTTTTCACTTTTATATTTATTTTTAAAATTTTTATTATTAAGGTGAGAAATATTGACTTATTTTTTTAATGATAATTAAAATTTGAGAATAATATAGGATTGTGAAAAGATAAAATGATAATTTGTTTTTTTTATATATTTATGAGGTAACATTTGGTAATTTTTAAAAGTCAATGTTTTTATTATAAATATGAAATGTTATTATGTTTATTTTTCTTAAAAAAAAATTTAATACACAAATATGTTTACAAAACAAAAGAAAAATTCATGTTTCGTAAGTTGCTATGGTATTGGGTGATGCTAGCTAACATTGATGAAAGAAAAAAAAAATGATGAAAAAAATTAAGGAAAAAGTGTAGAGAAGAGAACAAATAACAATAATAATAATAATAATAATAAATTATGTGGTGTTGCTATTTGCTACAGTGACATTATGAAAAATGAATGAGAAAATAAATAGAAAGAAAAATGAAAGAAATAAAATGAAGAAAATGGAAAGAAAGGGATAATTTCTCCAAATATGCATTTTTCATACCCAAAAAAAAAAAAAAAAAATAAAAAAAAATCAAATACCTATATGTATTTTTTTAATTTTTATTCAAACTCTAATTTCTCAAAATAATTATTTATAAAATTGGTAGTCTTTTTAAAAAATAAAACATCTTTTATACTTTGTTTTTTAATTTTCAAATAAATGATTGTATTTAATCTAGTATAAGGTTTAATGGTAATCAATTTTATAGCGTTTCTGGTTTAAACTCGACCCATTTGATTTTTGGATTTAGGTTTCTTTTCATTATATAGTTGTTCTTGCCTTGTTTCCAATTATTTATCCTTGAGTTGGGCTATTGGGCTGTGTTGATTGCGTTTGGTAGTTTGTTTTTCAAACTTTTGTTGTCTAGATTTTTATTTTTTCGCTCGAGTGAAGCTTCTTCTGCTCGAGTGGTCTTTGTGAACATCTAGTATTTTTGCAGGTCTGCAAAACTATTGGGAGTTTGTATTCTTCGTTCGAGCAAAGCTTCTTACGCTCGAGCGACGACCTTTGTTTACAAAACTACTAGGAGTGTGTATTCTGCGCTCGAGCGAAGGTTCTTGTGCTCGAGCGGAACAACTTATTGTGTTTAGTCGGTTGAGCGACACATCTTGCGCTCGAGTGAACTGTACGTATATCAGTTCATAAAATCATTCTTCTAAGTCACTTTTTCACCTATTTCTCTTTAAACATTTCAAATATTTCCTCTTACTCTCTCTCTAAAACTCACATATTTTCCTCAAATACACCTAGATCCGTTGATCTTTTCACCCGTCTGCCTTTGTTTAAAAGATAGTGCTTGACGCGGGCTTCGTTCTAACCAGAGCAAAGTTGGTTTTTGGCATTTTTGGGTTTCTCTCTCTCTCTCTCTCTCTCTCTCTCTCTTGTGTTCTAGCTTAAGGTAGGGATACTTTCCACATTTTTTATGGGTTTTAACTTAGTTATTTGTCATTTTTAAACCCTATTGCGAATTTGGAAAATTTGGAACAAATCTAGGGTTTTGTATAAAAATCAAAAGAGGGTTATTCAAATGGGTTTTTGGAAATGATTTTCATGTTAGAAATAATGTTGAGTTGTGTGGAAGTGATTGATTTTGGATACTTGGGGTTAATTTTGAAAAGAGTAAGAATTTTGCCCTAAATGCCTCAAATGTTGGTTTTGTATAAATAATGAAATTGATGTTGAAATTATGAAATTTGATTGGTATTGATGAAGATGGTAGAGTTGGATATGTATTATCACTCATCTCTTGAAATTTGGAAAGTTTATCTTTATTGATAATTGTTTATTTGTTTAGAAATATCTGTTTTGGGCTATCGGTGGAGGATAGCTATGAGTATTGTAGAAATTGTATGTGAATTAGGAGAATTAAAACTATTTTCTCATTCATTTGCATTGAGCATTATCTCATACTTATACATTGAAAATGTTACTATTTTGGAGAAAATGGGTGAATCTGGGAAAGGAATTATTGTTACATCAAATAACTTGGCCTGTGTGTTCTGGGTAAAAGTCTCGAAAACCATGCATATACATGGGTACTGGTTCCGTGGATGAAATTTCCTTGAAATGGAAATAGTAGTGGTTGTATAGCCTATGTTTACATGGGTCCTGGCTTACGGTTTCCTCCAGACAAAATTTTCAGGAAATGTTGTATTGTTTTGAAACTCTCAGAGTGTGATTCACTGCCCCATTTTCTATTGTAATAGAAATGATTTATGAATCGATATAAATACTTTGCATTGCATAGTTTTGAAAAGAGGTATAAAAACTGTTTTTGCACGAGCATTGCATATGCATTCAATTTATAGCTTTGTTAAGGTTCATATACTGTGTTGGATTATTTCTACTAGGCTTTGGTTCACCTTACGTGGGAAAAACATTTCAGGTGCTGATGATATGCCTCCACTAAGGCAATAGCTTAGGATGACTTGGAGCGAAAGCTTCTTTTTGTGTGTTTATTGTATTTATTTTGTACAAGCTAAGGGTTTTAACTGTATTGGACTTAAGTCCACTTTTGTTGTAACCAAACATCATCTTGGAAAGCTGTAAGCCCTTAGGGCATTTTTTATCTGTTTAACTTCCATTTCTTTTCTTTTGTTCGAAACTTATGCTATAGATTTAGGGCCAGACATTATGAATGTATACCGCATATGTTTGCCTTTTGTAAACACAATTGTATTTAATAGAAAATAGTCACTTTATCGTTGTTGTCATTTATTGATATTATGGATGGATTATTGTATATATATTTCGGGGCGTTACAAGTTGGTATCAGAGTGTACCGGGTTTGAATACTTTGGGTATGTAAGAAGTGGTTATTACCACAATGGGTTTGTCTCGCTTGTTTGAGATATATGTATGTATGGTATGCTTATGTGATAACATACTTATGTGGTTATATGGGTATGAGATTTAATTTCTAAGATATTGATCGGGTCTACAGGTTTCCAGAAGTCCATCACTACTGTTTCTAATTGGAATTCTAGTAATGCTGCGGGATGGTCATTATCTAGGAAGGAAATTCGTATGTGTTTATGTGACTACGTGCTTATGTGGAGTGAATTACTGTTGTCCACTGCATTAGGACGCGAGTGAGTTAGCTTCAACATATTTTTGTAAATGTGCTAATCCCTTTTGTTACCTTCATTAGGATGTCAGGACGTAGATGTGGTAGTGGTAGGTGTGGTAGGCCTAGAAGGCATGAGGTGCCTTTACCGGAAGAGATTTTGGCGCAAGAAGAAGGGGTTAGTCAAGCCAATGTAGCCGAACCAATTGGT
This sequence comes from Camellia sinensis, assembly GCF_055761805.1. Lineage (NCBI taxonomy): Eukaryota > Viridiplantae > Streptophyta > Magnoliopsida > Ericales > Theaceae > Camellia > Camellia sinensis. The sequence goes on from NC_138964.1 coordinate 47,219,066, forward strand.
CAACAGACCATGGGCGCTTTGGCCTGTGAAATGGCCGATACTTTATGGGAATCCATGGACATTCGCAGAGCTGAGAATCAAGTCCAGGCCCAGGTTGCTAAAGCAGAGCCGTTCTTCTTAAAGATGGAGTTCGTTCGGTCCAATCAGGATGAGTTTTTGGGTGATCCGAAGGAGCCATTGAAGGCAAACGAGTGGTTAGAACAAATGGGGAAGACGTTCAAGATGTTGGGCATTAAGGACGACTGATTGAGGGTGACCTTGGCATCTTTCCAGCTGAAGGAAAATGCAGGTCAATGGTGGAAGTATGCGCGTGGGCACATTAGAGTGACTTAGGAGGCTTTTGTCAAAGCCTTCCAGGATAAGTTCTTGCCTCCCACTGCTAGGGAGAAGTTGAGAGACCAGTTTTTGAAGCTCAAGCAACTTAGTTTTCCAGTAGTCGAGTTTGAGGCAGCTTTCACAAGCCTTTTTAGATTTGCATTGGAACTCATGTCAATAGAGAAATGCCGTTGTATCAAGTTTGAGAGAGACTGAGGACCAGGCTTTTTTTCAAAGTAGCTAGGTCGATGATTAGGGACTACGGACACCTTGTGAAGGCGGCGTAGTTCAGGTAGAGGAGGAGCGGATGAGGGGCTCCAAGAAGAGTCAGGAGGTTCAGGGGGAGAGTTGAGACAGTAAGAGGTAGAAAGGTCTCGCCCTGCAGCAGTCCTAGGCTGCACAGTCTAGATCCACCTTCTTTGTGCTGAGTTCGGGTTTAGGTAAAGGTAATCCGGAAGGTTTCTCTTGTTACAAGTGAGGCCAGATGGGTCACTAGTCTCCAGCTTGTTCGTAGAGAGGAGGAGGGCAACAGTCTGCACTGGTAGCAGCTCATTCTCAAAGCCAGAGTCAAGAGAGAGGGCAGCCACCTACTTGTTAGTAGTGTGGGCATTCAGGGCATATGAAGTGGTTTTACCCTCAGTTAGGTAGCACACTCGGTGCATTTGGTTTGAGGCAGACATAGAGCCACCAGCCTGCACAGTCAGCATAGGCCTCGAGGGCCAATCAAGGAACCTTTTCGGCTCAGTCAGTGCATCATACTTATACTCCGAGGGGTGAGCAGGTGGAACAAAGAGCTACAGGGCGTGTGTATGCTGTTACCACGCCAGACCTAGTGTTAGCGCCTTCAATTGTGAGAGGTACTTTCTTGTTATGCAATTCTATTGCCAATGTGTTGATTGATATGGGGGTATCCCATTTTTTTATTTCGTTTGCATTTGCATTGGCATTGGGGTTAGAAGTGGCTCGGTTAGCATCTCCACTCAGTGTAGAGTCACCTATTGGTGGTGAGATTGTCTTGGAACAGGGGTGTCGGGGTTGTGAGATAGAGGTTGTCGGTCGCTGGTTGCCTTTTGCATTTGTGTTGATTGACATGTTGAGTTTTGATGCTATATGGGGTATGGACTGATTGTCATCGTACTGGGCTGTCATAGATTGTTACTGTCAGAGGGTTACTGTATGTACCTTGAGCGGTGATTGTTTTTATTTCATGGGGGACAGAGCCGATAGTGTTTTATCACTGGTATATGATTCACGTGGTCGCAGTGAGCTTAGTTGTCTTCTTGCGACCTTTTTGGGTAGTGAGTGTGACGAAATCCGAGTTAATTTGCCGAGGGTAGTTTGTGAATATCTGGATGTTTTTCCTGAGGATCTCACTAGTTTGCCACCCCATCGTGAGATTGAATTCCCTATTAACTTAATGCCCGGCATGGCATTGATTTCTATGGCACCTTATAGATTTGCACCCGCCGAGTTGAGTGAGTTGAAGATTTAACTCCAAGAATTGCTAGATAAGAGTTTTATTTGCCCTAGTACTTCACCTTGAAGAGCATCGACTCTCTTTGCCAAAAAGAAAGATGGTTAGTTGTGACTTTGTATAGATTACCGGAAGTTGAACCGGGAAACTGTTAAGAACAAGTACCCAATGCCTTGCATAGATGATTTGTTTGACCAGTTAAAGGAGTCTTGTTGTTTCTCTAAGGTAGACTTGAGATCGGGTTATCACCAGTTGAGGGTCAAGGCGGAAGATATCCAGATGACGGCATTCTGTACGCAGTATGGCCATTATGAGTTCCTAGTGATGCCTTTTGGACTAACCAATACACCAGTCGTGTTTATGGATCTAATGAATCGAATATTCTGTGAGTTTTTAGATCGTTTCGTAGTCGTCTTCATTGACGATATTCTGGTTTACCCACCCTCCAAGGAGGAACACGAGGAATACTTGCAAGTTGTGCTTGAGTTGCTTAGAGCCCACAAATTGTATGCTAAGTTCAGGAAATATTAATTCTGGTTGAGAGAAGTTAAGTTCTTAGGCTACGTAGTATTTAGGGAAGGAGTGACTGTAGACTCTTCGAAGATAGAAGCAGTGCAAGATTAGGAACAACTCAAGAATGCCTTTGAGATCCATAGTTTCTTGGGGTTGGCCGGGTATTATCGTCGGTTTGTGAAGGACTTCTCTACGTTAGCATCACCTTTGACTAGACTAACGAGAAAGGTAATCAAGTTTACGTGGAATGAGACTTGTGAAAAGTCTTTTCAAAAGCTTAAGGTTAGACTCACTACTGCTCTAGGGTTGATTATTCTGGAGAGGGATTTAGGCTATTATGTGTATTGTGATGCATCACGAGAAGGTTTGGGTTGTGTTTTGATGCGAGAGGGAAAGGTAGTGGCCTATGGCTCACGTCAATTGAAAACACATGAGAGGAATTACCTTACCGATGATTTAGAATTAGTAGCTGTGATCTTCGCTTTGAAAATTTGGAGGCATTACTTTTATGGTGAGAAGTTTGAGGTGTTTTCGGATCACAAGAGTCTAAAGTACCTGTTTTCACAGAAAGATCTAAATTTGAGGCAGAGGAGGTGGATGGAGTTTATGGAAGACTATGACTTTGAGTTGCACTATCATTCGGGAAAAGCCAATGTAGTGGCTGATGCCTTAAGTAGAAAGTCCTTTAGCAGTGTAGCGAGTATTGCCATCCGAGAGTGGGAGATGTTGGGTGCTGTTAGTGAGTTTGACTTACATCTTGGGGAGTCCATTGAGTTAGCAGCCTTGTTTTTGGTAATTGCACAACCTGTACTTGTGAGCCGAGTTATAGAAGTGCAGAGGGGTAACCTTGAGGTAGAAACCCTTCGAGAGAAGATCTCCAGTGGAAAGGTAGAATGAGGCTTGAACATGTACTTTGACTCGAGTGCTAGATACCTTGACCGTCTTTTCGTGTCGGAGTCTTACCGAGGGGAAGTACTCCAAGAGTTTTACCATTCACACCTTGCAGTGCATCTAGGAGTCACAAAGATGTATCACGACCTTAGTCGTCAGTTTTGGTAGAAGGGGATGAAGAAAGACGTAGCCATGTTCATGTGGAAGTGCCTTACTTGTCAACAAGTGAAGGCCGAACATTAGAGGCCAGTGGGTTTGTTGCAACCCTTGCTTATAGCCGAGTGGAAGTAGGAGCATGTCACGATGGATTTTGTTATGGGTCTTTAGAGGGCTCAACGGGGTAATGACACCATTTGGGTGGTAGTTGACCGATTGACTAAGTTAGCGCACTTTGTACCTATATGCACGAATGACTCGGTAGACTTTCTAGCCAACCTTTACATTAGGGACATTGTTTGACTGTATGGGGTCCCTTTGATTATTGTATCAGATAGAGATTCGCGTTTTACGGCTTGGTTGTGGCAGAGCCTCTAGAATGCCTTAGGCACTAGGTTGACTTTCAGTACCGCCTATCATTCTCAGACCGACTGGCAGTCTGAGCGTATTATTCAGATCCTTGAGGATATGCTTCGAGTTTGTGTCCTTGACTTTAGGGGTTCGTAGGAGAGGCACTTGCCCTAAGTGGAGTTTGCCTATAACAACAGCTTTCAGTCGAGTATTGGTATGGCACTATTTGAGGCCTTGTACGATCGACCGTGTAGGTTTTCTGTTCGTTGGGCCGAGGTGGGTGATGCACCTATGTTGGGTCCAAAGTTAGTCCGGGAAATGACGGAAAAAGTTACATTTATCCGTAAGAGGTTGGTCACAGCTCAGAGTCATCAGAAGAGCTATGCTGACCGTAGGAGGAGACCGTTGTCCTTTGAGGTGGGAGATCACATCTTCCTGAAGATATCACCTAGACGGGGTTTGATGAGGTTTGGAAAGAGCGGGAAGTTGTCTCCTAGGTTTATTAGGCCTTTTTAGATCCTAAAGTGGATTGAGGAGGTAGCTTATCGTTTGGCCTTACTGCCACAGCTTTTCGGGGTGCATGATGTGTTCCATATCAGTATGCTTAGGAAGTATGAGCCGAATCCTTCACATGTGTTGGATTGGATTGAGTTAGAGGTTAACGAGAATGCCTCGTATGAGGAGAGACCGGTTAGAGTTTTAGATACTTGAGACCAAGTCTTGCGAGGCAAGACGATTCCTTCGGTAAAAGTGTTGTGGCGACACCACGGGGTTGAGGAGGCCACTTGGGAGCGTGAGGCGAAAGTCCATGAGAAATATCCGGACTTGTTTATTGATGTTTGAACATATATTCAGACTTTGTTATGTTAATGAAATATAAACATTGTATATGTTTTGAAAATATGAATCGTATATTCAATAATGAACATATATTTATCTTGTTGATGAGAATGGATGACTGGTGGATAGGTCATGGTGATGATTTGAAATTATTGTCAATGTTGTAATTGGTCAAAACATGGTTTTAAATGTTTAGTTTAAATTTCGGGGGTGAAATTCCTTAAGGGGGGAGGTTATAGCATTTTTGGTTGAAACCCGACCTATTTGACTGTTGGATTCAGGTTTCTTTTCATTATATAGTTGTTCTTGGCTTATTTCTTCTTGAGTTAGGCTATTGGTTTGCGTTTATTGCGTTTGGAACAGGTTGGTAGCTTGGTTTCTAAACTTTTGTTGCCTAAATTTTTGTTCCTTCGCTCGAGTGGTCTTTGTGAACATCCAGTATTTTTGCAAGTCTGCAAAACTACTTGGAGTTTGTATTCTTCGCTCAAGCGAAGCTTCTTGTGCTCGAGCGATGACCTCTGTCTGCAAAACTACTGGGAGTGGGTATTCTGTGCTCGAGCGAAACAACTTATTGTATCTGGTCGCTCGAGCGACACATCTTGTACTTGAGCGAACTGTGCGTATATCAGTTCATAAAATCACTTTTCTGAGTCACTTTTTCACCTCTCTCTCTCTCTAAACATTTCAAAACCCTATTTCCTCTCACTCTCTCTCTAAAACTCACATATTTCCCTCAAATACACCTAGATTCGTTGATCTGTTCACCCGTGTGCCTTTGTTAAAAAGATAGCGCTTGATGTGGGCTTCGTTCTAACCGGTGCAAAGTTGGTTTTTGGCATCTTTGGGTTTCCCTCCCTCCCTCCCTCCCCCCCTCTCTCTCTCTCTCTCTCTCTCTCTCTCTTTCTCTCTCTTGTGTTCTAGCTTGAGATAGGGATACTTTCCACACTTTTTGAGTTTTAACTTAGTTATTTGTCATTTCTAAACCCTATTGCGAATTTGAAAGATTTGGAACAAATCTAGGATTTTGGAAAAAAAATCAAAAAAAGGGTTTTCCAAATGGGCTCTTGGTTCTTGGAAATTTTTTTGATGTTAGAAATAATGTTGAGCTAGATAGAAGTGATTGATTTTGGATACTTGGGGTTGATTTTGAAAAGAGTAAGAATTTTGCCCTAAATGCCTCCAATGTTGGTTTTGTATAAATAATGAAGTTGATGTTGAAATTATAAAATTGGATTGGTATTGATGGGGATGGTCGAGTTGGATATGTATTATCACTCACCTCTTGAAATTTGAAAAGTTTATCTTTATTAATAATTGTTTATTTGTTTAGAAATATCTGTTTTGGGTTATTGGTGGAGGATAGCTATGAGTGTTGTAGAAATTGCATGTGAATTAAGAGAATTGAAGCTATTTTTTCATTAATTTGCATTGAGCATTATCTCATATTTATACATTGAAAATGTTACTGTTTTGGAGAAAATGGGTGAATTTGGGAAAAGAATTATTGTTACATCTAATAAGTTGATCAGTGTGTCTTGGGTGAAAGTCCCGAAAACTGCACATATACATGGATGTCAGTCCCGTGGATGAAATTTCTGTGAAATGGCAATAGTAGTACTTGTATAATCTACGTTTACATGGGTCCTAGCTTATGGTTTCCTCCGAACAAAATTTTCGGGAAATGCTGTATTATTTTGAAACTCCCAAAGTGTGATTCACTATCCCATTTTCTATTGTAATAGAAATGATTTATGAATCGATATAAATACTTGGCATTGCATAGTTTTGGAAGAGGTATAAAAATGTTTTGGCACGAGCAATGTATATGCATTCACCCTATAACTTTGTTAATGTTCATATACTGTGTTGGATTATTTCTACTGGGCTTTGGTTCACCCTACATGGGAAAAACATTTCAGGTGCTGATGATATGCCTTCTCCAAGACAATAGTTTGAGAGGACTTGGAGTGAGAGCTTCTTTTTGTGTATTTATTGTATTTATTTTGTATAAACCAAGGGTTTTAAATGTATTGGATTTAAATCCACTCTTGTTGTAACCAAGTATCATCTTGGAAAGCTATAAGCTCTTGGGGCATTTCTTATCTGTTTAATTTCCATTCCTTTTCTTTTGTTCGCAACATATGCTGTAGATTTAGGGCCACACATAATGAATGTATACTACATATATTTCTCTTTTGTAAACTCAATTGGATTTAATGGAAGATAGTCACTTTACCAGTGTTGTCATTTATTGATATTGTGGATGGATTAATGTATATATATTTCGGGGCGTTACAAATTTATTAGCTCTTTTTTTTTTGATAAGGTAATGTTTGATTATTCTACACACACACACATATGCTTGTCTTAACAATTTAGAATTTTTTAAATATTGTATAGAATTTAATAATTTTGTTTAATATTATTAAAATAATGCATGGGTCTTTATTAATTTTTTTTGTAAAATCTCAGGAGATATATGTGAAATTTACTGTTTGAATATATAAGGGCAATTTAGGAATTTTTTACCCCATAGAACATGACGTCAACATGACGTTAGCATATTATGTTAAATAAATTAACAGAAGATTAACGGTATGAGAATCTTAATTATCGCTTCAAAAGTAAGGATATTTTTATAATTATTGAAATTATAGGAGATGTCCTTGTAATTATTAAAAATCTCAAGAAAGGTGAGTGTAATTTAATAACCAAAAAAAAAAAAAAAATGAAGAAGAAAGGGAAAAGAAAAGATAAAGGAAAGGGGGGTGGGGGCAGCCCGACGTGGGTTGCCTCTCTATTTATTTATTTTTATTCAAATATTGATCTATTTATATACACATCTATATAGGTATATATATATATATATATATATATATCAATTAAAATCATTTTAATAACACTTTCATATTTTGTAATATAAAATAATATAATTTTTCATATTACAAAATATATATTTTTTTCATTTAATAAAACACACCATAAATTTACATTTTAAACATTTATTATAATATAGTATAATAAATAATAATAACTCTCAAAGTGATACTTTCCATTCACATAATTAAAAAAAATCAAACAGTTAAACATGTGTTACATGAACCCAAATTAGATTGATTCTAAATTATGGCTCTTGAATTAAATTTCCACCCATGAACCAAACATGCTCCAAATATATGCAAAACTGAACTCAATAAATTTTACCTCAAGTCATGATTCTAACATCAAATCTCAACACAAAAATTTTGCTATAAATTAAACTGAACACTATTCAATTCGTAAATTTTCAGAAATAAAGACTCATGCATAAACACTTCATAAAATTTTCATAATGTTTGAGCTATACAACTATTTTCAAAATTTTACAAAAATAAGATCTTCAACTCGAGAGACAAATTTTACCCTAAACTTGTGTAACAAATTAGAAATTGTGTTTTAATTATCATAAACCCAATTACAAATGATCTTTTAATATTAAATATATATATATATATATATATATATCACTAACCACGTGGTGCAACATCCATCCAATTAAATTATGCAATGATTTTATAAATATTAAAAAAAAAAATCCAGTCATTACAACTATTCACCAAATGAATCCACCGAAATTGAATTGACAATCTGCAACACTATACAAACAGCAATACAAAGTGTATTGTTGTCCCTCAGTCTCCCAAAGCACACTATCACCAATTTCCACCCATCAGGTTTTGAGAAACAACATACTAGCTGCCAATTACTATTAAGTAAATGACCAGTGACGCTCTCAACACTAAACTATAGTGAATCAAATGGCTCTCAATTTGTCAAATGAAAATGTCATTTTTTTAAAAAACAAATTGCCAAATGAAAATGTCATTTTTGGGCCTTATTAACATGTGAGATGCAGATAGAAAGTGCATGCATGGCCAAATATTGGCAATTGTAAATTTACACTTTGTTGTTTGGGTAGAAAATATTTTTTTATAGTTAGTGGTGGTGGTAGAATGAAGGTCGAGGTAGAGCTGGTAGCATGGTGGTGGGGCAGCGGTGACAGTGATAGCGACGATGACGGTGGTGGTGGCCATGGTGATGATGGTGTGATGGTGGAGGTAAGAGTAGCGGTGGTAGTATAGTGACATTAATAAGACTGTTCGGAAAATATATTTTGCATTTTAAAAGTGAAAAACATTTCATATCTAAATAAGCTCTTTTTTTGTTGATAATAAAAATTATTTTTCATTGACTTTCGTTTTCTATTATTCCAAACACGAGAAAATACGAACCAAGCAAAATGATTAAATCCAAGATCTTCAATATGGGAAACAATATTTTTATTACTTAAATAGCACACAACATATTTATTTTTAAATCAAAATTAAAATTTATATTTTACGATTTAACAGCACTCATCAAATGGACACACACTTTCTAGCATATATATACATTCTAACCTTTGATATTGTATCTGCAACTTCCCAGCATTGTGTAATGCATCAGCTTGACCAAAATTCGCCATGGCCCCAAAAGCTACGCCACTTAGATCAAATTGAAATGCACTGCAACTACATCACACAAATCAAAGATTGCTACAGTTACTGAATTCCTTGAGCATATTAGATTTGACATGCATGTCACCCAGACATATTTTGAAAACCATAAATATGCTTATTAGATAGCTTCAATTAATGTATGAAAACAATGAAAAAAAAATGAAAACATTTTTGGTGTTTCTCAATTTTAATGGGAAAGGATTCTCTCCTGTCCACAGTTTTACTAGAGGGTGTTGTTGAGGTTCATAGAGCCACCACATATCCTATTTTGATAATTTGAAAAAAAAAAAAATAGATTCATTATATTCATAACTATATGATTTCATTATATTTGTTTAAAAAAACGAATGACAAGTATAATTTTGAAATTGTCCATCATTTTTTTAAAGACCACTATGAAAACAATTATATGGATATAAATATGGCATTAATCTGAATTTTATCCTAAATGATCTACGCAAAAAAAAAAAAAAAACAAAACTTTACAAATTATATGATTCAAATCATCAAAATAAGACCTATAATGTATCTTATGAACCGATTATCACACTTGTAATTCAACAGTAAATTAGGTAGAACTCATTCCCATATTAATAATAGAAAGCCAAAAACATAAAAGAGGGCTTGTTTTCTTCAAATTTTAAGAGAGACCTATGTAATTTACTCTAAACTGTACAACCAAAAACATATTTGTTTTGTTCATTATTTGAGATGAGGGGTAGAGAGGAATAGAGGTGTTTAGTTGTAAAGAGTGAGCCGTCCAGTAAGTGTGAGTAAGAAAAAAAATAGGGGTTTAGTTGTACAATTTAAAATTTCTAAATTCTTAAATTATTATTTTTGTCCATTAGATTAAATTTTCACTATTGTTGATTTGCGAATATTGTCTCTAATTAGACCATATGAACTCAAATAAGAAACAATAAATGGATGCAAATAATAATTTAGGAATGAAGTAAAAAACCGTGACTATAGTTTACAGTATAACAAAATATGAAAATGTATTGAATTTTTATATATATATATATTTGTATTTTTGGTATTTGGTGATTTTTTTTTTCTCACAAATATGATACTTTTTAAGTGTATCTAAATTAGATGTATTTAAGAAATAAAAAATGTGCGTAAAATATTAAAAAAATTCGCTAAAAAGGAATAAAAAAAAAAACTCAATTTTTTGAAAAGTGAATTAAACCAAACAAGGTAAATATATTATTTTTTCATCCATATAACTAATGAATTGTTGATAAAAATAAGCTAAGTGTTAACCCACTGTAATTAGGAGAGGTCGGTGTAAATTTACCTAACCAAGCACTCATTTTCTTTTTCATTATTTGAAGTAGAGAGAAATAGGAGTGTTTGGTTGTCTAAATTGTAAAATTATTTTATTAACCATTAGTTTAGATTTTTAGCATTAATGATTTGGACTAATTGTCTCCAATCCAACCATATGAACTGAAATCATCAACAATAAAAACTAAATAGATGGAATTAATAATTTAAAAATGAAGTAGAAAAAATGACTATAGTTTAAGGTATAAAAGTAAATTTGTTTTTTTAAAAAAAGACCTATTAAAAAAGTGTCCAAGTCTTGTACCTTTTTGAATTGCAGTTATTAGAGTCAATAACAAACCTTTATTTTCACTGCTCATTTAGGAAAATGTCTCGTAGTTCAAATTTTGTGGCTCAAAAGTGGCTCAAATGGCCAAAACGACATCGTTTTGGCCATTTTTATGTTGTTCTGTACTCAAAACGACGTCGTTTTGGCCATTTGAGCCACTTTTGAGCCACAAAATTTGAGCTACGTAGCATTGTCGGCTCATTTATTACATCCATGATTTTATTTTTTTAATTTTTCGCATGATGATTTCCAATCAAGTGCTTTGTATAAACATAAGGAAATAAACTAGCTTTATTATGTATGATACAAATAAACTGCTAAGAAACTAAAAACAGAGTAGATAACAACCATAACTAAGCCATAGTTTTTCATGATGAAGCAAAAGAATGCAGAAATTCATTGTGATACTTACCAAAGGACACCACTTGCATTCACTAATTTCACCTTCCTCTGTTCCTGTGAACATGCTTTTTAAATCTCTTTCTGCTTTCGTTTTGTTCACCTTCAATGATCCTCACAAGTCATTGAGGTTTTCCTCTAGAGAACATAAGATATCCCATAACAAGTCCCCATACCAGCCCACATCCATAACCCGGCAATATGACATACCAATTGAATCCACTTGAAGAATACGTATTGTCTTCTTGTTGTGGTGTGCTAGGGTCGCTGCATGTATTTGACAATGGAGGTCCACATAATGCCAAGTTACCAATGTAGGAATCATTTAAAAATGTATCAAATTGGTTGCCTTGTGGTATCGGTCCTATTAGTTGATTCTGTGAAAGGTTTAAGACTTCAAGGGATTTCAAATTCTTTAGTTGTTGAGGGATCTCCCCAATGAGTTTGTTGGAAGAGAGGTCTAACCATTCGAGCATTGTCAAATTAACAAGAGATGTTGGTATATGACCTGTAAGGCTATTGTGAGACAAGTTGAGCCCGCGGATTGAATTTAACTTTCCAATGATCTGTGGAATCTGACCTTCGAAATTGTTTTTCGATAAATCAATTACAGTGAAAATGGTTGGGACTTTTTCCATTTCTATGGTTGATCCTTTGATTACCATAGTCAAACAATCATGATAATGATATGGATACTGATATAAAGAATCAACACCGGAGTTCTTGATGTATTGCAATTTATAATTGGCTTCTATGACATTCATCATTGCATTGAAATTCTTGAAATATGTTTTTGGCAGTGGACCAATAAAATAATTGTCTGACAAATCCACAACTCTCAAGTTAAGGAAGGGAAATTTGGCTTTGGAAGCTGGCATAGGTCCATGGAATTTGTTAGATCTCAAACTTAGAACTTGCAGCCAGCGTAGTTTTTCCAACCAAAATGGAAATTTGTCAGAGAACTTGTTACATCCAAGATCTACCACTCATAGCATTTTGCAATTGACTAAAGATTTTGGTACTGTACCCTCAAATCCATTTCCATTAAGGTCAATAATTTCGAAGGAATTTCCCTTTACAAATGTATTAGGAATGGTGCCAGAAAAATTATTTTTCCGTAGATCGAGCACAGAGAAATATGTGCTGAAGTTTCCTAAACATTGTGGAATAGAACCATTAAAGCTATTACTAGATAGGATAAGTAATCGAAGGGAAACTGCATGACAGAGCATGTCTAGCTCACCACTGAAGTTATTTGATGAAAGAATGAGACTAGTAAGGTTCACGAGTTTGAAGGTTGAACTTGGAAACCTACCATATAGGTTGTTATTGCTCAAATCAATAACAATTAAATCAGTGGATTTGAACTCTTTTACACGGCCAGTCAATTTGTTATTACTGAGGTTGAAGTAATACAATGCTGGTAAGCTAAAGACCCTAGATGGAAGAGGTCCTGTTAGCTGATTATTCGACAAATCTAACACAAGAAGTGATGTTAGGTTTGCAACCAATGATGGGAATGGACTGTTGGATTTATTTTTCTAGTGTGGCCCAATAGCCTACATATTTTCTACATGTTTTAATTTATTTGGACTCCACAAATAGATAAAGCCAATATTTTGAGATCAAGTTCAGTAAATAGAATTTTAATATAATCACTCTTCTAAGATAAGAAGAAAACCTTGATGGATTAGGAATTCTTCTAATAGAGTTTATCTGGCCCTCTTCTCTCCTCTATATAAGGATGAGTGACTCCCCTTTCATATCATGAGTATTATTTTCATCACTCTAAATTTTATAGTCATCCTAATAAAGTGAGAGACAGAGAGAAGAAGGTGAGCCAAGAATTAAAGGTTCAACTATTAGGGGTATTTTCTCAGCTTCTCTAATTCAATGGCTGTCAAAGGTATATTCGTTTTATTCTTGAGTTGTATTGAATTCAAGATCCTGTAAAATTTAATTCCGCATTATTATTATGGTTACATGTCTTATTAAATCTTACATGTGGTATCAGAGCTTTAGTTTGTCAATCAATACACCTTGGAATAATAATATATTTATGAATATTGTTATTATAGTTATAATTATTCATAACAACATATTTTTTGTTCATAAGGTTTGAACTCTCGGCATGTGTTGGTTATCTTGAATATACGCTGTATGTTCAACCTTGTAAGCTGCATGCCATATTTATTAGGCAGTGTCTGAATGGTACATCTAATCTCTTTCATATTCATTATGCATCAAAGAAACTCTTTTTGTGTTGTTAAAAGTCAAAGGTTGTGTAAAAGAAGATTTCATTCCTGATTTCTAAATCGTAACTAAGTATGCACATCATGAACTCCCTCACTCACTTTGTTTTGTGATATGTTAGGTGCAAACTTTTATGTAATTCTATATGCTGTTCATATTCATGTTTTGATTTATTATCAATTTTAGTGATAATAATTTTTATAATCATCATAATATGTTATTGAATTGAGTGTATTGCTTGCCGTTATGATAAAGTGCATAGATTAAAAGTAATTTTAGAATTTTGCTAAATCGTTCGGACTATTAAATAAATATATTTATTTGATTGTATCACATTAGAGGATTATGTTTTTGCTTTGTTTAATTATGCACACTTATTGTCTATTATTGTTAAATATTTATATATTTTCATGATTTAAAATTGATATCATGATATAATTTTATGACATTGAATATTAAATATTAAAGTGGTTAATTCATATTAGGTGTAATTCTTATTAACCATTATTTTAGATATTCATGATTGTTATAATACATATATAAATATTCCTGTTCATCCAGAGTTATTATTATTATATTGGTAATAGCAATCACATAAAAGAAATTTTAGAAATCATAAAAATAGTGATCTCATTAAAATTGTGATTGAATTAATGATAATTAAATAACTCAAAATTAATGAATAGAGAATATTGTTGGTTAGTTCCGTATTCATAGGGTTTACTAATTTAGTAGCTGCCAAAGTGGCCTAGATTTGTAAAACTTATGAATATAGAACTACATAAAAGAATTGTTAAAAAGGGTAACATTAAGGTCGATAATATTCTCAATTGCAGTTATAATTAGGAGATTGAGACTAGCCCAAAGGAGAGTCACTTTCAAATAATTATAAACTGGGTAGGATAATGTAACTTATGTAATTTGACAGATTAGAATTGAATACCCAAAGGTAACATGACTAGCTGAAAAATTGCATAAATTACTTTAGACCTACATAAGTGATTCTTGACGAGTGGACAATAGATATACCTAAGTGTTGCCCAAAGGAAAAACTTATGTGATATCAATAGTTCATCATAATTCTCAAAGCTTTAATATGTATATTGTTTATGCCTTTTTCCGTGTTACTTATGAGATCTTGTGTTAATACCTCTTAAGATCTGTCAAAATGATAGCTTGCTATCTAAGGTGGTTGGACTTAGAAGGGAGGCTATATTGACTCCTCCGACCTTCTTGGGATTTTACTTGGTTATTGACCAAAGGACTCTTTAGTGACATCACCCTAACGCTTAAAGTAAAATTTGGTTAAAGGCTGTTGAAGATACTCATGATATGAAAGGGGAGTTACCCATCCTTATATAGAGGAGAGAAGAGGGCCAGATAAACTCTATCAAAAGAATTCCTAATCCATCAAGGTTTCCTTCTTATCTTAGAAGAGTGATTATATTAAAATTCTATTTACTGAACTTGATCTCAAAATATTGGCTTTATCTATTTGTGGAGTCCAAATAAATTAAAACATGTAGAAAATATGTAGGCTATTGGGCCACACTAGAAAAATAAATCCAACATTCTCCCACTTGGCCCATTAAATAAAGAAGACTTTTTCCATTAGGTAAAAAATCTGCGATTTTACCTTCAAAATTATTACTGTCAACTCTCAAGACGACGAGATTTCCAAGGTTTGAAAGTGAAGATGGGAGCATGCCGGTGAAATTGTTATATCCGATGCCTAAACCAGTCATTTCTGTAAGGTTTCCGAACAACGTAGGGATGGTTCCATAAAATTTACAACGAGCGGCATACAATGTTTTCAAGGACTTCAAATTCCCAATTGAGTCTGGTAGTTCTCCAGAGAAATTAGTGCGTGTAAGCACCAAGTACTGGAGAGGACTGCTCGAGTTTATAAACTCGGGAAAATAACCAGCGAGAGCATCATTATATGGTATACGCAGCTCATTCAGATGTGGTAAATGGAATATTCTGTCAGGAAATTTTTCACGCAATCCACATTCAGAAAGATGGAGAAGTGTTAAAGAAGTCAGATTGAGCAAGGAATTCGAAACCACTGAAGATATGTTTACATCTCTAAGATTAAGTTCTCTTACCTTGGTTAAGTTTTGAACAAGTAATTCAAATCCAGGTTCTTCCAACCTCAAATCATAATTGTAAGAGAGATCAAGCGAGACCAATTTGCTCAGAAATGAGACTTCTATAGGGACTTTTCCAGAAAAACTAGAGTCAGAGAGGTTGAGGTGTGTCAATCTGGTGAATCGACTAAATTCAGATGAGATTTGAGACATGCCAAAATCATTGAAAGCAAGGTTGAACCTTTGGAGGTGAGGAAAGTAGTAGAAGATGGTGCTATTGGGTTGGATGGTGCCTAGGAGCCAGCTGCAACTGAGGTCGAGGCCAATTACTTGACTTGTGTTGTTGTCACACTTGACCCCATCCCATGAGCAACAATCAGAACCCTCCTTCCATGACTCCATCTTCGGGTAAGAAAGGATTCCGACAGAATCACAGTCCTCATCGGCAGATTTATTGAAGGAAAATTGTTGCTTAAATTGGAGCAATGCAGAGGTCTGTTGTTGAGTGCAGAGTTGGGCATGCAAACAAGTAATCTAGAAAAAACAAAGAAACAAAAAGAGGTGAAAAAGTTGATTGTTAGAGACCATCTTTGCTCCTAGATTCAAAAACAAAGGTTGTAATGCTATAGGCAAATGTAACGTGTTTTTACTCATCAAGGAAGACTTGACTTTATAAATATTGATCATAATCAACCGCTTAAAATGCTATACGAAATAAAAGTATGACACATCTACTGCGTGTATACTTAGAAAGACAATACATCACAACATAGTATACATAACATAATTATACTGTTTTGTAATAAACATCGCAACATATTGTAACTTTTATCATTGAATTGATTCGTAATATTTTTTACCACAAATAATTTGTAACATTTACACAACACCGTTCATAACATAATCATAACAATATGTAATTTGACTTTCGGATAAATTTGTTCATTCATAATTTTTATACAAAATGACATAAGACACTCACCACAAATTATGTGACTTTTACGGTAGAAATCGTAATTTTGTTATGACAAAAAGGTGGGTGCATACTAGCATTTTCTTAAAAATTGTGTGAAATACTAGCAATTTTTTTAAATAAGGATTACTGTATATTACTTGTTTTTTTTTTTTTCCCTTCACATTTTTATATCACCAGCCTAGATACATGACAAAATATCATTTGTTTATATTAATTTCTTAATAATTATCTTCAAATAAAGTAACTATTAATAAGTATTTGGCAACACAAAATGATAATAGATAATCTGCAATATATAACATTTCTCTTTTTAAAAGGTATCATTTGTTTATATTAATTTCTTAATAATTATCTTCAAATAAAGTAACTATTAATAAGTATTTGGCAATACAAAATGATAATAAATAATCTGTAATACATAACATTTCTCTTTTTAAATTCACTTATAGGGCCAGTAGCTAGTAAGTGAGAGACCATAGATAAAATAAACTCTAAAAAAAGTCGGAGCAAGGAAAAATCCTATCCAGTCCAATTTTTGGATTAGAAGATATTGTTTGGACCTTTGGAGTCTATTACAAATCTAATTTCAGTGATGTAAGTTGTTCGTCTTATACGCTTTATTCAGTCAAAAATTTTAAAAATTGATATGATAATTGTAGCTACATCAATTTAAAAGTTTTTTTTTTTTTTAAAATTTTTTTTTTAAGGAACATTTAAGAGTTGATTATGAGACACATAGTTGATTAGATTCCATATTTGAAAAAAATTATTTGGTACTTCATGGGTGTCGCCTGGTCATGTGCCCCACTAATCATCATATATCATATCTCTTACTATTTTTCAATTACCTAACACAAAATCATGAGTTCCACCTTCTTCTCTACACAAAATTTCAAAGACACCACATCGGCGTGCTAGTACCACCAAATAACTTCTCTCACATTTGCAATGCGAGGCCTGCAAAACTAAGCTAGTCTTCACTCATGTCTATAGAGCTTAACCTTATAGCGTGTTTCACTTGTCAAGGAGCATTTTGACTCCATAAATGTTGATCTTAATCAATTGCTTAAATGCAATAGTATAGCGATTCTGGTTTAGACCTGACCCATCTTGCATTTTGGACTCGGGTTTCATGATTTTGTATTTGTTGTTCTTGTTTTTTCCCCCCCCCATTTTCCCTATTAAAGCTTGGCTATTGAGTTGTATTGGTTACGTTTGGAACAGGTTGGTAGCTTTGTTTTCAAACTCTTGTTGCCTAAAATTTTACTCCTCTGCTCGAGCGTCACTTCTTGCGCTCGAGCGGGATTTATGAACTCTCAGTACTTTTGCAGGTTTGCAAAACTACTAGGAGGGCGTATTCTATGCTCGAGCGCTATTTTCTGCACTCGAGCGGTCTCAACTCGAGCAGACTTTCTTGAGCTCGAGCATTAGTTTGCTGTCTATAAAACTACTGGGAGTGTGTATGCTGTGCTCGAACGAAACCACTTGTTGTGTCTGATGCTCGAGCGTCACTTCCAGCGCTCGAGCGGACTGCGCATATATCAGTTCGTAAAAAGGTCATTTTACATCACTTTTTCATAAATTTTTCTCCCAAAACCCTAAATCTAGAGCCTCTCTCTCTAAAACTTTACTATCTCTCTACATTTTACCTAGATTCAGTAGTTTCTCAACCCGTGTCCCTTTGTTAAAGATGTAAAGCATCTCAAGGGCTATGTTTTTATCCGATTAGAGTTGGGTTTCGGCTTCCTCCGAGTTCCTTCCTTGCTTTGCTCGTCTTCTAGTTTTGAGGTAGGGATTTTCTATACTCCAATATGACTTTGTATAAACATTATTGTGACTTTTGGAAGATTTTGAACAAACCTAGGGTTTTCATTTAAAATCAAAACGAGAGTTTTTCAAATGGGTGTATTGAAAATGGTTATGAGAGTGGTTATGAGGTTGTGTTGTAGTAAAATAGTTGATTTTGATACTTGGGTTGGATTTTGGAAGAAAATGGAGTTTCCCCTAAAATGTCTCAAATATTTATTTTGTATAAATAAATGAAATTGGTATTGAAAATGTGAAATTGGATGGATGTATATATAAATGGTAGAGTTGGATATGTATTATTACTTGCCTATGGAAATATAGTTTATCTGTTGTGGAGATTGTATATCTGTTTAAAAATATCTGTTTTGGGCTATCAGGTGAAGGATAGCTATGATTGTTGTAGAAATTGCATGAGGAATAGGTAAATTGAAACTAATTACTCATCCTGTAACGCCCCCAAAATAAACACAATAAACCAATTGCAAGCACTAGTACAGTGTGATATAAATAACATCAGATGCTTTCATTAAATCAGAGTTAATATACTAAAGGTGACACATGTGATATACATTCATAAATCGTTCATCCTGAATCTACAACATGTGTTACAAGAGGTAATAAGAAATGAAAGCCAAACAGATAGTCATATTCCCTAATGGCTTACATCTTTTTAAGATCATGCTTGGTTACAACAAAATGAGTCATAAGCTCAATACAAATAAAGCTCTCGGCTTGTAAAAGTAAATACAAAATAAACAAAAAATGAGCCTTCAGCTCCATAGTCCTCCCAAGCTATGTTCTTGGCGGAGGCATATCACCAACACCTGAAAATGTTTTTCCCAAGTAGGGTGAGCCAAAATCCAGTAGAAACAATCTAACACAATATATGAATCTTAACAAAGATATAAGTATGATGTGTATACAATACCTGTAATAAAATCATTCATATTCGACAAGATCATAATATGCCAAGTTTTATATCTCAATCCAT
Organism: Camellia sinensis; assembly: GCF_055761805.1. Classification (NCBI taxonomy): domain Eukaryota; kingdom Viridiplantae; phylum Streptophyta; class Magnoliopsida; order Ericales; family Theaceae; genus Camellia; species Camellia sinensis. The sequence continues at coordinate 47,238,280 of NC_138964.1, forward strand.
TTTATTTCAACTCATGAATCAGATTCACTATTATCCAAATAACCTAACCGAGGCTACAAATCATGGTTATCTAATTAATACAACCATCACACTAACACAGTTCAATTTTTCATTTTACGGAAATTTCGTTCGCGAGAATTGGCACCCATGTATATGCGCGGTTTTCGGGACTTTCACCCTGGACACACAGACCAACTTAATTTAATGGAGTCCATCCCCTTTCTTCTCCCAAATATAGAATATATCCCCTTTCTCTTTCCAAATATCATACATATATAATGCATTCAAACACGGTCATATTCAATGACAACAGTTAAGAGATTAGCTTCAATTTACCTAATCTTCATGCAATTTCTACAACAATCATAGCTATCTTCCACTGATAGTCCAAAACAGATATTTCTAAATAGATATACGATCTTCAAGACATATAAAATATCCAAATTTTCATAGGTGAGAGATAATACACACGTGACTCCACCATTGATATAAACATTCATCTAATTTCATATTTTCAAAACTAATTTCATTATTTATACAAAATAATTATTTTAAACATTTTAGAGCAAAACCCCATTCTCTCCCAAATCCAACCCATGTGTCAAAATCAACAAATTTAACACAACACATTCTCATATCTATACTCATAACCATGTTCAATTCATTCATTTAAAAATCGCCTTTTTGATTTTAAACCAAAATCCTAAATTTGTCTAAAATTATGATTTGTTGGAGAAGAAGAAAAGAAAGCAGGTTGACATTGTAAGGTAAAGAAAAGAAAGTGGAACAGGCATACTAACCACCTCATTTTTTTTCTTAATCAAACCAAGTATGATTGTTGAAAGAAAAAAAGATAGGGTGTCCAAGTTATGATTATGTTAGTCTTGCCCATCACTTTATATAGTGAAATAAAATTACCAAACATTATTTTCTAAGTGAAAATTTTTTCGATAAAAAAGTATTTTCTTTCAATTAAATATCTAATTTTATCGCTAAAAATAAAATAATAATAATTTTGGAGACAAAAATATTTTATCTCTAAATTTTTGTTTCTAAAACTTTAATTTCTTGTAATTACTCATAAATATCAAGAAAAATAAAGTGGTGGCCTTGACTCTCCACATTTTAAATTAGACACAAATCAATATCAACGCAGTGGAAAATATCTTCGATGGAACCATTAATGAAAATACCAGCTCATTAAAAAATATTTTTGTAATTTGTAGTTTTTGTTTGGTTCATAGTAAAAGAAATGGAAGATAAGTAAAATGTGAATGAAATATAACTATCTTTCACATATTTTTTTATTTCTCTTTTCAAATCTCTACCCAAATATATATAATTAAAAAAAAAGAAAAATAAAAAAAAAACCTTAAAGTCTTCTGAATCTAATCTAATATGGCTTAGTACAAATTTCACTTTATCCCCTTGTGGGTTGACTCATGTGTGAATTATCTTCCTCTTATTTAGAAATGATCATATAACTCCATTGTATTTTGTGGATTGAAATGCAATGTTAGGTTTTTTAACAATTTAATGAAAAAGACTATAATACCCTATTTATAAGTAACACAAATGTGTGAACTATGAATATTTTTATCATTTGTTTAGGAGACAAAATACAATTTAACCCCTTGTACTTTATTCCATGTGTAATTTATTCCTATGAATTTTGAAAATGTGTATATAACCCCTTTTATGTCTGTTATATGTCACACTTATTATTAAGTTAAACGGAATGTTAACAGTATATTTTATTCTACAAATAATAAGATAATTATATAATTATTTTCAAATGAGATGAGGTAATCCATACATGCATAAAAGCACTGGGGTAAAGTAAAATTTTCTCTATCTTAAAAGTGGAGAGTTTATTAATTTATTTTTTTATTTTTTAAATTTTACTAAATAAAAAGTCAACAAAAAAATATTACTAAAAAATATTCACCCAACCAACTTTGAATGTTCTATTTTTAGAATGTTTTTCAGCGATGAGAGACTGAGTTATTGGGGCTGAATAATCGAAGGACATCTTGATGATGAATGAATCATTAGGGAAAGGGCATGGGGCCTTTGTTCAATTGTTTTTCTGATGTATCCCCCCCAAAAAAATAAAAATAAAATAATAAATACAAAAATAAAAACAAAAGAAAAGAAAACAAAAGAAAGAGACAAAGAGAGAGATTGATATTCTTGACTAGCATAAACGTATCGATATTTAGGCTCTGTTTGGGGATGTCGATTTTTTTAGTTAAAATAGTTAAAAACTTAAAACATCCAATCAGATTACTCTCTTCCTATTTTTGCACGATTTTTTCTAAAATAAAAAAAAATTAAAATAGTCACTTCCAAAACAACCTCTTAAAATCATTTTAAAATCAAAACAACTAAGGACAAATCTACTTAAATGATTGTCATTATTATTTTTGAGTAATAATATATAAATAGAAAATTCATACAAAATAATATAGGTCAATGACAACCTTTTAATTTAAAGCAAAATATTCATAAAAATAATTTATATTTACAATAATGATTTTTTATGTTAAAATTATGTATAAATAAAAGTTTGAGAGAATTTCATTATTGTAGGTTTAGAAAGTTATTTTATATTATAAAGCATAAATATTTTTATCAATCTCTAAGGGTGTGTTTGGTAACGTTTACGTTTTCAGTTTATATTTACAAAAATTTTATAAACTGATTTTTGTTTAATTTTTGTTTATTTTTAGAAAAACATAAACTACAAACGCGTTTGGTAATAATTGACAAAATGTCTAAAAAAGTTTAAAAATATAAAAAAGAGTGAGAAATGGCAAGTGGTGGCAAGTGGCGGCGGAAGACGGTGGTGAAAAGTGGTGACAGTGGGTGGTGGGTAGCTGGTGGTGGCGGGTGGGTGGTGGATGGGTGGGTGACTGTGGCGGGTGGTGGGCGGTAGCAAGTGGGTAGTGGTGGTAGTGGTAGCGAGTGGTGGGTGGCAGATGGCGAGTGGTGGTGGCGGGTAAGTGGCGAGTGGTGGTGGTGGGTGGGTGGGTGGGTGGGTGACGGTGGCTGGTGGTGAGTGGTGGTGGTGGTGGTGGTGGCGGTGGTGGCGGGTGGTAGTGGCAGGTGGGTGGCGGATGGCGGGTGGTGGGTAGTGATGGTGGGTCGGTGGGTGACGGTGGCGGGTGGCAGGTGGTGGGTGGTGGTGGTGGCGGGTGGGTGGCGGATGGCGGGTGGTGGCGAGTAGGTGGCGGGTGGTGGTGGTGGTGGTGGGTAGGTGGGTGACGATGGCGGGTGGTAGGTGGTTGCGAGTGGGTGGTGGTTGGTGGCGGGTGGCGGGTGGGTGGTGGGTGATGGTAGTGGTGGTGGTGGTGGGTGGTGGTGGGTGGTGGGTGGTGGTGGGTGGCTGGTGGTGGCAGGTGGTGGATGGTGGTGACAGGTGGATGGTGAGTGGTGGTGGCAAGTAGGTGGCGGGGATGGTAGTGGCGGGGATGACAGGTTGGTGGTGGGTGGTGGTGGTGGTGGCGGCGACAGCGAGGGGTGGGTGGTGGGTGGTGGTGGCGGGTGGTAGGTGGTGGTGGCAGGTGGGTGGTGAGTGGTGATGGCAGGTGGGTGGTGAGTGGTGGTGGCAGGTGGTGGTGGGGGGTGGGTGGTGGGTAGTGGTGGCGGAAGACGGTGGTGGAAAATGGTGGCGGGTGGTGGCTAATATTGGGTAGTAAAAAAAAAAAAAAACTCAAAACTCAAAATGGAAATACATTTTTTGTGTTTTTATTTTTTGACCCAATTTATAAACTGAGACCACTGATTTATAAATAAAAAATTTTATCAGACAAGTTTTTATTTGAATTTTTAAAATTTTTATAAATATAAATAGAAAATTGAAAACGTAAGTGTTATCAAACGATCCTTAAATATTTTGTGAAGTTAATCATTGATGTGTGACATCTCCTAGAAATTTCTTTCTTATCAATTACGTTACAAGGCTAGACTTTCCCAAAGTTTAGAATTTGTGAAAACTTGTGAGGTTCGTGGGTCTCATTATAAATCATTGTTTTTTTTCAAAAATAGATCCTTTAAAAATTGGTGGTGCTACATGTATCAATTAGTGTACTATATAGTATACGAACACTAATTATGATATTATTATTGATCCCATTCATTAATTATATTACATATATCAAAAATTTCTTAAATTATACCACATCGTCAATTGATACACTAGTTAATACATTAATTAATACATACAACATTATTCTTCAAAAAATAGACAACTGAGCTGTATATCACAGGGAGAGGCGAAGAGACTATGACTATCATCCTTATTCGGAAAAATGTCTTGCGCAGTCCGCGGAAGAGCTTTGTGCGACATGGGGACACTGTTTTTGGTTGATGTCGGACTTAATTTTGACAAGGGTGAGGTTTTTTTTCAGTTTATAAAATGAATTGAATAGTATTATTGAATTTGTAATATTTGTTATAAGTCTTATTTTAATAATTTAAATGATTTAATAGGTAGGGTTTATCAAGTATTTCGTCTCTGTAAAAAATTATGCTGATCAGATATCAATAGATACTTTATTAGCACATATTTTTCTCAATAATTTATTTTTTAAATTATGTTTATCGTTGACAAAAATATGATCTAATCAAGGAGTTACTGATATCCGATCAATATAATTTTCTGTAGAGTGAAAGTACTCGATGAGTTCTATATATTAAACGTTTCGGATGATCAAAATAGGTCTCATGATGGGTCTCATGGGTTTAATAGTACCGTTCAGTTTAGAAAATAAATTGGAGAGAAGCTCTGCCCTTTTGATAATATATATCATTTGTATTATAAAATTTGTCAAATATATTATATATAAAAAATTAAATCATTTAAATATTTGTAATTATACGATGAGAGTCTTAATAAATTTAAATTAATTAAACATTTGTAAGCACCCTGCTCTCACAAGATGAGTTTTGCTTGAGTGAAAGGGACATGAAGTGGGTGTTGTCACAGTATCTATGTTGTGACACGGATTTCTCCTGATTGGAGATAATTTTTGAGTACTTTTTCATCAAATTTAAGATACTTCAAGATGAAATAACCAAATTATTTTATAATCGTACATAATCCTATGAATTTCATTATTGATTAATATAAATTCAATGGTTTCTCAATATTGTTTTTTTCCTCCCTTAAATTATATGTTAAAATTTCACTTTTGCTAAAAGATATATATTTATTTTTTGCTATATTTATTTTGTTCTCCTCTAAAACAAATTTTTGACACAATAGTTCTTCAATTCTTATCCCTATCTCTTTTCGTATAAATTATTTATTTTTATACTATCAATGATTTTAAAAAATATTAAGAAGGTCTAACTTTAATACATTAATTAGCCTAGCTGATAATAATAATAATAATAATAATAATAATAATAATAATAATAATAAACAACTCAAATTTGTGTAAAATTCTGACAATTCGAGCCATTCAGACTTATGCCCAAGTCAGACTTGAGTAGAGATATCAAATTACAAATTAAGCTTGAATGGACTTGAACAATTTTCAACATAACTCGAACTCAACCTATGCAGCACCTCAAGCCACTAGAGTTGCACCTCTAATGATGATCGACCACCATTGATTGCCATCTTTTCATTGTAGGCTGCTGTGTTAGCATTTATCATTTGGATGGCATGGAATTTTATTAGAAGTAAATTGTTAGTGAATATTATTTTACTTTTTTTATTTACAAATTTAAATATTTTGATCTCATTAATTTTGGAATATCGTATAAATACATCTTTTTGGGAGATAGTCTAAAGAAAGTAAATGTTATATATTTTCATAATTGAAGTAATCAAAATGTATGAATTCATAAATGAGGAAGTAAAGTGATATTTGGTAATGATTATAAAGGTTATTTTATATTTTCAGAAGAATACGAAGGCATCAAAGCATCTACGGCTTGTTCGATGTGTAGAATTGTAATTATTAATCTATGTGACTATTTTGGCAAGTGAGTTGGGTTTAGATTGGGACTAAAAAAACACAAAAGACAAAATAGGCTAAATAAGCTAATAAGACAAAATATCACATCTAAATCATAATCATTTCACTTTTTCTTTACAAAAAAGCTAAAAAGTTATTTCCAAACATAACTAATTTAGCTAGACTAAATTAGCCAAAAAGCTAGGCTAAAAAAGTTTTTCCTAAACGAACCCTAAAATTCTAATGTTTGGTTACAATTTAGTGTTATTTGCTTGGATAAAGAAGCTAATCCAAGATTATAGGTTGAGGGTAGCCATATTAAATGTAGGAAATTTAACTGGTATGACTATGGAATAGGTAGATGTTATGATTAGGGAGAGAGTTAGTATGGCTTGCTGTAGACACCCCACTTTTTGACCGACCTTAAGACTCAGACGTCATCGATTGAGCGCTCGATGATTGTGCATGTTTGTGCTCGTTTTGAGTTTCCGGAGCCTTCGGCTGAGCGCCTTGTCTCGGGACCTCTTAACTTTCTCCTCTTGGCTTGGTTTTTGGACCATGCCTTGTTGCTTGTGCCTAGAGGGAAATGGAAGCCTGTAGGCCACTTTTGTAGCCGTAGACTACCTTTCCCTCTCATAGGCCACCTTTTGTACCGGTAGACTAGTTTTCTCGGCTTCCGGCTGAGTGCCTCGCCTTGCGGACTCTTGTCTTGCTTCCTTTTTGGTTTGTTTTTGAACCAAACCTTGTTTTCCTTTGCCTGGAGAGTGGAACAGGGGTGTAGACTAGTTTTTTCCCTTGTAGACCACTTTTGGTGGTCGGCCAGCTAGAGTGGGTGGTCTGTGGACCACCTAAGGTAGTCGGCAGCTTGCCACCACTTTTTACTCTCTGTGCAGACCCTCTCTCCCCCTTGCTGACCACTTTTCTTCTCTGTAGACCACCTTTTGTGGTCGGTCGACTAGTGGGAGTGGTCGGTCGACCACTTTAACTGGTCGGTCGACCACTTTAACTGGTCGGCGGCCTTCCCTGCATTTTCTACAGATATTTTCCTTGCTAGCTGTGCCAGCTGGTGAGCACAGAATGCATCCTCCATACACGTGTATGGAGGGATTGCACTAAGCCTCTAGCTTGTTCAACAAGCTTGAGGCTTGGAATTCGATAAGAGGGAGGCTCCCTCTCCCTTTCTAGAGGTTCAGAAAAATTGCTTAGGGCTATACATATCTATCTCTATCTTGATTTCTTCATCTCTCTCTATAGTTGTTCCATTTTGTGCTCAAAAGTGCTATTTCTTCACACTTTTGCACACAAACACGTAGTGAAACACTTTCACTCTTGAGCTGAGGTTCTTGGAGGTTGCATTTGAGGGGTTTTGGCTTGGTTTTTGCTTCTGAAGTTGCTGTTCTAAAGTTGTTCTTCAAGGGTGAGTCTTTATCCTCTTTAAAGCTTTGTTGTAGTTGCTTATTTAGCCATCTTTGCATGCTTCTTTTGGCTTAACTTTCAACTGGAAAAAGTTCTATTTTCAAGTGCTTAAAGTGTTTGTTTGAGGCCTCTTTGGTGTTGGGGGTGGTTTACCCCTTTTTGTGCCTTATTTTGCTTTGTTTTGTGCCATCTCTTTAGGCCTTCGAGATCACCTTCTCTTAGCCTTTTAACCACTGAATTCCAGAGGAATTTCAGTGGTGGAAAGTGTGTTTTGAGGCCCCAAATAGGAGGGGGTCATCCCCTCTCCTTGTGTCTTGGTTGCTTGTGTTGATGGCCTCATGTTTGAGCTTGTTTTTCTAGTATGTGTTGGCTTGTTCTCAGCCTATTTTTGGCCTTATTTCAGCATGGCATAGCTCTATTTGGGCTTGGTTTGGTTACCTTATGCATGCTTTTTACACTTGTAGTGTAATCTTGCCATTTGGCCTTGTGTACTCAATGCTTTGATCCATCACGCTAGCCTATTTTGGTCTATCTCAGCATGTTTTTGGTGTTATTTTAGCATGCCTTAGCTCTGTTTTGGGTCGGTTTGATTGCCTCTTGCATGCTTCATACCCTTGTAGTGCAATCCTCCCTATAGCCTTAACATGCATCATGCTTTGGACCATCATTTTAACATGTTTTTTGGCTCCACTCCAGCAAGCTTTTGCTCATGTTTTGCCATGCTTAAGCTCTGTTTTAAGTGTTTTTGGTCATGCATGCCTTGATTTGTATAGCCATAGTGTAATCTTGCTCACTAGCTTTGTGTTTTGAGTCCACTAGCATGCATTGCTTGGGCTATTCGCATGATTTAGCATCATTTGATATATGATTTCAGTGCATGAAATGTGGTCATACTCTCCCAAGCTTCACTCTTTCAATGCTTTTGGAAGGTTATGCTTTGTGCCTCAATCATGAGCCAATTGGCATGTATGCTTGCCTAAGCCTTTTGGGCTATCATCTCAGTGTGTTTTTGGTCTTATTTTGCCATGATACAACTCTATTTTTGGTGGGTTAGAGCATCTCTCATTTGCTTTTTACACTTGTAGTGTAATCATACTCATTGGCCTTCCATGCATCATGCTTTATGCCTTCCATTCTAGCATGTGTTAGCTCTATTCCATGCATGTTTTGGCATTGTTTTAACCTGCCTTGGGATTGTTTTAAGTCATCTTGGCCCTTTGGGACTTGCTTGATATGGCTATGGTGCAAGTGCCTATGCTAGCCTTAAGCTTCGAGTCTCCTAGCATGCCTCATTTGTAACATATGCATGATTTGGCATCATTTGGAATGTAATTTCAGAGTGTATGTCTTCGTTTTACTCCCATGTTTATCACTCTTCATTATGTTTGGGAGTTATGCTTTTATGCATTGTTGATGAGCCATTGCATGAGCATCATCATCTTGTCTTTCATGCTACCATTTCAGAGTGTTTGGGCCACTATTTTGGCATGCATGAGGTCAGTTTGGGGCTGGTTTGGTCCATTGGGTATTGCATTACATAGCCCTTGTGTTGTGTCCTTCAATGCTTAAGGACTCTAACTTGCCATGCTCATGTTGTTTGCATGTTGTTGCATTGCATTGTGTTCGGAATGTTGTTGTGTTGCATTGTGTTTGGATTGGATGTAATCCAAACACGAGAAACGAGGGGCGTTTCATACTTGAAGTGATGAAACGCGCCTCATTTCTCAGTCGCCGACCCTCTTGATCAAGCATGATAGAGGTGGAGGTCCTATGTGTTATTTGTGCATTCATCGACATTGACTCGTGCAAACTTGGCTTCTCGGCCATCGTGCATTGCGATGCATGGTTGGTGGCCCGAGGGCCGAGTACCACACTCCCTTGAGCTCGAGAAATGATAGGAAGGGTGGTTGTGCACACATTCCTTTGGAAATACACTGCCACGCCCTTGTTATTCTCTGTTGCAGTAAAACTGGAGTTTAGCAAAATTTCTGGTCGGCAGACCAGTAAAGGTGGTCGATCGACCACTTTTTCTGGTTTACAACCAATTTTTCTGGTCTACATCTGGTCTACACCCCCATTTTCTGGTCAGCAGCCCACCAAGAGGTCCCCATGTTGGAGCAGAAGCAATTTGGAGGTTTGTGCAACTTTCAGAGAACAAATCAAATACAAACAGAGGCAATTCTGGGCATGGTAATGGATTTTCGAGCAGAGCCGACCGAGCATGCATATCCCTCCCTTGCTTCTCGAGGCCATTTGTTTAAATTGCTTAGCTAAACTAGTTCATTAGCCTAGTTATTCTGTAATTAATTAATTAAGTGTTTAATTAATTAATTTGGTTTGTACTTAATTAACTTAGAATAGTTAGTTGATTCAATTTGTGTTGTAATAATTAATTAGCAAGTTAGTTAATTAGTTTGGTTTGTAATAGTTAGCTTAATTAGCGTAACTACTTAGCTCTCTTTTATTCGGACCCTCCGTCGAGAGGGCAAAATGTTGTAATAGGCGTGCGTGTGTGTCACGACCCAAACCCGTCCCTATAGGTTTAGCATCATAACCGGCCAGTAATCCTTGGATTACCGAAGGCCTCTGAACAGATTGACAAGATTAAGGGGCTAGCGGAAGCTAATACGTAAATATAGTTGTCCAATGAGCTGTGTTGACTTATATGAAACAGAATATTTAAAACTTTATATACATAATCGGTAGTCAACCATACATTATACCCACACACATTACAGTATTTTAAGTACAGCCAACGACATCAAATCAAGTCTTATATAAACAGAAACCACAGAACTTAAACACAGGACGCTTCGGGAACCTCCACGTGAGGCACAATGGTTGGCTGACAACGGAACACAGATCCGGACAAAAGCCTTCAGGCTCGAACTCCAGAATGCTCACCTATACATATATATACAAACAGTGAGCTAAAGCCCTGTGAATAACATTAAGGTAAAGGGGTTAGTGAATGAAATCTGAACATATCATAAGCGGAAAACAGATCATAGCTTAATCATCCTCATATCAGAACATAATAACGGTACATCCCATAAAACACATTACAGAACGTCTTTCGACTAGAGTAATCGGTTCCGGATACCGATTAAACACATATCACCACAATGAAGTGGCTAACGAGATCTCGTAATTACTTGTATGTCATGGACCTGCATTTTCATGCCGTCCCCCATAACTTGGGACTATCTATGGATGCCATAATAGATTTCAAACATGGAATGTTCGTTCACGAAAACAGATATCATTTCAGAAACACAGCTTATCATATTTCATTTTGAACATAATTCATATGAACCTATCTTTACGATAACATTACTCACAGTGGTTCCAGTAAGCGGTCAATCAATCCTCGAGTCTTGACCTACAATCACAAAATACATAACACAAGCATGTCTTACCATTATACATTCAAGTGGCCATTAAGGCTTAACTTTCATTACATTGGTTCTTATTCTTTCTTATCACATTGCCTAAAACACACACACTTGCAGTCTCGGAACTTAGTACATTCTTTCTTAGTGTGTTTCTAATACATAACCTCAATACTATGGCTTAATTAAGGCTTAGGAATGCCTAAGATGCAATGAGGATGCCAAAACATGCCTTGGAACACTTAGGCAAAATTTCAGAAAATAAGGTCCACGCTCGAGCGTAGCTTTCCTCGCTCGAGCGGACATGCAAAATGTGAATGGTCGCTCGAGCGCACATTCTTTCGCTCGAGTGATCTGTAAAATATATGAAACTTCTGGGAGCTTGCAATTCATGCTCGAGCGGACTTTTGGTTGCTCGAGTGGAGTGCACGCACTCAGAGTGGTCGCTCGAGCGTGAACTCCCACGCTCGAGCGTAGATGTAAATTCTGAAATTTCCATATTGCACCTCCAAGCTCAAAACTCGAATTCAACTTTCCAAAACACATCTCTTGGACCCAAAAACTTGAGATAACATAGTAAACTTGTAAAACATGAAGAATTTAGGATCATTTCATAAAATCATGGCCCAAGGGTTTGTTAAAAACTCACAATTTCAACTTAAAACATGATGAATGTTCATGAACACAACATCCATGAATTTTTCTTGTATCAAACTTCTCAAAACATGATCAAACACCACGAAACACCTTGAAACTCAATGATCTTCCCTAATTAAGATGAATTTCAAACATGCATGAGAGAATTCTTAGAGTTCATGCTCAATTTGTGAGAAAATGTACATGCATGCATGAATTGCAACTCAAATCTTCCTTCCAATCTCAATACACACCCTTAAACACATAATCTTCATGTTGGTGACTTAGATTCATAATTTAGGGGTTGAATTCATACCTATGGTCTTGAATTAACTAGATTCTTGTACAAAATTGATGAACTCAAGCAAAATCCCTAACTCTATCTTGAATCTCTTCTTCCCTCTCTCTAGAATTGCACTCTCACTCTCTCTAAGATGAATTCTCAGATTTGTGCAATAAGGAAGATGAAAGAAATGAGCTCAAAATGAGCTTAAGGCTCATATATCTAGCTATGAGGCTAAAATACAATAATTAGAACATAAGGCTTGCCAAACGCAACTTAACGAATCAAACTGAATCAATTTTTAATAAAACTTGCCATATGGTTCTAAAAATTCCAAATAACATATCGATGTAGTCAATTTCGGTTTCGGATGCCAATAAGGCTTTCAATTTTCATATTAAAGTGGAATTCCCGACAGATATTTCTACAGGTAACAGATAGAAAGACAAAATCATGTAAAATACAGAATAAACACATAATTTATTTTATTCACTTAATTAACATCCTTAATTACGGATTAGTAGCTAATTACGAATCAGGGTTGTTACAGTCTCCCCACCTTAAGAAGTTTGGTCCTCCAAACTTGAGTTATCTTATATCAAACGAAATGATATTCATCACAATGTAACTTCAACTCTTTATAAAACAGAAGCTTAACCATATTTATAAGCATGTTTATAACCCAATCTCGACATTATCCTCGTACCAGAAACGGAATCATAAATCATATACAGAGATTAGAGTCTGTATCAAAACAGAGTCTTATACACATCCAGATTTTAATCAGAAACAGATTCATACACATGTTCATATTCATATTCTTGTCCAGATCATACACAGATGTCACAAGTCTTGCTTAAACATACGTGATACATCCCTTAGCATTAACAGAACAGAACAGAACAGAACAGAACGTATACACGTGAGGTTACGAATAACCAGTTCCATAAAGGAACCTCCAGATCCGGGTAATAGAGAATTGTAGACACCCCATTTTTGACCGTCCTCAAGATTTGGACATCACCGTTTGAACACTCGGTGATCATCCTTGTTTGTGTTCGTCTTGAGTTCCCGGAGGCCTCGGCTGCGCGCCTTGCCTCAGAATCTCTCGGCTCGACTGCTTTGTGTCTGGTTTTGCACCAAGAGCTTGTGGATGTGTTCCTGAGGGAAGGGGATGGCCTGTCGACCAAGTCTCCTGCCCACCGGCCACCTTGATTTTCAATCGGCCGGCCAATTTGACTGCCGGTCGACCACTTTGATGGCCGGCCGGCCAAGTGTGGTTTTCAACAGATATCTCTGTAGACAGCTGGCAGCTGTCATTCCAGGCCATACCCCAGCCCATGCCTGGACGTGGGAGTTCTGAGGAGCTGCAGATTGATATATTTCTATATCAATCAAGCTCTCTTACAATAACAAAAAAAAAAAAGAGAGATACAACTTGGAGAAAAAAATTTCCTCTCTCTCTAAAATTCTCAGCTCTCTCTCTCTCTCTCTCTCTCTCTCTCTCTTCCTACATTGTGTGTATAGAAGCATATAAGTGCCCAAAAGTGAGTGTTCTTCCCATTTTTCTTAAGCCTCCACCCTTGATCAAACTTGCCTACCTTGAAGAGGTGATCCTTGGAGGTGTATTTGGACCTCCTAAGGCTGATTTTGGTCCAAGAAGGACCTGTTTTGGCGCTGAGCTTTAAGGGTAAGACTCTTCTCCTCTTGAGCTCATTCCTGGTGTACTTGTATAGCCATCTTTGCATGCTTCTTTTGGCCTAGTTTTCAACTAAAAAACCTTTGTTTTTATGGATAAAAAATGATGGTTTAAAGCCCTTTTTGAGTTAAGGTTGATCTACCCACTTTTGTAGCTTTTTGGCTATGTGTTGAGCCTTGTTCTAAAGCTTTTAAAACAACCTTTCTTTGGCCTTTAAACCACTAAATCCTAGTGGAATTTCAGTGGTGGAAAAGTCATTTTGAGGTCCCAAATGGGAGGGGATAGCCTCCCCTCCTAGTTTCCTCATGCCATGCCTTGTTGGCTTTGTAAAAGAGCATTTTTTTCGAGGTTGTTTTAGCTTAAGCCTAGCATGTTTTAGGCCCTATTTTGCCATGTTTCAGATCTATTTTGGGGTGGATAAGGCCCTTGTTGCTTATTTCTTGCACTTGTAGTGCAATCTCGCTTTCTAGCCTAACATGCTTCTTGTTTTAGCCTAACTTCCTAACATGTGCTAGCTTAACTTTGGTCTACAATTGTTCATATATCGGCATGTTTAAGCTCTGTTTTAACTTGTTTGGATGGTTTGCGTATGGCCTTGCATGGTTGTGGTTTGAGTGCTTAGAATGGCCTAAAAGAAAGCATGCTTTGCGAGTTTGTTTTGGTGCATGACCAGCATGTTTTTAGCTCATATTTGACATATAGAAACTCTGTTTTGAGCTGGATACAACTCTCATGCATTACATTACATAGTTGTAGTTCATGTGCTTCAAGAGCCCAATGAGTTGGTATACTATATCGCTTTGTTTTGGTGCATGTCCATAGCATTTTCAGCACTGTTTTGGCATGTAGAAACACTGTTTTGAGGTGGTTGAGACCTGCATGCATCGTACCATACAGCTATGGTTTATGTGCTTCATTGGCCTCTTGCGTGAGCATGCTTCATTGACTTGTTTTGGCCTTTGTTCCATGCACTTTAGCTACTGTTTTGAGGCTGCATAATTCTGTTTTGAGTTGATTTTGTTGTTTAAGGCTTGCCTTGTGTGGTTACGGTGTAATGCTCTTGCATGCCTAGTCGATTGGTCCATTTGAGCATGAGTGCTTGAACCATTTGCATGTTGTAGTAGTGTCTTGCACATAATTTCAGAGCATACTTCATGCCATTCATGCCATTTCCTTACATGTTTCACTTTCATTGCTTTGAAAGTAGCATTGAGCCTCTTGTTGGTTTAAGCATGAATTTGAGACGTTCATGCTTAATGGCTTTAACCCTCTTGAGGGTTTCTACTAGCCAACGGCATGAGGTCTTCTTCATGCTCAAGGCACTTGAGGCTTAGGCCCCCTTTCCCATTAAAGGACTCTCATTTGGACTTAATCAATTAAAGGATGGATGGGTAATGCTAAAATGAGTAAATAAAATTGACTAAGTAAAATGGCAAGATAAGCATAACATGAGTTGGCATTGCATGTGTCAGGCGTTCGATCGGACGTTATATCGAACATAAGGCGGATTAGTCCATTTCATACTCAAAGTGATGAAATGAGCTAATTCCCTTAGTCGCCAACACACTTGATCATACATGATAGGGTGTTGGCATTCATGTGTTTTGTTTGCATGCATTTTTACATCAAGTTGCAAACATGGCTTATTAGGCCATCATGCATAATTGATGGCCCGAGGGTCGAGGGCCATGCTCCCTTGAGTCCATTGCATGATAGGGAGTGTGGCCATGCACACATTTGTTTGAAAATTCCATGCCATACACTGCTTGCCCTCTGTTGCTGTCAACTGCAGGTTTTAGCAGGAAGAATTGGCCGGCCGACAGTTTTGGGTGCCGACCGGCAAAACATGTTTGGCCGAGAGCATAAGATTTGGCCAATAATCCCATTCCCATGGCCGGTGGCATTTTGTTCTGGCCGGTGACACTCCAGAGCACTCAGGAAGTGATTCAAAGCAGTTCTGAAAATTTATGTGATCCTTAGAGGGGCAAGGCAGTGTAAACAGAGGCAACAGTGGCATGGTACGGATTTTCGGGCAAGACGAGTCAAGCACGCATCATTCACGCATCCCGAGGCGGGGCTGTGGCCACCTTCTTTCTGCATTTAATTTGTTAATTAATTTGAAATTATGTAATAATTAATTTAGTATTATTTATTCGGACTGTAATATTTATTCGGACCCTCCGAGTGAGGACAATTGTGTAATAAGTGTGCGTGAGTGTGGTGTATGTCTCCCAACCCCACGTTTTTCTTCCCTTTTATTTCCTAGCTTTCGATGGTTAGCCTAGGGCATGTTTCAATTAGCATACAGTATGATAGCATGCGTGCATCCATACATTTGTCTTACATGCACCGGGCTCGGCGCATCATATTAACTGCATTTGTATTTCAATTCCGAAGTTGAATACATGTTAGTTGTAGCATCATCACATGCCATCTTAGAATAGCCGAGCCTATTGTAGTTGCATCTTGTATGTTTTGCATTAGCCATTTTAACATGAGCTAGGATCATGCATTGATTACTAACTAGCTTTTGTTTTGGCTCGGAGTACTAGGTAAGCATTTACGCTTTAGCACACCGCATGCGTGTGAGTGTTGCCATAATAACATGATTACCATGAGGCTAGCTGTTTATGTGATATAAACTGCTTGAGTGCCTGTGGGTGGAGGTCGAATTACCTAAATTGGAATAATGCATTAAAACTGTGAGTTTTAAGCCCACTAGATAGTGGCAAAACCATCTTTTCTAAAGCCCACTTGAGGGTGGCAAAACCAGCATTTCAGCCTACTTGCGAGTAGCAAACCATTTTCAAAACAAGCATGAAATGTTTTGTTCCAATTTAGGCAATTTGGTTTATACTTGTTTGCTGTGCGCATAACATAGTAGTTCTAGGCTAATAACCGGAATAAGAACACATAACGTTTTCAAAAACGGATATCACGGTTAGTAGAGGCCGATCTTCAGATCGGGCGAGATGGGTGCTCATAGCTGACCTTCCCCAATCGTACCCAAGCTCCCGAGCCGAGGCAACTTTGGTGATGACGGACACGTGGCCTTTGGTACCGAGTCAGGGTTTCCTAAATTCCCCTATAAAAAATATTTAGGTGGCGACTCTGTATCCGGCAAAGCAATCCATGTTTGGCACTTCTTTTCTAAAAATCTGTTTTCTCAAAACGATTTGCCGGATTTGGACTCTTTGGTTCAGATTAAGAACCGTGACAATTTGAGAGTCCGAATTGTAGCGAGCCCTATATGAACAAAACGGGGGGGACTCGTCCTCCCGGGGCGTTCGGGGACGTCTACAAGAATACACACGCTGAGCCCCATGATGGAGCCTCTGGTACGGGTAACAAAGTACAGACAGATTAAGTTCTATGATGGAACCTCCGATATCGGGTAACAGCCAACAGATATCACATGATGCTAAGGATGTCACGAATACATATCATAAATTGGATAGTCATTCAGCATACAACATATAGCATTTCAGAAAACAAAACTTATTCTGTCACACAGAAAATAAATACAGTTGGACATAACTTTATTAAGTTATTACTCACATTACTTATATCAAGTACTAATGGGACGCCATAGATTCTCACTGTTTCCCGTTATTAAGTCACAGAGACTTGATTTACTCACTCCCGAATCATCCATCCGGTCTTTGTTTGATTTGGTTTTCAATCCGGTAATCTTATTACAGTTAATCTAGGTCATTCTAAAGTTATCAGGAATACAAGGTAATTTCGTACATTGACCCCATAGCAGTAAACGAAATTTTGAGGTAATCATTCATATACCATTCATCAGCCTCAGCTCCCAGAGATTCAATCGTACTACGTGTTAATACAGAAGCAGTCATTCACGGAACATACCGATTACATATACTCCCAGGTAGTCAAAGTTTACAATCAAACTAGTCCGTTGTCAACAAATCCCATCAGTTTTGAAGTACAGTAACACAAAAGCAATCATTCTCTTAGTCAACAAGTTTATGGTAGTAACGGTAATACCGGATAATTAATCACATGTCATATATACAATATTCCCATATTCTCCAGGCATAAGTTACCAAATCCCATAATCCCATCCGCGTGTTTCCAATTGGTTATAGGCATATGGTAAAAAGCTATTTATAATTACATAGTCAGCTATTGACGGTTCACATTCTTCCTAAGTGTTCAAGATTGATTCAATTTTTCATTCGATTAATTCCCTTAGCAACACAGCCCTGCCATTCAATTATAAGCAACTCACAAGCCCCCTATAACGTAACCAAATCAGATAATAGTTCTCAATAATGGTCTCTTCAGATCAAATCAATGAAAGTTCTAAGCCCACTTGAAGTGGCAAATCATCAAATGGAATAATTCATTGCTTGAATTGGAATAATTCATCAAATGTGAGTTTTAAACCCACTTGAAGTGGCAAATCATCATGTTTTAAGCCCACTTTGTTTGGTGGCAAATCCGCGCTTTAGCCTACTTGCGAGTAGCAACTTCAAACCATTTTCTAAAATAAACATGAGATGTTTTGTTCCAAATTGAGCGATTCAGTCTATACTTGTATGCTGCACGCATCACGTAGTAAAGATAGATAATAATCGGAATAAGAACACATGTGTTTATGAAAACAACATATCATGATTAGTAGAGGCCGATCTTTGATCGGGTGAGCGAGGGTGCTCATTTCATGACCTTCCCCCCTCGTACCCAAGTTTCCGAACCGAGGCAACTTTGGTGATGACGGACATGTGGCCTTAGGCCCGAGTCAGGGTTTCCTAAATTTCCCAAAATAAAATATTTAGGTGGCGACTTTGAAATCTGGAAAAGCAGTCCATGTTTGGCACTTCTTGATTAAAATCGATTTTTCAAAATGATTTGCCGGATTTGGACTCTTTGGTGATTTATTAGTCTTACATTGCACTTTGTGAGATTAGATTTAGAACCGCGACAGGAGTCCTAACTGTAGTAGTTATGAACCCAATTCGTGCCCTAGCGCGCGGAGTGGAGTTCGGGCGGTCTACACTTGCGTATAAGAAACTAAGTAGACGGGGTGAGAGATCTAGAGAAATAAAGGATACCGGGTTTAAACCATAAGGATAGACATAGGAATGAGATAGAAATAATAGTTGTCAAGGGTCTAGTAGAAAATGTAGTTGCGGCCATTAGGAAAGGTGATAGGATTATGTTAGTTAAACTAGTTATTGGAGAAAATATAGTGAATGTTATTAGTGCATAAGCCCCCCAAGTACGATTAGATGATCAGACAAAGTGAGAATTTTGGGACCAAATGGATGAGTTATTATAGGAGATATCCATAGGACAGAACCTTGTTATAAATGGAGATTTCAATGGCCATATAGGAATAGATAAACTTGGTCATGGAAGGTGCATGGGGGGTATGGTTTTAGGGATGGAAATGAGACTAGAGAAAGTATTTTAGATTTTGCATTGGCGTTTGACCAAGTGGTAGCCAATACTATGCATAGGAAGAGAGATGGGCATTTGATAACCTTTAAGAGTGGATCAATTAGGAGCCAAATAGATTACTTTCTAGTAAGAAAAGTGGACCGTCTAAAATGCAACGACTATAAGGTGATTCCTGGAAAGAGCCTGACGTCTTAACATAGGATTTTGGTACTAGATTTATGCTTCAAAGGGCAATACCAATCTAGAAAGGATAATAGGCATTATAAGATGAGATGATGATACCTAAAAGGGGATAAACTAGAAATATTTAAGAATAGAATGATTGAAGAAAGTACTTGAGACTTGGAAGATGATATTAACACTATGTGGAACTTGATGGTCAGTTGTATGACGAGAATCTCAAGGGAAGTTCTTGGAGAGTCAAAAGGAAAGGGACGTAACTCTATGGAAACTTCGTAGTGGAGGAAGGAGGTTCAAGAGGTAGTAAAGACGAAAAAAATAGTGCTTTAAAAAGTAGCAAAAGGATAGAAGTGAGGGAAACATTAAGAGCTACATATGGGCTAATAAGAAAGTCAAAAAAGTAGTGAGAGATGCTAAGTTGAAAGCCTATGATGACCTATACACTAGACTAGATAATAAAGAGGGAGAGAAGAGAATATACAAACTTGCTATGATAATAGAGAGGAAAATCAGAGATTTTAATCAGGTTAAGTGCATCAGGAGTGAGGACTCTAAGGTGGATGAAGATATTAAGGAAAGATGGAAGAACTATTTTGAGAAATTGTTAAATGAAGAACATAAAGGAAGGTCAAAAGGAGAGGAAGTAACTAGTAATAAGAAAAAACAAGACTACATGTTCTATGGTATGATTAGAAACTTTGAAGTGGAAATTGCATTTAAGAAGATGAAATCGAATAAGGCTGTAGGACTTATTGATATCACTATTAAAGCTTGGAAATGTTTAGGTAAGAATGGGGTTGCTTGGTTGACTAGGTTATTTAGCAAGATTTTGTTAATTAGGAAAATGTCAGATGAGTGGAGAAAGAATCTTTTAGTGCCAATCTATAATAATAAAGGAGATGTCCATAATTGAAACAACTATAAAGAAACCAAGCAGATGTGTCATATAATGAAAGTGTGGAAAAGAGTGATGGAATGTCGATTACGAGATATAATAGAGGTGTCAGAGATTTAATTTGGATTTATATCTGGTAGGTCAACAATGGAAGCGATCTATCTTTTGAGGAGAGTAATCGAAAAGTATAAAGAGATGAAAAAAGACAATCATATAGTTTTTATTGATCTTGAGAAAACATATGATAGAATGCCTCGGGATATAATCTAGTGGGTGTTAGAGAAGAAATAGGTGACAAAAGGCTACATTCATGTGATGAGGGACATGTATGAAGGTGGATGTATATGCAATGCTCATGGAAAAACATTTTCATTTTCTCTTTCCAAAACCATGCAATGCCAAGTTCATATCTCAATACATGATATCATTTCCTTTACAATAGAAAATAGAGCAATGAATACAACACTGTGAATCTCTAGGACGTGTCTGCAAGTAGGCTACAAACACTACCAAATTGTCATTTTTACTGGTGTTAACCGGAAGGCTCGACATCTAACTACGCGGGTTTCTGGACTTTCACCACGGACACACTGGCCAACTTAATATCACAACTACACTCTTACCCAGATTCACCAAGTTGTTAGCCACTCTTTTTCAAAACAACAACATTTTCAATGTGTTAAACATGTTACAATGCTCAATGTAAATGGACAAAAAAATAATTTCAATTCATCTAATTCTCATGCAATTTCTACAACAATCATAGCTATCCTTCACCGATAGCTCATATCAAATATCTCTAAACAGATAAATAATTTTCATAAAGATAAACTTTCTAAATTTCAAGATGTGAGTGGTAATATATACCCAACTTCATTATCCTTATCAAAATCCAATCTCACATTTCCAACACTAATTCCATAATTTATATAAAATCAACATTTGATATAATTAGGGCAAAATCCCATTTTCTTCCAAAATCTCCACGTATCAAAACCAGACATTTTGTCACAACTCAAACTTATTTCCAATCCCACAACCATTTTTAAGAAACCATTAGAAAACCCCTATTTTGAGTTTTAACCAAAAAGCCTAGATTTGTACAAAAATCCCCCAAATCACAATATTGTTTCAAAACACAAATAAGTAAGTTAAAAATCATAAGAAAGTGTGGAGAATCCTTACCTCAAAGCTAGAAGACTAAGGAGAGAGAGAGAAGAAACTGCAACAAAGCCGAAATCCAACTTTGCTCTGATTAGAACGAAGCTCTCTTTATCTTTTTATCAAAGGGACACCGTGTAGCACCTGTATTCTTCGAAGCTTTTGGGAAGTGCATTTGAATCTTTTATTTTATTTTGGAAATCTTTGGTGTTGTTGTATGTAGGTTTTGGAGGAGTATAATCCAATTTAAACTCGTTGGGTTTGTTTGTTCTCACTTGTTCTTGTCAAAAGTTCCTGGGAGACTTAGAAATTCTATTCTAGGGTCGACACCAGCCTTCCTAAGGGTCAACCCTTACCTGTTGGTGAAGTTTTTGGAAGTGTTGCTTGAATTTAGGGTTGACACCAGCCTTAGTGGTGTCGACACCTGCCTCTTGTTGCTATCCACAAGGGTCGACACCAGTCTGGGAAGGGTCGACCCTTGTTTATTGCAGAATCTGTGTGCTAGTTGCTAGAAATTAGTGTCGACCCTTCCTATCTAAGGGTCGACCCCCTTGCTTGTTGCCAGATTGTCTTTTCTACCTAAAGGGTCAACACCTCTGCCTGAAGGGTCGACCCCTGCGTGTTTTTTCAGAATGTTGGGGTTTGAATGGGCCCTACCTTTGGGGGGTTTTTGGGCCTATTATTTTATTTGACCTTAGGGCTATTTTCTACTTCTATAAATAGGCTCAAACCACTTTTCTCTCATTATTTTCCTCCCATTTTCCCTTTCAAACCGTGAGTTCTCTTCTCTCTCTCTAAAACTCAAACTTTTTCACTTAAATCTCTAGATCTACTCACCTAGAGTGATTTTTTCACCTTGCTCCTTTGAGATTAAGTGTAGAGCTTGTCAAGGGCTTCGTTTTGATCGGGGCAAATCGTTGTTTCGTCGCCGTCGACTTTTGAGTTTTTCTCTCTTCTCTCTCATCTAAAATTCAGGTAGGGATCTATTCTACACTTCCATAGTTATTTGTATCTTGTGTAACAATGATGTGATTTGGGGTGTTTAAGGCAAACCTAAGGTTTGGGCATAAAATGGAAAGAGGGGATTTTGGGTGAAGGTGAAATAAATGCTTGAGGGGTTTGAAAATGATGTTGGATTGTGTATGATTTAATGATTTTGGCACTTGGCTAATATTTGGGGAAAAAGGGGAATTTTCCCTAATTGAATCAAATTATTATTTTGTATAAATAATGGAAATTCACATTAAAAAATGCGAGATTGAAAGGGTATTGACATGAATGGTGGGATTGGTTATGTGTTATTCCATTCTTGGGTAGTTTCGAATAAACTATATGTTATGAGATTTTATATCTGTTTAGAAATAACTGTATTGGGCTATCGGTGGAGGATAGCTATGATTGTTATAGAAATTGCATATGGATTAGGTGAATTAAAACTAATCACTTGAGCTTGTCATTGAATATGACTATATTTATATACATTGTATATGTATGGTTATTTGGGAGTGGAAAGAGGATGTACTCCATTGTTTGAGTTTGTGATTAAATACATTGCATATGTATGAATGATTATTTGGGAGGAGAAAGGGGATGGACTCCATTATAATTAAGTTGGCTAGAGTGTCCTGGGTGAAAGTCCCGAAATTATACATGGGTACCTAGCCCGCAGACGAAATATCCATAAAATGGCAATTGTAGTGCTTGTATAGCCTACGTTTACATGGGTCTCGTTTGACGGCTGTCTGCGGACGAAATATCCGTGAAAGAATACATGGGTCTCGTTTGACGGTTGCCTGCAGACGAAATATCCGTGAAAGAAAAGTTGAAGTGCTTACGTGTTAATAATGTGGTTCTAGAACTAATGAGTTGTAATCTCATTTGGGTTATTGAGAAATGATGAAATTGGCTTATGTAATTAAATGAAATGAAGGGAAATGGCTTAATGATTGAGTTTGGTAAGTTAAGACTATACATAATGTGGATGCCTTTATCTTTGACGTTGTATATGCATAGTGTACTTATACCTTTACTAAATTTCATATACTATGTTAGATGGTTTCTACTAGGCTGTGGCTCACCCTACTTGGGAATAACATTTTCAGGTAATAATGGCATGCCTCCACCAAGGCAATAGCGTTGGAGAAACTTTTGGAAGTAAGGGCTTCTCATTTTGATTGTAAATTTTTGTGAAGCCAAAGGCTTAAGTTGTAATGAGCGAAGCTCACTTTTGATTGTAACCAAGATATGTCTTGGAAAGATATAAGCCCGTAGGGCATTTAATTTGTTGTTATTAATTTGCATTACATGCTGTAGATTCAGAATGAACATTTATGAATGTATAATGCATGTAATCCCTTTTGTAATACGAATTCTGTTATGAGAAAGTGTACCAATTATGTTATATTCATTTCTCTTATGAGTTGGGTTATTTGTATTATTTTGAGAGCATTACAACTTGGTATCAAAGCGTATCGGGTTTGAATACTTTGGGTACGTAGGAGGTGGTTAGTACCACAATGGATTTATCTCGCTTGCTAGAGACTCAAGTGTGAACGATATGTGCTTATATGACAACATGCTTATGTGATTATTTGGGTATGGGATTGAATTTCTTGGATGTTGATTGGGTCTACAGGTTTCTAGGAGTCATGTTAGAAAGGCACTTGATCACTACTATTTCTAATTGGAACTCTAGCAACGCCATGGAACGGTCATTATCCAAAGATGAAATTCGAATGTGTTTACGTGATTACATGCTTAAGTGAAGTGAATTACTATTGTCCAATGTATTAGGACGCGAATGAATTTGCTTCGGCACATTTGTGAATGTGCTAATTTCTTGTGTTACCTTTATTAGGATGTCAGGACGTGGTCATGGATGTAGGCCTAGGAGGCACAAGGTGCCTATACCGGATGAGGTTCCGGCGCAGGAGGAGGGGTTGGTCAGGCCGATGTGGTCGAACCAGCAGGTCAGCAGGCCATGGGCGCCTTAGCCCGTGAAATGGCCGGAGCATTGAGGGAATGAATGGACATTCTCAGATCTGAGAATCAAGTCCAGGCCCAAGTAGCTGAGGCAGGGCCTTCTTTTCTGAAAAGGGAGTTCTTCTGGTCAAATCCGGATAAGTTTTTAGGTGACCTAAAAGAACCACTGAAGGCAGATGAATGACTAGAACAGATGGTGAAAACGTTTAAGATGCTTGGCATTGAAGACAGGGGATTGAGAGTGACCTCAGCGTCCTTCCAGTTGAAGAGAGACGTGGGTCAATGTGGAAGTACGCGAGGGGAAGCATTGGAGGGACTTGGGAGGCTTTCGTTGACGCCTCCCAAGACAAGTACTTACCTCCCACTATTACGGAGAAGTTGAGGGATTAGTTTTCTCGCCTCAAGCAGTTGAACACACCTGTAGCCGAGTTCGAGGCCACCTTTGCTAGCCTCTCTAGATTTCCACCTGAGTTGGTGGCGACTGTGGAGCGTTGTTGTTTGGAGTTCGAGAAGAGGCTGAGGACCAGACTCATGTTTCGAGTGGCCGGATCCATGATTAGAGATTATGGGTGCCTTGTGGAGGCAGCGGCCCATCTTGAGACTATCATGCAGGCTGAGGAGCTCTAGGAGGAGTTAGGATAATCAGGGGGACGGCAAGAGGCAGAGGGGTTCTAATCCTCAGCAGTCCCAGGGAGTTCAGTCGAGGTTTACCTTTCTAGTGCCTAGCTCGAGTTCTAGGAGAGGTGGCCAAGGAGATGTGACCTGTTTCAAGTGTGGTTAGTTTGGCCACAAGTGTCCAGCTTGCCCGTAAAGAGGACGAGGGCAGAGAGCAGCTTCGTCTTTGGCTCGTTCTCAGGGCCAGAGTCAGGGTAGAGCACAGCCGCCCACTTGCTATCAGTGTGGTCATGCAGGGCACTTAAAGAGGTCTTGCCCACAATTGGGTGGCACATCTGGTGCGTCTGGTTGAAGGTAGACACAGAGTCACCAGCCAGCACAGTCAGCACAGGCCTCGAGGGCTAATCAGGGAGCTTCTTCAGCTCAGTCAGTACAGAAGGCCTATGCTTCGAAGGGTGAGCAGGTAGATCAGAGGCCAACAGGGTGTGTGTATGTTGTTATTGCACCAAATCTTGTACCTGCCCCTTCAGTAGTGAGAAGTACTTTCCTATTTTGCAATTCAGTTGCTAATGTGTTGATTGATACGGGTGCATCCCATTCTTTTATCTCGTTTTCATTTTGCATTGATTTTGGGGATGGCGTTAGCACAATTAGCATCTCCTATTTGTGTAGAGTCACTTATTAGTGGTGAGGTTATTCTGAGACAGGGGTGTCGGGGTTGTGATATAGAGGTTGCCGATCATTGACTTCCATTTGCATTTGTTCTGCTTGATATGACTGGTTTTGATGTTATTTTGGGTATGAACTGGTTATCGTCATACCGGGCTATTATAGATTGCTACCGTCAGAAGGTTACTGTATGTACCTTGAACGAGGATTGTTTTTATTTCTTGGGAGACCGGGTAGATAGAGTCTTATCACCGATATATGATTCGCGTGGGTGGAGTGAACTTAGTTGTCTTCTTGCTAGCTTTCAGAATAGTGAGTGTAGACACCTCATTTTTGACCGTCCTCAAGACTTGGACGTCACCATTGGAACACTTGGTGATTACCCTTGTTTGTGTTCGTCTTGAGTTCCCGGAGGTCTCGGTTGCGCGCCTTGCCTCAGGACCTCTCGACTCGACTGTTCTGTGTCTGGTTTTGCACCAAACACTTGTGTTTTGCCTTGGAGGGGCAGAGAATGCCTTGTGAGGCATCCCCACACATCACCGGCCATGGCTTGAGGCCACCGGCCAGTGATTTTGTGCCATCGGCAATGTATATTGCCGGTCGGCAATCTTTGTTGCGGTTGGCCATTTATTTTGCCAAGATGGCAATTTTGAATGGCCGATCACTGTTCATCTACTTTTGGTAGATATTTTGTGCCAGCTGTGATAGCTGGCACCCACTCTGCTCCATTCCATACACGTGTATGGAGGGATTTCCCTCTTGGAAAGCTTATTTGATAAGCTTTACAAGAGAGAGCTCTATAAGAGAGAGTCTCCTCTCTTGGCATTAGGGTTAGACAACATTTTTAGAGAGCTTTGATATTAGGGTTAGGAATTTGTATCTATTCCATCTCTATATCTCTCTCTTGAGCTTAGTGTGTGTGTTTTTGTCTTACTTTTGCTCACAAGCACCCACCATCACACCATCCCTTGGAGCTGAGGCCTCTTGAGGGTTGTTTTGGAGGTTTTGAAGCTGGTTTCAACCTAAAGAAGCTGCTGGAGCTCCTTTGTTGAAGAGGGTCTTCAAGGGTAAGAAGCTTGCTCTTGTTTACCCCATTTTTGCACACTACTTTAGCCTATCTTGAAACTGTTTTTGGGCTTTGTGTATAACATAAAAAAGTTCTGTTTTTAGGCCCTCTAAGTAGTTTATTTAGAGTGTTTTGTGATTTGGGGTTATTTGACCCCCCCTTAAGCCTTGTAAGGCTCCTTTTTGTGCCATTTTGGGTGAGCTCCGAGACCTTGGTGTTTGGGCCTCCTCACACTGAAATCTTGAGGGATTTCAGAGGTGAGGATGGTGCCTTGAGGTCCCAAGAAGGAGAGGGCCACCCCCTCTCCTTGTTGTCCTTGAAAAAGGCATTTTTTGGCCTCTTGAGGGAGCACCATGTTTAGGTTCATGTTGACCATGCCTTAGCTGATTTTTGTGCTTATTATGTCATAATATGCCTCTGTTTTTAGTTGGTTTTGGTACACCATGCTTGCTTAGCATACATGCCTTGTAATGCCATTTTGTTGCCTTAACATGCCTTAGGTTGTAAACCATTGTTCTAGCATGTTTTAGGCTTGGCTTTGTGAAGCTTTCATATTTATTTTGCCATGATTAAGGTCTATCCTTAGTTGCTTGGGTCGATTTTGGCATGCATTGTATAGCCTCTTTGCATTTTGGCTTGTTGGCCTTAAGTATGTGAGTGTATAGCATGCATTACTTGCTTTGATTTAGTGAGTTGGGACTATTTTCCATGTCATTTCAGTCCACTTAGCATGCTTGTATACTTGCATTTCATGGCTCTTTGATGTTTCAAGAGTTTGTGTTTCATGCTCCTTGAAAGTGCATTTGTGCATGCCTCCATGTGTAAGTCATTTTGATGTCATCTAAGTGGTTTTTGAGGTTCATTTTGACATGCTAAAACCCTGATTTTAGTTGCTTGAATCATGCCATGTTTGGTCTTGATAAGTGTAGTCCAATGCCTCTTTGGTGAGCCTTAAGCACTTGGGTCATTGTGGCATGTTTTGTTTGTTTTGTTTAGTTGGTTTGGCACCTCCTATAACATGATTTTCAGAGCTTCATTTGCATGATTAATTGTCCATGTTATGCCTCTTTCAAGTGTGCTTGAGAGTTGCTCTTTTGTGCTTAAGTATAGGCCGTTTAACATGTGCATGTGTGTGCATGTGTTAGCCCCCATATTCGAGCACTTTGGCCACTGATTTTGGCATGTTTGAGAATTGCCTAATCATGTTTAAGTCCATCCTTTGCTTCTTTGCATGCTTACCTTGTGTGTTGATTGCATGCTTGGCCTATCACTTGTTGTGGCATGTCTAAGCGACTTTGCATTTGGCATGCATTTCTCTTAGTTGGAATTGCCTAACATGTTGCATGCTTTGCATACTTGCATGCTTGAGTAACTAGCATAGTTGTCACATGCCTTGTATGCTTGTTTGCATTACCATGTTGCATGCCTAGTTAACATGCTTAGGTTGCATTGCATGCATGCTTTGCCTCTTGATTATCCATGATTGAGGTTGAGCTCCTCACTTGCTTGTTGGTTTGCATTACATTTGAAATCAACATGCATAAATTGGATCCTTGGGCCATCACGCATCGAAATGTGCGATTGATGGTCCGAGAACCAAGGACCATGTCCCTTTGAGTCATAAACATGATAAAGGATATGGTTGGTGCATACATTGCTTGAATTGCATTGCCATGCAAAGCTCTGTCCTCTGTTGCTGTCAAACAGATTCTGCAGGAACTTTTTGCCGATCGACTGCACAGAGTGCCGACCGGCAATCCATCTTGGGCCGATAGCTTTATCGACAGCCGATGATCACATCTTACTGCCGGTGGCCATTCTCCTCAGCCGGTGGTGTCTCCCAATGTCCAGGGAAGCAATTCTGAGACTTTGACAGTCTTCAGAGGGGCAGAGCAGGGAAAACAGAGGCAGCTTGCGCATGGCAGTGGACTTCCGAGCAAGACCCGAGCACGCGTGCATTGAGCCCTCTTCCCGAGGCCCTTTTTCTTGCTTGCTTAAATTAATTAATTTGCTTAATTAATTTAGTTGGTCTGTAATAATTAATTAGCTAGGTTAGTTAATTCATTATTTGAGTTGTATTATTCTTTTGGTCCTTCCGAGCGAGGGCGAATTTGTAATAAGTGTGGGTGAGTGTGTGCATGTCTTCCAACCCCCACTTCTTTCTCTCTTTTACTTACATGCTTTGATGGTTAGTAATAGGTCATGTTTAATTTAGCATACCTTATGCTATGCATGCGTGCATCATTCATCAGTATTGCATGCACCGGGCTCGGCGCATCATGCTAACTGCATTAGTATTTCAAAGTCTAACTTGAATACATGCTATCTGTGCATTTTCACATGTCATTCATAGACTAGCCGAGCCTACTCTAGTGACATTCCGTATGCGTTGCATTAGGCATTTAAACATGGACTTGGATCATGCATTGATTGCTAACGAGTTCTTTGTTTTGGCACGGAGTACGATGTAAGTATTTATGCTTTAGCATCTCGCATGAGTGTGAATGTTAACATGACAGCATGCTTACCATGTGGCTAGATGCTTATGTGTTATAAATTGCCTGAATGCCTGTGGGTGAAGGTCGGATTGTCTGAGTTGGAATAGCTCATTGAAATCCGTGTTTTAGCCTACTTGCGAGTAGCAAATTCCAAAACATTTTTCCAAAACAAACGGATATGCAATGCTTATTCCCAAATTAGGCAATCTAGTCTATACTTTTGTGCTGTGCGCATAACATAGTAATTCTAGGCTAATAACCGGTTTAAGAACACATAACGTTTTCAAAAACGGATATCACGGTTAGTAGAGGCCGACCTTCAGATCGGGCGAGAGGGGGTGCTCATAGCTGACCTTCCCCAATCGTACCCAAGCTCCCGAGCCGAGGCAACTTTGGTGATGACGGACACATGGCCTTTGGCACCGAGTCAGGGTTTCCTAAATTCCCCTATAAAATATTTAGGTGGCAACTCTGTATTTGGCAAAGCAGTCCATGTTTGGCACTTCTTTTCAAAAATCTGTTTCTCAAAACGATTTGCCGGATTTGGACTCTTCGGTTCAGATTAAGAACCGTGACACAAATCGAGTCTGAACTGTAGCGAGGCCCACGCGGGCGCGTCTACAGTGAGTGTGATGAAATTCGAGTTGAGTTGCCAAGGGTGGTGTGTGAATACCCCGATGTCTTTCCCAAGGATCTTACTAGTTTACCACCTCACCGAGAGATCGAGTTCTCTATTGATTTAGTACCTGGCACGGCACCAATTTCTATGGCACTATATCAGTTTGCACCCGCTGAGTTGAGTGAATTGAAGGTTCAACTCCAAGAATTGTTAGGTAAAGATTTTATCCGTCCTAATACTTCACCTTGGGGAGCGCTGACCCTCTCCGCTAAAAAGAAAGACAGAGCCTTGCGACTTTGTATCGATTATCAAAAATTGACTCGGGTTACTGTTAAGAATAAGTACCCAATTCCTCATATAGATGACCTGTTTGATCAGTTGAAGGGGTCTTTTGTTGTTTTTCTAAGATTGACTTAAGGTCGGGTTACCATCAATTGAGGGTTAGGGGGGAGGATATCCCAAAAATAACATTCCATACGCGGTATGGCCATTATGAGTTTCTGGTGATGCCTTTTAGGCTAACCAATGCACCAGCTGTGTTTATGGATTTGATGAACCAAATTTTTTATGAGTTCCTAGATTGTTTCATGGTCGTCTTTGTGGATGACATTTTGATTTATTCACCTTTAGAGGAGGAACACGAGGAACACTTGCGGGTAGTGCTTGAATTGCTTAGAGCCCATAAGTTGTATGCCAAACTCGGGAAGTGTGAATTTTGGCTGAGAGAAGTTAAGTTCTTAGGCCATGTGGTATTCGAAGGAGGGGTGACGGTAGATTCATCCAAGATTGAGGCAGTGCAATATTGGGCACAACCTAAGAATGCCTTTGATATTCGTAGTTTTCTAGGGTTGGCCAGATATTACTGGAGGTTTGTGAAAAATTTCTCTAATCTAGCTTCACCTTTAACTAGGCTGATGAGGAAGGGGGTCAAATTTGTGTGGGATGAGACTTATGAGAAGTCATTCCAGGAACTTAAAGTTAGACTCACCACTGCTCCAGTTTTGATTATCTCGGAGAGGGTTTTGGGTTACTCAGTTTATTGTGATGCCTTGCGGGAAGGTTTGGGTTGTGTTTTGATGCAAGAGGGGAAAGTAGTAGCCTATGGCTCGCGACAGTTGATGCAAACTGATATACACGCAGATTGCTCGAGTGCAAGAAATGTCGTTCGAACGTCCAGACACAAAAACATGGGACCGCTCGAGCGTAGGACTTTCCGCTTGACCGAAGAATACGAACTCCCAGAAGTTTTGCAGACAGAAGACCATTGCTTGAGCTCAACAAGGACCGCTCGAGCCAACACAGCTCGAGCGCAAGAAAGATCGCTCGAGCATAAAATGCCAACTTCCAATATCTCTGTAGACCTGCTAAAGTAATGGAAGTTCTGAAAGACTGCCTACGCGAAGAAGCAGAATTCTAGACAACAACAATTAAAAAAAAATAAGCTACCAACCTGTTCCAAATGTCACCAACACAACCCAATAGCCAAACCCACGAGAAGTAAGGGGAAACAAGACATGAACAACTGTATAAGACAATGAAACCTGGATCCAAAACATCGAATGGGTAGGGTCTAACCAGAAACGCTATAGTTTTCTATCCATCCAAGCGGATCGCGTTTTCTTTTACGTCGGGATTTAGGGTTTTTCACCCTCTTGCTTGAGGTAGGGATTTTCTTTGCCCCTCTTCAATATTTTCTTATAGATAGATGGGTGGTAGTTTTTGTATTACATAAAAACCTCTTGAAGAGGATATTTTCTTAAAAAGCATGAATAAGGGGTTAGGGTTTTCAACATAAGGAAAACAAATGAAAAATAGAAATGGATTGAGGAAGTTTTAAGTAATTTGAACATGATTTTGTGCCTCAAGGCAAAAAGCCCTAATTTATGCCTAACCCTAGTTGTGGAATTTATTTTTGAAGTGAAAAATGTTCAATTGACCTTATATTCTTGAAATTAAGTTTGTGATTGTGAAGATGAGTAAAAAATCATGATTATTAATTGTGGTAGAAATGCTTATTGCGTCAGAAAACTATGTTGGAGAATTTGATAATGGGAATTGTATTAATGAGATATGAGGAGAGTATGAAATAAATTGTGACAAGTTATAATTGAATAAGAAATGTCAATGTTGAAGAATAGGGAATGTGTGGAGTATAGTTGGTACTCATTCGGAAGATGAACTTTTACAATTATTTTTGAGGAATTGAGTGTGGTTGGCTTGATATATAAAGAGAAATTAATGTTGGTAATTAAATCAATGAATCTTGGATAATATATAATAACTACTGCATTGTATAATTGAGTAGTAAAATTTAATGATAATATGGAGAAGAAAAGAGAGATGTGGAATACAAAAATTTGGAATTGTTGATGACTTTGATGTTTATGGTGGATATGTTACTAGATTAATGTGTGATGGAAACAATGAATGACATAATGATTGATGGATGCTGATACTAGAATAAGGATCTGTTTCCTTCCGGCTTATGACCGGTAAAGCGTGGCACTTAATAGAGGTTTTGCCTTCCTTTCGGAGTAGAGCCTGGTAAAGCGTGTGGTCTATTGAGACGTGTGGAGGTTCTGCGTTCCTTTCGGCTTATGACCGGTAAAGCTTGAGGTTCTACATTCCTTTCAACTTGTGACCGGTAAAGCGTGGCGCTTAATAGAGGTTTTGCACTCCTTCTAGGGTAGCGCTTGGAAAAGCATGTGGTGTGATAATGCGGCTTGGTAACGGAGCCAGTTCCTATTTGGATTATGTGAAATAATTATAATGGGATTTAGATGTGTGATTGTGGTAATTGGAAATGAGTAATAGAACTGTGTGTGGTTGAATAGATGCAATTGAGTTGAATAATTTAATATGGATTAAAAGGGGGTGATGGCTTGTTGTGAATTATAGTAGAATGAATGGTTTCTTTACTTAGATCTCTAGGTGATGTTAACAAGGGATTCTTGGCATGAACTTCTGAAAACTATATGTGAATGGTGTGGAAATGATAGAAAGAGTATCCTTTGAAAGGTTTTCACGGATTCTTTCATGAAAAAAAAAAAAAAATTAACTATATGTATTGTATTTTGAGTATGAAAAGAGCACATTACCTATATAAGTACCATTCTTTAGCATTCATGATCACATATATCTAGATATATTATTGTTGAGAATCTTTGAAAATTCCTACTGGATTTCATGTTCATCCCATCTATTTTTAACTATTTTCTAGAATGAAGTCAGAAACACCGGTTGAAGATTCAAGAAGTCTATTTATTTCTTTGTGAATTAGATATTTATTGTGACATGAAATGTATATTCTGATTTAGGGTTGATGAGTGTCTCCCTATGTAATTATCTATTTTGAGTATTTGACTGTAAACCTTGGCATGTATTATTGTTGTAATTCTTCAAGAGAGAACACTATTTCTATTACTCCAGTGTAATGCTTATTTGTATTTACAAATGTATTGAATAAATGCACTTGGATTAAAGGTTTTGGTAATGTTTCCTAGTAACAAAATTTGGGGTGTGACAACTGCCCTGTTTTCTATTGTAAAGGAAATGTTTTTATGAATTGTGATATAAACCTGGCATTGCATGGTTTTGAAAAGAGATATAAAATGTTTTGGCACGAGCATTACATATGCATTTACCTTATAGCTTTGTTAAGATTTATACACTATGTTAGAGTATCTCTACTAGGCTTTGACTCACCTTATGTGGAAAACCATTTTCCGGTGCTAATGACATGCCTCCGCCAAGGCTGTAGCTTGGGAGGACTTGGAGCTGAGAGCTTTTTGTTATTGTTGTAACTATTTTGTATAAGTCTAGGGCTTTAATTATATTAAGTTTAATCTCACTTTTGTTGTAACCACGCATCTTCATGGAAAGTTGTAGCCACTAGGGCATTTATATATCTGTTTAACTTGTATTTCATATCATTAACTCGTGGCACATGCTATAGATTCCGGATTAGGACTTACGAATGTATAATTGCATGTGTTACCTTTTGTACAATGAGATTACATGAATGGAAGACAATTACTTCGACACATGTTGTTATTTAATTAATATTGTGGGATGAATTATGGTTATTATTTTGGGGCGTTACATTAAGATTCTATAGTATTTAAAATCTTAGTATGATTCAAATCATTTGATCGAACTAAGATCGTAAAATTTTAAAATTCTACTAGCAAAATTGGAATTTTGATAACCATACTGTAGATGTCGGTGAAGACTAGCTAGTCAAAGTCATTGAGTATCATAATTGGAATTTTGATAATCATGATGTAGAAATTAGTGAAGACTAGCTAGTTAAAGCCACTTGTCGGCTTGCATTGCATAAATCATAGAATTTTAAAATCCTACTTGTAAAATTGGAATTTCGATAACCATACTGTATATACCAGTGAAGACTAGCTAGTCAAAGTTATTTAGTATCATAATTGGAATTTTGATAATCATGATGTAGACATTAGGGATGACTAGTTAGTCAAAGTCACTTGTCGGTTTGCATTGCATCAATCATAGAATTTTAAAATCCTACTAGTAAAATTGGAATTCTGATAACTATATTGTATACACCGGTGAAAACTAGCTAATCAAAGTCATTTAGTTTCATAATTGGAATTTTGATAATCATGATGTAGACATCAGTGAAGACTAGTTAGTCAAAGTCACTTGTCGGTTTGCATTGCACCAATCCTAGAATTTTAAAATCCTATTAGTAAAATTGGAATTTTGATAACCATACTGTATATGTCGGTGAAGACTAGCTAGTTAAAGTCATTTAGTATCATAATTGGAATTTTGATAATCATGATGTAGATATCAGAGAAGACTAGCTGGTCAAAGTCACTTGTCGGTTTGAATTGCACCAATCCTAGAATTTTAAAATCCTATTAGTAAAATTGGAATTCTGATAACCATACTGTATATATCGGTGAAGAGTAACTAGTCAAAGTCATTTAGTATCATAATTGGAATTTTGATAATCATGACGTAGATATCAGAGAAGACTAGCTGGTCAAAGTCACTTGTCGGTTTTGTATTGCATTAATATTTTGGTGGAAAATCATGTGCGTACTGTTTTAGGGGTGTATACCATATGTATTTTATCATAAAAATATATAATTTTATTATAAAATTTCATAATATCAATTACAAAATGCATAATCTTGTCATAAATTAACATAATAAAATGTTCAAAATTTTGTGGTTCATATTGCAATAGTTTATGACTTGGTTACGATATTTTTTGTTACGCTAATTTGTGATGAGATTATATATTTTATAATTAATGTTACAAAATTTTAGAATAAAATTACTCATTTTATAGTAGGGTGTATATGGTATGCACACCATAGCATTCTCCATATTGGGTATAAGGCATTCTGCTTTCTCCATTATTCACATTATGGGTTGTCAAATGCTCTATGAAAAAAAAAAATTGATAATTATCTCCCAATAATTTTATCATATTTTTTTTTATAAAATAAATTTTAATGACAATTATTTTTGAAAATAAATATCATAAAGTCATGTGGTCAATTATCAAATTAATTTAATTTTTTAAATTAATACGTACAAAATAAATAATGCAAATCACTAAAATTTGACCCGTTAAAATCTCACATATATATGCAAACATCTTCCAACGTAATAAATGGACTAGAGAGGATTTTTCCTCTCGAGCTTGTCTTTTACGAGTCATCGCTCACTTAATGCATGCTATATACAATATACGTATTATTTTTATGTAGCTTTTTTTATATATGTTATATATTTTTATGGTCATGTTACGAAATTTTTTAGTTTATAATTCAGAAATGATATTACGAATTTCGTGATAATGTTACGTATTTTCGTGATAATGTTACATATTTGTTTGTTAGAAAATGTTTAGATAAAAATATGTGTAGCATTACCAGTAACATTACCATAAAATATATAACTTCATTTTTGAATCACAAATTGTCATAACTCTACTAAAAAATTACATTACATTTACCACAAAAATAAGTAATATACATCACAAAAATGCGTAACAAGATGCATATGGGTGTGTACTATAGAATTTCTCTCGGGATTATTCAACATCGCAAATGTCATAACAAAATCATTTGAAGTCATAATTAAAAATAATAGTAACTCATAACCAAACACTAATTGAGGTATAGGAAAACACATCTTCGATTGTAACCAAAATAATAACCATAATAAGTCATAACTAATATCACAATAAGTTATAACCAAAGATTATAATCAAAATCACTTGAGGCATAACCAAAAAAAAAAAAAAAACAAAAAAAAAAAAAATCTTTAGTAATAACCAAAATAAAAATAATAATAGACTAACACCACAATGAGTTATAATTACGTTATAACCAACACCACAACAAATCAAAATAAAAATAAAAAATTATAACTTGGCATAAGTTACATACCCAAAAATGAGTGTGTATTATAGAATTTTACAGGTCTTGGTGTATGTCTTTTTAAGGATGGGGTTGTCATAAAAAAATCTCATATTTTTTCCATTTTCTTTTTGTCTTTATAACTTTTTGGACGAATTACACTAACAGTTCTTATAGTTTGGAGTTGTGTTATTTTGATTCCTGACTTTTCAATTATGATATATTTGACCCTAAATTTTAAATCTTATTTCAAATAAGGACAATTGAAGGCATTGTTGCTCAATTTGAAGGATAAAGTCATCATACAACTTATTTTGTATTGGTAAACTTATATGTTGTTTGAATTATAATGGCATTTTTTTAATGAATAATGTTGGAACTTTATTAGTTATAAAGTTTTGTTTGGTTTGGTTTTCAAAATCTATTTTCAAACTTTTTTTCTAAGAAACTAAAAATTAAATTGTTGAAAAAAATTAAAAACACATCATTTTTATATAATTTTATCTATGAGAATGTAGAAATAATTTTTTTTGATATTTATTTTCATTAAATTAGTTTTATTTTTTCAAAAATCAAATATAGCGACAACTTTGATGCCATTATTAAACCAATCCATTAAATAAAAAAATTAAAAATTAAAAATATTTCATATATTAAACATATCGATTATATATTAAAAATCTAATAACCATCTATTACATGATAACCATCCAAAAATATATATTAACAACAAATACAACCATCTATTATATAATAACCATATAAAAATATCAACAAAAACAATCACCCATTACATGATCATCATCCAAACGGATACTAAAAATTAATTTGGTAAAAAAATAAAAGATAAAAGATTTATCATTTTATATATTTTACCTTTGGTGAGTAGAAATAATTTTTATTTTTGTCAAACTAGTTTATGTTTTATCAAATTGATGACTTTGCCTTGAAATGAATTAAAATGTCTTCAATTGTCCTTATTTGAAACGAGATTCAAAATTTATGATCAAATGTATCGCAATTGAAAGGTCAGGGATCAAAGTGACACAAGTCTCAAACTACAGGGACTGTTAGTATAATTCATCCTAATTTTTTTTCAAAATTATCTCAATTTTCTTTTTCATTTTTTGCCCCATCTTGTATAATCTAAAAAGTAAATTTTTTAAAAAATTCCAAAATAATGAGAAAGTCAAAAATAAGCCAAAAAGTCTCTTTTTTTTGGGGGGCGCTTATTTTTGTCTTTTCTAGACTTTTAAAATTATTTTTAAATTTCTTAGTTCGTCTTATCAAGTTAAATTTAAATTTTTTAATTATTTTTTTAAAAAAATATTCAATAAAAATGAAAATAAACCAAAAACATAGCCACTAAATAAACAAATTTCAAACACCCACTATTGCATGATTAATGCTTCCTACCCCCACTGGGGGTCGACCCCCAGTGAGGTGTCGGTCCCGGATTGGTCCAAAAAAAAAACTATTTTTTTTTTTTTAAAAAGTTTTTAGCCAGTGGGGGCGCGCCACGTCACTGGGGGCGCGACCCCTACTGGGCGTATGCAGCACGGTTGCTATTGCATTTATGCAATTGATTATGATCAATATTTATGGAGTCAACGTGCTCTTTGATGAGTGAAACACGCTATAGGGTTAAGCTCTATAGACATGAGGGAAGACTAGCTTAGTTTTGTAGGCTTCGCATTGCAAATATGAGAGAAGTTATTTGGTGGTACATGGCGATGTGGTGTCTTTGAAATTTTGTGTAGAGAAAGAGGTGAAACTCATGATTTTGTATTGAGTAATTAGGAAATAGTAAGAGATATGATGTATGATGATTAGCAGGGAGTATGGACAGGCAACACCCATGAAGTACCAAATAATTTTTCCAAATATGTGATCTAATCAACTATGTTGTCTTACAATCAACTCTTAAATGTTCCTTAAAAAAAAAAAAAAAAGTTCTTAAATTGATGTAGCTTCAATTATCATACCAATTTTAAAATTTTTGACTAAATAAAGCATACAAAATGAATAACTTACATCACTAAACTTAGATTTGTAATAGACCCCAAAGGTCTAAACAATATCTTCTAATCCAAAAATTAGATTGGAGAGGATTTTTCCTTACTCCAACTTTTTTTAAAGTTCATTTTATCTATGGTCTCTCACTTACTAGCTATTTACCCTATAAGTGAATTTAAAAAGAGAAATGCTATATATTACATATTATCTATTATCATTTTGTATTGTCAAATACTTATTAATAGTTACTTTATTTGAAGATATTTATTAAGAAATTAATATAAACAAATGATGGCTTTTAAAAAGAGAAATGTTATATACAGCAGATTATCTATTATCATTTTGTATTGTCAAATACTTATTAATAGTTACTTTATTTGAAGATATTGTTAAGAAATTAATATAAACAAATGATACCTTGTCATGTATCTAGGTTGGTGATATAAAAATATGAAAAAAGGAACAAGTGATATACAGTGATCCTTATTTAAAAAAGTTGCTAGTAATTCACATAATTTTTAAGAAAATGCTAGTAGGCACCCACCTTTTTGTCATAACAAAATTACAACTTCTACAGTAAAAATCACATAATTTGTGGTGACTATCTTATGTACATCTAAAAGTCAAAATTACACATTATTATGGTTATGTTATGAACGGTATAGTATAAATGTTACAAATTATTTATGGTAAAAAATGTTACAAAAAAATTCAGTGATAAAAATTACAACATATTGTGGTGTTTATTACAAAACATTATATAATTTTGTTATGTATACTATTGTGATGTATTGTCTTTTTAAGTATATATAACGTAGATGTGTCAAACTTTATGAAGTCGAGTCTTTCTTGATGAGTGAAAAACACGATATGGGGTCCAGCTCTGTAGACATCAATGAAGATTGGCTCACTTGTTTGTAGGCTTTGCATTGCACCTACATTTGCCCATAAAGCATTTGGCCTCTCCTCTGTTAATAGTCAGCAACCATTACAACCTTTGTTTTTGAATCTAGGAGCAAAGATGGTCTCTAACAATCAACTCTTTCACCTCTTTTTGTTTCTTTGTTTTTTCCAAATTACTTGTTTGCATGCCCAACTGTGCACTGAAGAGCAGAGCTCTGCATTGCTCCAATTTAAGCAACAATTATCCTTCGATAAATATGCTTCCGAATATTACTGTGATTATTACTACGGAATCCTTTCTTACCCGAAGATGGAGTCGTGGAAGGAGGGTTCTGATTGTTGCTTGTGGGATGGGGTCGAGTGTGACAACAACACAAGTCAAGTAATTGGCCTCAACCTCAGTTGCAGCTGGCTCGACGGCACCATCCACCCCAATACCACCATCTTCTACTACTTTCCTCACCTCCAAAGCCTCAACCTTGCTTTCAATGACTTTGGTATGTCTCCAATCTCATCTGAATTTAGTCGATTCACCAGATTGACACACCTCAACCTCTCTCACTCTAGTTTTTCTGGCAAAGTCCCTATAGAAGTCTCCTTTCTGAGCAAATTGGTCTCGCTTGATCTCTCTTACAATGATTTGAGGTTTGAATTACTTGTTCAAAACTTAACCAAGGTAAGAGAACTTAATCTTGCGGGTGTAAGCATATCTTCAGTGGTCTTTAATTCCTTGCTCAATCTCACTTCTTTAACACTTCTCGATCTTAGTTGGTGTGGATTGCTTGGAAAATTTCCTGACGGAATATTCAATTTACCACATCTGAATGAGTTGCGTATATTTGATAATCTTGCTCTCACTGGTTATTTTCCCGAGTTTATAAACTCGAGCAGTCCTCTCCAGTACTTGGACCTTTCACAAACTAATTTCTCTGGAGAACTACCTGACTCAATTGGGAATTTGAAGTCCTTGAAAATGTTGGCTGCCTATGATTGTAAATTTTATGGATCCATCCCTACGTCTCTCGGAAACCTTACGGAAACGACTGTTTTAGACATCAAAAATAACAATTTCACTGGCATGCTCCCATCTTCACTTTCAAACCTTGGAAATCTCGTCTACTTGCAAGTTTCAGGTAATAATTTTGAAGGTATAATTTCGGATTTTTTACCCAACAGTAAAAGTATTCTTTCTTTACATATTGGTTCAAATAACTTCAGCGGTCCATTCCCATCATTGGTTTCAAACCTAACATCACTGGTTGAGTTAGATTTGTCGCATAATCAGCTATGGGGACCTCTTCCATCACAAATAATTGGATTTCCAAATCTAACGTTGTTAAGTTTAGATGATAACTTAATCAATGGTAAAATTCCATCTTGGGTCTTCAGCTTACCAGCATTGAATCAATTAAGCATCCGTAATAACAAATTGACTGGGCATGTAAAAGAGTTCAAATCCACTTATTTAGTTGATGTTGATTTGAGCAGTAACAACCTACATGGTAGGTTTCCAAGTTCAAACTTCAAACTTGTGAGCCTTAATAGTCTCATTCTTTCATCAAATAACTTCAGTGGTAAGCTAGACATGCTCTGCCATGCAATTTCCCTTCAAATTCTTGTCCTGTCTAATAATAGCTTTAATGGTGCTATTCCACAATGTTTAGGAAATTTAGGTTTCTCTGTGCTTGATCTGGGGAAGAATAATTTTTCTGGCACCATTCCTAATACATTTGTAAAGGGAAATTACTTTCATACTATCAACCTTAATGGAAATGGATTTGAGGGGATAGTACCAAAATCTTTAGTCAATTGCAAAAATCTACGAGTGCTAGATCTTGGATGTAACAAGTTGTCCGACAAATTTCCATATTGGTTGGAAAAACTACAATGGTTGCAAGTTCTAATACTGAGATCTAACAAATTCAATGGAGCCATGCCAGCTTCCAAAGCCAAATTTCCCTTCCTTAAGTTGCGAGTTATGGATTTGTCAGACAATTATTTTACTGGTCCATTGCCGGGAAAATATTTCAAGAATTTCAATGCTATGATGAATGTCGACGAAGCCAGTTTTAAATTGGAATACTTAACAGCTGGTGGATATTACTATCGTTTGACTATAGTAATCAAAGGATCAACCATAGAAATGGAAAAAGTCCTAACCATTTTCACTGCAATTGATTTATCAAAAAACAAATTCAAAGGTCAGATTCCACAGATCATTGGAAAGTTAAATTCAATCCGAGGGCTCAACTTGTCACACAATAGGCTTACAGGTCATATACCAACATTTCTTGCTAATTTGACAATGCTCGAATGGTTAGACCTCTCTTCCAACAAACTCAATGGGGCGATACCTCAACAACTAAGGAATTTGAAATCCCTAGAAGTCTTAAACCTTTCACAAAATCAACTAATAGGACCGATACCACAAGGCAACCAATTTGATACATTTTTAAATGGTTCCTACACTGACAACTTGGCATTATGTGGACCTCCATTGTCAAATGCATGCAATCCAAGGACACCACAACCACCACCCTTGATGTTTCAACAAGAAGACAATACTTCAAGTGGATTCAACTGGGAAGTCATATTACCGGGTTACATATGTGGGCTGGTGTGGGGACTTGTTATGGGATATCTTATGTTCTCTAGAGGAAAACCTCAATGGCTTGTGAGGATCATTGAAGGTGAACGAAATGAAAGCAGAAAGAGATTTAAAAAGCATGCTCACACGAACAGAAGAAGGTGAAATTAGCCAATGCAAGTGGTGTCATTTGGTAAGTATTACAATGAATTTCTGCAATCTTTTGCTTGATCATGAAAAACTATGGCTTGGTTATAGTTTTTATCTAGTCTATTTTTAGTTTCTTAGCAGTTATTTGTATCATACATAATAAAGCTAGTTTATTTCCTTTGATGTTTATACAAAGCACTTGATTGGAAATCATCATGCGAAAAAATAAAAAATAAAATCATGGACATAATAAATGAGTAGCGAAAATAAAGGTTTGTTATTGACTCTAGTAGCTGCAATTGAAAAAGGTACAAGACTTGGACACTTTTTTAATATATATATATATATATATATATATAT
The DNA here is from genome assembly GCF_055761805.1 of Camellia sinensis. Taxonomy (NCBI): domain Eukaryota; kingdom Viridiplantae; phylum Streptophyta; class Magnoliopsida; order Ericales; family Theaceae; genus Camellia; species Camellia sinensis. The sequence goes on from NC_138964.1 coordinate 47,280,216, forward strand.
ATTTAAATTTGCTTTTATGCTCTAAACTATAGTCACTTTTTCTGCTTCATTTGTAAATTATTAATTGCATCTATTTAGTCTTTATTGTTCATGATTTCAGTTCATATAGTCCGATTGGAGACAATTTGTCCAATCATTAATGCTAAAAATCTAATCTAATGGTTAAAAAAATAATTTTACAATTTGGACAACCAAACACCCATAGTTCTTTCTACTTCAAATAATGAATAAGAAAATGAGTGCTTGGTTCGGTAAATTTACATCAACCTCTCCTAATTATAGTGGGTTAACACTCAACTTATTTTTATCAGTAACATTAGTTATATGGATGAAAAAATAATATGTTTACCTTGTTTGGTTTAATTCACTTTTCAAAAAATTGAATATTTTTTTTTTGTTTTGTTTTCCTTTTTAGTGATTTTTTAAAATATTTTACGCAAGTTTTTTATTTCTTAAATACATCTAATTTAGATACACTTAAAAAATATAATATTTGTGAAATAAAAAATAAAAAATTCACCAATTACAAAAAAATTACAAATATATATATATATATATATATATTAAAATTCAATACATTTTCATATTTTGTTATATTCAATGAATTTTTTAGTAGTTTAATATTTTGTTATACGGTAAACTATAGTCACGTTTTTTTACTTCATTCCTAAATTATTAGTTGCATTGCATCCATTTATTGTTTCTTATTTCAATTCATATGGTTTAATTGGAGACAATATCTGCAAATTAGCAATACTGAAATTTTAATCTAATGGGTAAAAATAATAATTTAAGAATTTAGAAAATTTAAATCATAGAACTAAACCCTATCTTTTCTTATTCACACTTACAAGACAGCTCACCCTTTACAACTAAACACCTATATTCCTCTCTACCGCTCATCTCAAATAACGAATAAAACAAATGTGTTTTTGGTTGTACAATTTAGAGTAAATTACACAGGTTTCTCTTAAAATTTGAAGAAAACAAGCCCTCTTTTATGCTTTTGCTTTCTGTTATTAATATGGGAAAGAGTTCTATCTAATTTACTGTTGAAATAGAACTGTGATAATTGGTTCGTAAGATACATTATAGGTCTTATTTTGATAATCTGAATTGCACAATTTGTAAAGTTTTTTTGTGTAGATCACATAAAATAAAATTTAGATTAATGCCATATCTATATCCATATATATATTTTCATATTAGTCTGTGAAAAAAATGAATGGACAATTTCAAAATTATACTTGTGATTTGTTTTTTTTAAACAAATATAATGAAATCATATAGTTATAAATATAATGAATCTAATTTATTTTTTAAAAAATTATCAAAATAGGATATGCGGTGGCCCTATAAACCCCAACAACACCCCCTAGTAAAACTGTGGATGGGAGAGAATCATTTCCCATTAAAATTGAGAAACACCGAAAATGTTTTCATTGTTTTCATTTTTTTTCCCCATTGTTTTCATACATTAATTTAAGCTATCTAATAAGCATATATATGGTTTTCAAAATATGTTTGGGTGACATGTATGTCAAATCTAATATGTTCAGGGAATTCAGTAATTGTAGCGATCTTTGATTTGTGTCATGTAGTTGTGGTGCATTTCAATTTGATCTAAGCGGCGTAGCTTTTGGAGCCATGGCAAATTTTGGTCAAGCTGATGCATTACGCAATGTTGGGAAGTTGCAGATACAATATCAAAGGTTAATATATATATATATGTTAGTGGGTGTGTGTTTACTTGATGAGTGTATTTGTTAAATCTGTAAAATATAAATTTTAATTTTGATTTAAAAATAAATATGTTGTGTGCTATTTAAGTAGTAAAGATATTGTTTCCCATATTGAAGATCTTGGATTGGAATCTTTTGCTTGGTTCGTATTTTCTCGTGTTTGGAACGAAAGTCAATGAAATTATTATTTTTTTATTATCAACAAAAACAAGCTTATTTAGATATGAAATGTTTTTTACTTTTAAACAAAAGCCAGTTTGTATACTACCACCGCCACTCTCACCTCCAGCACCACACCATCATCACCATGGCCACCACCACTGTCATCGTCTCTATCACCGTCACCGCCGCCCCACTACCATGCTACCACCTCTACCTCTACCTTCATTCTACCACCACTACTATCACCACCAAACATAGAAAAATATTTTCCACCCAAAAAAATGAAGCGTAAATTTACAATTGCCAATATTTGGCCATGCATGCACCTTCTCTCTGCATCTCACATGTTAATAAGGCCAAAAATGACATTTTAATTTGGTAATTTGTTAAAAAAAGAAAATGACATTTTCATTTGACAATTTGAGATCCATTTGATTCACTATAGTTGAGTGTTGGTTGCTATTTGTATATACATTTGACTTTTAGAGTGTCACTAGTCATTTACTCAATAGTTATTGGCAGCCAGCATATGTTGTTTCTCAAAATCTGATGGGTGGAAATTGGTGATAGTGTGCTTTGGGAGACTAAGAGACAACAATACACTTTGTATTGTTTGTGTAGTGTTGCAGATTGTCAATTCAATTTCCGTGGATTCATTTGGTGAATAGTTGTAATGACTGGATTTTTTTTTATATTTATAAAATCATTATATAATTTAATTGAATGGTTGTTGCACCACGTGATTAGTGATTTTTTTTTATTTTTTATATTAAAAGATCATTTGTAAATGGGTTTATGATAATTGAAACACAGTTTTTAATTTGTTACACAAGTTCAGGGTGAAATTTGTGTCTCTTAAGTTAAATATCTTACTTTTGTAAAATTTTAAAAATAGTCGTATAGCTCAAACATTATGAAAATTTTATGAAGTGTTTATGCATGAGTATTTATTTTTTGAAAATTCACAAATTGAACAGTGTTCAGTTTAATTCATAGCAGAATTTTGTGTTGAGATTTGATGTTAAAATCATGACTTGAGGTAAAACTTATTGGGTTTAGTTTTATATATATTAGGGGCATGTTTGGTTTATAGTGAAAATTTAATTCAAGAGCCATAATTTAGAATCAATCTAATTTGGGTTTATATAATACATGTTCAACTGTTTGGCGCTTTTTAATTATGTGAATGGAAGGTTCCACATCGAGAGTAGTTATTATTTATTATACTGTGTTATAATAAATGTTTAAAATGCAAATTTATGGTGTGTTTTATTAAACAAAAAAATATATTTTGTGACAAGAAAAATTATATTATTTTATATTACAAAATATTAAAGTGTTATTAAAATATTTTTAATTGATGTATATATATATAAATAGATCAATATTTGAATATAAAAAAATAAAAAATAAATAAATAGAGAGGCAACCCACGTGGGCACCCCCTTTCCTTTATCTTTTCTTTTCCCTTTCTTATTTTTTTTTGGGGGGTAAATTACACTCACTTCCCTTGAAATTTTTGATAATTACAGGAATTTTTCCTATAGTTTTAATAATTACAAAAATTATCTTTACTTTTGAAACTATTATTAAGATTCCTCTACCATTAATCTTCTATTAATTTATTTAACAGAATTCTAATGACGTCATGCTGACGCCATGTACTATGAGTAAAAAATTCCAAGATTGGCCTTATATATTCAAATAGTAAATTTCACTCACAACCGCTGAGGTTTTACAAAAAATTAATAAAGACTCATACATTATTTTAATAATGTTAAACAAAATTATTAAATTCTATACAATATATAAAAAAATTCTAAATTGTTAAGACAAGTATATATATATATATATATATAGTAGAATAACCAAACATTGCCTTATCTAAAAAAAAAAAGAGCTAATAAATTGTGTCACGCCCCACTTTTTTATTACTCGGAATCCATTACCAAAGCCATTAATATAAATTCCATTTCAGAGATAATATACGGAAGCTCATTACATTTATATGAGTACATCAGTAAAAGTTCTCTCGCTCGGGTAAAGATGAATGCAAAATAAATGTACAATTAGATAAATTGCCCGTAGGTTTACAAACTCAAATATAAACATGATTTGTCTCAACGGACTCATCACATTCCACAACTTAAACTCATAATCCAAGAAATACTTTCAATAAGATAACTTATGGCGAAACTCCTTCAACCACTCTCAAAATTTATAATGTATGCAATTACTCAACATGTGAGACCATTAAACCTTGCAAAATCACAAATTATCATAATACATGATACACAATCGAAATGAAACAACGACGATACACAACCCCCTGCTCGACCTGCCGCAGCACGGTAGGCCAATGATACATCTCTCCACAATAACATGCCAATTTACCAGAAACCAGATGGAAGAGAATGGTACCTCTGCCTCCATTTCTCCAGGCGCTAGCTGGAAGGGAATGATACCTCTGATTCTCAGCGCAACCAATTCTCCAAGCGCTAGCTGGAAGGCAATGGTACCTCTGATTCTCAGCACATTGCACATCTTCCAACCATCATTTCATACCACATTCATGGATAACACAAGTGTACTATAGACATATAATCACAACAACAATCACAATGTCATCTTCCGCCGATGACCAAGGACAAAACCTCTAAGCAAGACATATGTTAAACTCATAATACCATTAACCAATTCTCCAAGGTTTTAGACCAACAATCAACACGACTCCAAGGTTTCATCTATTGCTTGATGTACTTTTCTCAATTAAGAGGACATTATCGTTTCATCTTCCTTTGATATTTAATTTAAAAAAATTTCAAATTTACAAAACGCAAAGTACACCAATCACAACTCAACTTTCACACTTTAGACAAGAAACTCCCACATTGATTAGACAATCACAATTTACTCCATTTCTACTTAACGAGGGTTTAACTCAATGAATTCTAATCTCATGATTAAATCCCTTTTTATCAATCAACGAATTATCAATTGTTGGACTTAACTAAAATCAACTTAACACAAGTCAAATACACAAATTCATGAAAACTCGTTTTAATTCCCAAGCATAACCACATCAATAATTAAATCTCTTGGTTCATAACATGATAAATTCATCAACTCGTTGTGTTTTAAACATAGCCAATCCAACACAGATAAAAGCTCAAATTATGAAACCCATTTTAATCATAAATCAATTTCTCAAATCACTCATCAAATTTCTTAAATTCATCACACAATTATTTAACAATTTTAACCCCTTTTTATCCATTAGGCATTTCAACAAAATTAGGGTTTTAGCTCTCTAATCAAGAATATAAAGAATCACACCCCAAATTAACCCAACATCAACCCACCACATAATATTTCAATCTCTACACCCATATCATATACCCTCTATCATGATTTCGAAAAATAATCCATATCAACATGGTTTAATGCAATACAAACTTACCACATGTCTATCCATAGTAGAGGTATTGAAAAGAATCAAAGAAACCCCTACCTTAATGATTGATGAAGAAGAGATGAAACCCTAGCTTCAAGAGAGAGAGAGAGAGAGAGAGAGAGAGAGAGAAATGAGCAAAATGTGTAAAAAAATCGGACCAAAATGTTATAAAAAATAGAGTTTCGGACTGCCCAATTGGCCGCTCGTGCGGCCAAATCCACCGCTCGAGCGGCTCACCTTGACCGCTCATGCTCCACTTGTGCGCTCTAGACAGTAGCAAAAAATCTGGGTGTCAAGCTCCACCGCTCGAGCGGCCCTCCTCCGCACGTGCGGCCTTGGCCCAGCCACTCAAAATCTCAGCTTCACTCCCGGGTACCCCAGACTCACTCGCACACCTTCCGAAAAAGTGATATTCAACAACGACTAAGATACAAACAAGAAAATCAGTTCCGGACGTTTCAAATTCAACGAGGATAACAGAAAATGGATCGAAGAAGAAATGAAAAGGAGAAAAAGGAACCGGTCATCACAAATTGATCATCATTAAACCTTATACTAGATTAAATACAATCTTTTATTTGAAAATTACGAAACAAAGTATAAAAGATGTTTTATTTTTTAAAAAGACTGCCAATTTTATAATAATTATTTTGAGAAATTAGAGTTTGAATAAAAATTTAAAAATACATATAGGTATTTGATTTTTTTTTTCGGCATGAAAAATATATATTTGGAGAAATTATTCCTCTCTTTCCATTTTCTTTATTTTATTTCTTTCTTTTTCTTTCTATTTATTTTCTCATTCATTTTTTCATGTCACTGCAGCAAATAGCAACACCATATAATTTATTATTATTATTATTATTATTATTTGTTCTCTTCTCTATTCTTTTTCCTCAATTTTTTTCATCATTTTTTTTTTCTCTTTCATCAATGTTAGCTAGCATCACCCAATATCATAGCAACTTACGAAATATGAATTTTTCTTTTGTTTTGTAAACATATTTTTGTATTAATTTTTTTTAAGAAAAATAAACATAATATCATTTTATATTTATAATAAAAAAATTGACTTATAAAAATTACCAAATGTTATCTCATAAATATATATTTTAAAAAAAATTATCATTTTATCTCTTCACAATTCTATATTATTCTCAATTTTAATTATCATTAAAAAAAAATAAGTCAATATATATTTCTCACCTTAATAATAAAAATTTTAAAAATAAATAAAAAAGTGAAAAAATATCTAATCACGTTATAATAAATTAAAATTAGATGATAGAGAATGAAAGATAAAGAAATCATTTAAGAATAATAAACTATTTAAATTTGTCATTTCTTACATCTAATTAAAATAGAATTGTACTTGAAGAAATAAATTATTTGAAAATAATAAAATACTCAAATAATTTGTTATTTATTATATCTGAATTCTATATCTCCCTCTTTGTTTCTTTCATTTAAATTATTTTTATTAAATGAAATCTCAAAATTAATTCAAATAAGAAACATGGATATTCTTTCTTAATTTGATTAATGATTGATTTTTTTTTTTTTTCTTTTAAACTTATGTTCAAAGCTTATAGTGGGAAAAAAAAAATACAAAGTCATGGAAATACAAAAAAATAAAAATAAATAATAAATAATAATAATAATAATTGTGAGAGATAAAATGATAATTTAATATATAGGTAAATTACAATTAAAAAGTATTAAGTGTAAAGGGTATTATAGTCATTTGCATAGCCAAGTTAACGAAGTTTGGCTTAAGGGTAGTTTCTATAATTATTGAAACTACAGAAGAGGTTCCTATAATTGTCAGAAATTGTAACGCTCCGAATAAATAACACAATAAGTACTCATTAACTTCCAATTACATTAACTTGATTCCAAATTGTGATGATCGGTTTTGCTACACGTCTCTTCATTTTTGTTTTCTTTGAAATTCTGTGTCCGGATGTCTCTTCTCTGACTCTCACCCTTGTTTATTTCGGGTCGGCTTTTCTTTTGTTTCGGTGGGTGCACGGTCGAGTCCGGAGTGCCCGGGGACCGAACCAGAAAATTCTGGGTTGCTGGGCCAGGGCCACACGTGCGGTGTCCTTAGGCCACACGTGCAGGGTGGGGCCCCATGTGCGGGGAGTGAGGCCGCACGTGCGGTGAGGGTTGGACTGCAGAGGGTTGCACACTGCCTAAAAGGCAGGTGCGGACTGAGGTGCGGGGGACCACCGCACGTGCGGGGTTGAGGGCCACACGTGCGGGGAAAGACGCTCTGCACGTGCGGGGTTGGGCGCCGTACGTGCGGCACTCTGGGCAGTCCGAATCTCTATTTTTTTCTCTCTTTTTGGCCGTGTGTGTATCACATTTTAGGCATTTCCCTCTCATTCTAAACCCTATTTTTCTCCTCATTCTCTTTGGAAAACCTCTTCAAACACTAAAACTCTTTGATTTTGCAACCCCTTGGATCTAGATTATTCATCATCATTATCATCATCATCATCTCTCCCTCTCAAGCTTTGGAGATCAAAAGCTAGAGTTTCACTTGGTGTGGTAGAAATCAAAGCTCTCTCATCCTTGATCCTAGGGTTTCTATAACGATCCCAATTTTTCCTTCCTTTGTTTACTGTATTCCGGACTTGGTTCCGTGGTTATGTTGTTGTCTTATTCTCATTTTCATCCTTTACTCTTTGTACTTGAGTCTTGGGTTGTGTTGGGCAGGTTTGGAACAGGTTGGTTGTGTTTAGAAATCAAAAGTTAATGCCCAGATTTTGGCTTTCACGCTGGAGCGGGGCTTTTGACGCTGGAGCGGGCCCTTTGTTGTTGCTTATTCGCTCGAGCGGGCGTTTTGACGCTCGAGTGTGAATATTCATCTCCCAGTATTTTCTCTGCAGGTCATTGTATGCTCGAGCGGGAGTTTTGACGCTCGAGTGGGCCCTTTCGATTTTGTTCCTCCGCTCGAGCAGGGAGTCTGACGCTCGAGCGGGAACCATGGTCTGCAAAACTTCTGGAAGTGTGCAATCGACGCTCGAGTGGCGCTTTTCACGCTTGAGCGTGAGTTTGTGTCTGACGCTCGAGCGGGGAGTTCCACGCTCGAGCGGGGCGACTTTTATATCAGTCCAAAAAGTGACATTTTGGATCACTTTTTGACTTTCTTTCTCTCTCCTTCTTTTTCAAAACCTCCATTGGAGAGCACCTCACTCTAAAACTCCAACTTCTCTCTAGGGTTTGATCTAGTAGGAGTGATCTTCTATCCTTGGGCCTTTGTAAAAAGTGTGGAGCTTGTTGAGGGCTACATTTTGATCTGAAAATATTGGGGTTTAGAGCACTTTCAAATTTCTTCATCTTCTTCTTTGAGCTCCGAATTTGAGGTAGGGATAACTACTTATTTTTATGGTCTTTGACATAAATTATTGGTCATTTTGATGTAATGTTGAAGTTGGGTAATTTTGGGTGTTAGGGTTTCAAAATGAATAAAGAGGGGTTTGGTTATTTTGACTTATAAATGTGTATCTTGGGTCTTAAAATGATGGTCTTGATGTTGTTGATGATAGATGGGACCTTTGGGTCATTGTAGAGAAAAAGGGGGAGAAAGCCCTAAATTGTTGTATGAATTAATTTATATAATTAATTTGGGAATGTTATGGAAATATGAAATTAAGTTGGAAATAATGAAGTTGGCTCATTATAAGAGGGAAAGGTGGAGTTGGATTTATTAATCGCTCACTTATGAAATTGTTGTCAAATTATCTGTTGATACATTTATTATCTGTTTAGAAATAAATTGCTTTGGGCTATCGGTGGAGGATAGTCTTGATTGTTGTAGACAATGCATGATGATTAGGCGAATTAAAACTAATCAATTGATTATGTCATCGAATATGATGGTTGGAATAATACATCAAATTTATGTATTGAATGCTCATGTATATGATATGTGTTTATATACATTGCGTTGTGTGGAAGGAGATAGGGGATGCACTCCACAGTTTAGGGGAGGATAGGGGATGGACTCCTAAACCGGATTTTATTTGGGAGGAGATATGGGATGAACTCCATTGATACAACAAATCTGTGTATCATTTATGAAGTATGGAAGTGTTTTAATGTGTTATTGATATAGCGAATCTGTGTATCATTTATGAGAGTATAGAAGTGTTTTGATATGAGCTATAGTCTCATTTAATTATTGGCCAGGTTCTGAGCCTTATTCATAAATTGAGAACTGGATAAGTAATGGAAAATGGAATGAAACATGGACATATTTGTCATGAAGTTGAAATGTGTTATAAGTTGGTATATATGAGTTAAACATTCATCGAATGCTAATGTTTTAGTTATTGCTCATATTATGTTTAGCATATCTCTACTGGGCGTTAGCTCACCCTATATGGGACATCATTTTTCAGGTTCAGGTATTATGCCGCCTCCGAGGCCTTAGCTTGGATGGCTGTGGGAGTTAAAGGCTCTTGTTTATTTTTGTGTATTACATGTAAATCAAACCAAGGGTTTATTTTGTGTTTTGAGTTAGTACTCTCTTTTTTGTAACCAAGTGTCGACTTGGAAAGTTGTAAGTCCGTAGGGCATTTACTTTTGATGTCAACATGTAATACTTTTGTAATGAATACTCTGATTAATGAAATTATGCTTTATTCTCTTATGCCTAAGCATGTCAAGATTGTATGATTTATGGGTTTATTTCGAGGGCGTTACAGTTTCATTAATATCTTCATCAAGATTTGAGGTAGGTCTCCTTTGAGTTATATATACATTTTGCAAGCTTTTGATTGACTTTTTTTGAACTTTTCCTTGATTGATTTCGAAAATGGGTTTTTGATTTAAGAAATTGGGGATGTTGTAGAAGAAGCTCATCCTTTATTCTTTTAATGATCTTTCTTGAAATATTGGACACATGGGTTGAAGATTGGGGTGTATAGTGAGGTTTTACATAAGAAATGGAAAATATTAGGGTTTTTGTGAAAACCTAGAAATTAGGGGTTTTCTTTGAAAAAAGTGAGTATTCTATATTGATTGCTTTTAAGTATGATGACCCCTTGAAGTATGAGAAATTGGGGACTATATTTGAATTTGTTAACAAATGCTTATACATGCATAGTGATGAGTTGATCTATTTGTTGAGTCACATGAACTATGAACATTGAAATCTTTAATGTTCAAGGATATTGCATAAGGCCTTGAAATGGCTAAGGTATTGAGGATGGTACAAAATGTGAAGGTTGTCATGTGATGTTGCACTTAATTGAACCAGTAGTATTTTGTTGACTTCTATTAAAAGGAGGAAAATGGGATATGTAGTTGACATTGTAGCATTGATGGGATACTTAAAAACAGAAGGATGTTATGAAATTCTGAGCATCATTTGCATTATATGTTCTTTCAATTGATTGTATTGCATCTTAAATTGAGTTGAGAACATTACATTGAGAAAATAATATTGTGAATGAGAACTATTGAAATGTTATGGGGTAAATACGTTGGTAAGTCCGGTTAGGAAGTATAGATGAATTTGATAAGTTGGCCTGGGTGTCTGGGGTGAAAGACCGAAAACACGCGCGGAGGAGGTACCACTTTCCTTCCGGTTAGCAACTGGTAAAGTGGGTTATTGGTAGTGCTTGTTGAGCCTACTTGCAGACACCAACCTAGGGATTACCAGAGTCGTATTTACCGCCTCTAATGATTAAAATTGGAAGTTTGAAATTGATAAGATTGCAAAATGTTATTGAGAATATGGTGATTTTCAAGAAAAGCATGACATGGGATTATCTTCAAAATGGCACTGCATGGCATTTGCATTTGCATTAAATGTTGGAAATCTTGCATAAATGTATATACTTTGTTAAGGTTTCTCTACTGGGCTTTATGCTCACCCCTATGGGATTTTGGTGCAGGTAAAGATGTGGTGATCCCGTCGAGTTGAGGACATGGATATCTTTTGAGAAGAGTAGATTGCTCTTTATTTTGTGGTAAATTTTTGTAAGCCAAGGGCTAACACATGTATGGGTTCGAGAGACCATTTTGTGAAACCAGGCTATTGCCTTGGAAGATGTAAGCCCTTATGGGCATTTTAATTATTTGAGCCTAGATGCTTCACATGCTATAGATTCATGCGTTCTTTTCTTATCATTGAATGTATATCCGCATATGAAACTTTTGCATAAGCTCGTTTCATTAATCAAGTAAAGATGGATGGATTATTGTCATTATTTAGTAAATATTAGTTGATGTGGTGGTTGATGTTGAATTACTTCAGGGCGTTACAACTAATCAACCCTTCCAATGTTATATATATATATATATATATAAGGAATAAAGTCTCAACATTTACATTGTCATCAAATCTCCAACATGGATATTCATTAAACTCCAGTGATTTATAAAAGAATGTTCCACATGTAGTTATACATTCAACATTCCTAGAATATGAATCTATAGCATGTGACACAATACATCAAGTACAATTCAATGCCCTCAAGGGCTACAATTTTCCAAGGTTTAAACCCGGTTACACAAAAGTAGTTTTCAAACCTATACATATAAAGCTCTTGGCTTGTCAAAAATAATTACAACAAAAGAAGAGAGTCTTGTGCTCTCAAAATATATTCCGCGCCTTTTACTCGGCGGGCACACCACATCCTTTCCTGTACAAAATCCCATAGGGTGAGCATAAAGTCCAGTAGGAAAATCTTAACAAAGTATATACATTTTATACAATTTCCTGAGATGAATGTATATGCCATGCCATATTCAAAAACATATACATATATATATATATATATATATATCTTTTGAAAACTTTGTGCACAATGTAATTTGACAATTTAACAATTCAATGATTTCAATGTAGTTCAAAAGGGGCGGTAAATAAGACTTAGGTAATCCCTAAGTTGGTGTCTGCAAGTAGGCAGAACAAGCATTATTAATCCCTACTTTACCGGTTGCTAACCGGAAGGCACGTGGTACCTCCTCCGTGCGTGTTTTCAGTCTTTCACAATGGACACTCAACCCAACTTAACCAATACCAACTACATCTTCTATCCGAACTTACTAACATATTTATCCCAAAATAAATCCAAAAAGATCTTGTTTCACAAACAATTTCCTTTCTCAAACAATACTTTTCCAATGCAAGATTCAAAATTAATTGCAACAATAATAAAATGGAATGGCAATGCAATAATAAAACAATGCATTAATATAGTCCAATTTTCAATTCCATCACACAATCCTCCATTGCGATCAAATTTTCATATCTCTTATCAATATAACATCATAATATATTTCCAAGAGATAATGTAACAACATCAACATACATGTATTCTCCACATGTTAAAAATCGTTTTCTAAACATTGGTTTTCCAAGACAAATCAACAATAAGCTTCAAAGTCAACAATTTTCATTTTCTCCATGAATTTCATTCTTTAATACAATTATAGAAATTTCTTCATCATTTCTTCACGTAACAATTTATTAAGCATAAATTTTACAATGTCTCAATATTTTCCTAAAATTCCCAAATTTTAAGTTTTCCACCAAAACAAGGCTTTTGTTCCATTTTTGAAAAGATTTTTTCAAAACAACACCCACACCTTAGAACATAGTTCATATTCTCAAAAGTTTTGAGACAAATAGAAAAAAAAAAAAAAAATCATTTTCTAACATCATCTAGGGTTCATCAAGCCAAACCATAACTCAAACATGTAAGATATAACGCCCCCAAAATATAACACCAATAAACCATTCATAAGGTCCATGAACATAATAAAGTGGTATACTTTATTCATCAGAGTTTATATTACAAAAGAGATATCACATGCATTATACATTCATAAATGTTTATCCTGAATCTATAGGATGTAATATTAAGATAACAACAACAAAATAAATGCCCTATGGGCTTACATCTATCCAAGTTATCACTTGGTTACAACAAAAGAAAGAGTCCTAACTCTTTTACATATAAAGCCCTCGGCTTGAATAAACATTAAAGCATAAATATAACAAAAACAGAGCCTTCAGCCCTGGTCCTCCCAAGCTATGTCCTTGGAGGTGGCATATCACCTGTACCTGAAAATGATTTCCCAAGTAGGGTGAGCCAAAAAGCCCAGTAGAGATAAACTAACACAATATATGCAGTTTAACTAAAGAATGAGTATCAAGTAAATGTTCAATTTACATAACCAACTTATATTCTCTCCAAGACCATTTAACGTAGATTATCGTATCTCAATTCATTTCCATCCTTTTTCTTTTCAACCAACTTATGGGTCAAGTTCATTTTCATTGAAACAGACCAAATGAAACTACAATTCATTGGTTCACAATTCAACAACCTTTCTTATTCAAAACACTTAAACATTCTTGCCATTTTACGGGATTCACATCCGAGGGAATTGGCACCCAAAAATATAAGATTTCGGGACTTTCACTCTGGACACTCCGGCCAACTTAATTTTAAATGGAGTCCATCCCCTATCTCCTCCCAAACAATGGAGTACATCCCCTATTTCCTTCCAAACAAAATACATATACAATGCATTAAAAGCACCGTCATATACAATGACTAACCACGACACATATTCAATATCTCAAACATACCGTCATATTCAATGACATAAATTTAACGATGGTTCCAGTTCACCTAATCCACATGCATTGTCTACAATAATCATAGCTATCCTCCACCGATAGCCCAAAACAGATATTTCTAAATGGATATACAATCTTTTAAACAAATAATTTATCAAATCTTCATAGGTGAGTGATATGACAAATCTAACTACACCATTCATTCATACACCATCCCAATTTCATATTTCCCACATCAATTCCATTATTTATACAAAATAATTTATTTAACTCAAATTAGGGCAAATCTCCCCCTTTTCTCAAATTCAATCAAATGACTAGATTCCACCATTTAGCACTAAAGAAACATCATATACAAGGTCTAAGTCACTTTAGAGATCCACATGGAAAACCCCTCTTTAGTTTTTGATTTCAAACCCTAACTTCACTAAAACCTCCCCAAATCCCACCATTTATACAAAATGACAAATACCTAGGTTAAAAACCATCACAAGGTGTAGAATATCTCTACCTCAAGTGTAGAAGCTCAAAGGAGATGAAGAAGAAACTCAAAGGTGCCCAAACTCGATTTTGCTCGGATCAAGAGGAAGCCCACAAGATGCTCTAACTCTTTATTAAAGGGAGTAGGGTGGAGAGACCCTTAGATCATGGAGTATTTGTGGAGAGAGAGAGAGTATTTTAGAGAGAGAAAGAGACAGCCGATCTAGGGTTTTTAGCAAAAAGAGATTCAAAAAGTGATGTAAAACTCCTCTGCTCTGAACTAATATGCGCGGTCTTCGCTCAAGCAAAGGAGTTGTTGCTTGAGCGACCAGACACAACAAGTGACCTCGCTCAAGCGCAAGAAGCCTCGCTCGAGTGTAGAATACAAATCTTCAGAAGTTTCACAGATGCACATGCTCGCTTGAGCGTAAGGAGTTTCGCTCGAGTGTAGAATACATACCTTCAGGTATTTCACAGACGCACATTCTCGTTCAAGCGCAAGAAGCCTCATTCGAGCGAAAGAACAAATAACACAACGCTCGCTCGAGCGCAAGAAGCCTCGCTCGAGCGAAGAACTCCATCTTCTCCAGAAATCCTGCGTCTGGGAAGGAAACCTGAAAACCCTCAGACCTCGCTCGAGCGCAAGAAACGTCGCTCGAGCGAAGAAGCAAATTACACAAGGCTCGCTTGAGCGCAATAAGCCTCGCTCGAGCGAAGAGACCAAAATTTGGGCAAGAACAATTTGGACCACCTAACCACCAACCTGTTCCAAACATGCCCAACATACCCTCAAGCTCAAATGCAAAGAGTCAAATGAGGAAAACGAGATATGGATACAATATTAAACCACAAAACCCGAGTCCAGAATACTATGAAGGTCGGGTCAAAACCTGGATCGCTATATAAGAAATACTTCAAACAAACATAATCTTGCAAAAATATATATATAACTCAATGATTATCTTTACCTCAAGCTTGGGAGATGAAGGGGAAGAAAACCCTAGAACTCAAAGTTGGTGAAAACTCGATCCAATCAGTTATAAATGTAGCCCTTGTCGCCCTCTTAGATTTGGTGTAAAAAGCCTCCTCAAACTGTTGAAGATTTGAGCTAAATCTTAGAGAGAAGTTTGGATTTGGGTGTGTTTGTAGAGAGAAGGGAGAGAAAAGATGAATATAGAGAGAGAGAGGAGTGAAAAAGTGCCCAAAACACGTTTTTGGGCATCAGTTTTGAGGAAAAGTACACAAAATTTGAGACAGACGTGCCAAAATCTGCACGAGAAGACTTTTTGCCTCCACAGGCGGTTTGCTCCAGAGAGCTGCCTAGAAAATCCACCAAAATCCGCTTGAGCAATTTTCTGCCCAGAAAACTCTAAAAAACTTGAAAAACTCTGTGAGGATCCATTAGAGCGGTTTCCAAATCTACACGTGTCACGACCTCAAACCGCCCCTAGTAGTTTGGTGCCGTGATGGCCAGTAATCCGAGATTACCGAAGGCCAACTTTCAAAATTCACACACGATCAGAGTATAAATATATGGGGCTCACAAGTGCGGAAGCAATAATTTAAAATACAAGTGGTCCATAAGAGCAGTGCATAAGTCAAATGGAATGGCATACATCTTTACATAGCTTTAAAACTTGAATACGAATAAAATGAAGTACAAAAATACATATTACATCTTAACAAAAGGGCTTTACAAGCCGACATGTTCGAAATACATAAGCATCAAAATTGCCTACATAAACAAAAACACTTGAGCTACAAATCATGAAACATAATTTTCAGGATTGCAGACATAAATGTTGCCGACATAACTTGCATCCAAAACATCTTGCAAAACACACATCTCGGCGTAGCCGACTTCTTGCTTGTGACCTACATACATACATAGGGAGGGTGAGCTTGAATACTCAGTGAATGGTATAAGTAATAAAGAGGTTAAATGAATGATACCCGAGATCTTTTCAAAACAATACATAGTATATCCTTGTCAAAACCATACATAACATAGCTTAGCTTGGCTTGAAATAAAACATTAATCGAACTTGGTCTTTCAAAACTTACTTACTTAACATACGTCAAATCTTAAAACATAACCTCGGCATAACCTTGGTCCTTCAAAACAAAAGCATAACCTCGGCATCGAGCACACCTGTTCATAGTCCGTAGGTGGCCGATATCTTAACAAGGGTGCTACTTAGGCTTAACGTCCCCTAGCACGAAAGGACGGTGCTGCTTAGGCTTAAAGTCCCCTAGCACGAAAGGACCCTCAAAACAAGATGTGTTGCGAAAGTTTAGAGTCCTCCAACACAAGGGACTTCCAAAACAAGATGTGCTGCGAAAGTTTAGAGTCCTCCAGCACGAGGGACTTCTAAAACAAGGGAATAATCAACCCGGGATCGATTAGACAAACCCACCCGCACAAGGCAGTCAGTGGCAAGGGAGATATCTCAAACGAGGGTGCTGCGAAAGTTTAGAGTCCTCCAGCACGAGGGACCTATGTTACAAAGGCCCGTAGCCCTTTAACACTAGAGTACTAATCAAGGGTGCTGCGAAAGTTTAGAGTCCTCCAGCACGAGGGACTTTCCGAGAATGTCGTCAAAACAAAGCTTACTTGATACGATGCCATTCAAAACAAAGCTTATACTTGATACATAAAATAGGGATATCATTCATGCTTAACAAATACTTTTATCAAAACAAGGCAAAGCTTTATCAAAACCTTAAGAACATAACTTTATTAAGAATACCACTCACATTAGTTCTTGGGACGTCGGGGTCAAGGCAAAGGTCCAAGTCCTACAAACACATGGCAAAATCTACTGAACATACTTCTCAAAACAAGTCTTACATGCATGCAAATGATCTCGGAAAAACATGCTGGGAAACATCTAGGGAAAACATGCTGGAAGTCAAAACACTGTTTTACATGTCAGGGAGACATGCTGGGTACCAACCAGGTCTTTGCTGAGATCCCACACCTCTTGGCCGAGGTGTGGCTACCTACGCTTCAGCATGCGGCTGCATGCTGAGGTGTGCACAAGACAAACTAAGGTGTAAGTGATCATGCAAGGTAGGCCAAGGTGAGATACAATGCTTGGCCTAAGTGTGAGGTCTAGGTAAGAGTGATCTCGGCGACTACACCTCGGGAAATGAGGTCTGGAGATCTGGGTTTCCACCCGTGAAGAACAGAAAGAACATGAACATGAAGATCATGAAGAACATGGATGCCAAAATCATAACTTCTTTATTACAAAAATCTGGGATTTCATGCTATGAGTTCGAAAACATGGACCTGGGTACCCATACTCGAAAATCATGTGAAAGCAAACACAAAACATGGATCTAGGCATGAACTTTCGGATCAAAACATGACTTTTCTTGAAGAACACATGAATGCTATTTCTCTTTCTAAAACCGAACTTCAAAGCAATGGATGGCTTACAAATCATATTTAATCATGCAATGCAATAACATGAACATAAAGAACAACATGAGCAGATCAAGAATCTAACCTTAGAACACGGATCTATCGGTTCGATCTCTAGGGATCAAGCTTGGAAATCTTCTCTCCCTCAAGAACTCCTCTCCCTCTTCTAGAGCTTCTCTCTTTACTCTTCAAAACAAGTATAGAAACAAATCATGGGTTTCTCTCTCTGCCGGCTGACTTAACTCTCAGCTCGGACACGTGGCAACGGCTGGTTGGTTCTCTTCAAAAAGGTGATAGATTGACAAGACAAGACTATGACAAAGTGTATCTAACAAGCTACTCGGTAAGGCACCCCGGTAAGTGGTGACAATGACCTCGGCTAGGAAGGACAACACTTGACCAAGCTATGCCACACCTTGGCCTAGATGTGCCACACCTCGGTCTAGGTCATACCACTCCAGGACAAGATCGCTTGGGTGCAAAGGTAACATCTCGGCCTAGATAATACACATCTCGGCCTTGGTGATTAACACCTCGGCCTAGATAATGACATCTCGGCCAATATGTCAAAGCAAAGGTGGAGGTCAAACAAAGGGGTTCCAAGATACTTCTAGACTGAAGATGACCTTGGCTTGGGATGATCTAGGCGTAACATAACTCAGGCTTGGCATGACCTAGGCTCAACATAACCTAGGCTTGGCATGACTTAGGCTTAACATAACCTAGGCTTAACATCAAGGAAGGGACAAAGCATGTACACAATACTCAGGCAAATCTCATAAACACAAAACAAGGCATGGACCTTACATAGGCAAAACAAGTCAAGATTCATGAATGTAAACTTATCAAGACAAGTTATGTAAATGAACATGAATATGACTAGGACATGAATATGGGTCGTTACCGCATCTTAACATGGTAAAACATACAAATGCATGCAAGCATGACTAGGACATAAAATGTGGGTTGTTACAACACGAGCGGTTTGCCCAGAAACTTAGAATTTTATTTTGCAACCCAAGACAAGTTCCAATGCCCAAAACTCAAAATTTTCAACCCGGAAAAGTTACGAGAGGTTAAGTAAGGTTAGGAAAGAAATTTCAACAATCCAACACGATAGATAAAACGCCGAAAGTAATGCACACAAACTTACTAGTCAATACTAATCAAGTCCAAGACCCGGGACATCACAGAAACCTCAGGGGAGGTGAGTGTAATTTACTTCCCCTTTCTTTTTATTTTTTTGGCCCTTTCTTAGAGAGTTGTTTGTCTCTCTCTTTTTCAAATTTCCACCATTGTTGCTCAAGTTTTGAGCTTAGAGTGGGAGTCCTTAGAGTGAGATTTTGCATAATCTTTGTAAAGGGAAGTTGGAGAGCTCGTCATACTTTTCATAACAACAGTCTTTGATTCTTGATCCAGCAAGCTTTGCATTTTCAGATTTGTTTTTCTTCATATTTTGAGGTAAGAATTTCTTTGATTCTTTTCAATATATCACTATAGATGGATATGTGGTACTTTCTATTGCATAAAAAAAAAAGAAGAGTTTATAAGTGATTTTCGAAATACATTTAGATGAGATTTTGGGTCTTGCATCAAATAGTTTAATCTTACATTTTGTTGTTGATTGTGAAAATTTTAAGCTAAGAGAACATGTTTATTATGGTTGAAATAAAAAGTCCTAATTTTTTAATTTAATGTTTATGAGAATGAAAAGAGAAGATGATTTTTTTCTTATATAAACATTGAGTCATGTTGATTTTTTTGTGAATAAGAAATGTGAAACGGGAAGAGAAGGAAATTTCAATGGTTGATCTTGTGATGTGAAAATATGATGAACTGATGTTATTAAAAGTTAGTTGTGAAGTTTAAAATGAAAAAGCTTAATTTTTATTTCATGGTTATGTAGTACGAAAAAGAGTTAGTGTTTATGAATAGTTGAGCTAGGTATTGTTATTGGAAAATTGAAAAATGTGATAGTTAAAAAGTAATTAATAGATTATTGTAATAATCATTGTGAACTAGAAATGAAAAGTAGAGAGAGAATGAAGTAAATGATTATCATGAAATTGGCCTACATTGTAAATATTGGTGATTGAAAATAGGGGAATCAATTGTGAACATTACGAAATGATATAATTATTAATCTAACTCTAGACAATATTAGTAATATTGAGGTATGGAAATGTTATGAGAATCGCACTAACTTGTTTCTAATAATTTATATTATTACTATTAAATGCTTAGAGGTTTTGTCGTTGACCATTGGTGGAGAATGATATTATTTGTTGTGGAATGGATGTGAAATAGGTTGATATGAAACCTTATGTGTTGTTGATTAACTACATAATTACATAATTATGTGAGAATGAATGAAAGGAAATTGAGATGCACGTGTTATGGAATGTGATTGTGCTATATAGAGGTAACACGATCCTTCCGACTAGCAACCGATAAAGCGGGCTAATGTGCTATATAGAGGTAATGCGTTCCTTCCAGTTTGCACCTGGTAAAGCAGGTTGTGCTATATAGAGGTAATGCGTTCCTTCCGGCTAGCAATTGGTAAAGTAGGCAGACATGGGTCTTGGCGAGACCAGGATGGTAACGTGGAGCTTGGTGAAACCATAAGTTGTTTATATTATTATAAGGTTTTATTGCTAATGTGTGTATATTTGAAGAGATTACTGTTGACGAAAATATGTATTGAGAATATAGTTGAAGTTGTGTTATGAGGTGGATATTGAATTCGGTAATAATGTGAGTGTTGTTTGATGTAAATGAGTAGCACAAGATTACAAAGGATTAATTGTGGATTGATTTTGTCACACCCCAAATTTTAATTACTCGAAAACATTATCAAAGCCTTTAAATTAGGTCCATTTTTTTTTTCGTATACAAATATCTATTACACTTGAGTAATAGAAATACAATGAAACATGTTCTCTCTCTCAATGAATATTACAATGACAACAATACATGCCAGTCCCCTACTGTGTTACAAATAAATAAATACAAGTACAAGATCCATTTCATTTACATCTACTACAAGGTTATACAAAGGGACTCAAGAACTCCATAAATCTTCAATCAAATAATCCAAACTTTCTTCCTGTAAAAAGATGAAACAACCACGGGGTGAGCACTAATGCCTAGTAGGGATCTCATAGTTCTCAATGAATAACTAACACACAGATAGAAATGATCATGCATGCAGGGTGATACCATATAGTAAAGTGACATTTTGTAAATTCAAAATATTACACGGAAAGTATTTTTTCTTAAAATTTCACTTGAACATTTAAGAAAACTTCCTGCCATAAATGTAGTCTCTCATCATTTGGAGGGCATAAATTCTCTTTGAAAACAAGTACACTTAAAGAAGAACATCATCTTAAATTTATCAACCCGATTCCAAATTATTCCTCATTTCATTTCCATTTTAATATTCCACATTTCATTTCCATTCTAATATTACACATTTCATTTCCATTTCCAAGTACCATACTCCATAACATCAAAATCCAAAGAATTAGGGTTCAACATAACACGAGAATTACAAACCCCTTTTTAATTCAATTTTCCAATTATTTACAAAATAAAACTCATAATCTTCCCTTTTGTCACAAGCAATCCATTGAGTTCATCATCACTAGCCCCTAATCCAATTACCCACATGATGCCAATTTCAATCCTTAGTCCATTTTCCTTCAGTTCATTTTCAATTCATTTATTCTTCTCAATTCATGAGTCAATTTCATTATTTCACAACAACCAAACTGAGACTACAACTCAATGGTTTTCCAATCATACAAAATACACATAAACATTTCAAATTGCCATTTTACGGAAATTTTGTTCGCGAGATCAGCACCCATGTATAAATTTTGGGACTTTCACCCAGGACACTCCGGCCAACTTAGTTATGATGGAGTCGATCCCCTTTCTCCTCCCAAACAGTGGAGTCCATCCCCTTTCTCCTCCCAAACAAACATACATATACAATGTATTTAATCACATAATCACACATGGAGTACATCCCATTTCTCCTCCCAAACAATCATACATATACAATGTATTAAAACACACAGTCATATTCAATGACAACCATTTTTTAGACTTATCATATTATTTACTCTTTTTCACTAGCACAATACATGTGATCCAAAATATGATTTTCAAAATGAAACAAGTACACTTAAAACATAACACAAGAATTTCCAAAATCTCTTTTCAAAACATACAGTTTAAATCCTCAAAATCCATTGCATTCTCTATGATATGCATGATTAAAAAAATAGTCCGGTTTGCCTAGTTAACATGCAATTTCAACACCAATCACAGCTATCCTCCACTGATAGATCAAAACAAATACATCTAAACCGATACATAAATTCCTTTAAAGATATGCTTTTCCAAAATCTCATATAGGAGTGATAATGCATATCAAACTCCACCATCATCATTAATAATCCTCTGATTTCATATTTACAATGACAATTTTAATTTTTTTATACAAAATAACGGTTTGATCCAATTAGGGAAAAACTCCCCTTCTTCCAAATATCAACCCAAACTCGACACAACTCAACTTGATTCAACACAATTCAACATAGTCAACACAATTCAATATAATCAACACTATTCAACATGATTCAATTCAACACTACTAAATGTAATTCAACATAATTCAAGGTGAACTCCTAAATCCCCATTTCATCTTTTCATCCCAAGTTTCATGCCATCCACATCATTAACAAATTCTTTTCCCCAAATTTCATTTCATATTATAGCATGATTTACAATATCCATAATAAAGGTTCAATCGCTAATTTTTAACATAATTTTCAAACATTTCCAAAATTCAATTAAACTTGTATATATACAATTTAACCTCTCAATTTCGTGATTCTACTTTCAATTTGGGCAAAATCATTAATTATCATCATGAATCGACTTCGGGTTTTCAAGAAAAATTAAGGTTTTCAAGAAATAATTAAAACTTCTCACACCACCACTTTTTATCCCAAATTTCCCATTGATTATACACCTAAGATTCATAATCCACAATCTTAACCCAACAATTAAACTCCAACACTTCAAACCGTAAACCCCCAAATTTCATGATTTAATACTACATGCTCAAAAATGTAGATTTTGTATGTATATAATCAAAATACTACAAATCTATCTATAAATGTAAGTATTGAAGAAGAACTAGGACCCCTACCTCAAGAATCGAGCAAAAGAGCAAGCTTTGATGAGATTCCTTTCGGATTTGTGAAGGAATTCAAACTCATGAATCGACCAAAAAATGAAGAAGGCTTGAAGAAATTCAAACTCAACCAGGCAGACCGCTCGAGCGTCCAAACTTGCGCTCAAGCGCGCAGACCAACAAAGCCAGCCGCTCGAGCGACCGCTCCTATGCTCGAGCGGGAATTCACAACTCTCAGAATCTCGGACAGACTACAAAAGTATTGGAAGTCTCACAAGTCCGCTCGAGCGTCAACTCCCCCGCTCGAGCGAAGGAAAAGTTCTAGATTGCTACAGATTTTGAAAATAAACAAAGTGATGAAATCATTTGGATTGGAAAAGATGAGTTGTGGAGTTGCCGAAATGGTTAATGTGTATATGATATTCGAGATGTGATTTAGTTTTGAAAATCTTTTTGAATTGAAAATGATGAGTTACAAAGGTCTGAAAATAGATTTTCTTGAAATGATAAAAAAGGATTCTTTTGAGAAAAAGTATACGTATGTATGTACGTATATTTTGGATATTAAAAACAACACTATATATATATATTTATTGAGCTGGAGCATTCATGATCTTATATATCTATAATATACTATTGTTTAGAATCATTAGGATCGCTACTGGATATTAGTGTTCATCCCACGTTGTTAACCATTTTTCAAGTGAGAAGTTTGGAATATAGTTCAAGACCATGGAGTCTCCTTATTTGTTGGCCATGGGGTCTATTACTTGTAGGCGGAATGCCATCTTATTGTAACACTACAAAAAAAGTGGTCTATAACGGCGCTTGAATCAAGACATTTTAAAAAATGTTGTGGTATACCTCAATAGTCAACACGTTTTTCAAGGCGTGATGCTTGTTGATGGTCTCAATGAGCCAAGTCTGTTTAACTTAACAGACACTTAACCCCATTCCAATTACAAAAGTAATACACAATCTCTCTCTCTCACGATTAATATCGATCTCTCTCACCCTAGCTGTTCATCGAACTCGATCTCTCTCTCTCACACAAATCGCAGATCCGAAATCGAAAAAGAAAGTCGATCTAATCTGATCAAAATCCGAACTCGATCTGATCTGATCTCTTTTGCATTTTGTTAGATCTGATCTCTCTCTCACAAATTGCAGATCCGAAATTGAAAAAGGAAGTCGTTTTTATTTTGTTTTTCATTAACAAAATCGGTGTTTGATTTCTTTGCAGGTGGCGAAGAAGTGTAGAGATCAGTTACATGAACTTGTAAAGGAAGAGATAGAGAAGAAGGATTCGAGTACAAAGGAGTGGAAGATTGCGATGGAGAGAAGCTTCAATCGCATGGACAATGAGGTGATTGCATGGAGCGAAGCGTTCTGCGCGCCGAGAAATATCGATTTGAAGGTGTAGACGTCCCCGAACGTCCTGGGAGGGGATCCCGTCTCGTTCATTTGGGGCTCACTACAGTTCAGGACTCAATGTCACAGTTCTTAATCTGATCTCACAATGTGCAATGTGAGATTGATAAATCACCAAAGAGTCCAAATCTGACAAATCGTTTTGAAAAACAGATTTTTAGAAAGAAGTGCCAGACATGGACTGATTTGCCAGATACAGAGTCGCCACTTAAATATTTTTTTATTTTTTGGAAAATTTAGGAAACCCTGACTCGTTGCCTAAGGCCACATATCTGTCATCACCAAAGTTGCCTCGGCTCGGGAACTTGGGTACGATTGGGGAAGGTCAGCTATGAGCACCCCCGCTCGCCCGATCAAAGATCGGCCACTACTAAACATGATATCTCGTTTTTGAAAACATATGCGTTCCTATTCCGATTAATTAGCTAGAATTACTATGTGATGCGTGCAGCAAAACAAGTATAGACTAGATCGCCTGATTTGGAACAAAGCATCGCACATCCGTTTTGTTTGGAAAATGGTTTGGGGTTTGCTACTCTCGAGCAGGCTAAAACACAGATTTCAATGAATTGATCCAATTCAAGTAATCTAACCTTCACCCACAGGCATTCAGGCAGTTATATCATATAAGCACATAGCCTCATGATAAGCATGCTGTCATGTTAACACTTACACACATGCAAGATGCTAAAGCATAAATACTCACCTAGTACTCCGAGCCAAAACAAGGAACATGTTAGTAATCAAATGTATGATCTAAGTCCATGTTAAGATGGCTAATGCATCGCATACAAAATGCAACTAGAATAGGCTCGACATCCGCATGTGAAATGCAATAACTCGATATACGTATTCAACTTGGAATTTGAAATACTATGTAGTTAGTATGATGCGCCGAGCCCGGTGCATGCAATACAAATGAATGATGCAAACATGCATAGCATAAGGATGCTAATTGAAACATGCCCTAGAACTAACCATCATAAGCGGTTAAGTAGAAGGGAGAAAGAAATTGTGGTTGGAAGACATGCATCACACACGCGCACGCTTATTACAAAATTGCCCTCTCTCGGAGGGTCCGAATGAATGATACAAATTAATTAACTAATAAGCTAATTAAATATTACAGACCCTTAATTAATTAAACAAATTAATTAAATTACTGAAAGCAGTAAAACAGCCTCGGGAAGAGGGATGAATGCAGGCACGCTCGGCTCTGCTCAGAAACCCACCACCATGTCACATGTTGCCTCTGTTTACACTGCTCTGCACCTCTGAGGACTGTACAAGTCTCCAGGATATTTTTGAACCACTCCCTGATCACTTTAGGAGGTCACTGACCAAGAGGAATGATCACCGGCCATGGAAAAGTGGTCATCGACCAGTTATGGGGATATCGACCAACAATTCATGGCCGGCCGGCACTGAATGTGGTCGGTCGGCCATCTCTTCCTGCAGAACCCTGTTTGACAGCAGTAGAGGACAGACAAGACATGGCAATGCATTTCAAAGCAATGTTTGCACCACCACCCTTCTCATCATGTTTGAGACTCAAAGGAGTGTGGTACTCGACCCTCGGGCCACCAATCACGTATTTCAATGCATGATGGCCCAAGATGCCAAGTTGTGCAATTTCACTATGGAATGCAATGCATAGAACACACAAAGGGGTCCCAACCTCTATCATGATTGATTCAAGAGGCAAGAGATGCATGCGATGATACTATGCAACCTAAGCATGGAAGTTAAGTATGCACCATGAAGATGTGAACAAGCATGCAAACATGCAAGCATGTGACAACATACAAACATGTAACAACATGTTAAGTGACTAAAAGAGAGAATGCATGCCAAATACATTACAACCTAAGCATGCAACAACATGTCATGGATTAAGTACACAACGAGGCACAATTGAACTAGCATGCTACAACATGAAATTCACTAAACATGCAACAAGTATGTGGCAACATACTAGGCAAGCATGCAACAACATGCCAGGATGGTCTTAAACTAATATGGGCAGCCCTCAAATAAGCCCAAATTATTGGCCAAAATGCTAAGAACATGAAGGTAAATTTACATACAAACATGCATGCATACATGGTCCAATACTTAAGCATAAAGCAACTTTAAGTACATTTAAAAGGGATGAACATGGATATATGACAAGCATTGATAAACTCTGAAATCATGTTAAGGATGGTGCCAAACCAACCAAACCATGCAAATAAGGCATGCAACAAGGTCCAAAACTCAAGGCTAGCCAAGGGGCTCAAGCCATGACCATGTCAACCAAGCCTCAAAGGGCCAAAAGGACTCAAAACAGTCCCGAGGCAGACCAAAATAAGGCCAAAGACACACTTAGATGGCATCTAAATGGTCTAAGCATGGAAGCGTACACAAAGGTCCAAACATGGAGCATAAAACACAAACTATCCAAAGCACGGAATAGGTGATAAATGCAAGTAGTTGAGCATGCTATATGGACTGAAATATCATTATAAGTGATGCCAAACCACTGAAATGATGCAAGTAGAGCATGCTAGAGAATCCAATACTCAAAGCCTACAAGCTAGATTGCATGGTAGCTATACAAAGCAAGTCATGGATGACCCAAACAACCAAAATCAGACCTCAAGCACACCAAAACATGCATAAAAGCTTCACAAAGCTAAGCCAAAATCATGCTAAAAACACATGTTACAACATGATGCATGTTAAGGTCAAAACATGGGATTACAAGACAAGTGTATAGAGCATACAAGGCATGTCTAAACCAACTTAAAACAATGCTATATCATGGAAAAACAAAGCCTAATATGCATTGAAATGGAGCTAAAGCAAGCTAGGCACACATGCTACAACACAAGCCACTTATGCAAGCATCAAAGACAACGTGGAGAGGGGATGACCCTCTCCTATTTAGGACCTCAAAACCACCTCTCCACCACTAAAAATCGTCTGGGTTTTAGTGGTAGAGAGGTCATGCAAAGCTCAAAATAATGGCCAAAAGGTATGGCCAAAAGGTATGGCCTTAAACAAGGCCTAACAAGGCCTTAGAGGGGGGAAACAACCCCAAACCTCAAAGAAACCTCAAACAAAGTTTAAAAACAGGTAAAAACAGAACTTTTCTTAGTTTGTAGCTAAGCTTAAAAACGGATGGAAGATAGGTTAAAAGCATATGCAAAAATGGGGAATAAAGGGAATAGTTCTCACCCTTGTAGACCATCTTCAAGAAGACCACTCTAGCACCTTCCTTGGGTCAAAACCAGCTCAAAAACTTCAAGAACAACCCTTTGGCACCTCAGCAACCAAGGTATGGTGTAATACTATGTGTCTTAGTGCAAAACTAAGAACAAAACACCTTTTAGCACACACAAATCAAAAGGAGAGGGAGATATAGAGATAGATAGATATAGGATTCTCTAACCCTAATCTCAGACCTTTGGACCTTTTTGGGAACCCCTGAGGAGGGAGGAGAAGCCCTCCCTTTATAGGAATTCCAATCTTGCAAAGCTTACAAAACAAGCTAAGCAAAAGGGAAATCCCTCCATACACGTGTATGGAGGGGGGCATTGTGGATGCCAGCTATGACAGCTGGCATAAAATATCTTCCAAAAGCAGATGAACAATGGTCGGCCAGCCAAATATGACAAATTGACCAAAACAATGGTCGGCCGACCATAAAGAGTGCCGACCGGCCATCACCAATGGCTGGTAGCAACAAAACAAGGCCGGTGGCCTCAAGCCATGGCCGGTGAGGTGTGGGGATGGCCAAAAAGCCATTCCCTGCCCTTAGAACAAAAACAACAAGTGTTTGGTGCAAAACCAAACACAAAACAAGCAAGTCGAGAGATCCTGAGGCAAGGCGCGTAGCCGAGACCTCCGAAAACTCAAAACGAACACGAATATGGATGATCACCGAGTGTTCAAACGGTGACGTCCAAGTCTTGAGGACGGTCAAAAATGGGGTGTCTACAGAAGGATCTGAGTGAGAAGAAGCAGAGCTTCCGGCGGAACGTGGTGTCGCTGGCGGTGGAGCTCAAGGAGGTCTGAAGTCATCTCGCTTCACAGGAGCAGTCATTTGCTCTCCAAACCCTAACAAGGCAGGCATGTGAATTTGTATATTTGTTTATATGTTTCTATGTATATTTGTTTGCATCTGTGTGTACTTTGGAAATAAAATCATTTCATTTCACCTTTTTGTTCTTCTCTGTAAAGTGATGTTCTTTGTGGGACCTTCTCTAATTTTGTGTATTTTTGGTTTTTTTTTTTTTTTTCCTAGGCAGAGGCGAAAGCTAAGAAGATAGAGGAGGAGATGTATAGATTGCAAAAGAGCTTAGAGGAGAGAAATGGGCTGCTTCAAGCATCAGCATCTACTATTGGGAAGGTATGATTTCGCTCTGTTTTCTTTTTATGCACTTGATTGCATAGCTTTCTCTTGATTTTTATTAAAGTATATATATATATATATATATATTTTGAATTTGGTTATTAATTCCATGATTGGGCTTTGGTTGATTTTGCATGAGTTTATGTGGTTGATTTGTGTGTGTTTCCAGCATCTTGTTGTTTGAGGCTTCAACTTGCCGGACTCATCTGATCCTCATCTTTTTGGCTTTTCTTATTTGTTTTCTGGCTAAGTGAGAATATTATAAGAATCATGAGATTCATGATTAGATATTATTGTTTCTCTTTGTGGTTTGATTAGTTCAATAACTGTGACTTTATTTATTGGGTAAAGTTGGGAAAAGAAAGAATTAATCATAAAATTAATTCTATATATTTTTTTATACATGATTTAAGACTGTTTGATATGATAGAATAAAAATGGTTCTGTTTGGTACAATAGAATAAAAATGATTAGAATACGATGCATATGGGAAAGGGAATGTGATAATCATTCTCATTTAAGGGCTTCTGGTCAGTGCTCACCAGACAATAACAAGAGAGTTCAAGCTTTCACGAAACACTTCTTGAAAGACAATAAGGAAATTTCTAATTTTGTAGGTACATATGTTATAATCCCACATTGGTTAAGAAAAGATTTTAAAATAGCCTTTGGAACATCATACCAAAATAACATCCCACATTACTTACATGACAAGGATAATGTATTAGGTGTTTCTCTCTTTTTACTTACTTTTTATTTTCAATTGAGGAAGATTTCATCAAACCGTACAAATAATAACCAACACAAATTTCTCAGCTTAGCAATCAATATCAACTACCAACATAAAAGAGAGAAAATAGCCCATAATGAGAAAAAACAAACTTAGGATTCTTTTGGAAAGTGATTTTTTTTAGTAATTTTTTGACTAAATTATGAAGTGGAAATATATAAAGTGTTTTAAAATGATTTTGACTTTTTATGAAAAAATATATACTAAATTAAAAGAAATTTTGACTTTTTTTTTTCAAAATTATAAATATATATATATATATATATGACTTTTTAGTACCTACTAATTTTTAGAGTGGTATTACATCTCCCAACATATCACTCTCATTTTGAGAGCCTCTAATTGAGCACGCTTCAATTCACCCCCATTGATATGGAATGGGTCATATAAAAGAAAAATTCACATTTCTCATTCTCCTCTCTCTAAAAAAATACTACATCCCTCAATATATCACTTCTAATAAATAAAAAAAAAGAAATAATCAATCATGCTCCAACATCGGTGCATAGTTTTAAGTTTTAAATGAGCTTTTGATTGTTGACTTTGTATTTGGTGTTTTAGTTTTGAGATTGTTTATTTATTTGGTGTTTGGTTGGAGTGAGATTTGATTATTATTTTGTATTTGAGTTTTTGGATAGGAATAAAATTTGATTATTGATTTGGTGTTCATATGGTATTTGATTTTTTTTGGTTTGGAAATTCCTTCAAGCGCAGGGATCAGATTGGATAAAATGTGAGTGCCCAATTTGTCGTAACCAGGCTTGGTTCAAATTGACATCATCAATGCTATTGAGGGCGTAGAAGCGTTTAGACATGCGCTCTTAATGCATTTCTACATCTTTCCTCTTGAAAGAACAACGTTTCATGTTAAGATATCCTTCTCTGGCTTGAGAGGTGTAAGGATCCCAGGCACCTAGAAATTCAGTATGAATGTGTGCAATAAGGGCATCGACATTAGGAGTTTGTCTGATTGGCACAATGAGAAAGCGATTAATAGTGTGATGGAACTGTTGCATACAAAATCAAATTGACTCTCTGTTGTTTATGGTTTAGTAATTTATCAGGTACAATAAAAGTGAGTAATGGATATTATTGAGTCCTATTGAGAAACTCCAGACAGAAATTCTGTCCAAATTTGGTATTGGTCTTGATTGTTGCACCGTATTCACTCTTCCTTAAGAAAAATATATTGCATGCTACAGGATGTTGCAGTCAAGGTTCTAACAGTCCAAGATTTTTGTGATGATCAGTTGAAGGAATTCTTGAGGGAGGTATGTATTTAGTAGACACTATTAAGAGTATCTGCTCTGTTATTAGATAGGTGTTGATTGAATTAGAACTTCCATCTGAATTGCTAGATTTGTGCATGTGGTTTCATGTATCAACATATTTTTTGAGCCATGAATTGAATCCATTTATTTCCAAAACGCAAGTGTTCAGTGCCTTTCTTGTTTATCTGTAGCTTAAGTTGTAGTTGACTTTTTTTAGGTTGCGATAATGAAGCGTGTTCGTCATCCTAATGCTGTGCTCTTCATGGGTGCGGTTACACAACGGCCACATTTGTCAATCGTGACAGAATATCTACCAAGGTAAAGACATTTTTGAGTTCCTAATTCATTGTCCCGCAGTCTTGATGGCTGTGCCACTGCCATCCTTCTCACATGGGTTGGTACTGCAACGAGAGAGGGGTTGCTGGACGCAGTCAAAATTGTTGTGAATTTAGCAATTTGCTTCCTGAATTATTTTATTATTTGAACTACTTCTATCTAAAGCAAGTGATGGAAGGCTAACTTTGCACAAATCCTGATTTTGTGGAACAGGGGTAGTCTATACCGCCTCATCCATAGGGCAGATGCTGGTGAAGTTTTGGACCAAAGGAGGCGCTTACGCATGGCTCTGGATGTGGTTTGTAGTGGGCTTTACTGTTATGAACCTTTTCTATTGTTAACACTTGTTGTTGTATTATTAATTTACGCTATTGCACTCGATGCAGGCCAAGGGTATTAACTATCTTCATTGTCTTAGCCCTCCGGTAGTTCACTAGGATCTTAAATCTCCAAATCTGTTGGTTGATAAAAATTAGACGGTGAAGGTACATCTATGAATGTTATAATCTTTTCCCTATTGCTAGTCAAACAACAAACTCAAGCTTTATCTTATACATTATGCTCAGGTATGTGATTTTGGGTTGTCCAGATTCAAAGCAAACACTTTCATATCTTCAAAATCTATTGTTGGAACAGTAAGTCTCTCTTTCTCTCTCTCCCTTTCTCTCTCTCTGAGCATAAAGTTATATAATTGGACCAGAACATAAAATAAAACTTATTGATGAGAATGCTAGTCATGCCTACTGACTTGAGCTAAACCAAGCACTCTTGCAACAAATCTAGCCATTATCTGGATGTGTTTTGTTTTAACAAGCCTTCACAGGCTTTGGAAAGCATATACAAATGTAGGTGAAACTCTTTTGGGAGGCAGTAACAAATGGACCTGTATGGATCTGTATGTTTTTGCAACACCTTATAGGATTACCTGGGATTATTATTTCTCTGCCTGAGGCCATACTTTGAAATTTGAATATTGGGAGGAAGAAGCAGAGCTGGAATATGTATTATTGTGTTCATCCTTTTTCTTTTTATTCTTCTATAGAAATCTGTCATAAAAGGTTGGCTCAGAAGCCTTCTGGTTTGATTGGATTTGGTGATATGGTTCTATTATGGTCATTGCTTTGGAATTATAATGGTTTCATTACATAGGTAACATGTGGATAGTGTGTTGAACTATCTGTATTTATGTGATGAACGTGAAGTTTGAATGTGGTGCTTGCAAGTGAAGGTGAGAGTTTTGAATCTGGCTTGCGATTGATGTGCTACCTTTATTATTGACAATGATTATAATTTGCTAACTTTATATTTTTTTTTAATTTTTTCTTGGGTTAGCTTCTTTATTTTTTTTTTATGACTGATTCCAGTGTTTTTTTTTATTTTTTTTTTATTTTTATAGGAGCATTGGCCAGCTTGTTCCTTGAAATAAGCATTGGCCCATGAATGAGTTATCCAATATTTTGATGGTTTTGTAACATTTTTTGGGGTATGGTTTGTGGTTAAATATAAATAGGTAGGAAATATTACAATTTTCCTTCTATTGTTTGTCAAATGTAAAATTTTAGCAATCTGGAAGAGGATGGAAGAGGAATTAAACTTGTTTGGTTTATTTTTAATTTATGTGTTTTTGTATAGAATCCTTGACTTTTAGATTTGACCTTATTTAGCTAGTAGTGCAATTTGACAATTGAATCCTTACTTTGCTGCTTTTTTTCTTTTTTTTTTTTTGAAGCATTATTTTACAGATTTAGTGAGTTCAAATGAAATTTATTTATATTTTTTCTTTCTATAAATTGCAGTGTTATTTTTTTTTAAAATAAGGAGAAAAGATGGCGTTTTTGAAAAAACGTCATTAAATGTCGTCATATGATGTCAGTGTCTACCTGTAACGGAAAAGGCGTTTCTTCAAAAACGTCACTAAATGTCGTCATATTACGTTAGCGTTTAACTATAACGGTTTTTACATAACGGATGTTTGAAATTTACGGCGTTTTAAAAAGCGCCGGCTAAAGTCATTAGTGACGTTTAATAAACGTCATATACCTAAGACTGTGGCCGTATCCTCTACGCACATTATAAACGTCACTGTATCCTTTAACGGCGTTTCTAAGGCTTATAGTGGCATTTTTTAAACGTCGCTAATGCCAAAAATTCCTACAGTGTAATAAGGGTTGATCCCTTTTTATTTATTTGTTTTGTTTTATTTTCTTCTGTGTAAGCCTAAGGGCACATGTTATAAATTATTGTAGTTGAACAGTTTATCACCGTACATACGAGAGAGAACATTTATTGTTTAACTATTTATTCTTGCTTTTGCTTTTATTATTATTATGGAAATGGACTATAATTAGAGATTAAACAATAATATTCGAGTAATTAAATTTGGGCATTACAATAGTGATGTTTTTAAAACTTTAGTGCTCTTTTTGTTGTTGCCTTTGGCTGGTGCTTCGAAGTCTTCTCTATTTTCAGTTTCTGGCTGCATCGGATTACTGTTTGGGTGCTTATTTGGCTGCTTCAGTGGAGACTAATTTGGATCTATTATCTTGGTTTTTCAATAGCTTGTTTGAATATAATTTGTTGGTCTATTTGGTGAGATCTCTACTCTTAATTATTTAGAATTTATTTAAGGGTAGTTGTGAAACTTTTGTATTTTGTTTGTAATCATTTGAAAACTCTTGGTTGATAGTAAAATCGGACTACGGTCCCGTGGACGTACCTTACATTGAGGGAACTACGTAAAAATTCTTTTGTCGTTGTTGATTTGTTTTTTAGCATTATTTTTATTCCTTTCGATTGATTTACATTTGTGGAAAGTCATTTATTTCTCTAACACTTTCTATCAAATTTTTAATAATGAGTGAGGAAAAAATTACATAAAGACAAGATTTGAAGTTTGAGAACTTATTTGCTACGATTAAAAAGTACAGGACCAAAGGGAAATAAATTTGAATGAAAATTACAAAGTGAATAAATATACATGTATATAAGCTTTTTAAAGTGCAGTTGGCAGTACATGTGTGGTTTGGGTAGAAAAGGATTGTGAATTTATGTTTTTATATACCCTTTCAATAATATCACCTGACAGTCATGCCGGGATTTTTCGTTTGTTTCTCTAAAATGGGTTAATCATTGGACTTAGATTGGAACTTGATGAAAAGTTTGAACGGTTTAGTATCACAATTAAAAGGTTAAGAGATAAAGTGAGACAGAGTATAAAGTAGGTTACTAAGGCTTTATTTGTTTTGACGTAAAATATTTTACATAAAAAATACTTTTCTTGTAAATTAATTTTACACAAAATGTTTTTGTTTTTGTGTTTCGGCATTTGGTTGACACTGGAAACAAAAATATTTTATTTCCTAAAAGAGAAATTTTGATTCAATATAGTGTCATTTATGATTCTTTTAGTGAGTTAAGATACTTATTTGCAAAGGATAAATGTGTTGAGAATGGAGTGAGTGAGAGTCAACTTTGTAAAAATTGACTTACATAATTTTTTAAAAGTAAGTCATTTTTAAAAAAATGATGCAAAAATATTTTCTTTAAAAAATATTTTGTTTACTTTCTGTTCAACAAAACAATGAAAATGAATAAAATATTTTTGACAAAAATATTTTACGTCAAAATAAAGGGAACCTAAGTGTAATTTGCATATATTTTGACATTAACCACGAGAGATACCAATTCTTATGTTGTAAAAAGATTTGGCACTGTTGATTGTTGCACTTAATGGACTTTCACAATAGTTATTGTTTAATTGGTATGTGCTTAAACATGAAAGTGTTTTAAAGATGCATTAACCTTAAAGCTTTTGAAGGACTATAAAAGCGATTTTAAACTAAATCTACTCTAGTGCCAAACAGGACCTTCAATCCCATCCTAACTCCTGTTGAATAATTTATATTTAAATATATATATATATATATATATATATATATATTTTATTTTATGAATTAATAAAGAGACATGAGTTGTGAGTTTAAACCAAGTGGTGTAACTTTTGAGTTTAAATCGAAAGTAGTAACTTTTGAATCTATGGAATAACCCATCCCAACACAAAGATGGAAAAGGTTGCCATTTGGAGATGGAACTTTTTGTTTTCTATCTATAATTTATATTTCCTATTTCTCCTCTTCTACTTGGTGGTTTAAATCTAAAGGTATTTGAGATCTGGTTTCATTTGTGCATAACACAGTTAAACAACAATCATTAGATTAGGCTTTGGATTCGTTGATTACCCAGTGCACACTTGGAAAACCTAAACTCTAGATATGTGATTTATGATTATCTCCAATCTGATACACAAATCAAAATCATGGATACTACAATTCTCAACACACTAAGTCAAATCTAAGTTAATGCTCATTTTCAATAAAATTCATTTAGCTTTGAACTCAGAAATCAATAGATGGAACACAAGGGATTTAACGAGGAAAAAACAATTCCAACTGGAGTCCACCAAATGCAATTGGTAAAAAAAAATACAAGCCAAAGAGGCTAAGAAAATCCACTATGACAAAGCTCACGCAATCTACCTCCTAGTGAATCCATATCTAGTTGATCCAGAGATTCAATCCCATCTTCAAACCAATTTGCTTTTAGAATTTGAAGCTTATTAAGTTGATTCTACAACCTCGAACAAAGCTCGGATTCCACCAAAATAACATTGAAGAATGATCATGAATGACTCTCCTTTGAACTGAAAATCAATCACTTGAGAAGTATGAGATACATCGCTCAATTATCAAGGAAAAACTCGAAGAACTCAATCCTATATCTCATTCTCTGTTTGAGGAGCTTTCATAGAGAAATTCAAAATAGTTAGATCTAGATCTGAAGAGTTGGAACAATTACTACAAATTGAGTTCGAGTTGACTGCTCGAGTGATGTATCAAGATAAGCAATAGTAACAAACTTTCAACACATGAACCACTTAAGAAACTATGACTTCGCTTGAGCGCTCATTTCTTCGCTCTGGCAACCAATGCAACTGTCTAGTATCTTAGAAACTAGTCTAAGAAACTGCAAGCCTAAAGAGTTTGTAACTGTAGACAAGCCCGCGGGGGGACCTTGCTACAGCTCGGACTCGACTTTTTGTAGTCACGGTTCTTAATCTGAACCAAAGAGTCCAAATCCGGCAAATCGTTTTGAGAAAACTGATTTTTGAAAGAAGTGCCAAACATGGACTGCTTTGCCAGATACAGAGTCGCCACCTAAATATTTTATTTTGGGAAATTTAGGAAACCCTGACTCGTTGCCAAAGGCCACGTGTCCGTCATCACCAAAGTTGACTCGGCTCGGGAACTTGGGTACGATTGGGGAAGGTCACTTCGTGAGCACCCCCGCTCGCCCGGTCATAGACCGGCCTCTACTAACCATGATACCAATTTTTGAAAACATTGTATATTCTTATTCCGGTTATTAGCCTAGGTTACTATGTGATGCTCACAGCATACAAGTATAGACTAGATCGCCTGAATTAGAACAAAACATTTCATGTTTGTTTTTGAAAGATGGTTGCTACTCGCAAGTAGGCTTAAAACGCAAATTTTGCCACCCGTAGGTGGGCTTAGAAAAGATGGTTTTGCCACTATCTAGTGGGCTTGAAACAAACAATTGATGATTTATTCTAATCCAAGTAACCCAACCTTCACCCACAGGCATTCAGGCAGTTATATCAGATAAGCACATAGCCTCATGGTAAGCATGCTATCATGGCATTCACTCACACGCATGCAAGGATGCTAAAGCATAAAAACTCACCGAGTACTCCAAGCCAAAATAGACACTTATTAGAAATCATGCATGAATCCTAAGTATACAGAAATGCCTAATGCAACTGTAGACACCCCATTTTTGACCGACCTTAAGACTCAGACATCACCAGTTGAGCACTCGGTGATATTGCATGTTGTGCTTGTTCAGAAGTTTCGGAGTTGCGGCCGTAAGCCCTGCCTCCGGACTCCCGAACCCTTTTCTGTGCCTTGTCTTGGTTTGCGAACCAGACTCGGTTTTCTCTGTTTCTTTTCCTGAGGAGAGGGAGAGGTCCCGTAGACCATCTCTCAATGTCAGTAGGCTACATTTGGTGGCCGTAGGCCATTTTTCCCATTTCGGAGTCAGGTTCCCGGTTTTCGGAGCCGTCAAGCCGTGTGCCTCGGTTCGGGACCTCTTAACCGTCTCCTATTGCTCTGATTTTTGGCATACATCTTATTTCATCCCTTTTGAGGGACACTGGGGTCTGAGAAACCCACTTCGTGGCTGAATGCCACTTTCGGTGCTTAACAGCCCATTTTCGGGACCCCGAACTGCGTGTTCTGGCCCCGGAACATTCGTTTTGCAACGGTTTTCGTTCATTTTTGGCAGGTACCTCTGTTTTATCACGAGGAAGGTCACTGAAGGGTGGGAGGCCAGCAATTGTTGCAGCAGCCAGTTGTCTCTCCTCCGGAGCCTCCCGGCGCCCGTTTTTCCAACTTCCGGGCTAATGTTGAATACCTTGGAGCTAATGTTGTCAACTTTGAACCACATATCTGCGATCTACACATCTGGGAGGCCACTAAAAGTTGGTGGCCAGCCATTAAGGTCACCTGACCCTTTTGACCCCTTTCTTCCGGGCTAATGTTGAACCCCTTAGACCTTTTTTCTCGAACTTTGAACCACATATCTGTGATCTACACACCTGAGAGGCCACTAAAAGTTGGTGGCCGGCCAGTAATTCAACTTGACCCTTTTGACCCCCTCTTTGCGGGCCAATGTTGAACCCCTTGGGCCCACTTTCTTGGAATTTTAACCACATGGTTGTGTTGTACACACATAGGGGTACCTCTCCAGTATCTGGCCGGCCAGAAAAGCTCCTTGACCCTTTTGACCCCTAGCCGGCCGGCTAGGGGGTGTGGCCGGCCGGCCACCTCCAGCAAAAGTAACAGGCCGGCCTGCTTCCTTACGCTGTGCCCTTTACAGCTGTGGGGCAATATCCCCCAGATATTTTCTGTATCCGGGGGATATTTTGTGGGGGAGTTTTCCTCTCCTTCTCCCCCACCTTTACACCCCATTTTGGATCCTTATAACCAGCTGGTGGCCTTCTTTGTAGGGGTTAGAAAATTTACTCTTCAAGCTTCCATAGCCAACTCCATCTTCTTCCTTCTCAATTCTTCAAAAAACCCTAAGTCCCTAACCATCATTCCTTATACACCACCAAGCTCTACCACCACCATCTCATTTCCAGCAACAAGGAAGGATTCTTGAAGGCTAAAGAAGCTGCAAATCCATCCAAGAAGCAACAAAAGTTCGAATCTTCAAGGGTAAGTAACACTTTTACCCTTTTGAACCTTTTTCTTGATCTATTTCTAAGCCCCACTTCTCTTTGGTTTCAAGCTCCGGCCCTAACTGAAAAGGGCCATTTTTTGAGCTCATCTTCACTTCTCATTAAGGGCTCAACCCTGTTTGAGCCCTCCATAATACACTTGCTTCATTGACCATCTTGTATGTCATAGTTTTGCATGCTATTTTTGACCCATGAGAAATTTATTTTCGAGCATATTGTAAACTGATATTAGGCTTATTTTGAGCCCCTCTTCAACATTGGAGAAGGGATCAACCTTGTTTGGTGTCTCCATGTGTCACTTGTAGTTCAATCCCTTATTTGGCCTCATTTTTGCATAAGTTGATAGCCCTCTTTGCTTCTGTTTTTGGACCTTGGTCCGAACTGAAAGTGGCCTTGTTTTGGCCTATACTTCATGTTTCATTCACACTTTTTTTCTGTTTGGTGATTATTTTGTATACTTCATGTTTTAGCACCTTTTGAGCTTCATTTTACATCACATTTTTAGCATATTTGTATACTGATTTTGAGGCTGCTATATACTGTAAATGTTCATATTTTTGGTCCATCTTCAGTGTTGTAGAAGGAATTTTTTCAGTTTGGGTTTTGCTTATACCACTTGCTTCATTACCCCTCTTTTGGCCCCTATTCTTGCATGCCATTTTTGCCATACCTATGCTTGCTGTTTGGCCATGTTTATAACTGCGAAAGTGCATCTTTTGGGACTTTCTAGCTTCTGTCTTTGCATTGCATGTCCATATCGTGCATGTTTGGCATGGCTATAGGCCATTTCGGATGCCTATAGTCGCATTTCGGGACATTTCCTTGCATTTCATGTCATTTCGTTTCATTTCGGGACTGTTTTCCCCCATATTTTGTTGCTGAAATTCCATTGGCATGCTTGCATATCATTTTTGTCATTTCATCACATTTCATCATTGCCTCGGTTTGCGTGCCCGTGTGCACGCATTTCGAGGCACCTCATTTTTATCCGCCGGCATCCTATATGAGTGTGGCTGAGGCTCACTCATGTTGGTATAAGTCCATTTGTCATTTCCATGTCATTTCATATCATTTCATCATTGCCTCGGTTTGCGTGCCCGTGTGCACGCATTTCGAGGCACCTCTTTTATCCGCCGGCATCTTATATGAGTGTGGCTGAGGCTCACTCATGTTGGTATAAGTCCATTTGTTATTTCCATGTCATTTCATCACATTTTATCATCGCCTCGGTTTGCGTGCCCGTGTGCACGCATTTCGAGGCACCTCTTTTATTCGCCGGCATCCTATGTGAGTGTGGCTGAGGCTCACTCATGTT
Source organism: Camellia sinensis (assembly GCF_055761805.1). NCBI lineage: Eukaryota > Viridiplantae > Streptophyta > Magnoliopsida > Ericales > Theaceae > Camellia > Camellia sinensis. The sequence continues at coordinate 47,320,161 of NC_138964.1, forward strand.
GGTATAAGCCCATTTGCCATTTCATATCATTTTACCATTGCCTCGGTTTGCGTGCCCGTGTGCACACACTTCGAGGTACCTCATTCGCATTGCATTTATTATCGCCTCGGTTTGCGTGCCCGTGTGTACGTATTTCGAGACACTTCATCTTCATTGCATTTATCATCACCTCGGTTTGCGTGCCCGTGTGCACGTACTTCGAGGCACTTCATCTTCATTGCATTTATTATCGCCTCGGTTTGCGTGCCCGTGTGCACGTATTTCGAGGCACTTCATCTTCATTGCATTTATTATCGCCTCGGTTTGCGTGCCCGTGTGCACGCATTTCGAGACACTTCGTCTTCATTGCATTTATCATCGCCTCGGTTTGCGTGCCCGTATACACGTACTTCGAGGCACTTCATCTTCATTGCATTTATCATCGCCTCGGTTTGCGTGCCCGTGTGCACGTACTTCGAGGCACTTCATCTTCATTGCATTTATTATCACCTCAGTTTGCGTGCCCGTGTGCACGTATTTCGAGGCACTTCATCTTCATTGCATTTATTATCGCCTCGGTTTGCGTGCCCGTGTGCACGTATTTCGAGGCACTTCATCTTCATTGCATTTATCATCGCCTCGGTTTGCGTGCCCGTGTGCACGTACTTCGAGGCACTTCATCTTCATTGCATTTATCATCGCCTTGGTTTGCGTGCCTGTATGCACGCATTTCGAGGCATGTCATTTCATAGCATTCTGTATGTTAGGATTGTATCTTAGTCGCATTTCATGCATATCATGCATATTGCATCGTGTTCGGGATAGGAGTTAGCTCGGGCACGGGAAACGAGGTACATTTCGTACTCCGAGTGACGGAATGTGTCTCGATTCCCCAGTCACCAACACTCCGGATTATCCATGATGGAGTTAGGTTTTTTTAGCTGTAGTTTCATGTGCATTCATCCTATATTAAGTTGTGCATTTCGACTCCTCGGCCATCATGCCTCGGTATGCGTGATTGGTGGCACGAGGATCGAGACATGCATATATTTGTGCAAATACATTGCTATGCCCCTTTCCTGCTCTCTGTTGCAGCAAAATCAGGAATCAGTAACTTTTTGGGAATTGGCACGCATTTCAAGGACAAGTGTAAACAGAGGCTAATTGGGGCATTCCGGTGGATTTCCGCGCAAGACGACCCGGACATGCATCATCCATCAGAAGCAAGGCAGTCCCTGGCTTGCACGCCAGTTTTATTTGCTTTCTTAGTTAATTCTTTAATTAATTAGGATTTTGTAATATTTTGGACTGTAATATTCTTTCATTCGGGACTGTAATATTTGGACTGTATATTTATTCGGACCCTCTCTGCGAGGGCACAACTGTAATAAGTGTGGGTGAGTGTGATGTATGTCTTCCAACCCCACGTCTTTCTCCCTTTTATTTATCCGCTTTCGATGGTTAGATTAGGGCATGTTTAAATTAGCATACAGTATGACAGCATGTTTGCATCATTCATCTGTATTGCATGCACCGGGCTCGGCGCACCATACTAACTGCATCGTACTTTCAATTCCAAATTGAATACGTGGTAGTTGTAGCATTTCATATACCATCTTAGAATAGCCGAGCCTGCTATAGTTGCATTTTTGCATGTGTTGCATTAGGCACTTCTGTATACTTAGGATTCATGCATGATTTCTAATAAGTGTCTATTTTGGCTTGGAGTACTCGGTAAGTTTTTATGCTTTAGCATCCTTGCATGCGTGTGAGTGTTGCCATGAATAGCATGCTTACCATGAGGCTATGTGCTTATCTGATATAACTGCCTGAATGCCTGTGGGTGAAGGTTGGGTTATCTGAATTGGAATAAATCATCAAATGTTTCAAGCCTACCTGCGGGTAGCAAACCGTTTTCAAAAACAAACAAGAAGTGTTTTGTTCCAATCCAGGCGACCTGGTCTATATTTATATGCTGTGCGCATCACATAGTAACCTAGGCTAATAAACCGGAATAAGAACTCGCAATGTTTTCAAAAATTGATATCATGGTTAGTAGAGGTCGGTCTATGACCGGGCGAGCGGGGGTGCTCACGAAGTGACCTTCCCCAATCGTACCCAAGTTCCCGAGCCGAGGCAACTTTGGTGATGACGGACACGTGGCCTTTTGGCACCGAGTCAGGGTTTCCTAAATTTCCCAAAATAAAATATTTAGGTGGCGACTCTGTATCTGGCAAAGCAGTCCATGTTTGGTACTACTTTTTCAAGGATCAGTTTCTCAAAACAATTTGCCGGATTTGGACTCTTTGGTTCAGATTAAGAACCGTGACATTTAAGAGTCCGAGCTGTAGTGACCCTATATGAACAGAACAGGACTTCACCCTCCCGGGGCGTTCGGGGGACGTCTACAACAACACATGCAAAATGCAATTATAGCAGGCTCGGCTATTCTAAGATGGCATATGAAATGCTACAACTATCATGTATTCAACTTTGAAATTGAAAGTACAATGCAGTTAGTATGATGCGCCGAGCCCGGTGCATGCAATACAGATGAATGAATGCAAACATGTTGTCATACTGTATGGTAATTTAAATATGCCCTAATCTAACCATCAAAAGCGGATAAATAAAAGGGAGAAAGACGTGGGGTTGGAAGACATACATCACACTCACCCACACTTATTACAGTTATGCCCTCGCGCAGAGGGTCCGAATAAATATACAGTCCGAATATTACAGTCCAAATATTACAGTCCGAATATTATACAAATTCCTAATTAATTAACAAATTAACTAAGAAAAATAAATAAAGCTGGCATGCAAGCCAGGGACTGCCTTGCTTCTGATGGATGATGCATGTCCGGGTTGTCTTGCGCGGAAATCCACCGGAATGCCCCAATTAGCCTCTGTTTACACCTGTTCTTGAAATGCGTGCCAAGCCCCAAAAGTTGCTGATTCTTCGTTTTGCTGCAACAGAGAGCAGGAAACGGGCATAGCAATGTATTTGCACAGATATATGCATGTCTCGATCCTCGTGCCACCAATCACGCATACCGAGGCATGATGGCCGAGGAGTCGAAATGCACAACTCAATATAGGATGAATGCACATGAAACTACAGCTAAAACCTAACTCCATCATGGATAATCCGGAGTGTCGGTGACTGGGGGATTGAGACACATTCCGTCACTCGGAGTACGAAATGTACCTCGTTTCCCGTGCCCGGGCTAACTCCTATTCCGGACACGATGCAATATGCATGACATGCATGAAATGCAACTAAGATGCAATCCTAACATACACAATGCTATGAAAATGAGATGCCTCGAAATGCGTGCACACGGGCACGCAAACCGAGGCGATGACAGAATGCAATGAAAATGAGATGCCTCGAAGTGCGTGCACACGGGCACGTAAACCGAGGCGATGACAGAATGTAATGTAATGACATGGAAACATGATATGGGCTTATACCAACATGAGTGAGCCTCAGCCACACTCACATCGGATGCCGGTGAATAAAAAATGAAGTGCCTCGAAATGCGTGCACACGGGCACGCAAATCGAGATGATGGCGGAATGCAATGAAATGACAAATGGGCTTATACCAACATGAGTGAGCCTCAGCCACACTCACATCGGATGCCGGTGAATAAAAAATGAAGTGCCTTGAAATGCGTGCACATGGGCACGCAAATCGAGGCGGTGATAAAATGCGACGAAATGACGTGGAAATGACAAATGGGCTTATACCAACATGAGTGAGCCTCAGCCACACTCACATCGGATGCCGGTGAATAAAAAATGAAGTGCCTCGAAATGCGTGCACACGGGCACGCAAACCGAGGCGGTGATAAAATGCGACGAAATGACGTGAAAATGGATGGCAAATATTCTAATGGAATTTCAGCACTAAAATATAGGGGAAAACAGTCCCGAAATGAGGCGAAATGACATGAAATGCATGGAATTAACCCGAAATGCGAATTTAGGCACCCGAAATGGCCTATAGCTATGCCAAACATGCACAACATGGACATGCAATGCAAAGACAGAAGCTAGAAAGTCCCAAAAAATGCACTTTCACAGTTATAAACATAGCCAAACAGCAAGCATAGGTATGGCAAAAATGGCATGCAAGAATAGGGGCCAAAAGAGGGGTAATGAAGCAAGTGATATAAGAAAAACCCAAACTGAAAAATTTCCTTCTACAACACTGAAGAGGGACCCAAAATATGAATATTTACAGTATATGGAAACCTCAAAATCAGTATACAAACATGATAGAAATGTGATGCAAAATAAGGCTCAAAAATGGCTATAACATGAAGTATACAAAATAATCACCAAACAGAAAAAAAATGTTAATGAAACATGAAGTATAGGCCAAAATAAGGCCACTTTCAGTTCGGACGAAGGTCCAAAAACAGAAGTAAAGGGGGTTGCCAATTTATGCAAAAATGGAGCCAAATAAGGGATATAACTACAAGTGACACATGGAGGCACCAAACAATGTTGAGCCCTTCTCCAATGTTGAATAGGGTCTCAAAATAATCCTAATATCAGTTTACAACATGCTCAAAAACAGATTTCTCATGGGCCAAAAATAGCATGCAAAATCATGACATATAAGAGGATCAATGAAGCAAGTGTGTTATGGAGGGCTCAAACAGGGTTGAGCCCTTAATGAAAAGTGAAGATGAGCTCAAAATAGGGCCCTTTTTAGTTAGGTCCGGAGCTTGAAACAAAAAGCATAGAAGACTTACAAATAGATCAAGAAAAAGGGTCAAAAGGGTAAAAGTGTTACTCACCCTTGAAGACTCAAACTTTTGTTACTTCTTGGATGAATTTGCAGCTTCTTTGGCCTTTGAGAAACCTTCCTTGTTGCTGGAAATGAGGTGGTGGTGGTAGAGCTTGGTGGTGTAGAAGGAATGATGGTTAGGGACTTAGGGTTTTTCAAAGAATTGAGAAGGATGAAGATGGAGTTGGCTATGGAAGCTTGAAGGAGAATTTTTCTAACCCCAAAATACTACAAGGCTTGCTTGCTATATAGGCCAAAGAAGGGGTGTAAAGGTGGGGGAAAAGGAGAGTAAAATTCCCCCACGAAATATCCCCCAGATAAAGATCTTGTCTGGGGGAAACAGCTCCACAGCTGTAAAGTGTACAGTGCAAGGAAGCAGGCCGGCCTGGTACTTTTGTTGCAGGTGGCCGGCTGGCCACACCCCCTAGCCGGCCGGCTAGGGGTCAAAAAGGTCAATCATATTTTCTGGCCGGCCACCAACTGGTGGGGTACTCGTATGAGTGTACAACACAACCATGTGGTTAAAAGTCCAAGAAAGTGGGTCCGAGGGGTTCAACATTAGCTCGGAAAGAGGGGTTCAAAAGGGTCAATTTGAATTACTGGCCGGCCATGAACTTTTAGGGTCCTCTCATGTGTGTACATCACAAATATGTGGTTCAAAGTTGGAGAAAATGGGTCCAAGGTGTTCAACATTAGCCCGGAAGTGTGAAAAACGGGCGCCGGAGGGCGTCGGAGGATGTATAACTGGTTGCTGCAACAATTACTGGCTTCCCACCCTTCAGTGACCTCCCCAGTGATAAAACAGAGGTACCTGCCAAAAATGGACGAAAACCGTTGCAAAATGAATGCTCGGGGGCCAAAACACGCAGTTCGGGGTCCCGAAAATGGGCTGTCAAGCTCCGAAAGTGGTGTTCGGCCACGAAGTGGGTTTCTCAGCCGCAGTGTCCCTCAAAAGGGAGAAAATAAGATGTATGCCAAAAATCAGAGCAATAGGAGATGGTTAAGCGGTCCCGAACCGAGGCACACGGCCTGACGGCTCCGAAAATCGGAAACCGGACTCCGAAATGGGAAAAATGGCCTACGGCCACCAAATGTAGCCTACGGACATTGAGAGATGGTCTACGGGACCTCTCCCTTCCCTCAGGAAAAGAAACAGAGAAAACCGAGTCTGGTTCGCAAACCGAGACAAGGCACAGAAGAGGGTTCGGAAGTCCGGAGGTAGGGCTCACGGCCGTGACTCTGAAACTTCTGAACAAGCGCATTATGCAACATCACCAAGTGCTCAACTGGTGACGTCTGAGTCTTAAGGTCGGTCAAAAATGGGGTGTCTACAGTAACACTTGTACTCTTTGAGCTAATAGGATTACCTTTGACTCCCTTATTATCATAATTATAATCTCTTTAGTTGATGTTAGAACATTCATTGGTATGGCATTGCGACGGTAGAGTAAGATTGGACCAAAAACATTGATTCAGATAATTGTCCCATGAGTAGTCCTCACACTTTTACCTTTTTCTCTCTCCACACTTTGAATCTTGATGTGAGGCTAGAACCATTGGAAAGCTTATTTTCGGGGTTTTGATTTAGATACAAAAACGACCTAAAACATAGTTTGCATGAGATAGTTATGGCCGTTCGAAATTTGCAAATTTGAACTGTGGACATACTTTGCTCGAGTGCGAGATTTACTGCTCGAGTGGTCCATAGACCCTTGCAAACTCTGAATTTCAAAATTGTCTAAGATCCTGCAAGCATAAACTCTCGAGCGATTTGTTCGAGAAAGTAGAGATACTGAAAGCATTCATTCACTGATCGAGCATAGCTTTGACCACTTGAGCAGTCTATAACGCCCCTAGATTGTGATATTTTGTTTTTAGGTCTTCTCGAGTGGGGAAACTACCGCTCGAGCGTAGAATTGTTGCTGCCAGTATTTTGTTACATTGTAGGCGTGTCTGCTCGAGCGTGGAAAGTCCTGTTCAAGCGTGAACTGTTAGCTTCCAGTAATTCTGCTGTAGCACTGCAAAACTTCTGAGACTTTTCTTTCTCCGCTCGAGCAGGGAAGTTGTCGCTCGAGCAGGACTTCTTGAATGTGTCTGGACGCTCGAGCGTAGGAAGTCAAGCTTGAGCGGGGAACGCGATATCAGCTTTTAAACACAGCGATTCTAGGTCATTCTCACACACTTGGTTTTCTATTCTCCATCTCCTCTCCCTCTCTCTTTGAAACCCTAAATTTCTACCATCAAATACCTCTCATACACTTGAAACCCACCCGAAATTGCTAGGGGCGAAGAACACTTGAAGAGTGTCATTATCAACCGATTGGATTGTGGGTTTGCGATAGATTCGTGAATGAGCTTGGATATTTGGCTTGATAGTTGAGGTAGGGATACTTTTATCTTTGTATGTCTTCATTATTGAAGAATCTCATGGCATTTGATGTGATTTGTGAACTAATTGAACATTTTGTGTGATTAAACACTTATTTCTCATATTACTCATTTGCTTAACAAATTATTTGAAATTCCTCATCTCTTCGCTTTTTAATATGAATAGAAATGTGGCTAAGAAACTAGATTGGTGACAAGGAATGAGAATCCCCAAATTTGGTAAAAACCCTAAGTTCCCAATTGGATAAAAATTACCTAAGATAATGGAAACACCTCTTGATTTATGAAATTTGATGAACAATTGGAGAGATGAAAATGTGGATATTGATGTAATTAAGGAAATGGTGACTTGAATGTTATTGTTCTTTGAATAATATGTGATATTTAAATGTGATGATGTGTGATGTTTAATTGTGTGATTGAAATGTGATATAATTGTTGAACATGTATGAGTCCAAGTGTGAGTCGGGAGTAAGTAAATGTGGTGTTGTGTTGGTATCTGCGCGGGGAGTTAAAAAGGTGTCCAAATGCCCTGTCTAGGCTTATCGTTGGACGAATGTGGGAAAATGTTTTTGGGTCTCCACATAGTCCTACCGTATAATAGCCGGCGAAAGTGGAAAAACAGATGGTTTTCCTTAGGGTGCCCACCTCTCGCCGTATAGTAGCCGACAAATGTGGGGGTTTGTTTTCCGATGTAAAAGAAATGGTTGTTCTCAATTGGACTCATGTGGTGGAATGTATGTGAATTGATTTCATAGTTGTGGATTGTTTAACGAAATAACATTATTTGAATTTATCTGTATTAGATTATAAAAGGTCTTTGTGAAATGTGGAATATATTTGCGAAACAAATTTTATTGTGTTGTTTTATCACATGGATGCCATAATATTGTTCAAAGGATTAAATACCTGGATAAATATATTCCTACTGGGCATATAGCTCACTTAGAGAGACAAGTGAATTTGTAATTATTGAGAGTTACACCAAAAATTAACCTTTAGTCCTTATCTTTTTGCTTTAGTTCGGGATGAGTTAACGAGAAATATTCAGGATGATGTGTCATGGTGTATGCTTTTTACAGATGATATCGTGTTAGTAGATGAGACTAGAAAAGGAGTTAACATTAAGTTAGAAACTTGAAGAGGAGCACTTGAATCTAAAGGATTTAGGATAAACATAACTAAGATAGAGTACATGGAGTGTAATTTTAGTAACAGTAACAATGGAAACAGAGGAGAAGGGAAAATTAAAAACCAAGAACTACCTAAGAGTAAACATTTTCGTTATCTAGAATCGATTATCACAACAACTGGGGATATTGGAGCAGATGTGGTCTATAGAATTAAGGCGAAGTAGCTTAAGTGGAAGAGTCTATCTGGGGTACTGTGTGTAGACGTCCCCGAACGTCCCGGGAGGATGAATCCCGTTCTGTTCATATGGGCTCAAATGCAACTAAGATAGGCTCGGCTAATCTACAATGACATGTGAAATGCTACAATTAGCACGTATTCAATTTGGATTTGAAATACAAATGCAGTTAGAATGATGGGCCGAGCCTGGTGCATGCAAAACGAATGAATGGATGCAAACATGCTATCATACTGTATGCTAATTGAAACATGCCCTAGACTAACCAACGAAAGCTAGTAAATAAAAGGGAAGAAAGACGTGGGGTTGGGAGACATACACACACTCATGCACACTTATTACACAATTGCCCTCACTCGGAGGGTCTGAATAAATATTACACAACCAAATGAATATCGCTAAATTAATTATTACAGAATTCTTAACTAATTAACAAATTAAATGCAGAAGAAAGGTGGCCGCAGCCCTGTCTCGGAATGTGTGAATGATGCATGCTCGACTCGTCTCGCCCGGAAACTCGCTGCCATAGCACTGCTGCCTCTGTTTTTACTGCCTTACTCCTCTGAAAATTCTGAAAGTCTCTAGACCTCTTTTGGATCATCCTCTGAGTGCTCTGGGATGTCACCGGCCAGAACTAAAGTTCACCGGCCATGGTAATGGGATTATCGGCCAACTTTTGTACCACCGGCCAGCCACTGATGGTCGGTCGGCACTGTAGGTGGCCGGCCGGCCATTGCTTCCTGCAGAATCCTGCAGTTGACAGCAACAGAGGGCAAGCAGTGTATGGCATAGAATTTTCAAGAAAATGTGAGCATGGCCACACTCCCTATCATGCAATGGACTCAAGGGAGCATGGCCCTCGACCCTCTGGCCATCAACTACGCAATTCGAGGCATGATGGCCTAAGAAGCCAAGTTAGCAACTTAATATAGATGCGTGCAACAAACAAATGAGTGCTAACACCCTATCATGTTGAGATCAAGGGTATTGGCGACCGAGGGTTGAGACGTGTTTCGTCACTTCAGGTACGAACACACCTCTTCCTTCATGCTTGGTTTGACACCCCAAACTAAGCGATGCAATGCATGTATGCCATATACAATGCAAATTGATGCAACTCATACAAGGCTACACTAATGCAATATGAACATGTCAAGCATACAACAAGACTATATAATGTAATTCAGCTAAGTAACGTGCAATCATGCGAACATGATGCAATGTAAGCATGCAACCAATGCAATGCAACATGTCAAACATGCAAAGTGTGCAAGGATGGGCTCATACTGAAATGAGAAGGCCTCAGCCCACCCTAAAACAATGGCCAAAAGAGTCAAAAAAAGGCACAACTTATGCATGCAAGCATACACACACCAGGGCCTATCACCTAAGCATGAAAGGGGATAACTCTAAGCATACTTAAGGGCAATAGGTTTGGACATTAAACACTCATGTTAAACTCTGAGAAGTATGCAAAAGATGACACCAAGATATGCTAGGGAATGGATGCAAAATAGAAGGTATTCAAGGCCACAAAAGAGAGCATTGCTCAACACCTACCCCAAGAAAACATGGTATGAGCTAAGCAACCCAAAACAGAGTTTTTATGCATCAAAATATGCCCCACAACCCACTGATATGGCAGCCCAAATGACTTAAACAAAGGGGCATGCACACAAGCCCAAACATGGAGCATAAGACCACAACTCTTCAAGGCATTAAAAGGGTAACAAATGCAAGCATGTAGGCATAAGACATGAACTGAAATGGCATGACAAATGATTCCAAATCACTGAAATAGACCAAATGAGGTATGCTAACAACTCACACACCTGAAGCCAACAAGTTAGAATACAAAGAGGCTATATAAAGCATGGCAAGCATGGCTCCAAAGACTCAAGACAAGACCTTAAGCATATTAGAACATGACCAAAAACTTCACAAAGCTAAGCCAAAGTATGCAAACATGATGGTCCAAAGTCAAGATGTATTTCTAGGCAAAATGGAGGGATACAAGGCAAGTGTATTATGCATGCAAGAGGTCAACAAACCAACATGGGACAGAGGTAAAACATGCTAAATAAACACCAAATAACTTCTGAAATGAAGCCAAACAAAGCTAGGCATACATGCTACCCTTATGAGCCAAAAATGCAAACAAAAGAGAGACAAAGGGAAAGGGGTGTCCCTCCCCTATGCAAGACCTCAAACCCTTTTCATCACCACTGAAAATCCATTGGATTTCAGTGGTGAGAAGGCCAAAGCACAATAGTATTCAATGCTTAACAAAGAGAGCACAAAAAGAGCCAAACAAGACCTAAGAGGGGGAGGTCGACCCCAAAGAACAAAACAACCTTAATGAAGTATCTTAAGCATGAAAATACAAGACCTTTTTTAGTTATACACAAAGTCTAAATCAATAAGCAAGATAGGTCAAAAGCTAATGCAAGATTGGAGAATCTAAAGCAAAAGTGTTACCCTTGAAGAACACCTCAAGAACAGCAAGTCCAGCCACCCTCTTCTGATCAAAACCAGCTCAAAACCTCAAGAATAAACACTCAAGACCTCCCAATTCGAAGTATGGTGTAATGGTGTGTGTCTTAGTGCAAAACTAAGAAGAAAACACACCTTTAGGCTCTCAAACCCACACAAATGAAGAGAGAGAGAGAGGGAGATATAGAGAGAGAAAGTGTATATCAGATATATATATATATATATATGTATTTTTCTCTGGTTTTTGCTGAACCTCACAAAGGAGAGGGTTGGGGTTCTTATATAGACAATGCAAAGACTAAGCTTCCAAGGGAAGCTATTCAAAAAGGGTCAAGTCTTCCTAAAGAAGCCAAGGCAAAGGGGCCAAGGCTTCGTTAGGAAGCTGGGACAGGTGTCCAAGCTTCTTGAGGAAGCTAAGAAAAAGGTCCAAGCTTCCTCAAGAAGCTAGACCAAAAAGGTGCAAAAGGGGCAAAACAGCCACAGATGTGCACGGGGGTAGGGTTTGTGCATTCCAGCTGGCATAGCTGGCATGCACCATGCCTGAAAGAGGAAAAAAGATGGTACTGGCCAGAAAAGGAAGCCATTGGCCAAACAGGTGGTCGGCCGGCCACATAAAGTGCCGACCGGCCAATTGACTATTTCACCAATGGCCGGTAGCCTCAAAACACGGCCGGTGGCCTCAAGCCATGGCCGGTGGGTATCAGGGGTAGCTAGCAAGCTACTCTCTACCCTCAGGTGCAAAAACAAACAAGTCCTTGGGGTAAAACCAAGCACAGAACAAGCAAGTCGAGAGATCCCGAGGCAAGGCGCGTAGCCAAGACCTCCGAAAACTCAAAACAAACACGAACATGGATGATCACCGAGTGTTCAAGCGGTGACGTCCAAGTCTTGAGGATGGTCAAAAATGGGGTGTCTACACTGTGCGATAAATGAGTATCCACTATACTAAAAGGAAATTTCTATAGAACGGTTATTAGACTAACGACGTTGTATAGGACGGGATGTTAAGCAACTAAGAAACAATATGTAGATAAAATGAGTGTTGCTGAGATAAGGATGCTAACGTGGATGTGTGGCAAGACTAGAAAAAAAAAGAGTTAGAAGTGAGTCTATTCGTGAATGGGTAGGAATAACACCGATAGAAGATAAGTTTAGAGAGAATAGATTGAGATGGTTTAGTCATATACAACGGAGACCAGCAGAGGCAGTAGTGAATAGATACGATACAGTGACTATAGATAAAAAGTGTTAGGGGAAGAGGCAGACCTAAATTGATGTGGCCTAGTGTAATAAATAGAGATAACAATCTCCTTATTTTGACTAACCAAATGGCCTCTGATATAGTCGAGTGAAGTAGAAAGATTCATGTAGCTGATCCCATTTGATAAGACTTAAGGATTGGTTTGGTTTGGTTTGGTTTGGTTTAGATTTTGAAGGACAGTTTATTCAACAAAATTATTGAGGTTTTTAATCCTACAACTAATAATGCAGCACAAACATATGAGATTATATACTTTCATATCCATTGTAAAATTAATGTCGACAAGAGAAAATTATTTATCCCACTAATTTAATTTGATAACTTATCTTAATCGCTTCACTATTAATCTTTGCTGAACAAACAATCCTTAGAGCACTACACTCTAGTCTTGGTGTTTTGTAGGGAATAATTACTCATAAATATAGTATTTCAACAATTGGACTATTAATTGTTAAAATATGTCAATAGTTAACTATTTAATGCTTGAACCATTAGAAGAAATTTAAAGAAGAGTCACTAATCCAGAATTACTGAATAATTACTTATAAAGGTAATTTTTTTTCTTTGTGTATATTATATTAGCCAATAAAATATCTTAAAATAATCTAATCAATCAAGTTCTACAATACATAGACAAAAGTCCAATAACCACCATAAGAAAAACCCTATAATGACCAAAAAAAATATTAATACGACATGTCAACAAAGATCTCTCATAATGAAAGAGAAATAATCAATCATTACCTTTGGAAAGAATGAGAAAATGCTTAAAATCCCTAAAACAACTCCTAAAATTTACCCTTATGACTATAAATTATTAATTTGTTTAGAAATCAATATATTAAAATTGATCTTTATGTTATGTTAGTGTGGGTAAGTTTAGGAATATTCTTTTAGGTTTCTAGCAGTACTTGACAATGATTAACCACATAACCTCCCAAATAGAAGTATACAAGAATAGTTAATTGAACTAAGCTAAAAAACTATATAATTGAAAACAAGTGAAAAAACTATTCAAAAATTACTAATAGATTTAAAGACAAGAATAATTGTTATGTAAAAAATTATCTTGCAATAATGTAATGTGTCAAAAGTGTCAGGACATAATTTTTGGGAGGTTCACGTGGCTGAGATCGTTGCTGAGGTGCCACGTGGATGGACCACTTCGCCGAGTTTGTTACAATATTGCCAATATGTGATGCGGTAATATTGGAATCCAAGATAAACGGAAGGAGAACAAGAGTCCCAGATGATTTGAGGCACTCTGTTTGGACAGAGATAAGGCTCTTGATAGAGATCATTTCATTCTTATCTAGCTAAGAATCCAGGATAAGTGTTGCTCTTGAGTCCTATGAAGTCAGACTTCTAGAGGACAAGGGCACTGCTTGGCTATAAAAGTAAGGCATTTCCGTAGGTCTAAGGTATGTTATTCATTGTGAGCTATTTGTTTGAGCTGCTATCTTATGAGATTATTGACTAACTTGATTGTCAAAGTGCCTCTAGGTGGATAAGCCACTGTGGTATTTTTGTCTTCTTATGCGCAGGTGCTGGCTTAATCTATTCTTTTGCGTGCTCTCCAGTGAAGTTCCCTAGATCTCGGCAAGGAGATTTGTTTGGTTGTCAGGTCAGAAATGAACATTCACAATGTGGCGCCTTCTATGGAAACTTAGTAAGAATAGATGGCCAATGCTGGACAAGAAGAAAGAGCTGGGAATGATATGCATAGCGAAGACAAGGAGTCTGTTGATCCAAATGCCGGAGGAGATGACAATGACAAGGTATAGGAAGTGGACTAAAAAATGAACAATGTCGCCAAGCGCCGTAATGGCCCAAGAAAGGGAAATTAAGAGGATTATTACAATGAGCGCTATTTCTAGGTCTAGAAGGATAGATGCCTACGAAGGGATGACGAAGTGAAGGACCTAATGGATAAGCTGACAGACCTTTAAATGATGGTGAACTTCATGATACAAAGCATGGTGATGCAACCGGCATTATCATTACCTACAATGCTACCAGTTGTCGTTAACATTGACGCCTAGCAGGGAGGGTGGTTAGCGATGCCAACTGTCCCTCAGCATGGAAAGAGACCTATGAACTCACCCTCGCGATCTCAAAACACCAGGCAAATCGAACCATGGAAAGCAGAATCTCAGAGAGTAAGAGGGACATAGATCAGAGGATCTCGGCAGGTGAACAGACAAGGCCTATGCCTCGAGAAGATGATGGACGTCAAAGGCTCCAAGAGGACACGTCCCAGTATAGGGAGTAGTATGCCGAAGAGACTGAAGTCCATCGACAACCGAGCTCTAGATCAGTCGAAGGACTTGTGAGATTACCTCTAGAGGAAGAGAAATGGTGCTGAGGTTATATCCACTGTACAGCCAAAGTCACCATTCTGAGTGGAGCTGGACGTATTCAAAGCACCAAAGAGGTTTTCTATGTTGAGGTTTCAGGTGTATGACGGTAAGTCTACCCCTAACTTTCATATTGGTTTATACTTGAACGTGATGTCTTTGTGGAGTGTAACATTTATTGTGTAAGGTGTTCCATCAACGTTTAGAGAGATAATATTGGATTGATTCCTAAAGCTTCTTAAGGGATCGGTTAAGAGTTAGAAAGGCCTAGCCGAAATGTTTGTAGCCAGGTTTGTAACAAATAAACTGCAGCTTTTGAGGATTGATTTCAGATAGGCGCTAAAGATTGACGATGGCGAAGTTTTAGGGCTTACACCAAGAGGTACTACGAGGTTTACAATCAGATTTCAACATGTAACCAGGAGCTAGCAGTCGTTTCTTTTAAGAATGACTTGGTGGATGATTGTCCACATCAATAATCTCTTGTAAAGACCCTCCCCGAAGAACATGGAGGATCTAATGGCAAGGATTGAGAAGTATGCTAGGGTAGAGGAGGATAAGAAATCAAAAAAAGGAAGTATAGTGAAGTAGGAAGAGCGAAATGGCTCACCAAAACAGGGCTGAGGTAGGGCCAACGCCGAGAATGGAGAACAGAGGCTAAAAGCTATGCAAGCGGTCAGCACAGTCTTCAAGATCCCAATCTAAAGGATCTTGGAGAGGATCAGGAACCAGCTTATTATAGGCCGCCACAGAGAGTCCCAGGGAAGTCCATGGCAGATTCCATACTAAATCATGTGCATATAATGATGAGACCGGCCACATGGCCCAAGGATATCAAACTTTCGAACAGTTTCTAGAAGACCTTGTGAAGTAAGAACACCTAAAGAACTTGGTAGATGAGGAGAAGAAGAGAGAAGAATAGGCGAAACTGGCCCAGGCACGGGCAACAGTAGCACCACCACCCTCCTAACGCCACAGGAAAATAGACTACGGGTTATCAATGTGATCCATTTTATGGTTAGTGTAGACTAAATCAGGGGCGAGACACAGAGACGGAGACACCTGCAGCATGTCTTCCAAGTTCAACAGAAAAAGCCCCGAACAGAAGAAGGAGAACAGAAAGCAATGTATTATGTGAGCAAAACTTTGGCGAGCGTAGAGACAAGGTACCTGCCCTTAGAGAAATTGACGCTTGCCCTGGTAATGGCGTCAAAGAAACTGGACCACTACTTCTAGGCTCATAGGATCATGATATTGATAGAGCACCCGTTAAAGTCCTTGTTGCAGCACGAAAATCTATTTGAGAGGATAGCATGATGGGCAGCTGTTCTAGGTCAATAAGACATAGAATACAAACTAAGGACAACAATCAAAGGGTAGGTCTTGGCCGACTTTGTTGTTGAGTTCATGCCAAACGCAAGCTCGAGGCCCAAACCAGTGAACCTCAGCCTAGGATATACAGAGGAGACTGAAGAAACCCAGTTGTCAATTCAAACCCCAAGCCAGTAGAAGACAAGGACGCCCAAAAGAAAAAATATATATAAGAAACCAAAATCGTGCAATATTTACATCGGTGAGTCCTTTTGTCTCTTTGTCAATGGTAGTTTAACTCGGCAGGGAGCGGGGGCAGGAGTGGTGTTAGTTTTACCAGGCGGACATATGCTGAAATAGTTAATCAGACTAGGATTCAAGGCCTCAAATAATGAAACAGAATACGAGGCATTGATTGTCGGATTGAAGATAGCTATTGCGGTGGAAGCTGAGGAGATGGTAGTCTATTGCGACTAACAGTTCATCGTGAAGTAGGTGACGTGCGAGTATGCCACCTGAAATGAGAGAATGATGGCTTATGTGAAAGAAGCCATCAAGCTATTAACCCACTTTCGGAGTTGCAGACTTTAGCAAGTTTGTTGAGAACACAATAGCCATACCGATGCATTAGCAAACTTGGCCTGGACCATTAAGTCGAACTCCCTTTGAACCATTATGGTACACTACTTGTCAAGCCCAAGTGTTAAGCCCTTGATCATGGAATATGAAACAATGTGCGTAAAGTTGGGTCCTATTTGGATGGACCCCTTTGGTTAAATTCATCAGGGATGGCAGATTGCTAAAAGATAAGAAAGAGCACACAAGGTTAGACTTAGATCGGCAAGATTCTGCTTGTAGGTCGAAGGTCATCTCTATAGGTGATTTTTTACTAAACCACTACAATGATGTGTGCATCTTCCCAAGTTAAAGATTTTTTGTTTAAGATCCATGAAAGATTTTGTAGAAGTCATGCAAGTGGCAGGTCATTGGTCCATAGAGCTATCTCGCAAGGTTACTAGTGGCCTTACATGCAAAAGGATGCTAAAACCTATATCGGAAAGTGTGAGAAGTGTCAGGGATTTGAGCCTTTGATACATCAGTCGATTGGGGACTTGAATCCAGTGTCCAGTCCTTGGCCATTCGCCCAATGGGGCATGGATCTAACGAGGCAATTGTCCAAGGCAACTGGCCAGAGGAAATTCCTGTTAGTAGCCACATATTACTTCACAAAATGGGTGGAGGTTGAGCCATTAGCCAAAATTCGAGATATGGATGTAAGGAACTTTATTTGGAGGAATATCATCACAAGATTCGAGATCCTTAGAGCCAATGTAGGAGACAATGGCACCTAGTTTGATAGCAAATTAATCAAGAATTTTTGCGTTAAGTATAAGATCAAAAGCTGCTACTCAATGTCTAGCTTTCCTCAAAGCAATGGTTAAGCTGAGGCCTCGAATTAAATCATCCTGGATGGCATAAAGAAGAGATTGAAAGCTGCTAAGGGCAAGTAGGTTGAAAAATTGTCAAACGTTCTATGGACATATAGCATCGCGTTGAGAAGATCAACTGGAGAATCGTCTTTTGCCATGGCTTATGGCATAGAGGGCGTTATACATTGGAGATCGACATTCCTAGAGTCAAAATTCAGGCAGTAGGGAATGGAACAAATGAAGCCTTCCTAGCTTGAGATTTGGATCTAATTGAAGAAAGAAGGGAGCAAGCAGCGATTTGACTAGAGTTATACCAGCAAAAGTTGGCCACGGAGTACAACAAGAAGGTAAAGCCTAGAGAATTCCAAGTTGGAGATCTTGCTTGGGAAAAATCAGTAGCAACAAGAAAGATCCCAGAGAAGATAAGCTTAGCCCAAACTGGGAAGGACTGCATAGAATTATCTTGATTGTCGGCAATGGAGCATACTAGCTAAAAAACTGTGATAGCAAGGAATTGTCAAGACTATGGAACACCAGTAACTTGAAATTTTTCTATCATTAGTTTTCTTTCTTTATTTTTTAATGTAATTTAAAGAATGATTAGTTGAAGTAATGATTAATAAAATACTAGTTTGAATTTGTTTTTTACAAATTGTTGTCAAAGTTTGTATGTCAGTTAGTCATTATTAAGCAAAACAGATAGTGTTAAGCCGATGTGATGTTTCAAAGAGGAACTGAACGATTAATTTAGGCTTGTCAAAATGACAGAGCTGAACTAAGTTAAAGGATGTTTCGACGAGAAACAAGACGAAACTAGCCATGAATTGCCTCGGGGGCAATAACGTCAGACAGCCGACCTGGCTAATTTGTACGAAAAGCCAAGGTAGTTAGTATTGTGAAATCGATACACTAAGGTTGAGCCTTAAATGTTCTGTTTAGAAGAGCTAAACATGATGACTTTGGTCATGGATGTCTATGTTGGTGAGACTTAAGCAAGATTGAGATGTCTGATCCTTAATGTGAACATAAGTTTTAACTTATATTACATTTGGGGGTAACGAGCCGAGATGAATTGCACTCGGGATAAGTCGTTAATATGATTTGACAAGAGTAACACTTGGTGAAATTTCTAAAAGTATTGAGTTTGGAATACCCGAGATGAAGTCATCCGAGATAATTGTGTTTTTCGAGAAGAGTTCATCCGAGGTTGTTGAGTGGCCAAGATGAGATATTTAGAAAAATTTCTGAGAAACTAGAAGCAAGACATATAATGCAAAGAAGACATATAGCCTGTGTTTGGCAAGAGAGTTGTGGGCTAAATTAGCCACTACAGGACGAAATTGGCTAAATTAGCCACAACGCGACAAAAACGCTTCAGGATTGTATCTTACATACAAGCAGGGGTGAAATTACCAAATTACCCCTGGGTCTTTGTTCACACTATCACACCCTCGAAAAGACAAAAAAAACATTTGCCACGTAATGTATACAAAATCGTGAACTGAGCCACGTAAAAAAATAAAGTTAAAAATTAATGTATACAAAAAAATTTTACCAAATTAATGTACCAAAAAAAATTTACGCGACAAATTAATTTACCAAAAAAATTAATTTACCAAAAATCTTTTTTTTACATTTGCCACGTTAAAAAAAAAGAAGAACATTTACCAAATTAATGTATACAAATTTTTTTTTGACAAAACCGTAAATTCAAAAAAAAGAATGACAAAAATACGGCTCATCCAAAAAATAAAAAATAAATTTTAAAAACTAGAAATGAGCATTTGCCACGTAATTTACAAATACATAAAACACATGAAACCCCATTTTTGAAATATAAATACAAATTAATGTATACAAAAAAACAAAATGACAAAAACATAAATTAAAAAAAAAGGACGACGAAAATACGGCTCATCCAAACAAAAAAAAAATTAAAAACATAAAAACAGAAATTAGCATTTGTCGCGTAATTTACAAATAAATAAAACACATGAAAACCTATTTGTCAAATATAAAAACAAATTAATGTATACAAATAAAAAAAAAATTACAAAAACGTAAACTAAAAAAAAAAGAACGACAAAAACACGCCTCATCCAAAAAAAAAGGAAAAAATAACAAAAAAACAGAAATTAGCATTTGCCACGTAATTTACAAATAAATAAAACACATGAAAACCAATTTTTGAAATATAAAAACAAATTAATGTGTACAAATAAAAAATTGACAAAAACGTAAATTAAAAAAAAATAATGACAAAAATACGCCTCATTCAAAAACATTAAAAAAAAAACATAAAACATAAATTACCATTCGCCACGTAATTTACAAATAAATAAAACACATGTAAACTCATTTTTGAAAAATAAAAAAAAAAGTTATTGTATACCAATAAAAATAAATAAGGCAAAAAACGTAAATTAAAGAACAAGAACTAATTAATGTATAAAAAAAAAAAAAAAAAATGACAAAAACATAAATTTAAAAAAAAAAAAAAACATCAAAATACGCCAAATCCAAACCCAAACCCAAAATTTAAAAAAAAAAAAACAAAAAAACAAATTCGGTCCAAACGGAGGCTGACATGGAGGACCACTTTCAATGAGTTGACATGTAAAGTGGATGAAGGGCAGTTTGGTAATTTCACAGGTAGACACCTCACCAAAAAGCCAAAAAGTCAAAAAGCCCTTCCCAAACCAGGCTTTTTAGCCCTAGGCTAAAATAGCCAAAAAAGCCAAAAAGCCAACACACTTCCCAAACGGAGGCATACTCAACACTTAGAAGAAAAACAAAGATGCATTCAAAGGTGTTCCATTACAAAAGAAGGCACATCGGCCTTGAAAGTTACAAGTCACGATTGTTCAAACAACAGGAAGGAAAAAGTACAATTGAAAGACATAAAGTAAAAAAGAAAAAAGAAAAACCTAAGTACTAGGTTTTGGAGTAAGGTTCTCAATCTGTTCTACTTCAGCTGTTGGTAGTACGTCGGCCTCGATAGATAGTGTTGCGGCTTTGCCAGCCTTAGAGTTGGCTTCGACCTCTTCATCAATCTCCTTTAGAAGATCTTCGACAGACTTATTGGCCATAGACTTGTCTGCCTCTTTGACTGAAGAAGCGCTCTTGGAAACTTCTTCATCATCCTCCTCAATGAGGTTCAACACCTGGTCATTGAGGATGGGGGACTTGACGCTAGAAGTGGCTTCCTTGGATGCCTCTTCTTCTTCGCCCTCCTCGGCACTAGCAGTTTCTTCGAATTGAGTTGGGGATGAGAAGAAGGGCACGTCGAGCTAACTGAGGTCCCCAAGTAAAGAGTTCCCAAGGACAGACAACTTCTTTAGAGAAGTGATCTAGCCAAGATAGTAGCCATTGTTGCAAGCTAAGTTGACTTGTTTCTTGTACTAATCACACACGTTGACCTGACTCTTCTCACAAGCCTTCTCATTAGCGGCCTTGATTTCTTGATCTTTTGTGGCTAAGGCGTCGGCCAACTTTTTTTCAGCCCTGACAGCCTTTTTCTTAGCAACCTTGGCAGCAGCTCGGCCTTTTGTTCGGTAGACCTTGCTGCCTTGATTTTGTCCAACTGGTTCTTGACGGTAACCTCGGCCTTATTGAGTTAAGAGATGTAGCCTGATGTTTCCTGTTTCTTCTTCATCAGGCCTTTCTTTATCAATTCGGTTTTGACAGCATAGGAATGGGCATACTGAATGGCCTACAAAGAAAGAAAGTAAATAAGTAAAATTTGACTAAGTATGGAAATTGAATGCAAAGGTAAAAGTCAAGAAGATTACCAGGACTAAATGGTGCATCATTAGAGAAAAGTGCTCATACTCGTTATATTTGTTTATGGCGTCCATGTCGGCGAGCAATAGGAGGCCCATGGTTAGTGCATCAGCAACTTCAGGGTCCCTCTTTACGCTGTCTCCAACTTTGAGAAGCCTGCCGCCCACTTGTATCTCGGGGAGCCAAGCGTCCTTAGGAAAAAAGTCTCCTTGCTGCCAGAGCTAACCGATCTCGACTTTTGGTTACTTGGGGCCTCGGCTGATTTAGATGCCGACCTCTTCTTAGCAGCCATCTTAGAGATAGGCATGTTATCCTTGGGGTCCTTTTCTTCAAAAGAAGGAGTCACAATTTGTTTAGCCTTTGCCTTGGCCTTTTTTTACCCTTTTTGGCTTTTGAACAGATTGAAGGGATGTGGTGGATTGTATGGTTACAACATCTGGAAGACTAACAAGAAGATCTTTGGCGAAGGCAGGTTCATGGCACATTTCTTTTGAGGTGGCAGCGATTATGACTCTGGTGCCAAGTTTGAGGCAGGAAGAGTAATCGGTGGGTTTGCTGGGTCGTACGCTGGCAATTCTGGTCCTCGGCGTTTCCTGTTTTTGGTTCTTGCTGCATGCACGTTAGAAGGTTGGCGATGACATTGTCGTTAAGATAGTGGGACAAGTTATGATGGAGCCGATGTTGATGGTTAGTCAGCTAGATTTGAGGTTAAACATTGATCTGGCTGTGTTGATGATGACGGGGTTGTTGCTGAGGGCAAATATTTGCTCTTCAAGGAAATGTCAGAGACTGGGGATTTGTACATTGGGATGTAGTTAAGAAAGATGGGGGCTTTCATTGATTCAGATGGAGGTCCAAAAGCTTGTTCACGCGACCCTTTTAATGTAGGCCTTTTGGACTACTTTGCTGGGTTATTTGAGTACTGCAATAAATGAAACAAAACATTACGGAAAAAAAAAATTGAAGTGTAAGATGTTGGAATGAAGTAGGAAAGTGTTGGGAATCTAAGGCTAGGACGCTTACCCTCCTCACTTCCTAAGGACTTTCTGGGCAAAGGGAAGAGACGCTGGCGATTATCTAGAGCAAACTCCCAGTTGCCCTAGATGATCAAGTAATCCTCTCCAACACCTTTGTTAGAGTCTGTGAGGTTGGCGATTGCTTTGTATGCGATGAATCTTGGCTTCAGGTAGTACGTGATGCCATTTTTGGACATGAGCATACACATGGTATAACAGTATTAGACATCAGCAAGGGTTAACCTAGCATTATGTCGGTTGTAAGAGCTCTCAAAATAGGGGATTGAGGAGGAACCTAACTCCACCTTCAATGATGGACACTACTGGGAAGGACATGAAGTCTTTTCCCAGGGTGTGTGTGTCGGCTTCACCAACCAATCTGATGTAGACATTGGCTGGGATGTTGAATTCTTGGCGAAAATATTCTAGCTTGGTAGGGGAATTAACTCTTCATTTGTGTATACCCATAATATCAGCTAAAGGTTTTGATGTTGTTTGCCTTAGGTAATTTTGGCAATCTACGTTTGGTGAACCTAGAGTCTATAGTGAAATTCTGGGGATTCAAGTTTAAAGATTCTGGAAAAGCCTATTGGTGATCTAAGTTGTTGTTTTTCTAATGTGTAAGGACAAATCCCAATTTCTAGACTAGGTTATGTAAGGACAACAGGTTAGGGTACAAGAATGAGGAGCAATGATCTGGAAAAAGATAAATAACACAGAAGACAAGGCTCAGAGTCAAAATATTATACAAAATGGAAATGCAGAATACGGACAATGTAATACCATTGTAAGTATGAACGACCATGGATAGGTTAAGCAAACCAAGTACAAAGTGTGCAAGAACAAAGTATGACGTGTTTCAAACTTCAAGGGAATTAAAGATGTGTGCAGTGTTTGAGTGCAAGAGTAGAAGAACATGAAGAGCTTCAAAGACTGAAATTGAAAAATTGAGGGACTTATATATTGAAATTGACGCGATGGAGACCTTAATCGCATTCATCGGAGTGAGAGGCTTCGATTGATCGGAGTAGAACGATGATTTGGTTGCTGGAGTTAGAGAACGAAAAGAGTTATAGAGATCATGGAGGTGCATTAATGGCAAATTATAGAGAGAGAAACTGAAAGAAGAGAGAGTTGAGAATAAAGAAGTGAAATGATGGAGAGAGAGCTTGAAGGTGCATTAATGGCGGATTATAGAGAGAAAAACTGAAAGAAGAGAGAGTTAAGAATAAAGAAGTGGAGAGATAGATAGATAGATAGAGAGAGAGAGAGAGAGAGAGAGAGAGAGTTTTGAGGAAAACTGAAAGGGTAGCAAAAGGGAATGATTTCGAATCTTTAGGTGACGTGTTTGGCTGACGTCAGATGATGTCAAGTGGCGTGGTTCAAAGGTGAAATGACGCGTCTGAAGTGTGACAGGTATAATGCAATGAATGGGTAACTCGTGGATGAAATGGCTGAGTTTGTTATGACATGACAGCTCATGAATCTTGGTTTCTTGAACTCTTGAACTAGCGAGTCATAATCTCGGCTAGTAGTGCGATCTCAGATGAGATGTTGGTTCTTCGTTCTTGATGAGTGGACACTTGAGTCTTTGTTTCCTAATGCCGGCGAGTCATGACCTTGGTCGGAGAGTACTTTCTGACATGTTGTTAGGTCAACATGCTGGGAGGTCCAACGATGTGGGTTCCATCACATCAGGATGCTGAGGTAATAGAACCTAGGGGCAGCTGTGGGGATATAATTTTTAGGAGATCCACGTGGCCGAGGTGCAACATGGACGGACCACTTCGCCGAGGTTGTTATGCGATAATATCAGAATCGAGAGAAATGGATAGAGGACAAGAGTCCCACATGATTTGAGGCACTCTGTTTGGATAGAGATGAGGCTCTTGATAGAGATCATTCTTATTTAACTAAGAGTCTAGGATAAATGTTGCTCTTGAGTCCAATGAAATCTGACTTCTAGGGGACGAGGGCACTGCTTGGCTATAAAAGTAAGGTATCTCCATGGGTCTAAGGTATATTATTCATTGTGAGCTATTTGTTTGAGCAGTTATCTTGTGAGATTATTGACTAACTTGGTCGTCGGAGTGCTTCGGGTGGACAAGCCACAATGGTATTTCTTGTCTTCGTGTGCGCAAGTGCTAACTTAATCTATTCTTTCATGTGCTCTCCAACTAAATTTCCAAGATCTCGACAAACAGATCTGTTTGATTGTAAGATCAAAAATCAATACCCATAAAAAGTAACTTAATATTTTTTTTCTAAACTTAAACTTGGCCCCCCTTAATAGAATTTCAATTTGAGTTTTTTGCTCTCATGGTGGGTTTCCTTTGAACCAACTTGTTTGTTTTAAAATAATTAATATTTTTTTAGTGATTGAACTTTTAACCTCTCATACAAAAATGTATAAAAATGACCAATTATATAGGTCAATAATTATATAACTAAAAATAAACGAAAAACTATTTAGAAATAACTGTAATTGGTTTATTGATTAAAATAGCATGTATGTAAAAAATTATCTTTTGTTCAGTAATGTTCCGAAACCATAACTTAATATTTTTTGCTGCACCCCTTAATCAAAATTTTAATTTGAATTTAGCTGTCATGGTGAATTTTTTTTTTTTTTTGTCAAGTTGATAATTACTGATTAGTAGATCCATGTCTCTAAAATATAAGTGAACAGATAATATCTTCAAAATGAATTTGTTCATATATTTAAAAAATTTGTGAACAAAATATAGATTGTGATTAATTCAAAATATTGGATCTTATATTCAAAAAAATATAAGGGACATTAAAAAATAAAAATAAAAAACTCAGAATTTGAACCTTGTTATAAAATAAATCCTAATTTTGGCAGGTCAATTGTATAATGGAGACCATGCCCATTGACAAATGGTCTCTATATTGGAACAAAACTATCATTTCCTGTAATATCTAATTGAGATATCATACCCCTGGACGCAGCAAAATTGATTAGGAGGGGTCTCAAGTTGCAATTAGTATAGCATTTGGCATAGGTTCGATTTTCTACCATTGCGCAAGTCTTGACTTAAGCGAAATTTGTGTTGAAGGGTTGGTGCAACCTCTCTGGTTATAGTGTCCAGTCCAGGGGCAGAGGCACTCAAGGGCCAGGGGGGTCACGGGCCCCCCCTGGGTTTTTGGAAATTTTTTTTTTCAAACATAAAGAAAATATTTTAAATAAAAAATTTTATAAAAATATTATTTAAAGTGAAATATCAATGACATTTTTAAAATTATGAGAACAATAATGATTATTTTGATTGAAAGTAAAGAGACTATGATAAATTATATTATTTATAAAAATTTCAATACAATAGTGATGTCTATAATTATTGACATGCAAACATAATTAACCTCAATGAAGATATATAAAATTTATTAGATTGTTACGTACATTTGACATATAGAGCTCCATATGTTTTTTTTCCATTCATAATTAAAATGACCACTATATAAATTATAATCAAGTAACGTATCTTCAATTATAAAAAAAAATAAAAAATTACAATAGGTCATAACTAATATCAAAATGAGTCATAACTAACTATTACTTGATATATAGTAATAGCCAAAATAACAACCACAAGAAATTATAACTAAATTATATCTAACACTATAATGTGTCATAACTAAAGACCACGAAGATCATAATTACGACATATGATACACTTTTTTTTATGGTGTGTTTTATAGAATTTCTCTACTAAAATATATTATTTTTATCTCAACTTATCTTCTTTTTTAATTTTCCAATCTACCTATAAATAGTTACTCCCCAATATTTATATAAAATTTAATCTCAAATCCTATAATTTAAAATTCACATTTATCTAAATAGACTCTTAATATTTAAGTTTAGTAATATCTCATTGTTGTTTATTATAAAAATAAAATAAAATAATTTGCTTGTTTATAGTTTTCCAAAAATACTTTTCAGAAAATTCTACTTGTTTTTGGGTTTTTTTTTTTTTTTTACTGAATTTTTTTAATATTTTAAGCAATTTTTTTTTTTAATTTTTAGACATATCTAACATAAATATACCTAAAAAGTAAAAAATTTGTGAAAAGCCTTTTAAAAATTCACTAAATACCAAAAATACAAAAAAATATATGAAAATTCTGTACATTATTTGTATTTTTATGTATTTATTAATTTTTTAAAATATTTTTTCACAAATTTTTTACTTTTTCAATACATCTAAGTAAAGTGCATCTAAAAAAGTAAAAAAAAAAATATTTAAAATTTTCAAAATATTCACTAAAAACCAAAAAACATGAAAACCAAAAACTCAAACTAAATAGACTGATGTTATCATTAATTTGTGCCCCCTCTCCATCAAATTCCTGGCTACGCCACTGGTCCAGTCCATAATGAACAACAAGATATTTTGGTGATCTCGACTCGGGCAGTGCCTTAGACTTACGGGAGGATGTGAGAATTTTCTTATATCAAAAAAAAAAAAAAAAAAAAAGCACAGAGATATCATGACATGAAGTGGTGGATAAATTTTATACTAGACATGCATTATATAGTGAGAGGATATATATTATTTTAAGTCTGGCCAGTTTGATATCGAGTTTAATTTAATCATTTCAAATATGATAATAAAAAAATTTCAAATCTCTAGTCCGTTTTTTTATTTTTTAATATTGTCATAAATGATATTAAAGTATTTAAATCCATATATTTATTATTTGAATTTGGAACGTTAACAAAATTCAGTAATAAAATAAACTTGATTTTTAACCATTGTTTTAATTTAAACCTAGAAAGAAGTATGTATATATATATATATATATATATATATATATATATATTTTTTTTTTCTTAAATAGTTTTTTTAATTTAAAAAATATCCGATCGAATTAAGTGGATTGGGCAGATCATCGGCCAAAGTCCACCGCACCTACATGCCCTACAAGTTGAAAAATGCTTCAGCCGTATATACATGTCAAACGTGCGATTTTGGTTGTGAAAATTAAGGGTAATACTATGCTACATATTTTTTTTATTATATATTTTTGTGATAAATATTATGTATTTTTATGATAGAAGTTACTTATTTTTTTAGGTAGAGTTATAATAATTTGTGATTTAGTTACATATTTTGTGATAATACTATAAATTTTGTAGTTAAAAAACATTTGAATAAAAAAATTTATAACTTTATCACAAAAATACATAACACTAATATAAAATGTGTAATTAAATCACAAATTATCATAATTTTATATTAAAAAAATACATAATATTTATTATAAAAATATATAAAAAAATTATATATATTACAAACCTTTTAAAGAGTATGTATTAAAAATTTCCGAAAATTATAGACCCTATGTGGGTACCATAAAGCAGAGAAATTCCAACAAAATAACCCATCAAACTCCCAATCAAGTCCCATCATCTTACCCAATTTGGCCGTAACCCATATAATCTAAAATATTCCATTCGTCTCAAAATAATGATTACTTTTAAAAAATTTAACTTTTTTTAATAGTACAGCTATTACACTTTAAAAAAATTATTTTTTCAAAATTATCCTATGATAGTATATTTTTTTGGAGAATATCAATATCATAATTGTACTTTTTATGTTATTAATGAATTTAAAAGAATGGCAAAATAAGAAATTTATATTATTTTTATATTTAATTTTTGAAAAGAGACTAATTTTTTGGAACAATAAAAAATAGAATAACGGACTAATATTTTGTTACGAAAGGAGTAAAATAAAGCTTGAAAAGCAATGACAAGCGTATTTAATCTGGGAAATCTATTTGCATCTGAAGAAAACCCGTAAGGCTTTCTTTGAGATGTGAGTTAGTTTTATAATTTTTATAATTTTTTTAGTTTGAGGTCAAAAAAATTTATTTGGGATAGATGTTTTGACTTTTTTGTAAGAGAAAAAAATAAAATGACTGTGGTTTGGATATGACATTTTGTCTAATTAGATTAAAAAATCTATTTTTTTTTTTTTTTTTTTGTAACTATTTTAGCTAAAAAGTCCAAAAACCTCATATGTCAAAGGAAAGCTAAACCTAGTTGATTATTGATGGGAAATTACATAAGCAAAATTTTTACAAAAACTAGAGAAGTTTATGAATTTAATTATTAAAATTTATAAATTTTATTACTTCATTTATATATATTTTTTGGGTTAAATTCATTTTAGTCTTATAGTATGGAGTTGGAGCACTTTACCTCCATATCCTTCAAATATAATTAGAAAGGTCTTATGTGACTTTTGAACAACAGTGTTACCGTTACTTTTCCATCGAAACTAAGGAAAATATATTACACAAACCATTGTTGAGAGTGGATTTTATTTTCTAAAAAATTAGAATAAAATTAATACAAAAAAGGACAATAGCCCCATTTTCTCCAAATATGAAATTAGATTAATATGTTAATTAAAATAAAATAAAATAAATTAAAACATTATTAAGAATTGACCTAAAATAAAATAAAATATAATTAAGAATTTATTTAAAATATAATTAAATAAATATAAAATAAACAATAATTAAGAATTGATCTAAAATGTAATTAAACTAAAATTAGATTAACATGTTAGAAATTATAAAAACTAATTCATAATTTAGAATTAATTGTGATCTAAAATATAATGAAATTAAAACTAGATTAAAAGTTAGTAATTACATCAAATAGTTAAATATTTAGGATTAATTGTGATCTATATAACGGTTTTGGTTTTGACACGACCCATTTCTTGCTTTTGATTTTGGGAATCCATATCCTTAACTATTGTTGACTTCATTTTTATATTATTGCTAGCTGAGTTTGGTTATTTGGGAGTTAAGGTTGTGTTTGAAATATGTTTGGAGTTAGCTTTTCAATAGAGTTGTTGTCCAGATTTTTGCCTATTCACTCGAACAGTCTTTCTTGCGCTCAAGCGGTCTTTTACAATCTACAAAACTACTGGAAGTGAGGTATTTTCGCTTGAGCGGTCTTTCCTGTACTCGAGCGGTCTTTTGCAGGTCTGAACTTCTGGGAGGGGGGTCATTGTGTTTTTGGTCGCTCAAGCGGTGTCACTTATTGTGTCTAACGCTTAAGCGGTGTTTTGATTGTTCAAGCAGTCTGCATGTATATCAGTCCAAGAAAATAATTTTTTGAGTCACTTTTTCATTCCTCTCTCTCTCTCTCTCTCTCTCTCTTTCTATCTCTCTCTCCAAACATCCCAAAATCCCTAATTCTTCATTCTCTCTCTCTAGTTCTTACATTCAAGCTCCAGATACTCTTAATCTATTGATTTCTTCACCCTAACCCTTTGGAGAAAAAGCTAGAGCACGTCGAGAGCTTTGTTTTAATAGGAGAAGTTATCGTTTTTAGCTCCGTCAAACTTCAACACGCATATGTCATCTTTTGTATGATTAAGTTTATAAATGGAATATATGATATGATATTATTGATCAATTGTAAGGAATATTATGCGATGAGCTATTGCTATTATTTTGGGGCATTACAACTTGGTATCAGAGCTATTGGATTTGAATACTTGGGATCGTGGAATGTGGTTTTTACCACAATAGGTTCTCTCTCTAGATGATATTAGAAGTAGACCTGGTATGCTATGTGATAACATACTTATGTGACTAAATGATTATGGGATTTAATTTCTTAGATATTGATTGGGCTTATGAGTTTCTAGAAGTCCTGTTAAAAGAGCACTTGATCACTGCTATTTCTAAGTGAAACTCGGGCAATGTCGCGAGACGGTCACTACCTAAAAAAGAAGTTCGTATGTGTTAACGTGATTAGGTGCTTATGTAAAGTGAATTAATTGTTGTCAACTGTATTAGGACGTGAGTGAATTAGTTTCGGTACATTTGTAAATGTGCTAATCTGTTGTGTTACCTTTATTAGGATGTCAGGACGTAGACATGGTGGTGGTAGGCGTGGTAGGCTTAGGCGGCAAGAGATGCTATTACCGAATGATATTCCGGTGCAAGAGGAGGGAGTTGGTCAGGCTAACATGGCCGAACCAACAGGTCAGCAAGCTATGGGCATTTTTGCCCATGAAATGGCCGGAGCTTTGCAGGAATCCATAGACATTCTCAAAGTTGAGAGTCAAGTCCAAGCCTATGTTGTCGAGACAAGGTCGTCTTTTCTGAAGAGGAAGTTCTTAAGGTCGAATCCGAATGAGTTTTTGGGAGATTCGAAAGAGCCACTGAAGGCGGATAAGTGGCTTGAGCAGATATTGAAAATGTTCAAGATGCTTGGCATCGAGGATGACGATTTAAGGGTGACCTTGACCTTCTTCTAGCTGAAGGGAGATGTGGGTCAATGGTGGAAGTGTGCACGAGGGCGCATTGGGCTAACTTGAGAGGCCTTTGTCAACGCCTTCCAAGACAAGTTTTTGCCTCCTATTGCTAGGGAGAAGTTGAGAGATTAGTTCTTGAAGCTCAAGCAGCTGAATACACCTGTAGTCGAGTTTGAAGCTGCTTTTACTAGCTTTCTAGATTTGCACCGAAACTTATGGCGACAGAGGAACACCATTGCATTGAGTTTGAGAAGAGGTTAAGGATCGGGCTCCTTTTCAAAGTGGCCAATTCTATGATTAGGGATTACAATCGCCTTATGGAGGCAATGACTCACCTAGAGATTGTGATCCAGGTGGAAGAGGAGCAGATGAGGGGCTCTAGGTAGAGAAGTCAAGAAGTTCAATGGGAGACTCGTGATAACAAAAGGTAGAGGGGTTCCACCCCATAGCAGTCCTAGGCAGCACAATTCAGATCCACTTTTCTTGTACTGAGTTCTGGTTTAGGGAGAGTTAGTCATGGTGGGATCACTTGTTTCAAGTGTGGTTAGCTGGGCCACAAGTCTTTAGCTTGTTCGTAGAGAGGAGGAGGGCAATAGTCTGCACTGTCTTTGGCTCGTCCTCAAAGACAGAATCAGGGAAGAGTGCAGCCGCCTACCTATTATTAGTGTGGGCATTTGAGGCACTTAAGAAGCTTTTACACTCAGGTAGGTGGCACATCTGGTGTTTCTGGTTCGAGATAGACACAAAGTCATCAGTCCACTCTTTCAACACAGGCCTTGAGGGCCAATCAAAAAGCCTCTTCAGCTCAATCAGTGTATCAGACCTCTGCTTCGAGGGATAAGCAGGTAGAGTAGAGACCCACAAGGCTTGTGTATGTTGTTACCACGCCAGATTAGTTGCCAACATCCTCTGTTATGAGAGGTAACTTTTTGTTGTTCAATTCTATTGCCAATGTGTTGATTGATACTGGTGTATCTCATTCCTTTATTTTGTCTTCATTCCACAAGTTTTGGTGTTTGAAGTGGCTCAGTTAGCGTAGAGTTACTAGTTGGGGGTAAGGTTGTCTTGGACTGGGGATGTCGCAGCTATGAGATAGAGGTTACTGGTCGCCAACTTCTTTTTTCTTTTGTATTCTTAGACATGCCAGGTTTCAATGTCATTTTAGGCATGGATTGGTTATCTTCGTAGCATGCTTTTATATATTGTTACCGTTAGAGGGTTACGGTGTGCACCTTGAGTGGTGACTATTTTTATTTTCTGGGGAACTAAGCTGATAGAGTTTTGTTGGCAGTTTATGACTCACGTGGTCGGAGCACGGTTAATTTCCTTCTTGCAACCTTCTTGGGTAATAAGAGTAACGTGGTCCGAGTTGAATTGCTAAGGGTAGTGTGTGAATACCTGGATGTCTTCCCAGAAGATCTTACTAGTTTGCCACCCCACCGAGAGATTGAGTTCTGTGTTGACTTAGTGCCCAACACGGTACCAATTTCCATGGCACTGTATAGATTTGCACCCGTTGAGTTGTATAAGTTGAAGATTCAACTCCAAGAACTATTAAATAAGGGCTTCATTCGTCCTAGTACATTGTCTTAAGGAGCAACAACTCTCTTTGCTAAGAAGAATGATGGCACATTACGACTATGCATTGACTATCGGAAGTTGAACCAGGTAACTATTAAGAACAAGTACCCATTACCACGTATAGATAATTTGTTTGACCAATTAAAGGGGTCTCGTTGCTTTTCTAAGATTTACTTGAGATCAAGTTATCACCAATTGAGGGTGAAGAAGGAGGATATTTAGAAAACGAATTTTGTATGCAGTATGGCTACTATGAGTTCTTAGTGAAGCCTTTGGGCTAACCAATGCACCAGCTTCATTTATAGATTTGATGAATCGAATCTTCCATGAGTTCTTAGACTGTTTTGTGGTTGTTTTTGTTAACGACATTTTAATCTACTCATCCTCCAAGGAGGAACACAAAGAACACTTGCGGGTTGTACTTTAGTTGCTTAGAGTACACTGTTTATATAATAAGTTCAAGAAGTGCAAATTCTGGTTAAAAGAAGTTAAGTTCTTAGGACATGTGGTATTTAGGAAAGAGGTGATTGTAGGCTCTTCTAAGATAGAGGCAATACAAGATTAGGAACAACCTAAGAATGCTTTTGAGATCCGGAGTTTATTGGTCTTAGCTAGGTATTACTGACATTTTGTGAAAGACTTCTCTATATTGGCCTCACCATTGACTAGATTGACAAAGAAGTGGATTAAATTTGTGTGGAGTGAGACTTATAAAAAGTCGTTTCAAAAGCTTAAGGTTAAATTCACTACTGCTCCAGTATTGATTATTTCAGAGAGGGATTTGGGTTATTCGATTTTTTGTGATGCGTCTTGAGAAGGTTTAGGTTTTGTATTGATGCAAGAGGGGAAAGTGGTAGCTTACAGTTCACGGTAGCTGAAAACACATGAGAGAAATTATCCTAGTCACAACCTGGAGCTAGCGGCGATGATTTTTGCCTTAAAAATCTGGATGCATTATTTATATGGTGAGAGATTTAAAGTGTTTTCCGATCACAAGAGTTTGAAATATTTGTTTTCACAGAAGGATTTATATTTTGAGACAGATGAGGGAGATGGAGTTTATGGAGGATTATGATTTCAAGTTACACTATCATCCGGGAAAAGGCTAATGTAGTGGCCGATGCCTTGACTAGGAAATCCGTAAGTAGTGTGCCTAGTATTGCCATCTGAGAATGGGAGATGTTGGGTGCTATTGGTGAGTTTGACTTATGTCTTGGCGAGTTCGTCGAGTCGGTTGTTTTGTTCATTGTAGTTGCACAACCTACACTAATGAGTCGAGTTTTAGAAGCACAATAGGGTGATCATGAAGTACAGGCTATCTAGGGGAAGATATCTAGTGGAAAGGTAGAAAAGGGCTTGAACGTGTATTCTGACCCGAGTGCGAGGTATCTAGACCGCCTTTTCGTACCAGAATCTTGTAGAGAGGAGGTATTCCAAGAGTTTTATCATTTACATCTTGCGATACACCCGGGAGGCACAAAGATGTACTGCAACCTTAGCTACTAGTTTTGGTGGAGGGGGATGAAGAGAGACATAGCCTTGTTTGTTTTTCGGTGCCTTACTTGTCAACAAGTGAAGACCGAGCACCAACGACCAGCGGGTTTGTTGTAACCATTACCTATAACTGAGTGGAAATAGGAGGAAGTCACGATGGATTTTGTTGTGGGTCTTCTGAGGACTCAACAAAGTAACGATGTCATGTGGGTGATAGTCAATCGGTTAACTAAATCAGCACACTTTGTACCTATACGCACGAGTGACTCAGTAGATTATCTTGCTAACCTTTATATTAAGGACATAGTTTGACTTCATGGGGTCCTTATGACTATTGTTTCGGATATAGATCCACGTTTCATGGCTCGATTATGGCAGAGCCTACAAAATGCCTTGGGACCTAGATTGACGTTTAACACCACCTATCATCCTCAGACTGACGGGCTATCCGAGTGAACCATTCAGATCTTAGAAGACATGCTTCAGGGTTGTGTTCTGGATTTTAAAGGGTCGTTAGAGAGGCATTTACCTTTGGTTGAGTTTGCCTATAATAATAGTTTCCAGACAAGTATTGGTATGACATCGTTTGAGGCCTTGTATGGACAACCGTGTAGATCTCCAGTGTGTTAGGTCGACGTGGGTGATGCACATATGTTAGGCCCAAAATTAGTTTGGAAAATGACGGAGAATGTGGCGCTTATTCGTAAGAGGTTGGTTTTAGATCAGAGTCGCCAGAGAGCTATGTTGATCGTAGGAGGAGACCTTTATCTTTTGAGGTAGGACATCATGTATTCTTGAAAATATCACCGAGATGGGGTTTAATGAGATTTAAGAAGAACGGTAAGTTGTCTCCTAGATTTATTGGGCCTTTTGAGATTCTAGAGCGGATTGAGGAGGTAGCTTATCGTTTGGCCTTGCCGTCCCTACTTTCTAGGGTTCATGACATGTTTCATGTTTGTGTACTTTGTAAGTATGAGCCTGATCCTTCATACGTGTTGGATTGAATTGAGTTAGAGGTAGATAAGGATGCCTCGTGTGAGGAGAGACCAGTACGGGTTTTAGATACTCGGGGACCAAGTCTTGTGAGGGAAGACTATTCCATTGGTTAAGGTACTGTGGCGATACCATGGGGTTGAGACGGCAACTTAGGAGCGTGAGGTGGAAGTCCATGAGAAATATTCGGACCTATTTGTGGATATTCGAGACTTTTATTGAAAATCTTATTCATGTTCGTAATATGTAAACATTGTATATGTTTTGGAAAGCTAGACTGTAATATTCCGTATTGATAGACTTTATGTTATCATTGTTATTTGTGTGAATGGTTACGAGTTTAATCTAAATTCGGTGATTGTTGGTTTAAGTTTAATTTCGGGGACGAAATTCCTTAAGGGGGGAGATTATAACGATTCTGGTTTTGACCTAACCCATTTCTTGTTTTTTATTCTGGAAATCTATATCCTTAACTATTGTTCATTTCATTTTCATCTTGTTGCTAGTTGAGTTTGGTTATTTGAGAGTTATGGTTGTGTTTGAAACATGTTTGGAGTTAGTTTTTTAATAGAGTTGTTGTCCATATTTTTGTATGTTCGCTCGAGCGGTCTTTTACAGTCTACAAAACTACTAGAAATGAGGTATCTTCACTCGAGTGGTCTTTCCTACACTCGAGCAGTCTTGCAGGTTCGAATTTCTTGAAGGCAGTCATTGTGTTTTTTATCACTCGAGTGGTGTCACTTATTGTGTCTGACACTCAAGTAGTGTTTTGGTTATTCGAGCGGTCTGCATGTATATCAGCCTAAGAAAATG
Organism: Camellia sinensis; assembly: GCF_055761805.1. NCBI lineage: Eukaryota > Viridiplantae > Streptophyta > Magnoliopsida > Ericales > Theaceae > Camellia > Camellia sinensis. Next base: position 47,355,548 of record NC_138964.1, read on the forward strand.
ATTTTTTGAGTCACTTTTTCATTCATCTCTCTCTCTCTCTCTAAACATTCCAAAAACCCTAGTTATTCACTCTCTCTCTCTTTTCTCACTAATTCTTATATTCAAGCTCCAAATACTCCCAATCTATTGATTTCTTCACCCTAGCCCTTTGGAGAAAAAGGTAGAGCATGTCGAGAGCTTTGTTTTAATTGGAGGAGTCACCGTTTTCTGCTCTGCCAAACTTCAACTGTTGCTCTCTCTTGTCTTCTAATCTTGAGATAGGGATTTCTGCAACCTTTGGTATGATTTTTACCTTAGTTATTCGTCTATAGAAAAAGTCTAGTGATTTGGGGATTTTGGGTTAAACCTAGGGTTTGGTTTTGAATTAAAACGAGTGGTTTTCAAATGGGTCCTTGAGAAAGGTTGTGGGGATGTGTTTATGGTTAAAATGGTGGATTTCTTTACTTAAAATTGATTTTTTAAGTAAAGAGGGTTTTGTTCTAATATTATGGATATCTGGTTTGTGAAAGAAAATGAAAAATGATGTTGGGCTTTGTAAGATTAGAACAATGTATATGTTGATGATGATGGCAGAGTTGGATATGTATTATCATTCCTATTTTGAAAATGATGAGATTATATATTTTGTTAGAAATTATCTATTGTATAGAAATATCTGTGTTTTGGGTTATCGGTAGAGGATAGCTTTGGTTGTTTTAGAAATTGCATGAGGATTAGGTGAATTAAAACTAATTACTTATACATCTTGCATTGAGCATTATTTCATACTTAAACATTGAAAATGTATTATTTTCAGAAAAATGGGTGAACATCGTGGTGAATCTGGTTAGGGGGTGTGGTTATGGTTATTATATTGGCTTATATGTCCATGGTGAAAGTCCAAAAACCCGCACGGTTAGGTGCCGATCCTTCGGTTAGTATCGGTAAAATGGTTTTAGTTGTGCTTGTATAGCCTACTAGTAAACACATACCTAGAGATTCCCAGTGTTGTGTATCCACTGCCCTGTTTTCTGTTACAAAAGGATTATTTTATGAATTGATATATAATCTGGCATTGCATAGTTTTGAGATGGAAATATGAAATATTTGACAAATGGCATGCATGTGCATTCACCTTATGACTTTTTTAAGATTCATATATTGTGTTAAAGTATCTCTACTGGGCTTTGGTTCACCCTATGTTGAAAACAACTTTCAGGTGTTGATGATATGCCTCCACTAAAAATATAACTGGGAGGACTTGCAGCCAAGGGCTTCATTTTGTTATTTTTATGTAATTATTTTTGTATAAACTTGTAGACACCCCATTTTTGACCACCCGCAAGACTTGGACGCTTTGTCCTGTGCACTCGATGATGAAATTGTGTTAATTGCAATTCGAATTCTCACCGAAGGAACACAAGCTCGCACTCCAAAACCAATCCCAAACCTTTCATATTCATACTATGCTTACCCCAGAAATTCATTTTTGACCATTGTGCCACCCTACACTAAGTATAAAACAGGTCGTACCACATAGAGAGCCAGCCGGCTCCCATAGCTATTGGGAGCCGGCCGACTCTCGATAGCAAGAAACACTGTTCTGGGCGAGAATGGCCCAGTTGTTCATTTTTGAAGACATTTATGACTTATTTTGCTCAAATTCTATAAATACGACCATATCTATACACCACAGACAACCTTGGAACCAGAACTTAGAACCTCGGTTGAGCTTTGTGAGTCACAATTCAATCTTGAGAGTGTGCTTGGACCAGGTTTGGTTCACAAACAAAAGCTTACCTTCTTCAAGAGGTATAAGCTTACCACATTTCCCTTGCTTTCATTTATGTCTTTCTCTATCCTTTTCTCGTGTTTGTATTGTTTTGATCCTATTTTAAGTGTTAGAAGTTAGGTTTGAATGGCTACCAAAGGGTAGAGAGGGTTAACACTCTTTCTTGCTCTCTACTTCATATCTCAAGCCTTTATATTACATTCTTTTCTTTGCCTTTTAAACTAATTTTCAAAGTTTAACAAAGGCTAAAAAACATGGTTTGAGGTCTCAAAAATGGAGAGGTTAGCCACCTCTCCATGCTTTTGTTCACTAGCCTTGCTTTGGTTTGTTCTTTCCTACCTTTTTATGCTCTTTAACATGATTTTTAGCCACTGTATATAGCATATTAGGGGCTGTTTTAGGGTTGTTCTAGTTTATTTAATTAGTGTATTCTTTGAATATCTAGCTTGTTGTGTTGTAAGTCTTCATATCTAACTTGTAGTGTTGTGTCACCCATGCTTTGATAATTTTCTTTGGTTCCTTTTCATATCAAGGGTCTCATTCTAAATAATCAATCTTGCATAAGTCATTTCTGCCACCTTTCTCTTTTCTTTTTTTGTTTTGTTTTGTTTTGAGAGTTACTTCAACTGATCGACGATTATTCAAGGCATGGGATAGAGACTTATGCTCAATGGCTTAATCTCTACAGAGGTTCATCGTCAAGGCATAGGCTCTCTTTTATGCCAAGAATCACTTCTCGTTTGACGTTTCTTCTCATTTAGTGGACTTAAACATCATTTTGGACAAATTGATTAAAGAATGGTAAAGACTAATAAAATCGGCTTAAAATGAATTAAACCGACATAAAGAAAAGGTTTAGAGTTAGTTGGATTCGGCCAGACGTTATGCTAAGTCCATCATTTTGGGAATTGTCATATGTCAAAACATGATATGTTGATAAGACTTAGAGCTTGTCTATTTCCCTCTTTGAGTCTTCATGATAAGAGGATAGGGTGGTTTTTCATCACATTTATCAATTTTGTCCAAACGTGCTCGGGATCATCAAGCCATCAATTGGTGCTAATTGATGGATTCGAACGCGAATTTGTTTTTCTCTTGAGTTTCACATGACAGAGAGGAGCATAATGGACAAACAGGGCCTAAAAAGGCTCTGTTTGAACTGTTCTCACCTCAGAGCTGGCCGGTACTATTTTAGCCCGACCGGATCTCATTTGGAGCCAGTCGGCTCCCAATGTTTGGTAAGCAGTAAGCTTTTTGAAGAAAGCAAGGGTAGTGGCTGAAAGTGAGGCAGAGTAGTCTGGGCAGACAAAGTAGCTTTTGGGCACGGTGCATGTGATCATTGTGCCTCGTGGTTGCTTAGATTAAATTTCTTATTAGCTTTGTTGTGATTATTATTGTTGTGATTAATTATTGTTGTAGTTATTATTATTGTTTATTTGTAATTGTAAAATAGTTAACTTGGACTGCTAGTTTATTGCCCATTCTAATATCCTTGTTGTAATAACTTAGCTAGTTTTAAACTTCATCTATTCGGATTTGTAATAGTTAGTTTATTTCGGACATTTGGACACTTATTCGCACCCTCTTTCATGAGGGCAAATATGTAATAACATGTATGTCTTCCAACCTCCATTTCTTTCTCCCTTTTATTTGCCCGTTTATAATGGTAGTGTAGAGCATCATGTTTCTTTAGCATTTCTCATGTTCGCATACACTCGTCTCACATGCATAGAGGTTCGGTTCATCATACTAACTAATGTCAATTTTCAACTTCATTGTTTGAAAACGTGATTTATCACATGTCTTGGAATTGGATCATATACCATGTTCATAGCCGAGCCTATAAAATTTGTATAAATGTGTGCATTGCATTAGTCACATTGTATGGTTTAGGAACATGCATGTTTTCTAATCATTTTTCTTTATTTGGCTTGCCTTGGAGTACTAGGTGAGCACTTATTGCTTTAGCATCTTGCATTGCGTGTGATTGTTGCCGTGTCGAGCATGCTTTCCATGAAGCTAAATGCTTAAGTGATATACTTATTTGAATTTCTGTGGATGAAGGCTAATTGCTTAAATTGGGATAAATTGATTAATGTACATACAAACTCACTTTTCAAGTAACGCGTATTCAAAACAATTTTCAAATAAACATGAAATCAAATGTTCCAACTTTTGCAATTTAGTTTATACTTGTGTGCAACACCTAGGAATGTTAGCCTAAATAATCGGAACAAGAACCTATAATGTACATAAAAATCACATCATGATTAGTAGAGGCCGATTTTTGATCGAGCGAGTGGGGTGCTCAATTCATGACTTTCCTCTCTCGTACCTAAGATTCCGAGCCGAGACACTTTGGTGATGACAGATAAGTGGCCGTTAGCATGAGTCTTAGGTTTCCTAAATTTTTCAAAAATATTTAGGTGGCGGCTCTGTAATTTGGCAAAACAGTCCATTTTTGGCATTTTGATTCAAAATCAATTTGCCAAAAGAATTGCCGGATTTGGACTCTTTTTGTGTTTTCACTATTTCACATTGCACTTGTGAAATTGGATTCAGAACCACGGGAGTCCAAACTGTAGGGCTAGTCGTATCCGAAAGGAGCACGAAAAGCAAGCTACAAAACCTTGAGCTTTATTTGTATTGAGTTGAATTCATTTTGATGTACCCAAGCATCGACTTGGAAAGATGTAGCCATTAGGGCATATAATTACTTGATTTTACTTTTATTTTAATTCTTGTATCCATGTCATATGCTATAGATTCAAGATTTTGGATTTATGAATGTATACATGCATGTGGCACCTTTTGTATAATCAAGTTTATAAATGGAATATAAGATATAATGTTATTGATCAATTGTAAAGAATATTATGAGATGAGCTATTGCTATTATTTCAAGGCATTACAATCTAAAATATAATTAAATTAAAATTAAAATTAAAATTTAAGAATTACAATAAATAATTTATAATTTATAATTAATTATGATTTAATTGAATTAATACTAGACATTATAAATTATGTGTATGAAAAATGAGAGAAAGAAAATAACAAAAAATATAAGATCTGAGAGTATTATAATCATTTTACATCTATAGTTAACAATATTAATGGTTGTATTTTATTCTAAAATCACATGAGGGAACAGATGACTATTTTTAAAAGATAAAGAAGTAAAATACTATCAAACCATACCATAGAGGTAAAATGAATTTTGCGTTATTTTTTTAAATACACTGAGTTGAAATTCTCCTATTATTCATTCCTATCAAGTTTTCTTGTAAAAGTGTATACGAAGCTCTGTAGATATGGTAATGCCAGTCCTTTTTAGCCGTAGCCAACGGATCTAAGATTATTATTATGAGAGTACGAAGTATATTTAGAGGTACAAATTCTTATAATTTTTAATTATTTTAAATTGTCTAATATAATATATGATATTTTAAAAAATTTTGGGGTATGGTCGCCCCCTTCCACACCCTCTAGATCTATCTTTAGCCAAGAAACAAAAGAAGAATTTTTGGAGAGGAAGAAAGCAAATATGATGTATGGTACATTATATTTTTGGTGTATTAAGTATTTAAATCATCACATATTTTTATTAGTGATGTTAATTAGACTAAAAAAAATAGATTTACGTTCCAAATTCAATGATGTGACAGTTTATTACAACATCTAAGTAAACTCTCTCTCATATTTTTTTTAATTATCAACCAATTATCTAACTTACACATAATTGGGTCTAGAAAATTAATCTAAAAAATAATTTTGTATATATTTTTTCTATTTTTAGTATTCATTCACTAATTAAAATATCTTACAAGTTACATCAACTAATTAAATATTTAAACACTGTATAAAAAGTGAGTTTGGTTCGATAGGCACAATGGAAAAAGTTATTTGAGCACCACAATACTTATGACACCCCAAACTTAAATTTAATTTTTTTTTGTTTTTTGTTTTCACTTTGAGTACACCAATAATCCCTATCCTATCCCTCCTCACCTCACCTAATCTCCAATCCAAACCCTAGCTCCAACAGCCTCTTCCACTTCCTTCATCCCTCTAGTCAACCCTCCCATTGTCGTCATCGTCACCAACCTCTTCACTCCCTTCTTTGCTTCAGTTAGCATCTCTCTCTCTCTCTCTCTCTCTCTCTCTCTCGTCGTTTCAAGAACACGAGTTCGAACCAAACGATGACGTTTGCACCTCTGATCTCCACTCCTTCGACAACAATAGATTCACAACGTTTCGTCTATGCTTTTCGTTTCAAGAATGTGAGTTTGAACCAGAAGATGAAGCTGGCATCTCTGATCTCAACTCCTTCAACAACAATAGATTCACAACGTCTGATCTATGTTTTGATGTTGTTAGCGGCGGCGGTGATGGCCAAAGTAGAGAATGATAGGAGTGTTGTTAGGGTTAGAGATTTAAGAAGAACAAGAATGATGTGGAGGAGATAGTGGTGCCAAAAGGAAGAGAGGAAGAAAAAAAATGATAAGAAGAAGCGGCAACATCGGTGGCAACAGGGAGGTTGTAAAAGAGAAAGGAAGTTGTGGAAGAAAAAAGGGTTTGGGCTTTGAGGGAGAGGCGAAAAAGGAGCTGACGTGTAATAGTTGATTTTGGGTGACCACTCGAGTGGTCATTTGGTCGCTCGAGTGGAGATTTGCAGCTCCCAATATCTTGCAGGTTTGCAAGCGAGACCGCTTAAGCAAAGGAAGGTCGCTCGAGCGTAAAATTCAAGCTCCCAGTATTTTCACTGTAGATCTGCAAAACTTCTAAGACCTTGTGTTTACTGCACGAGTGGTGGAAAGTTCGCTCGAGTAGTCCCTTTGTATTTTAGCACTTCATTCGAGCGGTCTGGTCGAGACAGCTCACTTAAAGGTCGAACAAACACTCATTTTTCTCACTCTTTCCTACTCTTCTCTCTCTCTCTAGTACCCTTACTCTGAAACCCTAGCCCTAAAACCTTGATTTCCCTTTATTTCTACTAAGATCCACCTTGTTGTGTGTGTTAGTATGTCTATTTTTGAATGTGATAATTTACAATAAGCAATGACTGCACACAATGTGAACATTTACACCATATACTAATCATACAAAAATCATGCAAAACTTATGTAATAATCAGTGATATGTAAACATTTACATCTGTAATAATTATGCAATTATCAATTTACAATTCACACCATGCCACTACAAAAAATGAAGGTTTTAGAGATCAAAATTTAGGGACAAGATTATTTTTTAAGGACCAAATAATTTTGTTGCGAAAAGTGTCATTATATTTTTAACAACAAAAATTGGACATTAGTGATGAATTATTATCCTTTTGAGACCAAATTTTTTTGTCTAAAAAAATAAACTATTTTGAGACCAAATTATTTGTTCCTAAAAATCTATTTATTAGTGACATTTTCAAAATTTTGTTGCTAAATGCTTTGTTTTTGACTTTTCGGGACGACCTTTTAGTAACTATCCTCATGACGATAGAAATTAGCCCCTAAATGTCTTTTGCAACAAAATTTTCACTTTTTGGTCTCTAAAACTCTTATATGTTGTAGTGTACAACCATTACATATTTCTAATATTGAAGTTCACATCACCAAATGCAAAACGTTAAAATCTGATAATCTACAATAATGGCTTCATTGGATGTAAACGTTCACATTCACTAAAATACCCAACCAATAAGCAAACTTTAATAAATTATTGAACAATTTTGAACATACATCTTTACCAAACATTACTCAATATGAATCTCTACCACACGTACACATACATGCAGTGGCAAAAACAAATAACCTTCATCTAACAATGGAAGAACACTGAACTTCAGAACTTGTAATGCCCCTACGATCTTTGACTAAAATCAAACAAAGTTTCAAATTGCAACAATATAATAACAGAGAATTTCGAACCGCAACAATGGAAGAATATTCTCTCACCACCAATGTGTAAAATAGAGTTTCGAAACCCTACCAAAACATATGAGAAACACATCTCACTAATTTCTCTAGAATCGGTGATCACCAAAACTACCACAACAGAAAAAGAAAACGTGATGATTACATTTGAGTGTAATACGTACACACAAAAATATAACATAGGGTATAATAGTCCCAAAAATATAATAAATAAAGAAAAAAGGAGATCCTAATATATGGGACTAGGTAGAACATAAAAATATTTTATGTACTTATTATTGAGCTATAAATCCTCTAAATGGGATTTATAAATAAATTTATGTTATTTTTAATCTAAATTATATATCTATTTTTGTTAAGTAAAATTAACAAAAAAAAAAAAATCATCATTAAATTCAATAAAAAGGTATTTTGAACATTATATATATCTACATTGAGTTATTAATAGCTAAAATACACTCTTTTTATTATTATTATTATTTATCAATTTTACTTAACGAAAATATATGAATAAAATTAAAAATAAATATTAAAGATTAGAATTTAAATTGATAAAATTAAAAAATTAGGATTTATTTTATAACAAGGGTCAAATCCTGAGTTTTTATTTTTATTTTTTAATATCCCTTATATTTTTTGAATATAAGATCCAATATTTTGAATTAATCACAATCTGTATTTTGTTCACAAATTTTTTAAATATATGAACAAATTCATTTTGAAGATAATATCTATTCACTTATATTTTAGAGACATGGATATACTAATCAGTAATTATCAACTTGAGAAAAAAGTTTTTCACCATGACAGTTAAATTCAAATTAAAATTTTGATTAAGGGGGAGCAAATTAGGTGCAACAAAAAATATTAAGTTATGGCTTCGGAACATTACAGAACAAAAGATAATTTTTTACATACACGTTGTTTTAATCAATAAACCGATTACAGTTATTTCTAAATAGTTTTTCATTTATTTTTACTTATATAATTATTGACCTACATAATTGGTCATTTTTGTACATTTTTGTATGAGAGGTTAAAAGTTCAATCACTAAAAAAATATTAATTATTTTAAAACAAAAAGTTGGTTCAAAGGAAACCCACCATGAGAGTAAAAAATTCAAATTGAAATTCTATTAAGGGGGGCCAAGTTCAAGTGTAGTAAAAAATATTAAGTTACTTTTTATGGGTGTTGATTTCTGATCTAACAATCAAACAGATCTCTTTGTTGAGATTTAGAAAATTTAGTTGGAGAGCACGCAGAAGAATAGATTAAGTTAGTATTTGCACACAAGAAGACAATAAATACCGCGGTGGCTCGTTCACCTGAGGGCACTCCGGCGATCAAGTTAGTTAATAATCTCACAAGATAACTGCTCAAACAAATAGCTCACAATGAATAACATAACTTAAACCCACGGGGATACATTACTTTTATAGCCAAGCAGTGCCCTCATTCCCTAGAAGTCCGACTTCATAGGACTCAAGAGCAACACTTATCCTGGACTCTTAGTTACATAAGAATGATTTTTTATCAAGAGTCTCATCTCTATCCAAACAGAGTGTCTCAAATCATCTGGGACTCTTGTCCTCTATCCATTTCTATCGGATTCTGATATTATCGCATCACATATCGACAATATCATAACAACCTCGCCGAAGTGATCCGGTCACATTGCACCTCGGCCACGTGGATCTCCTGAAAATTATATCCCCACAACTGCCCTTAGGTTCTATTACTTTAGCATCATGAGGTGATAGAACCTACATTGTTGGACCTCCTAGCATGTTGGCCTAACAACATGTTAGAAAGTACTCTTTGATCAAGGTCATGACTCGCCGGCATCAAGAAACAAGGACTCAAGTGTCCACTTATCAAGAACGATGAACCAACATCTCATTCGAGATCGCACTACTAGCCAAGATCATGACTCGCTAGTTCAAGAGTTCAAGAATCCAAGATTCATGAGTTGTCATGTCATAAGAAACTCAACCGTTTCATCCACGTGTCACCCATTCACTGCATTGTACCAATCACGCCTCAGACGTGTCATTTCACCTCTGAACCACGCTGCTTGACATCGTTTGACGTTAGCCAGACGCGTCACCTAAAGATTCAAAATCATTACCTTTTGCTGCCCTTTTAGTTTTCCTCAAAACTGTTTCTCTCTCTCTCTCTCTATCTCTCTCTCTTCACTTCACTTCACTTCTTTATTCTCAACTCTCTCTTCTTTCAGTTTCTCTCTCTATAATCTGCCATTAACGCCCTTCCAAGCTCTCTGTAACTCTTTTGGTTCTCCAACTCCGGCAACCAAACCATCATTCTGCTCCGATCAATCGAAGCCTCTCACTCCGACGAATGCAATTAAGATCTCGTTCGCTTCAATTTCAATATATAAGTCCCTCACCTTTTCAATTTCAGTCTTTGAAGCTCTTCATGTTCTTGTACTCCTGTACTCAAACACTGCACACATTTCTAATTTCTTGAAGTTTGAAACACATCATGCTCTGTTCTTGCACACTTTGCACTTGGTTTTGCTTAACCCATCCATGGTCGTTCATATTTACAATGGTATGCATTGTTCATATCCCGCATTTCCATTTTGCATAATCTTCTAACTCTGAACCATGTCTTCTGTGTTATTTATCTTTTTCCAGATCATTGCTCCTCATTCTTGTACAGTAACCTGTTGTCCTTGCATAACCTAGTCAAGAAATTGGGTTTTGTTTTTACACATTAGAAAAACAACAACTTAGATCACCAATAGGCTTTCCCAGAATCTTCAAACTTGAATCCCCAGAATTCCACTGTAAAACCCAGGTTCACCAAACGTAGATCACCAACATTACCTAAGGCAAACAACATGAAAACCTTAGATCACCAATAGCCTTTCCCAGAATCTTCAAACTTGGATCCCCAAAATTCCACTGTAAACCCCGGGTTCACCAAACATAGATCACCAAAATTACCTAAGGCAAACAACATCAAAATCTTTAGCCGAGATTATGGGTATACACAAATGAAGAGTCGATTCCCCTGCCAAGGTAGAATATTTCCTCCAGGAATTCGACATCCCAGCCGATGTCTACATCAAATTGGCTGGTAAAGCCAACACACACACACCTTGGGAAAAGACGTCATGTCCTTTCCAGTAGTGCCCATCATTGAAGGTGGAGTTAGGTTCCCCCTCAATTGCCTATTCTAAAAACTCTTGCAACTGAAATAACGCCAGGTTAACCCTCGTTGATGTCAACTACTGTTATACCATGTGTAAGCTTCAGTCCAAAAGTGGCATCATGTACTACCTAAAGCCAAGATCCACTGCATACAAAGCAATCGTCGACCTCCCAGACTCTAACAAAGGTGCTGGAGAGGATTACTTGATCATCTCGGGCAATTGGGAGTTTGCTCTAGATGCTCACCGGCATCTCTTCCCTCTGCCCAGAAAGCCCTTAGGAAGTGATGAGGGTTAGCGTCCTAGCCTTAGATTCCCAACACTTTCCTTCCCAACACTTTCTTACTTCATTCCAACACCTTACACTTAATTTTTTTTCCCTAATCTTTTGTTTCATTTATTGTAGTACTCGAACAACCTAGCAAAGTAGTCCGAAAGGCCTACGTTAAAAAGGTCGACATAGACATGCTTTTAGACCTCCTTCTGAATCAACAAATGCCCCAATCTTTCTCAACTATATCCCAATGTACAAATCTCCCCTCCCTGATATTTTCTTGAAGTGCAAATCTTCGCCCTTAGCAACAACCCCGTCATCATCAACATAGCCAGATCAATGTTTAATCTTTGACCTAGCTGACTCACCATCAACATCGGCTCCATCACAACTTGTCCCACTATCTTAATGACAACATCGTCGCCAACCTTCTAACGTGTGTGCAGCGAGAACCAAAAACAGGAAATGCCGAGAACTAGAATTGCCAGTATACGACCCAACAAACCCACCGATCACTCTTCCCACCTTCAAACTTGGCACTAGAGTCACAATCACTGCCACCTCAAAAGAAATGGGCTATAAACCTGCCTTCGCCGAAGAGCTTCTCGTTAGTCTTCCCGATGTTATGACAATATAATCCATCCCATCCCCTCAATTTGTTCAAAAGCCAAAAAGGATAAAAAAGGCCAAGGCAAAGGCCAAACAAACTATGACTCCTTCTTTTAAGGAAAATGACCCCAAGGACAACATGCCCATCTCTAAGATGGCAGCTAAGAAGAGGCCAACATCTGAATCAGTCAAAGACCCATGCAGCAAGAAGCCAAGATTGGTTAGCCCTAGCAGCAAGAAGGACGCTTTTTTTTAAGACGTCTGGATTCCCGAGATACAGGTGGGCGACAGGCTTCTCAAAGTCGAAGATAGCGCAAAAAGGGACCCTGAAGTTGGTGTTGCGCTAACCACGGGCCTCCTATTGCCAGCCAACATGGACGCCATAAATGAATATAATGAGTATGAGCACTTTGCTCTAATGATGCACCATTCAGTCCTGGTAATCTTCCTGACTCTTACCTTTGCATTCAAGCTCCATACTTAGTCAAAATTTACTTATTTACTTTCTTTCTTTGTAGGCCATTCAGCAGGCCCATTCCTATGCCGTCAAGGCCGAATTGATGAAGAAAGGCCTGACAAAGAAGAAACAGGAAACACCAGGTTACATCTCTCAACTCAATAAGGCCGAGGTTACCATCAAGAGCCAGTTAGACAAAATCAAGACAGTACGGTATGCCGAACAAAAGGCTGAGGTTGTTGAGAAAAAGGCTACTGAGGTTGAAAGGAAGCTGGCCGATGCCTTAGCCACAAAAGATCAAGAAATTAAGGCCACTAATGAGAAGGCCTATGAGAAAAGCCAGGCTGACGTGCGTGATCAATACAGGAAACATGTTAACTTGGCTTGCAACAATGGTTACTATCTTGGTTGGATCACTTCTTTGAAAAAGATGTCTGTCCTCGAGAACTTTCTACTTGGGGACCTCAGTCAGCGTTACGTGCTCTTCCCTCCCCATCCCTAACTCAGTCTAAAGAAGCTGCTGGTGCTGAGGGTGGTGAAAAAGAAGAGGCATCTAAGGAAACCACTTCTAGTGTCAAGTCCCCCACCCTCAATGACCAAGTGGTGGGCCTTATTGAGGATGATGACAAAGAAGTTTCCAAGAGCACTTCTACGGTCAAAGAGGCTGACAAGTCTATAGTCGATAAGTCTGTCGAAGATCTTTTGAAGGAGATTGATAAAGAGATCGAAGCTAACTCTAAGGCTGGCAAAGCCATAACATTATCTACCGAGGCCGACGCACTACCAACAGCTGAAGTAGACAGACTAAAAACCTTAATTCATAACCTAGTACTTAGGTTTTTCTTTTTTTCTTTTTTACTCTTTGTCTTTCAGTTGTACTTTTTCCTTCTTGATGTTTGAACAATTGCGACTTGTACCTTTCAAGGTCGACGTGCCTTTTTTTGTAATGGAACACCTCTGAATGCATCTTTGTTTTTCTTCTAAGTGTTGAGTATATGTCTTTTTTGCACTATATGTCTTGTTCATAGTTTCTCAAAAAAATTTCTAAGTATCTCATCTTGACCACTCAACAACCTCGGATGAACTTATCTCAGAAAGCACAATTATCTAGGATGACTTCATCTCGGGTATTGCAAACTAAATACTTTTAGAAATTTTGCCAAGTGTTACTCTTTTTGAATCATATTAACGACTCATCCCAATTGCAATTCATCTCAGCTCCTTACCTCCTAAAGTGAATATAAGTTAAAAGTTATGTTCACATTAAGGATCAACATGTCAATCTTGCCTAAGTCTCACCAACATAGACATCCATGACCAAAGTCATCATGTTTAGCTCGTCTAAACATAACATTTAAGGCTCAACCTCAGTGCATCGATTTCACAGTACTAACTACCTTGGCTTTTTGTACAAATTAGCCAGGTCGGCTGTCCAACGTTATTGCCCCCTAGGCAATGTCATGGCTAGTTTCGTCTTGTTTCTCGTTCAAACATCCTTTAACTTAGTTCAACTCTGTCATTTTGAAAAGCCTAAATTAATCGTTCAGTTCCTCTTTGGAACATCACATCAGCTTAACACTATCTATTTTGCTTAATAATGATTAGCTGACTTACAAACTTTGACAACAATTTGTAAAAACCAAATTCAAACTAGTATTTTATTAATCAATACTTGAACTAATTATTCTTTAAATTACATTAAAAAAGAAAGAAAGAAAACTAATGATAGAAAACTTTCAAGTTACTTGTGTTCTATGGTCTGGACAATTCCTTGCCATTAAATTTTTTTAGCCGGTATGCTCTGTTGCCAACAATCGAGATAATTATATACGGTCCTTCCCAGTTTGGGCCTTACCTTCTTTGAGATCTTTTTTGTTGCTGACAATTTTTCCCAAACAAGATCTCCAACTTGAAATTCTCTAGGCTTTACCTTATTGTTGTATTCTTTGGCCAACCTTTGCTGGTATGCCTCCAGTCGAATCCTTGCTCTCTCCATTCTTTGTTCAATCAGATCCAAATCTCAAGTTAGGAAGGCTTCATTTGTTCCGTTCTCTACTGCCTGAATTTTGACTCCAGGAATGTCGATCTCTAATGGTATAATGCCCTCTATGCCATAAGCCATGGCAAAAGACGATTCTCCAGTTGATTTTCTCAGCATGGTGCAATATTGCCATAGAACATTTGACAAATTTTTAACCTACTTTTCCTTAGCAGCTTCCAGTCTTTTCTTTATGCCATCAGGGATGGTTTTATTCGAGGCCTCAGCTTGACCATTGCTTTGAGAGAAGCTAGGCATTAAGTAGTAGTTCTTGATCTTATACTTAGCGCAAAAATTCTTGACAAATTTGCTATCAAAGTAGGTTTCATTGTCTCCCACATTGGCTCTAAGGATCCCAAATCTTGTGATGATATTCCTCCAAATAAAGTTCCTTATGTCCACATCTCGGATTTTGTCTAATGGCTTAACCTCCACCCATTTTGTGAAGTAATATGTGGCTACTAGCAGGAATTTCCTCTGGCCAGTTGCCTTGGGCAGTTGCCCTATCAAATCCATGCCCCATTGGGTGAATGGCCAAGGACTGGACACTGGATTCAAGTCCTCAGTCGGCTGATGTATTAAAGGCGCAAATCTCTGACACTTCTCACACTTTCTGACGTAGGTTTTAACATCTTTTTGCATGTAAGGCCATTACTAACCTTGCGAGATAGCTCTATGGGCCAAAGGCCTACCCCTTGTATGACTTCCACAAACTCTTTCATGGATCTTGAACAAAAAAATCTTCAATGTGGGAAGGTGCACACATCGCAATAGTGGTCCAGTAAAAGATCACCTATAGAGATGACCTTCGACCTACAAGCAGAATCTTGCCGATCAGAGTCTGACCTTGTGTGTTCTTTCTTATCTTCTAGCAATCTGCTATCCCTAATGAGTTTAACCAAAGGGGTCCATCCAGCTAGGATCCAACTCTATGCACATTGTTTCATATTCTGTGATCAAGGGCTTAACACTTGGGCCTGACAAGTAGTGTACCAAGATGGTTTAGAGGGAGTTTGACTTAATGGCCGAGGCCAAGTTTGCTAATGCGCCAGCATGGCTATTGTCTTATCAACAAACTTGCTAAAGTCTGTAACTCCGAAGGCAGGTTAATAGCTTGATGGTTTCTTTCATACAAGCCATCATTCTCTCATTTTAGGCGGCATACTCACATGTCGCCTATTTCACGATGAGATAGGAGTCGCAATAGACTACAATTTCCTCAGCTTCCACTGCAATAGCTATTTTCGATTCGACAATCAATGCCTCGTATTCTGCTTCATTATTTGAGGCCTTGAATCCCAGTCAGATTGACTGTTCCAGCATCTGTCCGTCTAGTGAAACTAACACCACTTCTGCCCCTACTCCCTGCCAAGTTGAACTACCATAAAAAAAAGACAAAGGACTCACAAATGTAAATATTTTACGGTTTTGGCTTCTTATATATTTTCTTTTGGGCTTTCTTATCTTCTACTGGCTTGTGGTTTGAACTAACAGCTATGTTTCTTCAGTCTCCTTTGCGTATCCCAGATCGAGGTTCACTGGTTTGGGCCTCGAGCTTGCATTCGCCATGAACTTAGCAATAAAGTCAGCCAAGACCTGTCCTTTGATTGCTATCCTTGGTTTGTATTCTATGTTGTATTGACCTAGAACAACCGCCCATCATGCTATCCTCTCAGATAAATTTCCATACTGTAACAAGGACTTTAACAGGTGCTCTGTCAGTATCACGATCCTGTGAGCCTAGAAGTAGTGGTCCAGTTTCTTTGACGCCATTACCAAGGAAAGCATCAATTTCTCTAAGGGAAGGTACCTTGTCTCCGTGCTCGCCAAAGTTTTGCTCACGTAATACATTGCCTTCTGTTCTTTTTCTTCTTCTCGGATGAGTATTGTACTGACCGAGTGGTCTGCAACTGCCAAATACAAAAATAACTCCTCCCTTGGGATTGGGGTTGACAACAATGATGAGGAAGTTAGGTACTTCTTCAAGTCAGCTAGGGCGACTTTGCATGCTTCTATCCATAAAACATTTGTGGCCATTTTCAATAACTAGAAGAATAGCATGCACTTGTCTGAACTTCGGCTTATGAGTCCATTTAATGCTGTTATTTTGCCGGTTAAGATTTGGACTTCCTTCGCTGTGGCCAAGCTCTTCAGATCAAGTATGGCTTTGATATGATCAAGGTTTGCTTCAATCTCCCTTCTTGTCACTAGATATCCTAAAGACTTATTGAATCCCACCCCGAAAGCACACTTGGAGGCATTAAGTCAAAGTCAGAATGCCTTCAAAGTGTCGAACACCTCATTGAAGTCAGCTAGATGATCAGAAGGTTCCTTACTTGTCATCGATATAGACTTCCACGGTCTTACCAATCAAGTTCTTGAACATCTTGGTCATAAGTCCCTGGTATGTTGCCCTTGCGTTCTTCAATCTAAAGGGCATAACTCTATAGCAATAGAGTCTCTTTGGAGTGATGAAGACAGTTTTCTCTTCATCTGACACAAACATGGCTATTTGGTGATATCCCTTGTATGCATCAAGAAAACTCATCCGCCCATGACCCGAGTAAAGGGAAAGCCTTGTTTAGGCTTGTGAAGTCCACACAGACTCTCCACTTCCTATTCTTTTTGTTGACCACCACTATGTTGGACATCCAAGTCGGTAATTTACTTCTCGGATAGCCTACGCTACCAACAGCTTCTCCAATTCCTTTTCTACATGAGCTAATATTGGTCTTTTGGCTCATTGGATTATTGGTTTAGTTGACATATCTACGTTGAACTTGTGGCAGGGGACCTCGGGGCTGATCCCTGGCATCTTATATGGTGTCCAGGTGAATACCTCCATGTTTTCTCTCAGGAAAGCCTCCAACTCACTTTCCTTTTCCTCGACTAAGCTTGAGCCGAGGAGGAAGAATCGTTCTTCATTGCCATCATTAACTAGGATATTCTTCAAAGGCTCTTGGTTCTTGTCAGCATGCTCATTGCTGACATCGTCTATGACCTCCTAGCCTTCATTTTCTACTTCTGTAATCTACAATTCTTGGATATTACAGGTGTACTTCATTGCTGCCATGTAGCAATGTTTCGCTTACACTTGGTATCCCCTTATTTTTTCAATCCCAAACTTTGTTGAGAACCGTAGTAATTGGTGCAAGGTTGAGGGCACAACTTTCATTACATGTAACCAAGGTCTCCCCAAGTTGACGTTGTATGGCACCGGTGTATTGATCACGGTAAAATCTGTCATAATAGTCTTTGTCTCTGCTTGAATATCCAAGTTTGTTGTTTCCAGAGGCCACATCGGCGTGCCATTAAATCCTACCATAGGGCTATTGAACTGTTCCAGATCATCCTTGTGGAGGCCAAGTTCCTTACAACATCTGGCGTACATGATGTCACAGGAACTACCTTGATCAATAAGTATTCTTCTTACCTGGCACTCTCCAATCGTTAAGGTCACCACCAAAGCATCATTGTGTGGATGCTAGACCACCTCCAAATCCTCATTCGTGAACGTAATCATCGGCCCCTGACTTTCTTCTGTTTGGGGCTTCTTCGGTTAAACTTGGAAGACATGTTGCAGGTGTCTCAGTCTTTGTGTCTCACCCCTAATTTAGTTTGCACTAACCTTGGAATGGATCACATTGATAACCCGTAGTCTGTCTGCTTGTGGTGCTAGAGGGGTGGTGCTGTTGTTGCTGCCTGTGCCTGGGCCAGTTTCGCCTGTTCCTCTCTCGTCTTCTCCTCATCTACCAAGTCCTTCTAGTGTTTTTGTCTCACAAGGTCTTCTAGAAGCTATTTCAGAGTTCAATACCCTTGGGTGATGTGGCTTGTCTCATTATAATATGCACATGATTTAGTTTGGAATCTGCCATTGGACTTCCCTGGACTCTTTATGGCGTCCTATAATAGGGCTGCTTCTTGATCCTCTCTAAGATCCTTTAGATTAGGATCTTGAAGACTGTGCTGACCGCTTGCATAGCTTTTAGCCTTTGCTTTCTATTCTCAGCGCTGGCCCTACCTTATCCCTATTTTGGTGATCCATTTCGATATTCCTGCTTCACTATACTTCTTTTCTTTGATTTCTTATCCTCCTCTGTCCTAGCATACTTCTCAATCCTTGCCATTAGATCCTCCATGTTCTTTGGGAAGGGTCTTTGCATGAGATTATAGAAATGGACAATCATTCGCCAGGCAATTCTTAAAAGAAATGACTGCTAGCTCCTGGTTATATGTCGAAATCCAATTATAAACCTTGTAGTACCTCTTGGTGTAAGCTCTAAAACTTTCACCATTGTCCATCTTTTGTGGAGGCCCATTCTCACACGTGTGGTCTTTACCTCGGAGCCAAACAAGGCTTAAGCTTCCTGCACGTGCGGTAACCACTCCCGCACGTGCGGTTGTGCCTCAAAAATTGTGCCACTATTTGAAACCTATTTTGGATAGACAGAAAGGTAAAAAAAGAAGAAAGAAAGGTTGGATTAGGGTTCAAAATTTATTTGAAGAAAAGTGGAGGCTAGGGTTTCAAGAGAGTGATTTTTCCTCAAGCTTCAAGGGCAACTTTCATGGGAGCTTCTTCCTCATCCTCTTCCTCTTCCCACTTCTCCATGAGTGGCTAGTCTTCTAATTCTAAGGTTTTGATGAAACCCTAGCCATGTAAAGGGATTTTTCTTACGCTTTGATTATGAAACGGTTTGAACAAATGTATGGATATTTTAGAAGTTTATAATATTTTTCTTTTTCGTCTCTTCAAGTGTTTTACTCTCTGTGACTGTTTAATGCTTTTCATACATTAGTTTTCTTTGTCGTTGTGTTGAAAGTATGAGACGAGTCGTGCTATGAGAGACGGGTCGTGTTGTTTCCATAGTTTAGAGCAAACGCCTCGTCCTACTTGAGATGACTTGTGCCTGTACGTTGAACACAACCATCATCTTGATCAATATTTCAAACTTGTAGTTGTGTAATATTGCGTAGTTCAAACCAGATGGCAATTGATGGCCGTTGTTAAGTCTCATTTATGTGGTTAGTGGTGAATTCTTTGCCCTAGGATTTTTCCCAAAAATCAATCTCTTAAACCCTATGTTTAATTTCTCAATTTCATTTAAGTCCTGTTTAGTTATAATATCCCTCAATCTTTTTAATCAAAATTAATTTAGGAATTTAGCGATTAAATTAGTCTAATTTCACAATTGTCCTTGTGGATCGATACTTGAACTTGCCATTATTCCAAAATAATTTGGTATAGTTTAGTGTTTATATTTGGTGTGTGTAACGACCCATCAAGTTTTGGCGCCGTTGCCGAGGACCTTATGGCGAAATTGAGTAATTTAGAGTTATATTCCTATTTTGATTTTTAGTTTAGCATTTTATATTTTAGTGTTGCTAAGTGTGCAGGGTATTTGCAATTAGAACCATCACTGAAGTGCAAGCAAAGCGCAGCCAAGTTTTAGACAAAAATACCGCAGCACCAAAGTGATAAAAAAAAAACAGAAGCAAATACTTGCAAGCAAAGCACCAAAGTGCTAAAACTAGAGAGCTCAAGTGGAAATTAGGGATAATGTCTACACGTCAAGCACCCACAAGATGAGTAAAACATTTTCGTTAAATTGCTGTGAGTATTTCCTTCTTTGGTAATTTGCTTTCATAACTTAGTGCACCAGAGTCGAAACTTAGTGTGTGTGTGTGAGTAGTGTATGCATGGGCGCCGTTCTTGTCGCCCTAAATTGTGGAATTTGGACCTTGAACTAGAAAGGACTCTTAGGAACTTAAAGCCTCTTCCCCTGTTCCCAGGCTTGAATATCCATACCTATACCTTGAACCAATTGAGATGGCAAACCCAAATGGCCTAAATGGACCTAACCGGACCCTTAAGAATTACTTCACACCCACTGCATATATATCACCATCATGCATCTAGTTGCCCGACACTACTGCTGCTCATTATGAGATTAAGTCCAGCACCATACAAATGCTCCCATCATTTCGTGGATTTCCTCATAATGACCCTTACAAACATCTGCATGAATTTTTGGAAATTTGATCTACAGTAAGGATCCAGAATTTCACCAATGAGGCCCTCATGTTGCGATTGTTCCCATTTTCATTAAAGGACAAAGCCAAACACTGGCTAAACTCCTTACCTGCTAATTCTATCACAACTTGGGACCAATTACAGTAGAAATTTTTGGAGAAGTACTTTCCCATTGGTAAGACCAACCAACTCAGGTGAGCCATCACCAATTTTACTCAAATTGATGGCAAGCAATTTCATGAGACATGGGAGAGACTTTGTGACCTTCTCTAACAGTGTCTCTACCACCAAGTGCCTGATTGGCAACTTGTCCAAACCTTTTATTATGGCTTAACTGAACCTCACCGCCAAATGGTGGATTCTTTTTGTGGTGGGACATTTATGTCCAAAAATGACGCCGAGGCATGGCAATTATTTGAGAACTTAAGTGATAATTCCCTCCACCATGCCTCTGCAACCCAGCAAGTCCGACATCTAGTAGTTAGAGCCTCGAAAAGAGGGGGCATTTATGAGGTCAGGCAAAACCTAGAGTTAGCCCAACAAGTAGAGGCATTGTCCCACAAAATGGACCAATTATTAGCTTTGAGACATACCCCTACACATCAAGATCAGCCTCAATTTCACGAGGCATGTGCTATTTGTGCGAGCCCTGTTCATGACTTGAGTGAGTGCCCTTCGGCATCACAATTTTCAAAATTAGTCTAAGAGCATGTGAATGCAGCTCAAGGTTTCTCTAACCCGGGTAATGACCCATATTCCAACACATACAATCCGGGATGGAGAAACCACCCTAATTTTTCATAGAGACCTCCTTCACAAGGCACTTCTTATAACCCTCCACCACCAAGGCAGAATTTTAATAATTTTGCCAACCAATCTTCCTACCGGCAACCACAATCCCCGCCCGGTCCTAAGGGCAACTCTGCCTTTGAGACTCAGATGTTATAAGTTTTCTCAGAACTTAAGGGGTTAGCACCAGTAGTTCACTCCCATACTCACTCTATTGCTAAGCTAGAGGCCCAATTAGGTCAAATGGCTAACAACATGAACATAAGAGAGGAGGGAAAATTACCGAGTCAGACTGTGGCCAACCCTAAGGGTCAATATGGGGCAGAGGGGTCGAGTGGGAATGGAAAGAACCATGAGCAAGTGTAAGCGGTGATTACCTTGAGAAATGGGAGGGAGTTAGAGTCTCGACTAGTTGCGTCTGATGCAGCTAAGGCTAAAAAGGGTGACCACGGTGGTAAACCTAATGAGGGCAAGGGTGAGGGAGAAACACCTAAGGGGGATGACTTAGTCCCTAGTACTTCACATGAGCCTAAGGCACCATATAAGCCTAAGGCACCATTTCCCCAATGCCTTGATACACCGTCTCCTTTTAATAAGAAGGTGGCATCTATGGAAGCAATGATGGCGGTCTTTAAACAAGTGAAAATCAACCTCCCCCTGTTGGATGCAATTAAGCAAGTACCCTCCTATGCTAAATTCTTAAAGGACCTTTGTATGCAAAAGCGTAAATCTAGGACACACGTGTCCCAAAAGGTTGTACTCAAAGAGCAAGTAAGCTCCATCTTGTTGAATGACACACCCCCTAAGCTTGAAGACCCAGGTGCCCCAACCATTGCATGCATTATAGGGAACCATTTCATTGATAGGGCCTTGTTAGATTTAGGGGCTAGTGTCAATTTGTTGCCGTACTCTGTGTACAAGAAATTTGGGCTTGGCGAGTTAAAGCCCACTACTGTTACTCTCCAATTGGCTAACCGGTCCCTCACAGTGCCACGTGGCATGATTGAGGATGTGCTAGTGAAGGTCGATAGGTTTTATTTTCCTGTTGACTTTTTGGTTTTAGATATGGAACTGGTTGCCAGTTCTAGGAAACAAATCTTGGTGATCTTAGGTCATCTTTTCTTGGCTATGGCCAATGCATGCATAAATTGTCGTACCGGGGTTATGGAAGTTTCATTTGGGAATATACAAGTGAAACTTAATATTTTCCATGCATCTCAATAACCCCATGAGAGAGAGGATTGCTTATTTGTGGATGTTGTGGATGAGATTGTGGAGGAAGCTTTACCCTCCATTCTCGTAGAGGACCCTCTAGAAGCTTGTTTAGCTCATTTTGGGTTTGAGAATTTTGGTATTGACGGGCCGATTGAGGAGGTGAACGCTTTACTTAATTCTTCTTCTACACCGAATTTTCCTCTGTGGAAAGCCCAATTTGAGACACTTCCTCTTCTGTCTAGAGAACCCGCCATACCATCTTTAGTCACACCATCAACACTTGAGTCGAAGCCACTCCTGGCCACACTCAAGTATGCATTTTTAGGGCCTCAGGATACTTTACCAGTCATCATTGCATCTGACTTGACTGCAGAATAGGAGAGTCAATTAATGAGTGTTCTCGTGGCACATCAGAGTGCTATAGGGTGGTTGGTGGCTGATTTGAGAGGGATAGATCCCTTCGTGTGCATGCATTATATACATCTAGAGGAGGACACCAAACCTTCTTGTGAAATGCAATGGATGCTTAATCTTAGAATGAAAAAGGTAGTGAAAAATGAGGTGTTAAAACTGTTAGATGCGGGTATTATATACCTCATCTCAGATAGCAAGTAGGTGAGTCCCACACAAGTGGTGCCCAAGAAATCTGGCATCACTGTTGTTGAGAATAAGCGAGGAGAGTTGGTCCCCATACGAACCACCACTGGGTGGCGAGTGTGCATTGATTATAGGAGATTGGATTTCATGACTAGGAAGGACCATTTTCCTTTGCCATTTATTGATCAAATTCTTGAGAGGTTAGCGGGGCAAGGTTTTTATTGTTTTTTTGATGGCTACTAAGGATATAATCAAGTCCCGGTGTACCCCGCTGACCAGGAAAAGACCACATTCACTTGTCCTTTCAGCACATTTGCTTATAGGCACATGCCCTTTTGGGCTATGAAATGTACCAGCGACCTTTCAATGGTGCATGATGGCTATTTTCTCTGA
Source organism: Camellia sinensis (assembly GCF_055761805.1). Lineage (NCBI taxonomy): Eukaryota > Viridiplantae > Streptophyta > Magnoliopsida > Ericales > Theaceae > Camellia > Camellia sinensis. Next base: position 47,378,831 of record NC_138964.1, read on the forward strand.
CATGGTGGAGAAATTCTTAGAGGTCTTCATGGATGACTTCTCTGTGTTTAGGCCTTCTTATGAGGAATGTCTCTAGAACTTAACTAAAGTACTTACTCGATGTGTGGAGAAAAACCTAGTCTTGAGTTGAGAGGAGAGCCATTTTATGGTTCGTGAGGGTATAGTGTTGGGACACATTGTGTCCCCTCGAGGTATAGAGGTTGACAAAGCTAAGGTTGACCTCATTGCATGCCTTCCTCCACCCAATTTCGTGCATCAAGTTAGGTATTTCCTAGGGCACACAGGTTTTTACCATCGATTCATCAAAGATTTTAGTAAAATATCCTGTCCTTTGTGTAGTTTGCTTGCTAATGACACACCTTTTGTCTTTGATGAGGCATGTCTTAAAGCCTTTGAAACACTGCGAGCGACCCTTTCTACTGCCCCTATCATGCAATCTCTTGAGTGGTCCCTTCCTTTTGAAATCATGTGCGACGCATTTGATTATGCCATCGGCGCCGTCTTGGGCCAAAGGGTGAATAAAGTGCCCCATGTCCTATGCTAGTCATACTCTTTCTGATGCTCAATTAAACTACACTACCACTGAGAAAGAGTTACTAGCTGTTGTCTTTGCACTTGATAAGTTCCAGTCCTACCTCCTAGGGTCTAAAGTCATTGTGTTCATGGACCATGCCATTTTGCTGTACTTATTGTCCAAAAAAGAGACCAAACCTAGGTTGATTAGATGGATTATACTCCTTCAGAAGTTTGACCTAGAAATTTGAGACAAGAAGGGGTCCGAGAATGTAGTTGTGGATCATCTATCCCGTATGTTTATTGAGCACACAAGTAATCCCTTAGCCTTGCACGACTCATTTTCGGATGAGCAACTTCTTGCGGTTTCATACATGACCCTCCCGTGGTTTGCTCACATAGTGAATTACTTGGCGGTTGGTCAAATTCCTCAAACATGGTCTAAGTAAGACAAAGGCCGATTTTTCTCACAAGTCAAGCATTATTTTTGGGAAGACCCGAAATTGTTCAAGTATTGTCCGGATCAAGTGATTCGGCGTTGTGTGCCTGAGAGTGAAACCCATAGCGTTTTCACCTTTTGTCACTCTCATGCATGTGGCGGCCATTTTAATGGTCAAAAAATGACCGCCAAGGTTTTACAATGTGGGTTCTACTGGCCCTCTATCTTCAAAGATGCCATAACTTCTGTAGAGCTTGTGAGCCTTGTCAATGCATGGGCTCTATGTCATGGTGAGATATGATGCCGATGACCCCTATTTCAAATGTTGAGATTTTTGATGTTTGGGGCATCGACTTTATGGGTCCCTTTCCACCATCTTTGGGCTTTGAATACATTTTGGTGGCTGTGGACTATGTCTCCAAGTGGGTGGAGGCAGTGGCAACCAGAACGAATGACCACAAGGTTGTGGTTAAATTCCTCCATGAGACTATTTTTTGTCGTTTTGGGTTCCCACATGCCATAATTAGTGACTGTGGTAAACATTTTTGCAACCGATTCTTCGAGGCATTAGTGCACAAATACATGATCAATTACAAAGTTGGCACTCCCTACCATCCCCAGACTAGTGGTCAGGTAGAGGTTTCTAATAGGGAGGTTAAACACATCCTCGAGAAAACTGTGAGGCCCGATAGGAAAGATTGGTCCACTAGGTTGGTTGACGCACTTTGGACCTATCACACTGCATATAAAACACCCATCGGGATGTCTCCAGATAGGATTGTGTTCGGAAAACCTTGCCATCTCCTTGTTGAGTTAGAACACCGGGCTTTGTTGGCCATTAGGAAGTTCAAATTTGATATGGCCAAAGCCGGTGACCACCGAAAACTCCAACTTAATGAGTTAGAGGAGCTCCGCAATGATGCATATGAGAGCTCCAAAATTTACAAGGCTAAGACTAAGGCATTTCATGATAAACACATTTCTTGTAAGTCCTTTGAGCCTCACCAAAAAGTGTGGCTGTTCAATGCCAAATTGTGTTTGTTCTCGGGTAAACTCCGGTCTCGGTGGGTGGCCCATATGAGGTTATTAAAGTCTTCCCACATTGGGCGATTGAGATTAAAAATCCACAAAATGGTATGACCTTCAAGGTCAATGGACAACGATTGAAACATTATGTGGATGGTATTGAGAAGGGGAGATGATTGAGGTTGTCCACTTGACGGATCCAATATATCTTCCATAGTGATTACTTTGAGTCTAGAAGACTTTAATTGCTCTAAAGGTGTAATTCCTTTGGTGTTTAGCCGTGCCCGAACGACATCTGACGGTCTGGTATAGCCACCTAACGGTGTTTGTAGTGAGTTCCTACGAGACCAACTGAGACGGTGGAAACTAGAGTTCAAATGGCAAAGCCTACAACGCAAAGGTTTGGAATTTCCGAGACTAAAGTCTAGTTTGAATACCTAGGGGTGTGGAGATTGCTTCAAAACCACCCCAGCTTGAACTTTGTATGGCAGCCCCATAGGTTGAGTTAGCCTTAGGCGCCTCGATTCTGGATACCGAATCAACCTAGTCTGTCACCCTGTTGGAGAATACGGAAAGTTACAAGCATAATTATGGACAAAAGTAGCACCCATGGTTTTCGCGTGAAGATTATACCTTTGTTGCACATTTCGTGGGTTGTGCTTTGGTTTAAAAAAATAAAAAATAAAAATTTCCCGTACGTGCGGCCAAGTATTCAGTCCCCAAATTTGGTACTGCTTTAAAAGCAATTGCGCAAGGTGGTGCGGCCCAATTACCGCACATGTGGCATGGGACCCGCACGTGCAGGGAAAATTTTTGAATTTTTTTTTAGCCTACTTTAATTGCAGGTACGGGTGTGTGGTGCGGCAATCGAGCCGCATTGATCCCTGCACGTGCGGAACGACATTCCTTAAAAAAAAAAAAAAATCAGTGTTCTTCATTTTTATTTATTTATTTATCTTTTTATGTTTTAATTTTATTTTATCTAATTGATTTATTAAAAAAAAATCTGATTTCTTATCTATTTTATTTATTTATTATTTTTTTAATTATTATTATTTATATTTTTTTAGTTTTTTTTTTTCTTAAAGAAAAAAAAAATTTGACCCCGTCAAACCCTTGTAGACACCCCATTTTTGACCGTCCTCAAGACTTGGACGTCACCGTTTGAACAACCGGTGATCATCCATGTTTGTGTTCGTTTGGAATTCCCGGAGGTCTCGGCTACACGCCTTGCCTCAGGATCTCCGAACTCGACTGTTTAGTGTCTGGTTTTGCACCAAACACTTGTGTTTTGCCTTGGAGGGGCAGGGAATGCCTTGTGAGGCATCCCCACACATCACCGGCCATGGCTAGAGGCCACCGGCTGGTGTTTTGTTGCCATCGGCAATGTATATTGCCGGTCGGCATTCTTTGTTGCCGGTCGGCAGTCCATTTTGTCAAAATGGCAATTTTGAGCAGCCGACTATTGTTCATCTGCTTTTGCAGATATTTTAATACAACTGACTTGCATTTTGTTCCCCGCCATACACGTGTATGGAGGGATGGCTTCCTTGTTAGCTTCTTGAGTAAGCTTTACAAGATTGGCTTCTCTATAAGAGGAGCCCTCCTCTCTTGGCTTGGGGGTTAGACAAAAAAAGGTTAGAAAAGTTGTGTGAGAGCTCTGGTTTTAGGTTTAGGGTTTCATACATATCCTATCTCTATATCTCTCTCTTGTGTGTGTATAAGTGTGTTTGTGTCTTACTATTGCACACAAACACATAGTGTTACACCTTTTCTTGGTTCTTGAAGGGCCAGAGGTTTGTTCTTGAAGCTTTGGAGCTGTTTTGAGCTCAAGGAAGGGGCTGGTCCACCATTTGTGAAGAAGGTCAACAAGGGTAACAATCTTACCCCTTTTTACCCCATTCTTGCATACTATTTTTGCCTATCTTAGAACTGTTTTTGAGCTTAGTGTATAATATAAAAAAGTTCTGTTTTTGGGCCCTCTAAATAGTTTGTTTAGAGTGTTTTCTGTTTTGGAGGTGTTTGACCCCTCTTAAGCCTTGTAAGGCTCCATTTTGTGCCATTTTGAGTGAGCTCCGAGACCTTGGTGTTTGGGCCTCTTCACCACTGAAATCTTGAGGGATTTCAGAGGTGAGGATGGTGCCTTGAGGTCCCAAGAAGGAGAGGGCCACCCCCTCTCCTTGTTGTCCTTGAAAAGGACCATTTTTGCCTCTTGAGGGAGCACCTAGCTTAGGCTCTTGTTGACCATGCCTTAGCTGATTTTTGTGCTTATTATGTCATAATATGCCTTTGTTTTTAGTTGGTTTTGGTACACCATGCTTGCTTAGCATACATGCCTTGTAATGCCATTTTGTTGCCTTAACATGCCTTAGGTTGTAAACCATTGTTCTAGCATGTTTTAGGCTTGGCTTTGTGAAGCTTTTGTGCTTATTTTGCCATGCTTGAGGTCTGTCCTTGGTCATTTTGGTCGGCCATGACATGCATTATATAGCCCCTTTGCATTTTTGGTTTGTTGGCCTTAAGTGTGTGAATGTGTAGCATGCATCCTTGCCTCAATTTAGTGGGTTGGGACCATTTGCCATGTTATTTCAGTCCCTTTAACATGCTTGTATGCTTGCCTTGGATGCCTCTTTGAAGCTTTGAAAGCTTGTCTTGCATGCTCCATGTTTTGGTCATTGTGCATGCTTTTGAATTCGAGCCACTTAGATGCCATCTAGGTGTCCCTTGGGTGTTGTTTAGGTTCGCATTAGACCTATTTTAAGTCCTCTTAGCCTTGTGAGGCTTGGTTGACTTAGTCTTGGTTTAAGCCTCTTGGCTTGTCTTGGGTTTTTGGCTTTGTTTGCATGCCTTGTTTATCTTGTTTAATTGGCTTAGCACCTTTTGTAACATGATTTTCAATGCTTACCTTGCATGCCATTAGTCCATGTTATGCCTCTTTCAAGTGTGCTTGAGAGTTGCCCTTTTGTGCTTGAGTGTTAGCCCTTTAACATGTGCATGTGTATGTGTGTTTAGTCCTCATTTCATAGCACTTTTGGCCACTGTTTTAGGTCTATTTAAGGCTGCCTAAATCATGTTTAAGTCCATCCTATGCTTGTTTGCATACTTACCTTGCACGTTTGCTTGCATGTATACATTGCATTGTCCATGTTGCATTCTAGTTCATACGCCTAGGTTGCATTGCATCATGCATGCATGCCTTGTTCCTTGATCTAGTGATAAGAATTGGGCTCCTTTGGTTTGTTGGTTTGCATTGCATTTGACATCAAAATGTGCACACTTGGTCCCTTGGGCCATCACGCATGGAAATGCGCGATTGATGGTCCGAGAACCAAGGACCATGTCCCATTGAGTCATACACATGATAAGGGATAGGATTGGTGCATACATTGCTTGAATTGCATTGCCATGCTATGCCTTGCCCTCTGCTGCTGTCAATTGCAGGTTCTGTAGACATTATTTGCCGACCGGTAGTGTTTAGTGCCGACCGGCAATCCATTGGTGGCCGATAGCTTCACCAACAGCCGATGATCACATACCACTGCCGGTGGCCATTCTACTCAGCCGGTGGTGTCTCCCAATGTCCAGGGAAGCAATTCTGAGACTTTGGCAGTCTTCAAAGAGACAGAGCAGGGAAAACAGAGGCGGCCTATGCATGGCAGTGCACTTCCGAGCAAGACCCGAGCACGCGCGCGTCGGACCCTCTTCCCGAGGCCCTTTTTCTTGCTTTCTTAAATTAATTAATTTAGTTGGTCTGTAATAATTAATTAGCTTGCGAGTTAGTTAATTTGTATTATTCTTTCGGTCCCTCCGAGCGAGGGCAAATTTGTAATAAGTGTGGGTGCGTGTGTGTGCATGTCTTCCAAACCCCACATCTTTCTTCCCTTTTATTTACCTGCTTATGATGGTAGATTAGGGCATGTTTAAATTAGCATACCTTATGCAAATGCATGCGTGCATCTATACATTTGTCTTGCATGCACCGGGCTCGGCGCATCATGATAACTGCATTAGTATTTCAAATCTAACTTGAAAACGTGCATCAAATGATTGCATTTCACATGCCATTTTAGGATTAGCCGAGCCTATCCTAATTGCATTTTGTATGCGATGCATTAGCCACTTAACATGGACTAGGGTCATGCATATTTGCTAACTAGTTTATTGTTTTGGCACGGAGTACGATGTAAGTATTTTTATGCTTTAGCATGTCGCATGCGTGTGGATGTTAACATGACAGTATGCTTGCCATGCGGCTAAATGCTTACGTGATATTACTGATTGATTGCCTGTGGGTGAAGGTTGGATTGTTTGAGTTGGAATAACTCGTTGAGATCCGTATTTTAGCCTACTTGCGAGTAGCAAATTCCAAAGTGTTTTCCAAAACAAACGGATATGCAATGCTTATTTCCAAATTAGGCAATCTAGTCTATACGTGTTTGCGGTGCGCATAACATAGTAATTCTAGGCTAATAACCGGAATAAGAACACGTAACGTTTTCAAAATCGGATATCATGGTTAGTAGAGGCCGATCTTCGGATCGGGCGAGAGGAGGTGCTCATAGCTGACTTTCCCCAATCGTACCCTAGCTCCCGAGCCGAGGCAACTTTGGTGATGACGGACGCGTGGCCTTTGGCACCGAGTCAGGGTTTCCTAAATTCTCCCATTTTAAAATATTTAGGTGGCGACTCTGTATCTGGCAAAGCAGTCCATGTTTGGCACTTCTTTCAAAAATCTGTTTTTCTCAAAACGATTTGCCGGATTTGGACTCTTTGGTTCAGATTAAGAACCGTGACACAAATCGAGTCCGAACTGTAGCGAGGGCCCCACGCGGTGCGTCTACAGTTTCTGGCTACTCTGCTGGGGATTTTAGAGAGCTTGACTCGAACTCGTGATATCCTATTTTGATTTCATTTATGTGTCTCTTTGCATTGCATGTGCATTGGTACGCCTAGGACACCGTGTTTGCCATCTGCCATTCCTGAACGGTTTGCCGGAGGCTTGTCTTGTCAAGACATGACCATAAGGCTGACCGGTTATGGGCTCTGACAATATGGGAACACAAACCCTGGTTTTACCGGGGCACCCTTTTCGACCATTTGACCTAGTGCATATTCGGATCCATAGTGACCATTCCAAGTTAGGACAGGTTGCTTACCCGATTATAGGTTGTTTGAAACTGCTGCGTGCATAGTGAAACCCTAGCTCCTGACAAAATAGGACAGGGAAACCCTACCCCTCCATAGGGGTGTTTTGGCTCTCTTTATTTGCTATGTGCTTTTAGAGTGTATCTCTACAGGAACGTACATATCAGTTTGCAAGGTTGAGTATCAGACCTAAGGGCATCAGTGTCAGTTTATGAGAATCAGTTATCTACGGGTATCAAGTTCAGTTTTGGGGACAGTGATTCTGGGGAACAGTGATCAGTAGTAGAGTGCAGTTGTTCGGCTACACCTGTGATTGACCTGTTTGGGCTGAAATGCTATTTGTTTTTCCTTTCAGTTCAGAGGTTCGGAGAGTTGATACAGAATAGCTAGTGTTCCCCCTTGCTGAGGCAGGACTTACGATGACGCAGAATTCAGAAGAGATTGTGGTTATGACAGCTATGCTGGATCAAGGGATCACCCTACAGGATGAAACCAATGTTGATGTATTGCATCCGCCCAGGTCGCCTGTCGCGCACCCGATCTGGACTCCCCAGTTGTATCAGGCTCGTGAGCCCACTACATTCGAGCTGATGGGAATGATTGGTGACTTCCAGAGATCCGTGGCCGATCTGGCCTATGGAATGTCGGCTTCACCACCAGCGGCACCGTATGCTGGGAATTTCGTACCACAGGAGCCCCCGCTACTGGGGCGGATTGTGATAGAGCTCAGCCAGCCAGAGGTGGCTTCCAGCTACAGCCACGACGTGTCAGCAACGATCGGGCTTCGCTCTGAAGTAGCAACCCAAACCCTTGACCAGGCTGAGGCCAGAGGCAAGAACAAAATGAAGGCAGACGCTGATCCCATTGAGCAACTGCTGTGGGCAGTCGAGGTTTTGAAAGCCGAGAGGATGAACAAGCAACGGATATCCGCAGTTGTGGCAAAAACTGTGGAGGATGCTTTCCCCACCCCACCTGAGGGTAGTTCAAGTCAGTCAGAAAATCGGGATAGGCCCCGTCATGCTAGAACAGTTCCTCCTATTCTCACCCCTGCATTTGGGAAAGATCAGAAAACCAAAGCAGTGCCTTCCGACCCTTTTGCTAGTGCGTCTAGTAAGAATACTCAGACTTCAAAGTACCTGCCCCGAGGGCGCAGGATCTTTCATGCTCTCTACATGCCTCTGTCTAAGGCACTTCAGATTCTTGCCGAAAGGGGGCACCTCAAACCCCTTGAACCTCGGCCTCTCCCGAAGAATCTCCCTCTCACACATGATGCTGCTTTGTACTGCGCATACCACCAGTAGACCGGTCACGCCACCGATAACTGTTTCTGCCTTCGCCATGAAGTGCAGGATCTGTCGATAATGATGTCATTCTTCCACCTACCTCGGCGAAGTCTGTTACCACCGAGCTGTTGGACTTCGAGGATGCTGCGAGTATGTGATCAGGGGATGGACCACCTGCGGGCGGCGCTCGGTGTATTTCAGATATGGCGTCTGGCACGCACTTTTTGAGCATTTGTAAGGGCAGTTTTGTAGCTTCTGGCTTGGGTTTTGAGATAGTTCTTTGTTTTGTTTTTGAGTCTGCCTCTTTGTTTTGAGTTAGTCTTTTTGTTTTTGGGTCTGTCTTGTGGTACCGAGTCAGTCCCGTTGTATAGGATGTTGAGTGATTCCGGGGTTGTTGACTCGAACACCGTTTTTTGTATTTAACCTTTTTGCTTTCTTTTTGAGTCTGTCTTTGCTGTGGAGCCAGCTACATCCGAGAAACCTGAATGAAACGGCTGCGGCTATCATGTTTCCGTGCTTATTGTTTGTTTTGGGCTAGTTGTGCCAGAGGTTTTGAATGGAACGACCCTGCATCCTACCTGCTCTTCTGTGCCTTAAGAATTATTGCATTGACCTAATTTCTTCAAAACTTTTTTTTCGAAACATTGTGATAAAAACGAAGAGGAAGGAATTCCTTCGGTTTTGCAAAAATTTGATCAATTGAGAGAAAGAGAGGCACGCTAAGCCCTTAATGAATGAGATCATGCTTGTCAGCGTGAGTACTGGGAAGGACCTTGGCTTGATCCAGATTGGTTCCACACTATCTTCGGCGCGAGCGATTTGTCGCCTTCTTAAAAACTTTCAAAAATGAATGTTTTGCGCGGTCCTATGGATACTTGTGTGGAACCGCTCTTGAGATTGTGCAGCCTAGGATCGCTCTCAGCCTCAAGATTCGGCCTGTTTGTGTTGAACCTCGAACTCATTCGGAACATTCAACGGTCAACTGTCAGAGGAGGCCCGTGTGGCCAGTTTTGAAGCAGCCTTCGAACAAGAGGCACCAAAGTCGAATCAAAAAGATTAGATCTCACCAGAAGAAGCTCGTGGAGCAGCCATGATGGATTCTCCTACAAATCATTGCAACAGCCGTTCTCCTAGATACAGAGAGGCTTCAACTTCAAAAACCATTTGGCATGGACTTGTTACACTTTTACCCTTTGAGAGGCTCGTTGGGCCGAAAACCCGGAAGGGCGACCCAGGCAAAAGTTAGAGCAAGAGAAAAATACAAAAAAAATGCAAAAAAAAAAGAAGAGAAAAAATTAATTAAAAAAGAAAATGAGAAGAAGCTCGCAAGGTCGAAAACCCACATCGGGCACCTTGGCAAAAGTTAGAGCCTGAAAAGTGAAGGTTAAAATACCCGAGTGTACCTGAACCGGAACTACGTAAGGCTTGATTCCCATGTTTGGGATACGTAGGCAACTTCATCCTGAAGTCCAGCCCCAACGCTTTCATAGCGTCTTGGTCCATGCAGTGGTTTTGATTTCATCCCAAAGTCCAGTCGCCAACACCTTCAAAGTGACTGTGTCCATATATTGGTTTTGACCATCTTCGTCATCTCCGTGTCCAAGAGTTCGATCACCACCAATGAAGACTGTTTACAGACTGCTGCGGCATCATCCAAACAAGGGGCAACTTTCTGTTGCCATGACGTCACCGTTCAAACCAGGGGCAACTTTCCGTTGCCGTGCAGCGTCCTTCAAGCCAGGGGCAATTTTCCATTGCCTCCGATCCGAGGTTGCGCATCTCAAAGAGTAAGTTCCATGCTCGTTGAGCATTGACTGTTTGCAATATAGTTTTTGAGAATTTTTACTGAGGTTGACTATTTTCTCAAAAATTATTTTATTTTCCCAAAACTGGACCATTTTCTTGGACCCAAAAAGGAAAATTTTCAGTGCTTATAGCCTGGCTTGCATGGTTTTCAAATCAAAAATCGAACAAGTACGTTAATCCGACTCTCATCTTGATCAAGACTGTTTTAGTAGAAAACCAAAACGAAAAAATGGTCAAAATGATGAACTAGGGGCACAGTTGAGTCAGGCGTTCTGACTTTCCCCCGTCGTCAACATACTTGCCAGGAGGGCACTCTACCCACCAGAAGAAATAGCTGTGAGCTAACGGCATTGGGCATGAACCTGCAACTTCCTATTCATTCATTAATCACCTTGGGGAGGGACGAAAAATGAGAGAATAAAGAATAGAGAGGTGTAAGTTGAGAGAAAAAGCGAGCCAAAGGGTTTTGAGAGAAAAACCGAGCTTGAGTGCCAGAGTGATGTGAGAATCACAAATGAGAAAAGGGTGGGAAACAATACCTAGAGAAACTGGCTCCTCGTGATCTAAGGTCCCCCGTCTTCGTTAACGCGTCTGTATGTCGTGTCTTTTGTTTTGTTTACATCAACCTTTGTTTTAGGTCTCTTCCGAGCGTGTCTCGTTGTGTTTAGGTCGTGTACCCTTTTGTTTGAGTCCTCCCTGCTGTGTTCAGTTGTAGGCTCGATACCCCGGTTGAAAACCCTTATTTAATTTCAAAAATCATTTATACTCAGAATGCTGTGCCATTCTCTATATTTGATTGTGTTTCAACTCCAGCTGGTTTCACCTCCGTAGTCCGTCTTGTCAGATTGGGCTGTTTGTTCAGGATTTGCTGTGTGCAAAATGAACCAAATGCTGTGTTACAGGCTGTATGCAGATTAATCCCCAGTAGAGTAAGGGCTGTGTGTCCAGAATCAGGCAGTGGGTTGCTTGGGTTATTTTGCTGTTGGCTGTTTAGTTATCTGATTATTACAGTGCAAGTGTTCAATTTTCAGACAACCAATCAATTTCATTTACATTGAGGTGTAATATGGTGTGATGCAATGCAAAGTATGAAATGTAAAGATATACGGATGTAAACACTTTTTCAGATAAAAAGTCAGTTTCATTTCATCATCTTTTCAAGTACACAAGTTTTGGAAACAAAAATCTGCCTGCGGCAGTACAAAGTATCCTAACTACCAACAAAAGGGAAAAATACAAGAAAGAAGAAAAACAACAAAAATCTGTATCCATGTCAAGCGGCTCCGAGGGCTATCAGTCTGTCCTAGTCCTCTTCCTGGACGAAGGTCCAGGAGCATCATCAGCATCGTCATCAGAGTCTGAGCCAGTGCCGCCTCCGGTCTCCTCCTCCGATGACTCCGACTCTGCCTCCGCCTCTGACTCCTCGTCATCATCATCAGGGACTGGAGCCCGCGAATTACTCCCGACATGAGTGCGCCCCGCCTTGGTGCGGGGGAATACTCTGCCCTCCTCATCTCTCCCTCAGGCGGGGACGGAAGGTCCAGTTGGAGCACCTCCTACAACGGGAATCTGGAAGGGAGGCTGAAAAAGTACATAAAAGGCAAATGCATCAGTATACTGTGGACAGTTTATCGGTGCAGAATGCAATGTATGAGTACAGTGTGAATACTGTGGACAGTTTATCAGTGCAGAATGCAGTGTATGAGTACAGTGTGTGAATATCGTGAGCAGTGTATCAGTGCAGAATGCAGTGTACAGTGTGTGAATGCCGTGAGCAGTTTATTAGTGCAGAATGCGGTGTATGAGTACAGTGTGTGAATGCCGTGAGCAGTTTATCAGTGTAGAGTACAGTGCAGAATGCAGTGTATGCAGTGTATCAGACGCTGTGAGATCAGTGTGTCAGGTGTTGTGTCATGCATCAGATTACGTGAATCAGCTTGTGAGTGATTTGAGGCCGTGATCAGAAGAACATACCGGAATACTATAGAGGGCCAGGAGGTCGAAGGTCCGCTGTAGCATCCCCATCATGGAGGCATTCAACTCCACGGACTGCCGGGTGTACTCGGAGGACGCCTGCAAGAGTACAAGATATATCAGTATTCCGCGGAATATCAAATAAACTGAAATGAAATGCCAATGCAAGATGCAAAATGAAGTAATACATACAGGAGGCAAGTCAGGGATGCTAGCTAACTCATGACCAGTCGGGGGAGGAGCAAAGGGGATCTGGTAGGTCGCCCTATCCTGCCCTCTGTATGTCAGTAAAGTGGGCAGAGCAGGCCAACCGGTCCCCTGTCCTCCCTGAACTCTGCCCCTGCCACGGACTCGAGCCCTCCTCGATGCTCCTGCTCCAGCTCCCGCTCCTGCTCCAGCTCCCGCTCCTGCCCTAGCTGCTGGCGCCACGGGCCTGGCTCCCTCAGCTCGACGGCCGCCGCTCAGAGACCGCATAATGTACGTCTGCATGTACTCTCTGTAGTCGCCGACGCCTCTGAAGCGGGTCGCCTCCCAGCCGATAGTAGAATCGGCCATCTGCTCGGTAGTGAGTCTCTCGGTCTCCCTCATGTCCTCAGGAGGGTGAACCGGGACTATCTGCTCTGGTAACCCTAGGGTCTGGCGTAGGAAACGCTCACCCAGGTACCAAGCCCGATAGACCGGGCCCTCCAGTAAGATCCGGAAACGCGAGGTCTGCTCAGCACCGGCAAATTGGTCCCGAATCGTCGCTGGCAACGGAGCCCAAGGCTGCCAAGTGATCTGAAAGTGACATACAGTTTGTTATCTATAGTTATTGAAATATGCAGTGAAAAGCAAAGCTTAGATAAATTCTGAAATAAAACATACCTCGACAGGGGTGATAGTGTCGAAGTAGCAGCGAAAGAAGCTAAATGTCTCTCGTGGACTCCGCACGCATCTCCCGTCGAAGCGTCGCGAGAACGGGACGACGAGGGGGGTCTCCGTGTCTGGCACAGGTGCAAGCCTGCGAAAGTAGGCATAAACCCACAACTGCAGAGAAAACATCAATATGGTTATCAGATAAGAGCGGAATGCAAAATAAAACAGGAATAGCAGGGCCACATATTGTACAGTGTGTTGCGCAGACAGTGTATTTTGTACAGTGTACAGTGTGAGCAGTGTACAGTCAGCGTAAAGCAGAGTGTATGTGTGTGCTGTGTGTGCAGTATACAGTTAGTGAAAAGCAGACTACAGTGTGTACAATACAGAATACAGTATAGAGTATAAAAGATAGAAAAGCAGAAACGAAAAGCGAAAAAGAAACGTACCTCCCAAGCACGCTAGTAGCCCCCGAGCAACTGTCCGCTGCCACGGGAAGCCGAGCTCATATACCCGTAGAGTGTGGCCAGAGCGGCGCCACCCCAATCATAGTGCAAGATCTGCCTGACGTCCACCAGTGCACTAAGCAGGCAGAGGGGCACAGTGTTCGCCCGGTCGGCGAAAATGGTCGTCCCCAGCAGGAACATGAGAAAGCCGCGCGCATATCTCTCCACGGCCTCCGGAGTCATCGGAGCCTCCTCCACCAATGCGGGCTGGACCCTGAATTGCACCTAGAACCAGGAGTAACGAACAAAGCCTGGACGAGCGAGAGGTGGCACCTCGCCAAGCAGATGGATCTGAGCGGCAGTCCACTCGTCCATATCAGTGTCGAAGGGGATCGGATCACCCCCTACCCCGATGCTTGTGAGCATCGAGAAATCATAGGGAGTCATCGTCATGTCTCCCGTCGCAGATAGATAGAACGAGTCGGTGGTGTCCACCACCTCTCCGCTAGAGCAGCAAGGAGAGGCCTGCTCACGGTGAGTCTGGATAATCCCCTGCAGAAAGCGCCGAAGCCCGCCTGGTCCACAATGTGGCGAACCACGTCGGGAAGCTCAGCATACCAGTCCCGAGCGGCATTGTTCCCATACCCGCGGACGGTATGGGAATCTCCCTGTTTTCAAACGAATAATTGCGAGGCAATACTGAATATACTAGTTTTGAAGGGCATTCAGAATTCAGTAAAAATATAGCATGCGTGCAAGTTTTTCAGATTCAAACAGATCCCGGGTGCTGGTGTGCTTATAGTGAACTACAACGTGTGATGTGTCAGCGTGTTGGCGTGGTTCAGTACAAATATAGCACGTGTGCAAGCTTTTCAGATGCAAACAGATATCAGTTGCTAGTATGGTTGCGATCAACTACAGTGCACAGTGTGTCAGTGTATCTGAGTCAAGCAGTTAAAGAATGTAATCAGCTATGGCAGTTTTTATATTCTACATTGCGGAAAGTAAAACAGAGAAAGGAATGTTACCTCGGAAGCGCCGAAGGATAAGTGAGATGTAGGCTCATGCAGGAGGAGCTCTGGTGGCATCGCTCTGTCGAAACTCCGAAACTGGCGAAGTCCGTCAGGAGGTAGCGCATGAATCGCCGGCCGATAGGTCGCCGGGTCGAACGGGCGGACGCTCAACGGGAAGAGCTCAACCCCGGGATCCATCTCGTGATCCAGGGGAGTCCCGCCCTATGGAATATCATCGGCCATGTCAAAAATGGTGAGAAAATAGCCGGAAAAGGGAAAACCGGGCGAAAATGTGGAAAGTCAACCGGAAAGTCAACCCGAGAGGATGAAAAGTGGCCTGAGAAGTTGGGAAGTGAAAGAGGCATGCAAGTCGAGAGAAACTCGAGGGGAATAAACCCCAAAAGGTGGAAATGGAAAAGGGAGCACCGGAATGAAGAAATATTCGGATGAAAATGTTCGAAACGCGAAGATATACGCGAATCGAACGACGAAATGGGCGTGAAACGCAAAGAAACGGAGAAAAGAAGAGAGAAAAATGCTCTAGAGAGAGAGGGAATGGATTTTCGGCTAAGGAGGATGTGTAAAATAGGGTTTGGAACCCTATTTTAAAAGACCCGAGGTGAAAAGTCAAATTTGCCCCGATTCAGGCATTTTTGGCCGGTCGGCTACATTTTTGGCCGGTCGGCCAAATATTTGGCCGGTGGAATGTATTGATGGCCGATGGACAGCCGGTGGCCTCCTCTTCCGGCCGGTGAGCAACCTGCATCCTTGTTTGGGTCATATCTGTAGTTTTGGGTCTTCATAACTCAAAGAAGTACAAGAAAGTGCATCTCCGACACTCAACCGGCCTCTGTTGTGACCTCGGGTCGTGTCTTCCGTGCGTGGCATTCGAATTCGTGCAAGGTGTATCCCTTTTGTATCCTTTTGGCTTTTACAAAACTCAAAAGTTGCCCCATGCGTATCGCATATCAATCGCACTGTCTTGTGCGCTCACGTTGTCTAAAACGCATCGCGCGGTTTTGCGCATCTCATTGCATTTTGCATGCATTCAATCAATTTCATAACTTGCGTAGACCGCATGTTTTACTTGCGTAAACCGCATGTCTTGCTTGCGTAGACCGCATGTTTGTTCAAATTCATTACTTGCGTAGACCGCATGTTTTGCTTGCGTAGACCGCATGTTTGTTCAAATTCATTCCTTGCGTAGACCGCATGTTTTGCTTGCGTAGACCGCATTTTTGTTCAAATTCATTCCTTGCGTAGACCGCATGTTTTGCTTGCGTAGACCGCATGTTTGTTCAAATTCATTACTTGTGTAGACCGCATGTTTCCCTTGCGTAGATTGTATGTTCGTAATCAACTTCATTACTTGCGTAGACCGCATGTTTTGCTTGCGTAGACCGCATGCTTATGATCAATTTCATTACTTACGTAGACCGCATGTTTTGCTTGCGTAGACTGCATGTTCTTCTTGCGTAGACCGCATGCTTATGTTCAATTTCATTGCTTGCGCAGACCGCATGCTTATGATCAATTTCGTTGCCTGCGTAGACCGCGCGCTCCACTTACATGTCTGTACCTTCACAGCATTGTTATGCTTCCCACTTGCTTTGCGTTGTCACGCATTTTGAAATACATTAATATGCATGTTGTTAATCACATTGTACCTGTTAAGTTGTTTTCTTTGCAGGCACGATATTGTATGTACGGTTCATTTAAGGCTGGTGCAACCAGACGAGCCGCACAGGTATTGCACGGTCTAGGAGACCCTAAATCCTCGGAAGGTGCAAGTCCTTCGGTGCAAGACCTTTAGTATACGGTCTAGGAGACCTTAAATCCTTGGAAGGTGCAAGACCTTTGGCGCATTGATGTGCACAGTTCGTTTGCATTGTCATGCATATCTTAAGCCGCACGTTGTTGCGCATTTCAAGTTCACTTGCATTGTTATGCATTTCTTGTGCAATATACACGGTCTAGGAGACCCTAAATCCTCTGAAGGTGCAAGTCCTTCGGTGTTTGTCGTGCCTGAACGACTTTTGATAAGTTGCATTATACATGTATTTCAAGCGACTCGCGTCGTCGCATATTCAAGTTCACGTGCATCTCAAAAGCCGCGTGTTGTCGCGCATTCCATGCATCATGCATCGTCGTGCATTTGCATTTCAAAAACAAAAACAAAACAAAAAATATATAATCGCATTGTCATGCACCATCGTAAATAGTTGCATTGTCATGCATCATTGTAATATAGTGTATATTGCATTGTAGCTTGCATGCATTCATTGCATCACTTCCATCTATGGCTCGCGCCTTTCCATGATTGAGCTTGGTCTGGTATGTGCCCATACTTTTCACGTCGAAACATAGTTTAGTGGACCGTTCTATGTTAGACGAGGCTTGTACGTGTACATGCCTTTCCTAGGCAAGATTTGGTTTGGCCCGCAGGCCATATCCATCATATCCATTTCCATTTCCATTGCATATAGTGTAGATATTGCATTGTAGCTTGCATGCATTCACTGCATCACCTGCGCCTATGGCTTGCGCCTTTCCATGTTGAGCTTGGTCTGGTATGTGCCCATACTTCTCGTGTCGAAGCATAGTTCAGTAGACCGTTCTATGTTAAACATGGCTTGCACGTGTACATGCCTTTCCTAGGCAAGATTTGGTTTGGCCCGCGTGCCATATCCATTGCCATTTCCCCAGCATTTTCATTATATATTACATTGTAGTGTAATTGTTGCATCCGGCATTAGGATCGTTGTCCTTTCCCCAGCGGGTCGTTTCCCCACCTTTGTCATTCCCCCCAATACTTGTTCTTGCGTCCGTCTACATTACTCATAGTTCTGTTGACCGTTCTATGGTAGACGGACTTGTTACCTCCATCAATCTATTTGACATAGGTGTGGTTTCGAACCGCTCATGATTGGATCATGATTCAATTGCTTTGCATGTAGTTTGCATTGTTTCAATTACATTGCATTTTCTTTTGCATTGTTTATACAATGTTTTGTATATATTGCATATCATTTTGTATTCATTTTTGCATTGTCATGCATGTTGCTAACGACATTGTACCTGTTAAGTTGTTTTCTTTTCAGGCACGATATTGAATGTACGGTTCATTTGAGGCTGGTGCAACCAGACGAACCGCACAGGTATTGTATCCTCCGAGTGAGACGTATTGACAATTGCATAATTCTCTTACATCCTTTCTGCATTGTAGTGTAGTTCGGTGTATGCTAGCTTAAAATTGTCGCATGTTATGCTTCGTTACAGCTTTTCTTTACATGATCATAAGTTATGTTTGGCTCTGTGCATTGTCTTGCATTTTGCCCCTGCCTTCGGGCGCATATCTTGTTTGTCTTGCATGATTGTCTGAGTCTTCGGTCTTGTCAAAAATGGGTCGTCTCTAGGCTTTGACATTCACTCCCGTCATTGTTATGACTTTCGAGTTTTGTCAAAGAGGGGCAACTGTAGACACCCCATTTTTGACCGTCCTCAAGACTTGGACGCCACCGTTTGAACACCTGGTGATCATCCATGTTTGTGTTCATTTGGAGTTCCCGGAGGTCTCGGCTACGTGCCTTGCCTCAGGATCTCCGAACTCGACTGTTTAGTGTCTGGTTTTGCACCAAACACTTGTGTTTTGCCTTGGAGGGGCAGGGAATGCCTTGTGAGGCATCCCCACACATCACCGGCCATGGCCAGAGGCCACCGGCTGGTGTTTTGTTGCCATCGGCAATGTATATTGCCGGTCGGCATTCTTTGTTGCTGGTCGGCAGTCCATTTTGTCAAAATGGCAATTTTGAGCAGCCGACTACTATTCATCTGCTTTTGCAGATATTTTAATACAGCTGGCTTGCATTTTGTTCCCCTCCATACACGTGTATGGAGGGATGGCTTCCTTGTTAGTTTCTTGAGTAAGCTTTACAAGATTGGCTTCTCTATAAGAGGAGCCCTCCTCTCTTGGCTTGGGGGTTAGACAAAAAAAGGTTAGAAAAGTTGTGTGAGTGCTCTGGTTTTAGGTTTAGGGTTTCATACATATCCTATCTCTATATCTCTCTCTTGTGTGTGTATAAGTGTGTTTGTGTCTTACTATTGCACACAAACACATAGTGTTACACCTTTTCTTAGTTCTTGAAGGGCCAGAGGTTTGTTCTTGAAGCTTTGGAGTTGTTTTGAGCTCAAGGAAGGGGCTGGTCCACCATTTGTGAAGAAGGTCAACAAGGGTAACAATCTTACCCATTTTTACCCCATTCTTGCATACTATTTTTGAGCTTAGTGTATAATATAAAAAAGTTCTATTTTTGGGCCCTGTAAATAGTTTGTTTAGAGTGTTTTGTGGTTTGGAGGTGTTTGACCCCTCTTAAGCCTTGTAAGGCTCCATTTTGTGCCATTTTGAGTGAGCTCCGAGACCTTGGTGTTTGGGCCTCTTCACCACTGAAATCTTGAGGGATTTCAGAGGTGAGGATGGTGCCTTGAGGTCCCAAGAAGGAGAGGGCCACCCCCTCTCCTTGTTGTCCTTGAAAAGGACCATTTTTGCCTCTTGAGGGAGCACCTAGCTTAGGCTCTTGTTGACCATGCCTTAGCTGATTTTTGTGCTTATTATGTCATAATATGCCGTTGTTTTTAGTTGGTTTTGGTACACCATGCTTGCTTAGCATACACGCCTTGTAATGCCATTTTGTTGCCTTAATATGCCTTAGGTTGTAAACCATTGTTCTAGCATGTTTTAGGCTTGGCTTTGTGAAGCTTTTGTGCTTATTTTGCCATGCTTGAGGTCTGTCCTTGGTCATTTTGGTCGGCCATGACATGCATTATATAGCCCCTTTGCATTTTTGGTCTGTTGGCCTTAAGTGTGTGAATGTATAGCATGCATCCTTGCCTCAATTTAGTGGGTTGGGACCATTTGCCATGTTATTTCAGTCCCTTTAACATGCTTGTATGCTTGCCTTGGATGCCTCTTTGAAGCTTTGAAAGCTTGTCTTGCATGCTCCATGTTTTGGTCATTGTGCATGCTTTTGAATTCGAGCCACTTAGATGCCATCTAGGTGTCCCTTGGGTGTTGTTTAGGTTCGCATTAGACCTATTTTAAGTCCTCTTAGCCTTGTGAGGCTTGGTTGACTTAGTCTTGGTTTAAGCCTCTTGGCTTGTCTTAGGTTTTTGGCTTTGTTTGCATGCCTTGTTTATCTTGTTTAATTGGCTTAGCACCTTTTGTAACATGATTTTCAATGCTTACCTTGCATGCCATTAGTCCATGTTATGCCTCTTTCAAGTGTGCTTGAGAGTTGCCCTTTTGTGCTTGAGTGTTAGCCCTTTAACATGTGCATGTGTATGTGTGTTTAGTCCTCATTTCATAGCACTTTTGGCCACTGTTTTAGGTCTATTTAAGGCTGCCTAAATCATGTTTAAGTCCATCCTATGCTTGTTTGCATACTTACCTTGCACGTTTGCTTGCATGTATACATTGCATTGTCCATGTTGCATTCTAGTTCATACGCCTAGGTTACATTGCATCATGCATGCATGCCTTGTTCCTTGATCTAGTGATAAGAATTGGGCTCCTTTGGTTTGTTGGTTTGCATTGCATTTGATATCAAAATGTGCACACTTGGTCCCTTGGGCCATCACGCATGGAAATGCGCGATTGATGGTCCGAGAACCAAGGACCATGTCCCATTGAGTCATACACATGATAAGGGATAGGATTGGTGCATACATTGCTTGAATTGCATTGCCATGCTATGCCTTGCCCTCTGCTGCTGTCAATTGCAGGTTCTGTAGACATTATTTGCCGACCGGTAGTGTTTAGTGCCGACCGGCAATCCATTGGTGGCCGATAGCTTCACCAACAGCCGATGATCACATACCACTGCCGGTGGCCATTCTACTCAGCCGGTGGTGTCTCCCAATGTCCAGGGAAGCAATTCTGAGACTTTGGCAGTCTTCAAAGAGACAGAGCAGGGAAAACAGAGGCGGCCTATGCATGGCAGTGCACTTCCGAGCAAGACCCGAGCACGCGCGCGTCGGACCCTCTTCCCGAGGCCCTTTTTCTTGCTTTCTTAAATTAATTAATTTAGTTGGTCTGTAATAATTAATTAGCTTGCGAGTTAGTTAATTTGTATTATTCTTTCGGTCCCTCCGAGCGAGGGCAAATTTGTAATAAGTGTGGGTGCGTGTGTGTGCATGTCTTCCAAACCCCACATCTTTCTTCCCTTTTATTTACCTGCTTATGATGGTAGATTAGGGCATGTTTAAATTAGCATACCTTATGCAAATGCATGCGTGCATCTATACATTTGTCTTGCATGCACCGGGCTCGGCGCATCATGATAACTGCATTAGTATTTCAAATCTAACTTGAAAACGTGCATCAAATGATTGCATTTCACATGCCATTTTAGGATTAGCCGAGCCTATCCTAATTGCATTTTGTATGCGATGCATTAGCCACTTAACATGGACTAGGGTCATGCATATTTGCTAACTAGTTTATTGTTTTGGCACGGAGTACGATGTAAGTATTTTTATGCTTTAGCATGTCGCATGCGTGTGGATGTTAACATGACAGTATGCTTGCCATGCGGCTAAATGCTTACGTGATATTACTGATTGATTGCCTGTGGGTGAAGGTTGGATTGTTTGAGTTGGAATAACTCGTTGAGATCCGTATTTTAGCCTACTTGCGAGTAGCAAATTCCAAAGTGTTTTCCAAAACAAACGGATATGCAATGCTTATTTCCAAATTAGGCAATCTAGTCTATACGTGTTTGCGGTGCGCATAACATAGTAATTCTAGGCTAATAACCGGAATAAGAACACGTAACGTTTTCAAAATCGGATATCATGGTTAGTAGAGGCCGATCTTCGGATCGGGCGAGAGGAGGTGCTCATAGCTGACTTTCCCCAATCGTACCCTAGCTCCCGAGCCGAGGCAACTTTGGTGATGACGGACGCGTGGCCTTTGGCACCGAGTCAGGGTTTCCTAAATTCTCCCATTTTAAAATATTTAGGTGGCGACTCTGTATCTGGCAAAGCAGTCCATGTTTGGCACTTCTTTCAAAAATCTGTTTTTCTCAAAACGATTTGCCGGATTTGGACTCTTTGGTTCAGATTAAGAACCGTGACACAAATCGAGTCCGAACTGTAGCGAGGGCCCCACGCGGGCGCGTCTACAAACCTAATCCACTTTTCTGACAATCACTCACTCTCTCTCTCTACCTCTCATAGTCTCTCTCTCTCTCTTTCTCTCTCTCTCTCTCTCTCTCTTTCTACCTTATCGTCTTCTGCCAATCTTTCTCTTTCACTCAGGCCCCACCACTACTAACATTCTTCATTCTTTTTTCCACCATCCACAACCTTCACCTTCTTCTTCCTCACCACCATCTCACCGTCGGTGACCTATTTCTTTCGTCCGTCGAATTTCCAGCGACCACTATTTTTTCCTGCGAATCCCCCTTTTGTCTCTCTCTTTCTTCACTATTTAGAGGTAAATCCTTCCCTTTTTGTTTAAACTTTATACTTCTTCTTTCAATCTTCCATTGTAATGAGGTTTAGGGATAGTTCAATAGAGATCTATTGTTCATCCTTAAAAAAAAAAAAAAAAACTGGGTAGCCAAGAAGACGACCGCCGCACATGCGGCCATCTCCGGCGCACGTGCAGTCCCTTCCAAAAAAAAAAAAAAATCTATTTTTGTTTTGTTTTGTTTTATTTATTATTTTGCTTGCTTACCATAGTTTAGTTCATGCAAATAATTTAGTTATGTTAGTTTTAATTATTCAGTCATTAGTTACTTAAATAAAATAGTCCTATTGCTTAGTAGTTAGTTTAATAACTAATTGGGTAACTAGTTTAGTTGTTGTTCCTTTTATTTTTCTTCATATTTTATTTTAGTTAATTTATTTCTCTATTTAAAAAAAAAATTCTAATGCCTAGCTTTTCTAATTCATTGTGTTTTCTATTTATTTATTTAGTTGTTTAGATGTATTCTATTATCTTAGCATTCTATTTTATTTTGTTTTAGGTTTCCAAAAAAAAAAAAAATGATGAGAATTGCATGTGGTACTTCAGTGGGCAAACTTGTGCTTTAATATCTTATTTGATTCTCATGCTGGTTTCACGAGTATATGTGTCTACTGTTGGTGTGTATAGGACATGAGTCGACGGATATCCACCCGGGCCCTCAAAAAGGCCAGAGGTTCCACCCCCTCGGCGCCACCACCGCCACCGTCACCACCATCCCCGCCACCACCACCAGTTGAGTTGCCACGACCAGAGTGGGCTTCACGCTCACTTCACAAGCTCACACAGTTTAACATCACATATTTTCAGCATGACCCGGTCACTTCTTGGGCTGTTGAGCAGCTCCAACTCCGGCAACAGTTGGGCTTTTGCATTGTGATAGCGCCCACTTATCCTCGTCTGGTATGGCTCTTCTACCAGAACATATATGAGTCACTCACTGAGGTCGGACTGTGTAGACACTCCATTTCTGACCGTCCTCAAAACTTGGACGTCATCGTTTGAACACTCAATGATTATCCATGCTCGTGTTCATTTTGAGTTCCCGGAGGTTTCGGCTGCGTGCCTTGCCTCAAGATCTCTCAACTTGACTGCTTTGTGCTTGGTTATGGAGCAAACACTTGTGTTTTTGCTTTTGAGGGAAGAGGGTGGCTGGTTGGCCATCCCCTCAACCCATCGGCCAAGGCATGAAGCCATCAGCCTTGTTTTCCTTCCATCAGCCAAAAGTGTTGGCCGATCGGCACTTCGTTTGGTCGGTCGGCCCCTATGTTGGTCGATCAGCCATATTGTTTGGCCGAACATTGTTCATCTGCTTTATGCAGATATTTTGTGCCAGCTGGCACAGCTGGCATGCACAATTCACCCCTTCCATACACGTGTACAGAGGGATTTACCCCTTAGCTTAGCTTCTCCTAGAAGCTTTGAATTTGGATTTCTATAAGAGGGGAGGCCCTCCTCCCTTCTCAAGGGTTCCAAAAATCTGAGATAGAAGATATATATCTATCTATCTCTATAGCTCCCTCTCTCTATATATTTGTGTGTGTATTTGTGGTCAAAAGGGTGTTTTGTTCACACTATTGCACACAAACACCTAGCAATACACCATCCTTTGGTTGCTGAGATCCTAGAGAGTTAGTTTCAGAGTTCTTGGAGTGGTTTAAGCTTGGAAAAGTTACTGGAGCCTTGTTCTTGAAGGTGTTCTTCAAGGCTGAGCATTCTTGCTTTAGACACCCCATTTTGGCTTAAGCTTTTAGCCTTTCTTGCTTATTGTTTTCAGCTTAACTATAAACTACAATAAGTTCTGATTTTTGATGCTTTAGATCTTTGTTTAAGATAACTTTTTGGTTTGGGGTTGTCTTCCCCCTCTTAGGCCATGTTTTAGGCCATCCCTTTTAGCCCTTGTTCTTGGCTTTGCTTGACCTTCCTACCACTGAAATCCAGAGGAATTTTAGTGGTGGGAGGGTGGTTTTGGTGTCCCAAATAGGAGAGGGTCATCCCCTCTCCTTATTGTCTTGAATGCTAGTATAAATGGCTTATATTGGTGGCATGTTTGCTTGGCTTGTTTTAGCTTCATTTCAGTATGTATTAGGCCTTGCTTTGCCATGATATAACATTGTTTTGATTTGGTTTGGACATACCATGTATGCTTCATATACTTGTCTTGCAATCCTTTCATTTGCCTTAACATGCATCATGCTTTAAGCCATGTTTCTAGCATGATTTTGGCTAGACTCCATGAAGCTTTTAGCCTTGTTGTAAGAGGCTTAAGCTCTGATTTGAGTCGTTTTGACCATATATGCCATGCTTTGTATAGCCATAAGGCATTCTAGCTTGTTAGCTTTAAGTGTCCAAGGCACTAGCATGCTTTACTTGGACCATTTCAATGATTTGGCATCATTTGTTATACTATTTCAGGCCATGTTTCATGCTTGAACACTTGCATATATCACTCCTTTAATGTTTCAAAGAGTTAATGTTTTATGCCTCTTGAATGGATCATTGTGTATGCTTCCATGCTTAGGTCATTAGGATGCCATCTAAGTGGGTTTTTGGTCTTGTTTTACCATGCCATAACTCTGTTTTTATTGGTTTATGTCATGCCATATTTGGTTTTGATAGGTGTAGTGTAACACCCCTTTTGTTCCCTTGCATGCCTCATGCTTTTGGCATTGTGTTCTAGCTTGTGTTGGCTAGCTTCGAGCATGTTTTTGGTGTTGTTTGAACTTGCATTGGGACTGTCTTAGGTCCCCTTGGCCCTTTGGGGCTTGTCTTGCATGGCCATGGTTTCAGCTCCTTGGCTAGCCTTAAGTTTTGGGCTTTCTTGCATGCCATCCTTGCTTTGTTTGGTTGGTTTGGCACATTTCCTAACATGATTTCAGAGCTTACAATGTATGTCACATGTCCATATTTGTCCCCTTTTAAGTGTTCTTGAAAGTTGCTCACCTATGCTTAGGTGATAGGCCATTATATATGCATGTTTGTATGTACTTTTGTCCATCATTTCATAGCACTTTGGCCACTGATTTGGGCATGTTTGAGAGTTGCCCATTTTGGTTTAAGTCCATCTTACCATGTTGTTGCATGCTTATTTCATTTTGCATGTTGTTACATGCTATGCATGTTTGCATATTTAGGTTGTATGCCTATTGCATATTGTATGCTTGCATGCTCATGTTGCATTAGATTTGTTTGCATGCTTGCTTTCTTAGGTTGCATTGCATTGTGTGCGCATCCCTTGTCTCTTGATCAAACATGATAGAGGTTGGGGCCCCTTATGTGTTTTTGTGCATTTCATTTGATATTGAATTTGCACACTTGGCTCCTTTGGCCATCATGCATTGAAATGCGTGATTGGTGGCCCGAGGGTCGAGGACTACACTCCTTTGAGTCTCAAACATGATAAGGAGGGTGGTCGTGGAAACATTGCCTTGTAAATGTATTGCCATGCTCTATTTGTCCTCTGCTGCAGCAAAACAACATTCTGTAGGAAGAAATGGCCGGTCGGTTACTTTCAGTGCTGATCGGCTAACCATTGTTGGCCGAGTGCCCTATTTTTGGTTGATGACCAGTTTGCCTTGGCCGATGGCCTCTCACAGTGTACAGGAAGTGATTCCGGAACATCACAGAGACTTGTGTAGTCTGTAAAGGTAAAGAGCAGTGCAAACAGAGGCAACATGTGGCATGGCAACGGATTTCCAAGCGAAACCGACCGAGCATGCATACATCCCTCGTCTCGAGGCCATTTCCGTGTTTTAATAACTTAGAATAGTTATTTATTTCGATTTGGTTTTGTAATAATTAATTAGTTTGTTAGTTAGTCAATTAGCGGTTTGTATTATTCTTTTGGTCCCTTCGTCGAGAGGGCGCAATTGTGTAATAAGCGTGCGTGTGTGCGATGCATGTCTTCCAACCCCATTTCTTTCTCCCTTTTACTTACCTGCTTTCGATGGTTAGTTTTAGGGCATATTTCATTTAGCATACCTTATACTCGCATGCGTGCATCCATTCATCTGTATTGCATGCACCAGGCTCGGTGCATCGTACTAACTATATTGTATTTCAATTCCAAGTTGAATACATGAATTGAATTGTCGCATCTCAAATGTCATCTTAGATTAGCCGAGCCTATTCTAATTGCATTTTGCATGTGCTGCATTAGCCATTCTTAACATGAACTAGGATCATGCATGACTTCTAACTAGTTCTTTGTCTTGGCTCGGAGTACACTGTGAATGTTTATGCTTTAGCATCTTGCATGTATGTAAGTGTTAACATGAAAGCATGCTTGCCATGAGGCTAATTGCTTATACGATATAACTGCCTGAATGCCTGTGGGTGAAGGTTAAATTGTTTGAATTGGAACAATTCATTCAAATTCGCATTTTTAGCCTACTTGCGAGTAGCAAACTTCAAACCATTTCCGAACAAACGGATATGGGATGCTTTGTTCCAAATTAGGCGATCTAGTCTATACTTGTGTGTTGTGCGCATCACGTAGTAAGATTAGCTAATTAACCGGAATAAGAACGCATGTGTTTTCAAAAACAAGATATCATGCTTAGTACAGACCGATCTTTGATCGGGCGAGCGGGGATGCTCATTGCATGACCTCCCCCAATCGTACCCAAGTTCCCGAGCCGAGGCAACTTTGGTGATGACGGACACGTGGCCTTAGGCACGAGTCAGGGTTTCCTAAATTTTCCCAAAATAAATATTTAGGTGGCGACTTTGTATCTGGCAAAGCAGTCCATGTTTGGCACTTCTTTACAAAAATCAGTTTTCCAAAACGATTTGCTGGATTTGGACTCTTTGGTGATTTATCAATCTCACATCGCACATCATAAGATCAGATTAAAAACCGTGACATTTGAGTCCGAATTGTAGCATTGAAGCCCCAGGGCGCATCTACAGTTTCTGGCAACTCTGTTGGGGATTTAGAGAACTTGACTTGAACTTATGATATCTTGTTTTGATTACACCTATGTGTCTCTTTGCATTGCATTTGCATTGGTGCGCCTAAGACACCGTGTTTGCCATATGCTATTCCTGAACGGTTTGTCGGAGGCTTGCTTTGAGAAGCGTGCCATAAGGCTGACCGGTTGCAGGCTTTGCCACGACGGGAACACAAACCCCGATTTTACCGGGGCACCCTTTTTTTTTGACCTTTCGACCTAGTGCATATCGAAATCCATAGTGACTATGCCAAACTAGGACAGGTTGCTTATCCGATTGTAGGTTGTTTGAAACTATTGTGTGCATAGTGAAACCCTAGCTCCTAACAAAATAGGACAGGGAAACCCTACCTCAACATAGGGATGTTTTGGCTCTCATTTACTTGCTATGTGCTTTTAGAGTGTGCCTCTACAAGAAATGCGCGTATCAGTTTGCAAGTTTGGGTATCGGGCCTGCGGGCATCAGTATCGGTATTTGAGAATCAGTTATATTTGCGGGTATCAAATTCAGTTTTGGGGCAGTGATTTGGAGAACAGTGATCAGTGATCGAATACAATTATTCAGTTATGCTCATATCTATTCCAGTGAAATTGGGCTGAGACGCTACCTGTTTTCTCTTTCAGTTTAGAGATTCAATTCAGAGCAGCCAGTATTTTCCTTCGCTGAGGCAAGGCAGAGAAAGGCCAGTCAAGGCTCACCGGTTCATTTGATCCGTTAGTCACCAGTCACATCACCTCTGTTCAGTTCAGCAGACTCGTGATGACACAGAATTCAGAAGAAATTGTGGTCATGACAGCAACTTTGAACCAGGGAATCGCTATGCAAGGTGAGACCGATGTTGAGATGCAACGCCTGCCCAGGTCACCCACCGCACATCCAATCTGGGAACCCCAATTGTTTCAAACCCGTGAACCCACCACCTTTGAGCTGATGGGAATGATTGGCGATCTTCAGAGATCTATGGCTGATCTAGTCTACGGAATGTCGACTCCGCCACCAACCACATCGTATGCCGAAAACTTCATGCCGGAAGAGCCTCCATTATTGGGGCGAATTGTAATTGAACTCAGCCAACCTGAACCCATCCTAAGTATAGGCAATGGCGTGCCAACAACAACCGGGTTTTGCACTGATGCTGCAACCCAAACCTTCGACCAAGCTAAGGCTAGTGGAAAGAGCAAGATGGGGGCGGACACTGATCCCTATGAACAACTTCTGCAGGCTGTTCAAGCTTTGAAAGCCGGAGGACTGAACAAACAGCAAGTACTTACAGTTGCTATAACACTTTCATTACTCAGAATGAGGGCAGTTCAAGTTAAGGGGAAAACCGGGAGAAGGGCCGTCATACCAGAACCGTTCCGTCCAGCCCTAACACTGTACCCAAGAAAGATCAGTAGAACAAGCCAGTACCTATCGATCCCTTTTCTAGTGCGCCCAGTAAAAATTCACAAACCTCAAAGTATTTACCTCGAGGTCGCAGGGTCTTTCATGCCCTCTATATGCCTTTGTCCAAGGCTCTTCAAATCCTTCCTGAAAAGGGGCATCTGAAACCCCTCGAGCCTCGGCCTCTCCCTAGTCATCTTTCAACTAGTCATGACGCTACCCAGTACTGTGCGTACCATCAACAGACCGGTCACACCACCAACAACTGCTTCCGTCTTCGCTATGACGTATAGGATTTGTTTGACAACGGGGTTGTCCTCCCACCAAGCTCAGCAAAGTCTATCGTCACCGGATCTGTGAATCTGGAAGATAATGTGATGTGATCAGAGGGGTTGAACCACCTGCGGGCGGTGCTCAGTTTACTTCAGATGTGGCGTATGGCACGCACTATTTTGAGCATTTGCGAATGCTAGTTTTTGTACTTTCTGACTTGGATATTCAGTCAGTCTTGTTGCCTTGTATATAGTCAGTGTTTTTGTACTATGTCAGTCGGGTCTGTCTTGTTGTATCGAGTCAATCCTGTTGTGCAGAAGTTGGGTGATTCCGGGGTGTGATCGCAGGCATCACTACTTTGTTTTGTGTTTGCCTTTTAGCTTTTTTTTGAGTCTGTTTTTTCCATGGAGCCAGTTGTGCCGACAGATCTAAATGAAACAGTAGTAATTTTCACACTCTTGTGTTTGCTTCTGCCTTGCGCCAGTCATGCCAGAAGTTTGAGTGAAACAGCGATGCATTTCACTTGCTCTTCTGTGCCTTGAAATTATTGCATTGACCTAAGTTTTTTTTTTTTTAAAAAAAAAAAAACTTTTTGAACATTGTGATGAAAACGAAGAGAAAGGAATTCCTCAGGTTTTTGGCAAAATTTGACCAATTGAGAGAAAGAGAGGCATGCTCAACCCTTAATGATTGAGATCATGCTTGTTAGTGTGAGTACTGAGAAGGATCCTGGCTTGATCCAGATTGGTTCTACATTGTCTTCAGCGCGAGCGATTTGTCGCTTTCTTAAAAGATTTCAAAAAATATTTTGTGCGGTCCTGCAAAGACCTGTGTGGAATCGCTTTTGAGATTGTGCAGCCTAGGATCGCTCTCAGCCCCGAGACTCGACCCCTTTTGCTTCCAAGCCTTGAACTCAGATCAGAATGTTCAAAGGTCAATCACAATATGAGGCCTGTGTGGCTAGATTCGAAGCAGCCCTCGAGCTAGGGGCAAGAAAATCAGATCAAGAAGATCAGATGTCATCAAAAGAAGCTCACAAAGCTAGATCAAAAACACCCTTCGGACTATGGGAAAAAACATGAGATGTGCTCGAAGAGCCAAAGATGAATCATTCTGCAAGCCAATGAAGACTGGCAAGAATGCTAAATCCCAGAAGGAAGGAAAGAAGAAAGTATTGCTGAAGAATAACCGAGTTCCTATCCACAACATTAGGGGCAAATTCAGCCCCCATTGGATGGACTCCTACATCGTCAACGAATAACAGCCACTCTCCTAGATTCAGATAGCTTCGAAAGTTCAAAACCATTTGACATGGACAAAGCTACACTTTTACCCTTGAGAGGCTCGCTGGGCTGAAAACCCGGAAGGGCAACCCAAGCAAAAGTTAGAGCAAAGAAAAGAACAAAAAATGAAAAAAAATGCAAAGAACAAAAAGAAATGAAAATTCTGAAAAGAAATGAAAAGAAAAGAAAAACAAAGCTCGCAAGGTTAAAAACCCGGAAGGGCAACCTTGGCAAAATTTAGAGCGTAAAATGAGAGGTTAATACCCGAGTGTACCTTAACCGGAACTACGTAAGGCTTGATTCCAATGTTTGGGATACATAGGCAACTTCATTCTGAAGTCCAGCCACAAACACTTCCAAATCGATTGTGTCCATGTAATGGTTTTGATCATCTTTGCCTTCTCTGTATTCGAGAGTTCGTTTGTGATCATCACTTTGAGGACTGATTACAATGCGCTGCGGTGCCATTCAGACAAGGGGCAACTTTTCGTTGCCATACAATGTGCTGCGATGCTATTCAAACAAGGGGCAACTTTCCGTTGCCATACAGTGTGCTGCGGTGCTATTCAAACAAGGAGCAACTTTCCGTTGCCATGCAGTGCCATTTAGGCAAGGGGCAATTTTCCATTGTTTTGGATCTGAGGTTGTGCATCTCAAGAGTAAACTCCGTGTTGGTCGAGCAGTGGCCATTTGTAAAAATAGTTTTTGAGAATTTTTATTAAAGTTGACTAATTTTCTCGAAAATTATTCAATTTTTCCAAAACTGGACCATTTCTTGGACCCAAAAAAGGAAAATTTTCAGCGCTCATAACCTAACTTGCATGATTTTGAAATCAAAAATTGAACAAGTGTGTTAATCTAACTCTCATATTGATTAAAATTGTTTTAGTAGAAAACCAAAACAAAAAATGGTCAAAATGATGAACTAGGGGCACAGTTGAGTCAGATCTTCTGTCTTTTCCCCATTGTCACCATACTTGCCAAGAAGGGCACTCTACTCGCCACAAAGGGCACAACTGAAGCTAACAAGCAAAGGGCTGAAAGCTCTCTCATCTTCTAAGCAACGAGGTATCAAGCCAAGTGCGAAGCACGAATCGGAATGGATCAAGATACTCCACTCCCTCATCCGGGGCATCGACTTGACGTCACTGGAAGTAAATAGCCGCGAGCTGATAATGTTGGGCATGAACCCACAACTTCCTCTTTATCCATCAACCACCCAGGGGAGGGATTAAAAGAAATGAGAGATTGAAGAATAGAGAGATGTGCGTTGAGATAAAAAGTGCGGAAAAGGGCTTTTTCAGAAAAACAGAGCCTGAGGGCCGAGTGATGTGAGAATCACAAATAAGAAAGGGTGGAAAACAATACCCGGAGAAACATGCTCCCTGTGCATGTCTGAGTGTCATGTCTTTTGTTGTGTCCCATTTTTTGTTTTGAGTCGTTTCAAGTGTTTCTCAATGTGTTTAGGTTGTTTACCTTTTGTTTTTCGTTGTTGAGTCGTTTTTGCTGTGTTCAGTCATAGGCTCAATACCCGGTTAAAAACTTATTTCTTAAGTTTCAAAATGAATCGTTTTGTGCTCAGAGTGCTGTGCCATTCTCCATATTTGTGCAAAACAGGTTTTGTTCTTTCATAAACCGCAGGGTTCAACCCAGGTCATGTCAGAACAGTAGAACCAGGACCTATCTGAAGCTATATGGGTTCTGGACTGCGAAGCAAAAGAAAAGAGAGAAAATTTGGAGTATCTGAGTATGTTTCAACTTCTGCAAGTTCCGTTCTTGCATCCTGTCTGTTTCAGATTGAACTGTTTGTTCAGAATTTGCCGTGTGCAGAATAAACGGTGCACTGTGTTATGGGCTATGTGTTCAGAATGAGCAATGTTCAAGATGAGCTGTGTGCCGAATAAACCGAATACTGTGTTATGTGCTGTGTGTTCAGAATGAGCAATGTTAAGGATGAGTTGTGTGCAAAATAAACTGAGTACTGTGTTATGAGCTGTGTGTTCCGAATGGGCTGTGTGTTCAGGACGAGCTGTGTGCCGAATGAACAGAGTACTGTGTTATGGACTGTGTGTTCAGAATGAGCAGTTTGCTGTATGAGCTGTGTGTTCAGAGTAAACAGAATACCGTGTTGACTGTTTCAAAGCCAGAATGGCAACCAGAAGTGCTCTCCTAGATTACCGATCCCCACCAGGGTTATCTTGGCTGTGTTTGCAATGAGTTCCTAGGAGATCAATTGCGATGGTGAAAACTAGAGTTCGAATGGTTGTTGCCTAGAACACAAAGGTTTGGAATTTTCGAGACTAAAGTCTGATTTGAATACCCAGGGGTGTATCCCCGGCTTGAAATCTGTATGGAAGCCCCATAGGTTCAGGCAGCATGTATGCACTTCAATTCTGGATACTGATCTAACCTAGTCTGTCACCCCGTTAAAGAATAGAGAAAGTTGTGAGTATGATCAGGAAGAAAAGCGGCATTCGTGGTTTCCCCAGCAGATGTTGCTCTTCGTCAATATTTCAGAACCTTTGTACTGCGAGTTGAAGGTAAGTGTTTGAGGAACACAGAGGGGGGATCCCCATTAGAGTAAAGCGGTTTATCGCCACTCACCTAGTGAGGCACTTTCTAAAGCGCCGCTATGCTTGTTTACTGCATTCCTTGAATGTCATGCATTGTTTTACATTATACCTATTTAGTTTCTTTCTCATTTATGCACAGTATTGTATGTACTGTTCATTTAGAGACGTTCCGGTTCAGTTTAACTGATGCCTTTCTCCCCTTGCATTTGGCATGCGTTTGGACCTATCTTTCTCCTCTCGCGTTTGATACGCGTTTGGATGATTGTGCTTTCCTACACAGTCCTTTCCTCTCCTACGTGTGATACGTTGAAAGGTGCTTTCTCTTTCCTCTCCTGCGTATGATACGCTGAGAGATGCTTTCTCTTTCCTCTCCTGCATGTGATACGCTGAGAGATGATTTCCCCTTCCTCCCATATGTGTGATACGCTGAGAGATGTTTCCTTTCCTCTCTAGCATGTGATACGCTGAAAGGTCTTCCTTCCTTCCGAAACACGGGGATATGTCTTTTTTTGTTCCCCTCTTTTTCAGAGAAATGGGGATACATCCCTATGTTTCTCTTTCTTTCTGAGACACCGGGATATGTCCTTATGTCTCCTTCCTTTCTGAAACAGCGGGATATGTCCCAATGTTTCTCTTTCTTTGGTTACGAGCATTTGGAATACGTTCCAATGCTTATTCCATTCTGGAACACTGGGATATGTCCCTGTGTTTCTCCTTCTTTGGTTAAGAGCATTTGGAATACATTCCAGTGTTTGTACCCCTCTTTTCCCTCTCTCGCGTGTGATACACTGAGAGATTGTCCCGTTCCTTACACGATTTCAGCGTGTTTGGAATTTTATCTCAGGACGCGTGATGCGCGGGCCTGGGCGGGTTTTATCTCAAGTTGTGTTGTAAACACACTTGGGCGGGTTGTTTTGGACCTCCTCTCATGATTTCAGCGTGGTTTGAGTGTCCCGTTCCTTACACGGTTTTAGCGTGTTTGGAATTTTATCTCAGGACGCGTGATGCGTAGGCCTGGGCGGGTTTTATTTTAGGTTGTGTTGTAAACACATTTGGGCGGGTTGTTTTGGACCTCCTCTCACGATTTCAGCATAGTTTGAGTGTCCCGTTCCTTACACGGTTTCAGCGTGTTTGGAATTTTATCTCAGGACGCGTGATGCGCGGGCCTGGGCGGGTTTTATCTCAAATTGTGTTGTAAACACACTTGGGTGGGTTGTTTTTGGACCTTCTCTCATGATTGCAGTATGGTTGGAGTTTGTCACCCTTTGCATCTACTATACTATCATTTCATCGCACTGTTTTGTGCACCTTACTTGTATTTTACATTTCATTTTGCGCTATTTTGCGCACATCATATGCACCTGTTAGTGCATTGCATTCATATGCACCTGTTAGTGCATTACATTTCATTTCGCGTTATTTTGCGCACATCATATGCACCTGTTAGTGCATTGCATTCATATGCACCTGTTAGTGCGTTACATTTCATTTCGCGCTATTTTGCGCACATCATATGCACCTGCTAGTGCATTGCATTACATTTCATTTTGCGCTATTTTGCGCTATTTTGCGCATATCAAATGCACCTGTTAGTGCATTGCATTCATATGCACTTGTTAGTGCATTACATTTCATTTCGCGCTATTTTACGCACATCATATGCACCTGTTAGTGCATTGCATTACATTACATTTCATTTCACGCTATTTTGCGCATCGCGCTATTTTGCGCACCTCATGCATCTGTTAGTGCATTGCATTTCATGCACCTGTTAGTGCATTGCATTTCATTCGCGCTATTTTGCGCACCTTACTTGCACCTGTTAGTGCATTACATTCTTTCATTCTTAGGTTACATTGTCTTGCACCCTTCCACCCGCGTTGTTTCGCATTCTTAGGTTGCATTGTTTTGCCTCCTTCCGCCCACATTCTTGCATTCTTAGGTTGCATTGTCTTGCACCCTTCCACCCGCGTTGTTTTGCATTCTTAGGTTGCATTGTCTTGCCTCCTTCCGCCCACATTCTTTCATTCTTAGGTTGCATTGTCTTGCACCCTTCTACCTGCGTTGTTTCGCATTCTTAGGTTGCATTGTCTTGCCTCCTTCCGTCCACATTCTTTTATTCTTAGGTTGCATTGTCTTGCACCCTTCCACCCGCGTTGTTTTGCATTCTTAGGTTGCATTGTCTTGCCTCCTTCCGCCCACATTCTTTCATTCTTAGGTTGCATTGTCTTACATCCCCCACACCCGCGTTGTCTCGCATTCTTAGGTTGCATTGTCTTGCCTCCTTCCACCCACATTCTTTCATTCTTAGGTTGCATTGTCTTGCACCCTTCCACCCACGTTATCTCGCATTCTTAGGTTACATTGTCTTGCCTCCTTCTGCCCACATTCTTTCATTCTTAGGTTGCATTGTCTTGCACCCTTCCACCCGCGTTGTTTCGCATTCTTAGGTTGCATTGTCTTGCCTCCTTCTGCCCACATTCTTTCATTCTTAGGTTGCATTGTCTTGCACCCTTCCACCCGCGTTGTTTCGCATTCTTGGGTCGCATTGTCTTGCCTCCTTCTGCCCATATTCTTTTATTCTTAGGTTACACTGTCTTGCACCCTTCCATCGGCGTTGTCTTGCATTCTTAGATTGCATTGTTATGCACCCCCCTTTGCATTGTCATGTTTGTTTCAAATTGCATTGTTATGCATCACACTTAGGTTGCATTTTCTTGCATCCCTCCCGCATTGTTATGCGTCACACTTAGGTTGCATTGTCATCCACGCTTCACTCGTGTTGTCACACACTTTTCGCTTGCATTGCTATGCATGTTTCTAATGACATTGTACCTGCTGAGTTTCGTTCTTTTGCAGGCACGATATTGTATGTACGGTTCATTTGAAGCTGGCGCGACCAGACGAACCGGATGGTATTGTATATTCTCCGCGAGAGACGTAGCGAGAATTGTATAATTCTCTTACATCCTTTCTGCATGTAATGTAGTTTGGTTTTTATTTGCTGCTTAAAACTATTGCATGTTATGCTTCATTATAGCTCCCTTTGCATGATCATAAGTTATGTTCGGTAACGTGCATGTTCTTTACATCTTGCCCCTGACTTCGGGCACATATCTTCGTTATCTTGTATGCTTGTCTAAGTCTTCGGCCTTGTCGAAAATGGGTCGTCTCTGGGCTTTGACATTCACTCCCGTCATTTTATGACTTTTGAGTTTTGTCAAAGAGGGGCAACCGTAGACACCCCATTTTTGACCGTCCTCAAGACTTGGACGTCATCGTTTGAACACTCGATGATTATCCATGCCCGTGTTTGTTTTGAGTTCCCAGAGGTTTCGGCTGCGCGCCTTGCCTCAAGATCTCTCAACTTGACTATTTTTGCTTTTGAGGGAAGAGGGTGGCTTGTTGGCTATCCCCTCAACCCATCGGCCAAGGCATGAAGCCATCGGCCTTGTTTTCTTTCCATCGGCCAAAAGTGTTGGCCGATCGACACTTTGTTTGGTCAGTCGGCTCATATGTTGGTCGATCGGCCATATTTTCTGGCCGAACCCTGTTCATCTGCTTTATGCAGATATTTCGTGCTAGCTGGCATAGCTGGTATGCATAATTCACCCCCTCCATACACGTGTATGGAGGGATTTGCCCCTTGGCTTAGCTTCTCTTAGAAGCTTTGAATTTGGATTTCTATAAGAGGGGAGGCCCTCCTCCCTTCTCAAGGGTTCCAAAAATCTGAGATAGAAGATATATATCTATCTATCTCTATAGCTCCCTCTCTCTATATATTTGTGTGTGTATTTGTGCTCAAAAGGGTGTTTTGTTCACACTATTGCACACAAACACCTAGCAATACACCATCCTTTGGTTGCTAAGATCCTAGAGAGTTAGTTTCAGAGTTCTTGGAGTGGTTTAAGCTTGGAAAAGTTGCTGAAGCCTTGTTCTTGAAGGTGTTCTTCAAGGGTGAGCATTCTTGCTTTAGATACCCCATTTTGGCTTAAGCTTTTAGCCCTTCTTGCTTATTGTTTTAAGCTTAACTATAAACTACAATAACTTCTGATTTTTTATGCTTTAGATCTTTGTTTAAGATCACTTTTTGGTTTGGAGTTGTTACCCCCCTCTTAGGTTGTTAGGCCTTGTTTTAGGCCATTCCTTTTGGCCCTTGTTCTTGGCTTTGCATGACCTTCCTACCACTGAAATCCAGAGGATTTTCAGTGGTGGGAAGGTGGTTTTGGTGTCCCAAATAGGAGAGGGTCATCCCCTTTCCTTATTGTCTTGAATGCTAGTATAAATGGCTTATATTGGTGGCATGTTTGCTTGGCTTGTTTTATCTTCATTTCAGTATGTATTAGGCCTTGTTTTGGCATGATATAACATTGTTTTGACTTGGTTTGGACATACCATGTATGCTTCATGTACTTGCCTTGCAATCCTTTCATTTGCCTTAACATGCATCATGCTTTAAGCCATGTTTCTAGCATGATTTTGGCTCAACTCCATGAAGCTTTTAGCCTTGTTGTAACATGCTTAAGCTCTGATTTGAGTCGTTTTGACCATATATGCCATGCTTTGTATAGCCATAAGGCATTCTAGCTTGTTAGCTTTAAGTGTCCAAGTCACTAGCATGCTTTACTTGGACCATTTCAATGATTTGGCATCATTTGTTATACTATTTCAGGCCATGTTTCATGCTTGAACACTTGCATATATCACTCCTTTAATGTTTCAAAGAGTTGATGTTTTATGCCTCTTGAATGGATCATTGTGTATGCTTCCATGCTTAGGTCATTTGGATGCCATCTAAGTGGGTTTTTGGTCTTGTTTTACCATGCCATAACTTTGTTTTTATTGGTTTATGTCATGCCATGTTTGGTTTTGATAGGTGTAGTGTAACACCCCTTTTGTAGCCTTGCATGCCTCATGCTTTTGGCATTGTGTTCTAGCTTGTGTCGGCTAGTTTCGAGCATGTTTTTGGTCTTGTTTGAACATTGGGACTATCTTAGGTCCCCTTGGCCCTTTGGGGCTTGTCTTGCATGGCCATGGTTTGAGCTCCTTGGCTAGCCTTAAGCTTTGGGCTTTCTTGCATTCCATCCTTGCTTTGTTTGGTTGGTTTGGCACATTTCCTAACATGATTTCAGAGCTTACAATGTATGTCACATGTCCATATTTGTCCCCGTTTAAGTGTTCTTGAAAGTTGCTCTCCTATGCTTAGGTGATAGGCCATTATATATGCATGTTTGTATGTACTTTTGTCCATCATTTTATAGCACTTTGGCCACTGATTTGGGCATGTTTGAGAGTTGCCCATTTTGGTTTAAGTCCATCTTACCATATTGTTGCATACTTGTTTCATTTTGCATGTTGTTACATGCTATGCATGTTGGCATATTTAGGTTGTATGCCTATTGCATATTGTATGCTTGCATGCTCATGTTGCATTAGATTTGTTTGCATGCTTGCTTGCTTGCTTAGGCTGCATTGCATTGTGTGCGCATCCCTTGCCTCTTGATCAAACATGATAGAGGTTGGGGCCCCTTATGTGTTTTTGTGCATTTCATTTGATATTGAATTTGCACACTTGGCTCATTTGGCCATCATGCATTGAAATACGTAATTGGTGGCCCGAGGGTCGAGAACTACACTCCTTTGAGTCTCAAACATGATAAGGAGCGTGGTCATGCAAACATTGCCTTGTAAATGTATTGCCATGCTCTGTTTGTCCTCTACTGTAGCAAAACAGCATTCTGTAGAAAGAAATGGCCGGTTGGCTACTTTCAGTGCCGATTGGCTAACCATTGTTGGCTAAGAGCCCTATTTTTGGTCGATAACTAGTTTGCCTTGGCCGATGGCCACTCCTCTTGGCCGATGGCCTCTCACAGTTGTAGACACCCCATTTTTGACCGACCTTAAGACTCAGACGTCATCGATTGAGCGTTCGGTGATTGCGCATGTTGTGCTCGTTCTGAGGTTACGGAGTCTTGGTTGAGAGCCTTGCCTCCGGACTTCGAGACTCTTTTGTGCTTTGCCTTGGTTTGCGAACCAAGTTCTGTTTTCTCTTCCTGAAGGGAGGGAGAGGTCTCGTAGACCATCTCTTAGTGGCCGTAGGTTACTTTTTGTGGTTGTAGACCACTGTTCCCGTTTGGAGACCAGTTTCTGATTTTCGGAGTCGTCGGCCGTGCGCCTCGGTTCGGGACCGCTTAACTTTCTCCGTTTACTCCGATTTTTGGTACACACCTTGTTCCTCTCTCTAGAGGGACACTGTGGCCCGAGAGACCACCTTCGTGGTCGCACGCCACTTTCGATGCTTAACAGTCAGTTTTCGGGGCACCTGGCTGCGCGTTTTGACCTCCGAACGCTCGTTTTGCATCCGTCTTGGTTTATTTTTGGGTGGACCCTATTTTCATTATTTGGAAGGTGGTACAAGGGTGGGAGACCACCTTTTCTTCTTGGAGACCACTTGTTCCCGCCGGCCGATTTTTCTTGTCAGGTAGCTGGTCTCCCTAACTTTTGAGCCACATTTACTGGTCTCCCAGCATACCACTAGCTTGCATTGAGTGAGGAGACCACCCTAGGAGGCTGTCGACCAGCTTTTGAGACCTGAACCTTTTGAACCTGGTCGGCCGACCAGGGCAAGTGGTCAGCCGACCACCTGAACTGGTCGGCCAGCTCCCACATTTTCTGTCTCAGTAAGTTGGTTCCAGCTGTGCCAGCTGGGAGCCACAGACTGCATCCTCCATACACGTGTATGGAGGATATTGGCCCCTAGGTTTTAAGCTTCTTGGAGAAGTTTTAGCCTCCCTTGTCTATAAAGGAAGGCCTTCCCTTCCTTGTAGAAGGTTCAGAATTTTCCTAAGGCATACACATATACCTCCCTCTCTGTATCTCTATTTTGGCTCCAAAAGTGCTAAGTTCTTGCCCCTTTGCACACTACCTCTTAGCCGAACACCTCCAACACCAAACAAAGCTTCTTGGAGGGTCTTGAGAGGCCCCGCCTTAAGGAGCTGCATTTTTGGTCCATAAGCTGCTGGAGTTGCTGAGCTACAAGGGTAACACCCTATTCCCTCTTTTGAGCTTTATTTTGCTCCATCTTTTAGCCATACTTGCAAGCATTTTTGAGCTTTGGTGTAAACTGAAAAAAGTCTTATTTTGAGGTCCTTAACATTTTTGTTTAAGATCATTTTCCTGTTGGGGGTCATCTACCCCCTTGCATGCTTCATTTCACCTTGTTTTGAGCCACGCATTAAGGCCTTTGTTTTGACCTTTCTTTGCACTTTTGACCACTGAAATCCAGCAGATTTTCAGTGGTTATTAAGTCATTTTGAGAGCCAAAATCAGAGAGGGGTGACCCTCTCTCTCCTTGTTTTGATTTCTAGCATATTTAGCCTAACAAATGAGCCCTTATTTGCATGCTTCCAAGACATGTTTCAGGCCATTTTTGGTGAGTTTTAGGACCTGCATAGGCTCTTTCCAGATCTTGTTTTTCCATATTGGGTGTCCATCTTGCATGTGCAGAATAACCCTCTTCATAGCCTATCAAAGGAGCATGTCATTCTTGCATGCATTGACCATGTTTCAATGAGTATTTGGGCTTTATTTGGCATGTCATACCTCTGAATTTTACTGGTTTAGTGACCTCTTGAATGCTTCATATACTTGTAGTGTAAACACTCTTCACTAGCTTGTATTACATACTATTTTGGTCCTTGATTCTAGCACTTTTTGGCCATGCCTTAAACTGATTTTGTGCATGTTTTGGACTGCCTTAGCTCTGTTTTTATGCCTCATGGTCGAATGATGCTTGCTATGCATGGTTGTAGTGTAATACCCTTGCCTAGCGTTGAGTTTTGAAGCCTTTTGCATGCTTATACTGAGGTGTTTTCATGTTTTGGGGTCATTGAGCATGTCATTTCAGAGCCTATACCTGTGTTATATTCCTATGTTTTTCACTCTTTAAATGTGTTTGAGAGTCGTGCTTAAATACCTCATTTACGGACCATTGCATGAGCTTCATTTCTATGCATTTTGAGCCATCATTTTAGACCATTTTCCCACTGTCTTGGACCTACATAAGGACTGTTTGGGGCTGGTTGGGTCGCTTGAGCATTGCTTTGTGTGCCTCTAGTGTAATGCACTTCACTAGTTTCGGTATCCGGGCCATCTAGCATGCATTGTGTGAGGTGTTTACATGATTCGGGACCATCTTGCATGTCATTTCAGAGCTGGAAAATGTGTGATTGTATGCCATATTTCATCCCTTTCCATGCTTTGGTAGAGTTGCATTTGGTGCCTTAGGTTTGGTCCCTTGCATTCATGCATATTTGCATGTGTTTTCGTTGCCCAATTTCATCATGTTTGGCCACTGATTTGGGTGTGGCTAAGGCTCACCTATCTTGGTTTAAGTCCATCTTACATTGTATATGCCATTTAGTCCATGTTGTTGCATGATTGACCATTGCATTGTGTATGCCTTGATCATTTCATTGTTAGTCTCCATGTGTGCATTGCGTATGCCATATAGTTTTCATGTGCATTGAGTATGCCATTGATTATTTCATAGCATTGTGTATGCTAGTAGCATGTTTGCATATCATCATTTGCATGTTTGCATCATTTAGTGGCATTATGTTTAGGTTGCATGTTAGAGTTGCATTCATGCATGCCATGTGTATTGCATTGTGTTTGGAGTAGGGTTTAGTCCAGACACGGGAAACGAGGGACGTTTCGTACTCCAAGTGACGAAACGTGCCTCGATTCTCGGTCGTCGACACTCCGGATTACCCATGATGGAGTTTAGGCCTTGTTGTGTTTATATGTGCATTCATTTTACATCGAGTCGTGCAATCCGACTCCTCGGCCATCATGCATCGAGATGCGTGATTGGTGGCACGAGGATCGAGGACTACACTCCCTAAAGCTTATGCAATGACGGGGAGAG
Organism: Camellia sinensis; assembly: GCF_055761805.1. Classification (NCBI taxonomy): domain Eukaryota; kingdom Viridiplantae; phylum Streptophyta; class Magnoliopsida; order Ericales; family Theaceae; genus Camellia; species Camellia sinensis. The sequence continues at coordinate 47,420,250 of NC_138964.1, forward strand.
TGGTCATGCACACATATGTTGAAAATACTTTGTCATGCCCCTTTTTTTCCTCTCTGTTGCAGCAAACCGAAAGCCAACAGCAAAAATTGGTCGGCAGTATCCCTACAGCATGGTGGAGTTTCAGCCTTCTGGAGTTTTGTTCAGTGTTCTGGAACCAGTTGCAACCAGAGGCAAATCGGGGCATCGCGATGGATTTTCCGGCAAGGCGACTCGAGCATGCATGCATTCCTTGTCATTCAAGACCGAGCTGAGGCAGTCCATTTCATATGTTTTGCATGCTAGCTTATTTATTTTAGTTAATTTGTTAATTAATTAGGGTTGTGTAATAATTAACTGTAATTCGTTATTCATTGGGTTGTGTATTATTTATTCGGACCCTCCGTGGAGGGCAATGTTGTAATAAGTGTGCGTGTGTGTGATGTATGTCTTCCAACCCCACGTCTTTCTCCCTTTTATTTACCAGCTTATGACGGTTAGTTTTAGGGCACGTTTAAATTAGCATCCTTATGCTCGTATGTTTGCATCCATTCATCTATTTTGCATGCACCGGGCTCGGCGCATCATGCTAACTGCATTGTATTTCAATTACAAGTTGAATACATGTATCGATTGTTGCATCTCATATGCCATCTTAGAATAGCCGAGCCTATCGTAGTTGCATTTTTGCATGTGTTTGCATTAGGCATTCTTAGTATAGTTAGGATTCATGCATGATTTCTTATTAGCTTCTTTCTTTGGCTCGGAGTACTCGGTAAGTGTTTATGCTTTAGCATCCTTGCATGCGTGTGAGTGACTGTCATGATAGCATGCTTGCCATGAGGCTATGTGCTTATGTGATATAACTGCCTGAATGCCTGCGGGTGAAGGTTGGGTTGCTTGAATTGGAATAATTCGTCGAAACCCATGTTTTAGCCTACTTGCGAGTAGCAAACTTCAATCCATTTTCAAAACAAACGGATATGCGATGCTTTGTTCCAACTTAGGCAATATAATCTATACTTGTATGCTGTGTGCATCACATAGTAATTCTAGGCTAATAACCGGAATAAGAGCACATAATGTTTTCAAAACTCGATATCATGGTTAGTTGAGGCCGATCTTTGATCGGGCGAGCGGGGCTGCTCACGAAGTGACCTTCCCCAATCGTACCCAAGTTCCCGAGCCGAGGCAACTTTGGTTATGACAGACACGTGGCCTTAGGCACGAGTTAGAGTTTCCTAAATTCCTCCAAAATAAAATATTTAGGTGGTGACTCTGTATCTGGCAAAGCAGTCCATGTTTGGCACTTCTTTCTAAAAATCAGTTTTTCAAAACGATTTGCCAGATTTGGACTCTTTGATGATTCATCGGTCTTGCATTGCACTCTGCAAGATTAGATACAGGACTGTGACATTGAGTCTGAACTGTAGTAAACCCAAATGAACAAAACGGGATTTTTCCCGGGACGTTCAGGGATGTCTACAGTTTCTGGCGACTCTACTTGGGAGTTAGAGAACTTGACTCGAACTCATGATATCTTGTTTTGACTACACTTATGTGTTTCTTTGCATTGCATGTGCATTGGTGTGCCTAGGACACCGTGTTTGACATCTGCTATTCTTGAACGGTTTGCTAGAGGCTCGCTTTGAGAAGTGTGCCATAAGGCTGACCGGTTACGGGCTCTGCCACGATGGGAACACAAACCCTGATTTTTACCGGGGCACCCTTTTTGACCATTCGACCTAGTGCATATTCGGAATCCATAGTGACCATTCCAAACTAGGACAGGTTGCTCACCCGATTATAGGTTGTTTGAAACTGCTGCGTGCGTAGTGAAACCCTAGCTCCTGACAAAATAGAACAGGGAAACCTTACCCCAACATAGGGGTGTTTTGGCTCTCACTTGTTTGCTGTATGCTTTTAGAGTGTGTCTCTACAGGAATGCATGTATCAGTTTACAAGTTTGGGTATCAGGCCTGCGGGCACCAGTTCAATATTTTGGGAATCAGTTATCTACGGGTATCAGATTCAGTTTTGGGGGCAGTGATTTGGGAACAATGATCAGTGTTTGAGAACAGTCTATTCAGCTTATCAACTGTGTGTTGTGATGCCCAACTGTGTGTTGTGTGTTTATTTACGTTGTTATACTGTCCGTTTGTCTAGTTGCTTATTTTCTTATTATTGCTTTATTTATCTTTTTGCTAGGGTAGTTTAGCACAATTGCTTCAGACCAAGCAGATATTCCCCAAGCACTCTGGACTAGAGGTCGCCGACTCAATCGATCTAAGGATCTGGTCGATGGACAACCAGTGTTTTATTCCTTACCCCCAGTTATCAGACGGAGGTCGAGAAGACAGAGTGTATCCGAGCAAAGGTTACCAGAACAGTGGTCTACCCCGTCAGTGGACAGTCAGGCTGAGGCTTTAGTTTTTACCACAGAGATAGATACACCAGTCAATCAGCTGGAACAGCAGAACATGGTAGGGATGGAGGAAATGATGCGTCAACTCCAAGAAAGTATAAAACTCATGCGGGAGGATGCTGCTCGTCAAGCAGAATTTGCCAAACAGCAGGCTGTGGTCATGACTCAGCAGGCAGAGCTAATTATCCAGCTACAGCAGCAAGCCGGAGCATCAGCCTCACATCAAGCTCCTCCCCCACCAAGGGTCCCACTACCCGGGGAGACACCAAATGTCCAGAATATCCAGGAGGATACAGGCATTCCAATAGGGCCGGCTCTGCCCCCGATTCTACCTCAACTATCCAAGGCACCTACGCCTATGAATCAACCGGACTCTCCCTTTGAGTTCGAGGTGGACCCTACAGCGTTGAAGTTGAGCAAGCTTGAAAAGTTATTCAAGAAATCCCAAGGGGTAAAGTCCATCCCAGACATTGAGGACGGGTATACCGACGCTACCAGATCGGTTCAAGATGCCACAAATCGACCACTTTGACGGGTTCAGGGATCCCATAGTGCATCTACGTTTGTTTTCGAACATACTAAGGCCGATGGTCCTCACCAGACTACAGAAGCTTTCATTGTTTGGCCAGACCTTATCAGGTGTGGCGGCCATCTGGTACACAAAATTGGAAGATGATGTCAAGCGGAACTAGGATGAGATGGCCGAGGCTTTCATTGCACAGTACTCCTATAACACGCAAATCGAGATTACAACCCGTGATCTTGAGACAATAAGGCAGGAGCCTAAGGAGCGTTTCTCTGAATTCGTAACCCGCTGGAGGGCCAAGGCCTCAATGATGACCATAAAGCCGACGGATAAGGATCAAATATGGATGGTTGTGCGCAACCTCCAACCCAAACTGATGCAGAAAATGATCGTGCTCCCCTTCCCTACCTTTTCAGATCTGCATGAGATGGGAGTACAGATTGAGGATGCCTTGAAGCAGGGCTTGATTGACAATGACAAAGAGCAACCCAGGAGAACCTTCAACCGAAACAACAATGTAGGCACAAGCAGTGCTGCAACTGCTAGAGCTTCGGAAGTAAGCATGGTCACCACCACCCCTCCAAGAACCCTGGCAGCTACACCATTCTCTGGTGCGTCCGGAAGTAACACACAAACAACTAAATACCAACCTCGAGGCCAAAGAACCTTCACTCCATTATATATGCCCCTGTCCAAAGCTCTGGGGGTATTAATCAGGAAAGGGCACTTGAAGCCCCTGGAGTCGAGGCCATTGCCAGATCCACTACCTCCTTCCCATAACCCAGCCAAATATTGCGCCTTTCACCAGCAACATGGTCACGACACCGACCATTGCTTTAGATTGCGTCACGAGATTTAGGATCTCGTCGACAATAGGGTGATTGTGCCTCTAGAGAAACCCAATGTCACAACCAACCCTCTCCCACCTCACAACCAAGCTCCACCTCCCAAACGCATCAACTTTATCCAGACCGGAGTCATGACATACGACCCCAGCATATATATCACCCCATCTAACCTACCTAAGCCAGAGGTGTTCCTTCCTGACAACACTGACTTGTGCATGTTGGACATCTCCCGAACCCAACCCGAACTAATGGTGGTGACTGTCGAAGACAGAATGGGGATGATTTCGGAGGAAAGTGGTACAGCGGATTTAGGGACTGAGGAATTGGGGAGTTTTGTTGAGGAGGTGTACAATCCGAGTGGCTACATTATGTTAGCGGGACAGATTAGGCCAAATGTGGAATTGTCGGTAGGGGCAGAAATTTGTGTACTACGGGGGGATGGACTTGATCAAAGGATAGATGACTTAGCAGTTCTAGAAGGGGACATTGCTGACCTTCAGATTTTCAACGAACAAGATCCGGGGGACACGATAGTCAACTGGTTTGATTTTGAAGAGTCGGCAGAGGTTACAGGGTGGCTTGACGACCAACCAGAAATTGTTAAAGAATCTCAGCTGGAAAAGGGCCCGTCAGGGGCAAGGACATTAATTGTGGCTGGAAGGGCCGAGAGACAGAATGCATTGCCGGAGAGCGCCGGTGCCAAGAATTTCGCTCGGGATATGGGCATTTTGAATACAAGAAATATTGAACAATAGACTGCATTGACGCAGCTAGAACGAGAAGGAATCGAAGACTCTGAGAGAGCCAGAAAAGCCAAGGCCCCTGTGGGGACTGAACCTGCTATGTGCACAAAGATAGAGCGTGCTGCAAGCACCTGGACGGAAAATACTGTAAGTACAGGGATAGTTACAACGGAGCCGGACAGGTGTCTGTCGGCTGCCGATGGAATGTGGTGGGAGGACGATGATCTATGTCTTGTCCACACGGATGAGGACTGGGGAAGCAATCAACCGGATGATACCTGGTACATTGGTGAAGTTGACCATATGACTAGGAGTGGGCGGTATTTCAAGCCCCCACACCTTGATCAGCCAGAGGCGTCCGGGAAGGACAAGGAGGCGAAAAAATAAAAAGACAAGCTACTTGAGGATGAGGCTGTGCTAAAACAATTGAAAAAGATACAAGCAGACATCTCCATCTGGGGACTGCTTATGGCTTCACGTGTGCATAGACAGGTTATCCTATCGACAATGGACAAGGCCAAACTCTCGATAGACACCACGCCTAAATAACTGGTGGGCTTGGTTTTTTCGGGAGGAGGTTCCCCGACGTTGACCTTTTCTGACAAAGAACTACCGCCTGAGGGCACAAATCAAAACAAACCTCTCTACATCTCTGTGGAATGTAGAGGCAAGTGGGTACCGGTGGTTTTTGTCGACACGGGATCCACCATTAATGTGTGCCCGTCGAGGACGGCATATGCAATCGGGTTGAAGCCCGCGAACTTCGTGCCAACTACCCAGGTGATTCGGGCGTATGATAACACAAGCAGGGAGGTGATAGGGACTGTCAAAATTCAGACCCAGATTGGTCCAAGACAACACGAGATCGATTTCCATGTCTTGGACGTTCCCTCAACCTTTAACCTACTTTTGGGGCGACCGTGGTTGCACTAGGTAAAAACAATTTCTTCCACCTTGCACCAGATGTTGAAATACCCTCATGGGAAGGGGGTAGCTATAGTTTTTGGAAATTCATCAATCCATCCGCCGCCGAAGTTGTCTACACCAGTCTTGGAAATCGAGCACGGCACGAAGGATGTATTCTTATCGGGGTTTACTCTGGCTGAGGCTTGAGTCATGAAAAACATCTTGGCTGTTGATGAGGGGGTGTATGTTATCGCACAATCAATATACCTCATGAACAAGCTTCAACACATACCGGGGATGGGATTAGGGAAGAGTGGCCGAAAAGGCATTGCAGTATCAGCCGAAGTGCTGCACAACCCACATACCTTTGGCTTGGGTTATCTGCCCACCAAAGAGGATTAGGTTAGGAAAGGTAAGGAGATGGCTGGGAGATCCAGAACGAAGAAGACAGGGAAGCCATATGAGTTAATGCACCGACCTATTCAGGGTACCCTAAATGGACTCTTCATCCAGGAGGGGGAGGATTTTCCGTTCTGTGGTTTCGCAGAGCCATGGCTGAATGTCGAGAGGAAGCGCGTGCCAGGTTTTGAGATTTTCTTCGACCTGCAGTTATTCGGGGATGATGTTGCCGAGGAGCAGACAGACCTATCAGCTAAGGTTGAGCAGTGTAAAAATGTGGATTCCGAGAGTGCTGAAATTGAAATGGGGGTAGCACTGGCTTGTCTACTTTCAGATCCTCCGATAATACAGAAGTACTTGGGGGATAACTTCTCGGTGTCCATGATTGGGAATGAAACGGCTACGAGCCTACCATCAAGCATTTTGGATGCATCCATCGCACCCTCTCTCATCTGGCAGTACGAGGAGGGATTTTTGTCAAGCAGCACCGGGTCAAGTAGTGAACCGGAATCTGATTCCACCGAATCTGTGGAGTCGGAATTAGGTACCAACTCGTTTGAGTCTAAGTCCGGTATTCCTGGGGGTGATAACCCGGATGCCACAGTCCTGTCTAGGTCGTCTTTTTCTTTCTCTTTTGAGTCTGTTGTAACAGAAGAACCAGACGATTTGGAAATGCTTAATGAGAATGGAATGGATGTGGTTTCTGAGTACTTTTCTGTGCCCTTAATTTATTGTATTAATCAGGACTTTTAAAATTTTGATGAAAACGACAGGGAAGAAATTCCTCCAATTTTGCAACGCTTAATTGATCAAGAGCAGGAAAGATTTGTTAAACCTTTAGTTGATGAAATCACTACTGTTAATGTTGGTACTGAGGAGGACCCACGGCTGGTCCAGATCGGGTCCACGTTGTCTTCAGAGGAACGCGAGCGCTTAGTCGCTTTATTAAAAGATTTCAAAGATGTTTTCACGTGGTCCTACGAAGACATGCCTGGAATCGATCCTGAGATTGTACAACACCGGATCCCTCTTGACCCAGAGGCCCGACCCGTTAAATAGAAACACAGAAGGATCTGCCTGGACTGGGCCCTCAAGATTAAAGAAGAGGTCACCAAGCAAATTGACGTAGGGTTCCTGCTGGTATCCGAATACCCAACTTGGTTGGCCAATATTGTTCCGGTGCCGAAGAAGGATGGCAGGATTCGGGTATGTGTGGAATTCAGGGATTTGAACAAAGCCAGTCCGAAGGACGACTTTCCCTTACCGCATATTGATGAGTTAGTGGACTTCACAGCGGGGCATGCTTTGTTTTCGTTCATGGATGGATTCTCAGGCTATAAGTAGATAGTGATGGCACCTGAAGACTGGAAGAAGACTACTTTCACCACCCCGTGGCAGACTTACTGTTACAGGGTCATGCCATTTGGGTTGAAGAATGCTGGAGCTACATATCAACGGGCCGTGACCACAATATTGCACAACATGATCCACAAAGAGGTCGAGGTTTATGTGGACGACATGATTGTCAAGTCCAAAGAAAGAGAGGGCCACTACACCGCCTTGCAAAAGTTCTTCCAAAAGATCAGAGAATTTCAGTTGCGGCTGAATCCTCAGAAGTGTACGTTCGGTGTTACAGCGGGGAAAATGCTATGGTTTCTGCTTACACAGAGAGGTATCGAAGTCAACCCTTCCAAAATCAAGGTCATCTTAGAAATGCCACCACCAAGGACTGAAAAAGAGGTGTGAGGCTTTCTGGGTAAAGTGTAATTCATAAGACGGTTTATCTCAAAATTGACCTTGACTTGTGAACCACTTTTTGGTCTCTTGAAGAAAGGAAAGAAGTTCCACAGATCAAGGAATACTTACAGAACCCACCCGTGTTGTCACCGCTCGAGCCGAGGAAACCTTTGATTTTGTATCTTTCAGTAACTGAGACTACAATGGGCTGCATGCTCGCACAAGAGTCTGAGGACAAGGTAGAGAGGGCTATCTACTATCTGAGGAAGAAGATGTTGGATTACGAGACCCACTACACTCCGCTGGAAAAGGCTTGCTTAGCCTTGGTATGGGCTACCAGGAAGCTGCGACACTACCTGTTAGCTCACTCTGTAATGTTGGTTTCAAGATTAGATCCCATTAAATATCTCTTCGAGAAATCGACACTTATGATTAGGCTAGCTCGTTGGTTGCTTCTGCTTTCCGAATTCGATCTGAAGTATGTGATTCGCAAGTCAGTGAAGGAGAGAGCGGTAGCGGAGTTCCTAGCCGATCACCCAGTGGAAGGGGATAAAGCAGTTGAGTACCTATTCCCAGACGAGGCCATTTTGAATATCGAAGATGAGTTTTGGACGATGTACTTTGACGGAGCGTCAAACCAGTATGGGTATGGGATAGGGGTGTTGCTAATAGCACCCGACAATTCCCGTATCCCTTTAGCATTTAAACTCCGATTCAAAGTCTCGAACAACGAAGTAGAGTATGAAGCATGCATTGCTGGTTTAGAAGCAGCCCTAGAACTAGGGGCAAAATGGTTAGACGTCATCGGGGACTCGAACCTTGTTGTATCCCAAGCTAAGGGAGATTGGAAAGTCAAAGAAGAAAAGATGAAAATGTACCACCAGACCTTGGACCTGCTGATTCCTCGGTTTGAGAAGCTGAACTTCGCTCATCTACTAAGAGAAAACAACAGGTTCGCAGATTCACTAGCAACTCTATCTTCCATGATAGACATCCCTTTTGGAGTCCGGATGCATCCGATCATCATTGACCAGAAGTTTGCACCAGCCTACGAGTCAACTGCTGCTGTAGAAGAGGTTCAAGATGAGAACCCCTGGTATTACGATGTCTGGAATTTCCTGGAGAAAGAAGCATACCCACCAGGGGCAAATGCCAAAGACAAGAGGGCAATTCGAAGAATGGTTACTCAATTCATCATCTGCAGAGGAAAACTGTATAAGAGAGGTCATCTGGGAATGCATAAGCTATGTGTTGAGGCTAAAGAGTCAAAGCGCCTAATGGAGGCCATCCATAGAGGAGAATGCGGAGCGCACGTGAATGCGGTAATGCTAGCTCGAAAAATTCTCAGACAAGGTTACTACTGGTCTACCATGGAGGAGGATTGTATCGGCTTTGTTCGGCGATGCCACAAATGTCAGATCCATGCAAATCGCGTGAACATCCCGCCGTCAAAGCTGTACAATGTGACTTCGCCATGGCCATTTTCAGTTTGGGGAATCGATGTGATCGGGGCTGTCATTCCGAAGGGGTCCAATGGGCATGAGTTCATTCTGGTCGTGATAGACTATTTCACAAAGTGGGTTGAGGCCCAATCTTATGCAGTGTTGAAGGCGTCGCACGTTGCAAAGTTTGTCAAGAACAACATCATCTGTCGCTATGGCGTCCCAAACGAGATTATCTCAGATCATGGTTCTCACTTCAAGAAGGAAGTGATTGACTTGTTGGAGAAATACAACGTGACTTTTCATAAGTCATCCACATATCGGCCGCAGACCAACGGAGCAGTTGAGGCCGCCAACAAGAACATCAAGCGTATTTTGCAGAAAATGGTGGAAACCTACCGAGATTGGCCAGATAAGCTGCCATTTGCTCTGTGGGGCGACCGGACTTCAATTAGAACTTCTACTGGAGCGACTCCGTGTTCATTGGTTTATGGGATGGAGGCCGTTCTACCTATAGAAATTGAGGTTCCGTCATTACGAGTACTGGCTGAGTGTCAGATAGCTGAGGCAGATTGGCAGTAGAGCAGATTTGAGGAACTCATGCTCTTTGATGAAAGAAGACTGAAAGCACTGTACCACGTTCAAGGTTATCAACGAAGAATCACCAGGACTTTCAACAAGAAGGTTAAGTCTAGAAATTTGAAGGAAGGAGATTTGGTGCTCAAAGACAACCGAGCCCCCATCCATGACCCTAGGGGTAAGTTCAGACCCAATTGGACTGGTCCCTACATCATTAAGTCTATTTGGTCGGGTGGAGCTATTGTTCTGATGGACCTAGATGGCCTAAAGTTCTCACAACCAATCAACATGGGCAAGTTGAAGAAATATTACCCTTGAGAGGCTCGCTAGGCCGAAAACCCGAAAGGGCGACCTAGGCAAAAGTTAGAGCATGAAAAATTTGAAATTACAAAAACTGAGCTCGCAAGGTTGAAAACCCGCAAAGAGCGGCCATGGCAAAAGTTAGAGCGTAAAAGGTGAGGGTTAATACACGAGTGAACCTGAGCCTGAACTATGTAAGGCTTGATTCCCATCTTTGGGATACGTAGGCAACTTCATCCTGAAGTTCAGCAATAAACTTTTCCCCGATCAACTTTGTCCATTTGATCATCTCTATCATCTTTGTCTATTCAGCATTCAAGAGGTCGGTTGTGATCTCCGGTGCAGTGCTACTCAGACTAGAGGCAACTTTCCAACTGCTGGAATCCGGGGTTGTGCATCTCAGTGACAGATCTTAAGCGTGTCCAGTTCTGATCCATGTCGAAAATGGTTTTGAAAAGTTTTAATAAAAGTTGATTTTGTTCAAATTAATCTTTTTACAACTTAGACCATTTTTGGACCAAAGCGAAAAAATTTCAGTACCCACAACCTTCAATTTTATTGATTTCAATACAGAGTCCTCCTGCTCTTGCATACAAATTGAAGTTACTTTTGGTTGCATTCATAAAGAAAACTTGAAAGTACTAACAAAGCAATAAATCCGGGGCATAGCTAAGTCAGGTGTTCTTGCGCCCTCTCCTAGAGCTGGTCGAAGCTTCTAACGCCAAAGTGGGCCCAATCTGTGCCTCTTCATTGAGCCAATCTATGCACTCATCAGACAAAGTGCAACTGAAAGTGGGAGCGGGGGCCAGGAGTTCTCTCGTCCTCCATGCTGTGGCATACCGGGCAAGCTGGGCGCCTCAGACTGGGAATGCAGCAGAGTACTATATCCCCTCTGGCGGGCAAGTCTGATCATGGCCGAACTGGCGCTGGAACCGGAAAGGAAAGTAAAACACACAGTGCGTCAGGCCAATCAACTGAATCCCCATCTGTCGGGACATACTGTAGCTCATTGTTGGCAAATTGAACCAAGGACACTGCCAATCAATACGGTTTGAGGACAAATTGCACATCCAGTCGAACCACCATCCCTCATTCAGGGCATCGACTAAACGACGTCAGAAGAAGTAGTCGCAAGCTGAGTATGCTGGGCAAGGGTCCATAACCTGTAACTTATCCATCAACCACACCTGGAGAGGGACGAAAAATGAGAGATTAAACAATAGAGAGGTGTACGTTGAGAGAAAAGTGAGAAAGGGTTTTGAGAGAAAAACTGAGCCTGAGGGCCGAGTGATGTGAGCAATATATATGTGAGATAGGGCGGGAAACATTACCTATAGCAGTAGTGGACTCCCCACAAATCTGGTCGTCTCTCGGTGATAAAAAGCATCCAAGCCCATCAATGTCTTGGCCAATGACATGGCAATGCAGCTCTTTCCATCTTTCAAGCGTTGAGCAACTTCGATCAGACAAATGCTAGACCTGCTAAAGCCCGGGGCAAGCAAAAAGTGAGATAACATGCACAAGCAAAGGGCATGTCACCGAAAGCCCTACCAATGATGGTCACCGCGGTCACCAGGATCAGAAAAACGTTGAATCAAGCTGAGGATGTCTAGTTCTCCGTTGCAGATCAGAGACCGAGCGTCGTGCATAGTGAGCCCAAACATTCGCCCTAAGGCCTTGGCGTGGCCGAAGCGAAGTTGGGGCAAGAGTTCTTCGTTGCGCTCAGATTCCATCAAAGCTTGGAAATCTTCGAAGGTAGGACACACCTCTTGTCTGCCAAAGCTAAAGACATGTGTTACCAGATTCCAAAACCTCGTCGTGGCATGGAGAAAGAGAAGATGCAGCGGAGTGCGGCTCAACGTGAATAGTGCATTCAAGCCGAAGCCCCCAGAAGTTCAACTTTTCTGAGCCATCTAAAGTAGCAATCCAAGCTACGAGATTTTCGATGAGGAATGCCTCCATTTTGATGCAAAACTGAGATGAAATGAAAGAACCACAAAGCTGGAACTTTTATAGAGGATAAGGCACTGTTTGGGGACACGTGTCAAAAATCTGGTGGTGGCCAAACCAGGTGGTCAGCCGACCACTTTTTCTGGTTGGCCGACCACCCCTTTGGTCTCCAAGAAAAATAACTGGTTGGCCAGCCCCTTTTGGTGGTCGGCCATGGAGAAAAGTTGGTCTTTGGTCTGTTCCTAGTTTCTAGAAGAGAGATCCTAGCTTTTCCATGCGTTGGGAGTGTTGAAGGTCCGTGTTTTCCTCTGTTTCGGATGCGTTCCGTCACCACCGATTGTCCGAGATGCATTTGCTTATCGAGTTGTTGTTCTTTATTTATTGAGTTGTTGTTAAGTTTTGCTTATCGAGTTGTTGTTAAGTTTCGTTTATCGAGTCGTTGCTTATCGAGTCGTTGAGTTTTGTATATCGAGTTGTTACTCTTTGTTTGATCAACATTGTTAGGATTTGCTTATCGAGTTGTAAACTTGCTAAGGTTTTGTTGTTTCTTAGTACGTTAAGTTGTTTTAGTTTGTTGCATTGGTTCGCTACCTAACTTGGCAATATTCGTTGTTTAATTTTCATTCAATCTCATTTTTGTGCAAAATGATGCGATGCGATGATAAGAATATAAAATACAACACTTTTTCAACAAAAAACTGTTTCATTCCATCATACTCCTTTTGTTACAACATTTTACAACAAGGGTACAAGTTTTATAGAAAATAAAACTGCCTAATAATGTACAATGTGCTACAACTACTAGTAAAAAAGGCAAATAAAACAGGAACATCTGCAACAGTGCTCTCGGACTCAAGATCGGGAGGCCCTCTTCATCCTCTTCACCTAAGCAGTCTCTGCAATACCTCCACCAGCACCATCATCTGAATCGGAGTTGTCATCCTTGGGATCCTCCCCGACATCACCTTTACTCTCAGAACCAGAACTGGAGCCCTCCTCTCTGTCTGCGGATATCTCTGACTGAGGATGCGCAGACTCCTCCTCACTGGACTCCTCGTCATCTATGACGGGTGCTCTGCGCCTGCCTCGTCTGCGAGACGAGTCCCCTCTCCCAGCTCCTCGAGAAGGCCTGGATGGCCCGGCCTGTAGTGGTGGCATCTGAAAAGGACAATTTGAGTACATTAGCCAACATGTATATCAGATGCAGAGACAAGAATGCTACATAGAGTGGGTGTATGCAGATACAATGTATGAATGTGGTGTGTGTCAGGTGTGCTCTACGCATACAGTCAAGCAATGCAATGAAATGGTTAAATACAGTATGTCATCAGAAGTATGATAAATGTGAGAAAATTGAAAAATACCGTAACACCGGCGATGAACAGCTGTGTCTCCCTCCGCAAGACCATGCCCTCAAGTGAGGCCACCAATCCGAGCAGATCATCAGAATACTCCATGGGAGGCTGCAGATACAAGATCAAGTCATCAATGAATAAATGAATGCCTAAGTATCTGAGTGATAAATGAAAAGCAGTGGAGCATACCAGTAGTGAGTCAGGATCACTGACATATCGGTGATCGGGCATAGGAGGCTCTATTAGAATCAGGTAAGATGACCCGTATCGCCATCCAGTCAACTCGGTCGGAAGATCTGGCCACCCGGCATGCTGATAAGTCAGGGGAATCGGGGGAATCTGTCTAGCCCCACTCCTCGATGTGCTGGCCCTGCTAGACGAAGGAACGTTTGTAGCCCGGGCTCGAGCTGACGATGATGCACCAGCAGCCCTCCTAGTAGGAGTACAGACACCCATCAGTGGGGGCATCAAGTACGTGTGGCGGTAAGTCGCATACTCCCCATCCTCCGTGTGCAGAGTTGTATCAGTACCCAACATAGCGACATCGACCTCCTCGGGAGTGAGTCCCTCAGCGGACCGCATGTCATTTGGAGGTGCTGAAGGGACACTCTGCTTAGGGACGCCCATCGTTTGGCGCATGAAGCGATCTCCCAAAAACCAGGCCCTGCCAACTGGCCCCTCAAACAGAGTCCTATACTGAGAAGAAGCCCATGCCCCCGGGAACTGGAAACGGATATCTCCTCCCAAGGATGCCCAGGGCCGCCAAGCGACCTGAGGATACAAGTGCATGATCTAATCAGATGTCATAAATATGCGAGATGAATCAAAGTTGAAAATATGAAGAACTGAGAGTTCTGAAGTACCTCGGTCGCCCGCACCGTGTCAAAAAACTGTCGTAAGAAGGGCAAAGTCTCTCAAGCCCTCGCCCGGCATCGACCCTCAAATACATGAGAGTAAGGGATCGTAAGAGGCACCTTCACCTCGAACTCTGGGGCTAGCATCGGAAAGTACGCGTAAACCCATAGCTGTGGAAAACAAGGTAGTGGCCATCAGAATACAGAATGTACAGAAAGTACAGAGTGCTGAGTGCAGAATGTAGAATACAGAATGTAAAGTGTGCCGTGTGCAGTGTACAGATAATGAAAAGCAGAAATGTAAATCAAGAGGGAAAAAGGTACCTCTCAGGCTCTCCAGCAGCCACCAACTATGTTCCCCCGCCCGCGGGAGGTTGCACTCATATAGCAGTAGAGGGTAGCAAGGTCGGCGCCACCCCAGTCATACTGGCTGACCTGTGATAGGTCCACCAAAGCACTGAGCAGATACAGTCCAACTGTGTTCCCCCTGTCGGAGAACAAAGTGGTCCCAAGGAGGAACATCAAAAATCCTTGAGCGTACTGCTCTATCTCCTCAAGAGTCTCGGGCATACTCCCCCTATACTGCACGGGGAACCAAGTGTACCTGACTCTGTCCGAAGATCGGTCAATCGGTGGACGAGCTCCCAATAGATAGATCCAGGCAGCCTCCCACTCGCCCATATCCTCGTCGTAGGGGACCGGTCGGCCGGCGACATCAAGGCCAGTCAGCATCGCAAAGTAGAACGGGGTCATCGTCATATCCCCGGTAGCTGAGAAGTGGAAAAAGTTAGTGGTGTCCCACCATCTCTCCACGAGTGCCCCCATCAAGGTCTTGCTCGCAGGGTAGCGAGATAGCCCCGCGCAGAAGGGCCCAAATCCTACCGCGTCCACCATGTGACGAACGGTCTCTGGGAGCTCTGCATACCACTCCCTAGCGATAATCGAGCCATAACCCCACGTAGAACGAGAGAATACCTGCATTCAAAATGAACAGATGTATTCAGTTTCAGAATGAAGTGTATAAGCTGCGTGCAAATGAAATGAATGAGCTGTGAGTTCAAAAGTGAAATGTAAGAACTGTGCGTTCAATATGCGCTGTGTGCAAATGAAACTGTGGGCTGTGTGTTCACCTCAAGAGTTTGAGCTGCGTGTTCAGATTTCAAAAACTGTGGGCTGTGTGTTCACCTCAAGAGTTTAAGCTGAGTGTTCAGATTTCAAAAACTGTGGGCTGTGTGTTCACCTCAAGAGTTTGAGTGGCGTGTTCAACTTTCAAAAACTGTGGGCTGCGTGTTCACCATCAAGAGTTTGGGCTGCGTGTTTAACTTTCAAAAACTGCGGGCTGTGTGTTCACCTCAAGAGTTTAGGCTGCGCGATCAACTTTCAAAAACTGTGGGCTGTGTGTTCACCTCAAGAGTTTGAGCTGCGTGTTTGACTTCCAAAAACTATGGGCTTTGTGTTCATAATCAAGAGTTTGGGTTGCGTGTTCAGATTTCAAAAACTGTGGGCTGTGTGTTCACCTCAAGAGTTTGGGCTGCGTATTCAACTTTCAAAAACTATGGGTTGTGTGTTCATAATCAAGAGTTTGGGCTGCATGTTCAGATTTCAGAAAAATGTGGGTTGTGTGTTCACCATCAAAAGTTTGGGTTGCATGTTCAACTTTCAAAAAAGTGGGCTGTGTGTTCACCATCAAGAGTTTGGGCTGCGTGTTCAACTTTCAAAAACTGTGGGCTGCGTGTTCATGATAAAGAGTATGAGCTGCATGTTCATAAATTCGAGTGATTGAGTTGTGTGTTCAAAATACAAACAGAATGCTATGTTATAGACTAAGTGTTCAGAACAAGCTGTGTGCCCACTCAATAGAATTCTGTGCTGTAAGATATGTGCTAAAATAAGCAGAAATATGGTGTGCAAATGTGTTCAGAATGAGCGGATAAGCATACATAGCGAAAGTAGGAAATGTGCATGAAATGCAGAATACATTGCAGAGAATGGAAAAGTGAAGTACGTACCTCTCGTGCCTGATGAGAGAGATGAGTCTCTGGCACCCGCAGTAACAGATCCGCAGGCGCTCGGTCATCAAAGTCAGTGAAATGATAGAAAGTGGCCTGAGGAAGGACGTGCTCCCGAGGATGATACCTTTCGGGATCAAATGGCCGAACTCTCGGGGGCAAGGACATGATGTCCGGCTCACCCTCGGCACCTGGAGGACCTCTACCATGAGGAAAATGACCCGCCATTTGAAGAAATCTACAAAAATGAGCAAAATGAGCCAAAATTGAAAAAAGTCAACAAAAGTCAACTCTCGAGAAATAAAAAGTCAACAAAAGTCAACTCCCGAGAAAATGTTGCAAATTTTGAGACAAACTTACCCCAAGTGGTGAAAATGAAGAAAGAGGCTCCGAAATCAAATTTTAATCAGTCCAAAGTGAAGAAAATTGAAAGATTTCGCAAAATAACTTAGCGTGGGGCGTTGGAAAGCGCGTATAAAGAGCAGATCTGAGAGAGAAAATGGTCTATGAAGGAAGAGGAGCTGATTTCAGCGTTGAGGTTGTGAGCAACAGTGGTTGGGACATGTGGATTTAAAGAAACAAGTGTAGAAAGACAAAACTGTCCCGGATTTAACAAGGTGGTCGGCCAACCACATTTCCTAGCAGGCCGACCACCCCTTGAACAACCACTGGTCGATGGCCTCCTTAGCTGGTCGGTGGCCTCCTGGGTGGTCTCCAATGACTCTTTGTTCTCCCTGCAAATTTTGGTGGTGATCGGAGTCCCCGGCTCTCAAAAAAGTACAAGGAAAGTGTACTTTTCGGCGCGAAATCCCTCCGCGGAAACTTCAAATCCAATCTCCGACGCATGGCTCATCGTTACTCGCCAAGAGCAAGGTGTATCCTTTTTGAGTACGTTGCGACCCCTCTGAGAGGTAAACCGGAGGTCGCGTTTGAGTTGCCCTCGTCGAGGCTTGCTTTTCTTTGCTCAATGTTTTGTTTCAAACATGCTTTTGAAGTTGCGCTTATCCTGCATTGTTATGCACGTCACTGGCATTATTATGCGCATCGCTTGCATTGTTGTGCACGTTTCACTGGTATCGTCATACCTCCATGCTTAACTTGCGTTGTCGCGCACGTTTCTTCTTGCATTGCCATGTACTTTTTCATCGGCACCATGTTTGTCTGCGTTTGATATAGCGTTGAACATATGTTGCTAACTATGTTATGCCTGTTAGGTTTCTCTCTTTTGCAGGCACGATATTGTATGTACGGTTCATTTGAAGCTGGTGCGACCAAATGAATCGCACAGGTATTGTATCTTCTCCGTGTGAGACGTAGCGAGAATTGTAAGTCTCTTACATCCTTGCTGCAACAAATGTAGTTTTGCTTTGCATTCTTGCTTAAAACTGTTGCATTTATTGTGAATATTTGCTTCATTACAGCTTGCTACTTTGCATGATCATGAGTTACGTTTGGCTTTGTGCATATCATCTGGCATTTTAAACCCATCTCTTGTTTATCTCGCCTATTTGTCTATGTCTTCGGCCTTGTCGAAAATGGGTCGTCTCTAGGCTTTGACATTCACTCCCGTCACTTATGACTTTCGAGTTCTGTCAAAGAGGGGCAACTGTAGACACCCCATTTTTGACCGACCTTAAGACTCAGACGTCATCGATTGAGCGCTCAGTGATTGCGCATGTTGTGCTCGTTCTGAGGTTACGGAGTCTTGGTTGAGAGCCTTGCCTCCAGACTTCGGGACTCTTTTGTGCTTTGCCTCGATTTGTGAACCAGGTTCTGTTTTCTCTTCCCAAAGGGAGGGAGAGGTCTCATAGACCATCTCTCAGTGGCCGTAGGCTACTTTTCGTGGTCGTAGACCACTGTTCCTGTTTGGAGACCAGTTTCTGATTTTCGGAGCCGTCGGCTATGTGCCTCAGTTCGGGACCGCATAACTTTCTCCGTTTGCTCCGGTTTTTGGCACACACCTTGTTTCCTCTCTCTAGAGGGACACTGTGGCCCGGGAGACCACCTTCGTGGTTACACGCCACTTTCGATGCCTAACTGTCAATTTTCGGGGCACCCGACTACGCATTTTGACCCCCGAACCCTCGTTTTGCATCCGTCTTGGTTCATTTTTGGCATGGACCATATTTTCATTGTTTGGAAGGTGGTACAAGGGTGGGAGATCACCTTTTCTTCTTGGAGACCATTTTTTCCCGCCGGCCGATTTTTCTTGTCAGGTAGCTGGTCTCCCTGACTTTTGAGCCATATTTACTGGTCTCCCACCATACCACTAGCATGCGTTGAGTGAGGAGACCACCCTAGGAGGCTGCTGACCATCTTTTGAGACCTGAACCTTTTGAACCTGGTCGGCCGACCAGGGCAAGTGGTCGGCCGACCACCTGAACTGGTCAGCCAACTCCCACCTTTTCTGTCTCAATAAGTTGGTTCCAGCTGTGCCAGCTGGGAGGCACAGACTGCATCCTCCATACACGTGTATGGAGGATATTGGCCCTAGGTTTTAAGCTTTTTGGAGAAGCTTTAGCCTCCCTTGTCTATAAAGGAAGGCCTTCCCTTCCTTGTAGAAGGTTCAGAATTTCCCTAAGGCATACACATATTCCTCCCTCTCTATATCTCTATTTTGGCTCCAAAAGTGCTAAGTTCTTGCCCTTTTGCACACTACTTCTTAGCCTAACACCTCCAACACCAACCTAAGCTTCTTGGAGGGTCTTGAGAGGTCCTAAGGAGCTGCATTTTTGGTCCACAAGCTGCTGGAGTTGCTGAGCTACAAGGGTAACACCCTATTCCCTCTTTTGAGCTTTATTTTGCTCCATCTTTTAGCCATACTTGCAAGCATTTTTGAGCTTTGGTGTAAACTAAAAAAAGTCTTATTTTGAGGTCCTCAACATGTTTGTTTAAGATCATTTTCCTGTTGGGGGTCATCTACCCCCATGCATGCTTCATTTCACCTTGTTTTGAGCCATGCATTAAGACCTTTGTTTTGAGCTTTGTTTGCCCTTTTTACCACTGAAATCCAGCGGATTTTCAGTGGTTATTATGTGTTTTTGAGAGTCAAAATCAGAGAGGGGTCTCTCTCATTGTTTTGATTTCTAGCATATTTGGCCTAACAAAGAAGTCCTTATTTGCATGCTTCCAAGCCATGTTTCAGGCCATTTTTGGTGAGTTTTAGGACCTGTATAGGCTCGTTCCAGATCTTGTTTTTCCATATTGGGTGTCCATCTTGCATGTGTAGAATAACCCTCTTCATAGCCTATCACAGGAGCATGTCATTCTTGCTTGCATTGACCATGTTTCAATGAGTTTTTGGGCTTTATTTGGCATTTCAAACCTTTAAATTTTACTGGTTTAGTGACCTCTTGAATGCTTCATATACTTGTAGTGTAAACCCTCTTCACTAGCTTGTATTGCATGCTATTTTGGTCCTTGATTCTAGCACTTTTTGGCCATGCCTTAAACTGATTTTGTGCATGTTTTGGACTGCCTTAGCTCTATTTTTATGCCTCATGGTCGAATGATGCTTGCTATGCATGGTTGTAGTGTAATACCCTTGCCTAGCCTTGAGTTTTGAAGCCTTTTGCATGCTTATACTGAGGTGTTTTCATGTTTTTGGGTCATTGAGCATGTCATTTCAGAGCCTATACCTGTGATATATTCCCATGTTTTCCACTCTTTAAATGTGTTTGAGAGTCGTGCTTAAATACCTCATTTATGGACCATTGCATGAGCTTCATTTCTATGCATTTTGAGCCATCATTTTAGACCATTTTCCCACTGTCTTGGACCTGCATAGGGACTGTTTGGGGCTGGTTGGGTCACTTGAGCATTGCTTTGTGTGCCTCTAGTGTAATGCACTTCACTAGTTTCGGTATCCGGGCCATCTAGCATGCATTGTGTGAGGTGTTTACATGATTCGGGACCATCTTGCATGTCATTTCAGAGTTGGAAAATGTGTGATTGTATGCCATATTTCATCCCTTGCCATGCTTTGGTAGAGTTGCATTTGGTGCCTTAGGTTTGGTCCCTTGCATTCGTGCATATTTGCATGTGTTTTCGTTGCCCAATTTCATCATGTTTGGCCACTGATTTGGGTGTGGCTAAGGCTCACCTATCTTGGTTTAAGTCCATCTTGCATTGTATATGCCATTTAGTCCATGTTGTTGCATGATTGACCATTGCATTGTGTATGCCTTGATCATTTCATTGTTAGTCTCCATGTGTGCATTGCGTATGCCATATAGTTTTCATGTGCAGTGAGTATGCCATTGATTATTTCATAGCATTGTGTATGCTAGTAACATGTATGCATATCATCATTTCCATGTTTGCATCATTTAGTGGCATTATGTTTAGGTTGCATGTTAGAGTTGCATTCATGCATGCCATGTGTATTGCATTGTGTTTGGAGTAGGGTTTAGTCCAGACACGGAAAACGAGGGACGTTTCGTACTCCAAGTGACGAAACGTGGCTCGATTCTTGGTCGCCGACACTCCGGATTACCCATGATGGAGTTTAGGCCTTGTTGTATTTATATGTGCATTCATTTTACATCGAGTCGTACAATCCGACTCCTCGGCCATCATGCATCTCGATACGTGATTGGTGGCACAAGGATCGAGGACTACACTCGTTAGAGCTTATGCAATGATGGGGAGAGTGGTCGTGCACACATATGTTGAAAATACTTTGCCATGCCCCTTTCTTCCTCTCTGTTGCAGCAAACCAAAAGCCAACAGCAAAAACTAGTCGGTAGTATCCCTACAGCATGGTGGAGTTTCAGCCTTCTGGAGTTTTGTTCAGTGTTTTGGAACCAGTTGTAAACAGAGGCAAATCGGGGCATCACGATGGATTTTCCGGCAAGGCGACTCGAGCATACATGCATTCCTTGTCATTCAAGACCGAGCTGAGGCAGTCCATTTCATATGTTTTGCATACTAGCTTATTTATTTTAGTTAATTTGTTAATTAATTAGGGTTGTGTAATAATTAACTGTAATTCGTTATTCATTCGGTTGTGTATTATTTATTTGGACCCTCCGAGGAGGGCAATGTTGTAATAAGTGTGCGTGTGCGATGTATGTCTTTCAACCCCACGTCTTTCTCCCTTTTATTTACCAGCTTATGATGGTTAGTTTTAGGGCACATTTAAATTAGCATCCTTATGCTCGTATGTTTGCATCCATTCATCTGTTTTGCATGCACCGAGCTCGGCGCATCATGCTAACTGCATTGTATTTCAATTCCAAGTTGAATACATGTATCGATTGTTGCATCTCATATGCCATCTTAGAATAGCCGAGCCTATCGTAGTTGCATTTTTGCATGTGTTTGCATTAGGCATTCTTAGTATAGTTAGGATTCATGCATGATTTCTAATTAGCTTCTTTCTTTGGCTCAGAGTACTCGGTAAGTGTTTATGCTTTAGCATCCTTGCATGCGTGTGAGTGACTGCCATGATAGCATGCTTGCCATGAGGCTATGTGTTTATGTGATATAACTGCCTGAATGCCTGTGGGTGAAGGTTGGGTTGCTTGAATTGGAATAATTCATCGAAACCCGTGTTTTAGCCTACTTGCGAGTAGCAAACTTCAATCCATTTTCAAAACAAACAGACATGCGATACTTTGTTCCAAGTTAGGCAATCTAGTCTATACTTGTATGCTGTGTGCATCACATAGTAATTCTAGGCTAATAACCAGAATAAGAGCACATAATGTTTTCAAAACTCGATATCATGGTTAGTAGAGGCCGATCTTTGATCGGGCGAGCGGGGGTGCTCATGAAGTGACCTTCCCCAATCGTACCCAAGTTCCCGAGCCGAGGCAACTTTGGTGATGACGGACACGTGGCCTTAGGCACGAGTCAGGGTTTCCTAAATTCCCCCAAAATACAATATTTAGGTGGCGACTCTGTATCTGGCAAAGCAGTCCATGTTTGGCACTTCTTTCTAAAAATCAGTTTTCCAAAATGATTTGTCGGATTTGGACTCTTTGATGATTCATCGATCTTGCATTGCACTCTGCGAGATTAGATACAGGACCGTGACATTGAGTCCGAACTGTAGTAAGCCTAAATGAACAAAACGGGATTTTTCCCGAGACGTTCGGGGACGTCTACAACAGTGTACAGGAAGTGATTCCGGAGCATCACAGAGACTTGTGTAGTCTTCAGAGGTACAGAGCAGTGCAAACAGAGGCAACGTGTGACATGGCAACGGGTTTCCGAGCGAAGCCGACCGAGCATGCATACATCCCTCGTCTCGAGGCCATTTCCGTGTTTTAATAACTTAGAATAGTTATTTATTTCGATTTGGTTTTGTAATAATTAATTAGTTTGTTAGTTAGTCAATTAGCGGTTTGTATTATTCTTTTGGTCCCTCCATTGAGAGGGCGCAATTATGTAATAAGCGTGCGTGTGTGCGATGCATGTCTTCCAACCCCATTTCTTTCTCCCTTTTACTTACCTGCTTTCGATGGTTAGTTTTAGGGCATATTTCATTTAGCATACCTTATGCTCACATGCGTGCATCCATTCATCTGTATTACATACACCAGGCTCGGCGCATCGTACTAACTGCATTGTATTTCAATTCCAAGTTGAATACATGAATTGAATTGTCGCATCTCATATGCCATCTTAGATTAGCCGAGCCTATTCTAATTGCATTTTGCATGTGCTGGATTAGCCATTCTTAACATGAACTAGGATCATGCATGATTTCTAACTAGTTATTTGTCTTGGCTCGAAGTACACTGTGAGTGTTTATGCTTTAGCATCTTGCATGTATGTAAGTGTTAACATGAAAGCATGCTAGCCATGAGGCTCATTGCTTATATGATATAACTGCCTGAATGCCTGTGGGTGAAGGTTGGATTGTTCGAATTGGAACAATTCATTAAAATCCGCATTTTTAGCCTACTTGCGAGTAGCAAACTTCAAACTATTTCTGAACAAACGGATATGTGATGCTTTGTTCCAAATTAGGTGATCTAGTCTATACTTGTGAGTTGTGCGCATCACGTAGTAAGATTAGCTAATTAACCGGAATAAGAACGCATGTGTTTTCAAAAACAAGATATCATGCTTAGTACAGGCCGATCTTTGATTGGGCTAGTGGGGGTGCTCATTGCATGACCTTCCCCAATCGTACCCAAGTTCCCAAGCCGCGGCAACTTTGGTGATGACTGATACATGGCCTTAGGCATGAGTCAAGGTTTTCTAAATTCTCCCAAAATAAATATTTCGGTGGCGACTCTGTATCTGGCAAAGCAGTCCATGTTTGGCACTTTTTTACAAAAATCAGTTTTCCAAAACGATTTGCCAGATTTGGACTCTTTGGTGATTTATCAATCTCACATCGCACATTGTGAGATCAGATTAAGAAACGTGACATTTGAGTCCGAACTGTAGCATTGAAGCCCCAGGGCGCGTCTACAGACTGTTGTCCACTATTGATGGCTACCTTGTCAGCATCACCGCATCCATGATTGCCCAAGTATTAGGGTTCGTTTCCAAGGCGGACCAACAGGCCTTCCCAGAAGTTGAGGGCCAACAACCGATACACAGCCTTATCTAAGACTATTTCCCGGCGGCCCACAGTAACTCAAGCTTTCGCCGGAGCAAGCTACCTGGTCACTTGTTATTCATTGACTCCATAATACATAAGAATGCCTTTCCACTTGGGCATAAAGCTGAGCGTCGCATGGAGTTTGTTCGGGTCTTACATAGGTATCAGCATGGCTATCAGGTCCTACTTGTGCATGTCATCTGGATGCATACGCATAAATTTCTGTAGGAGGCCGTTTAGCCTCAACCTATGTAGAACCAGACTTAGCCCCTCCCATTTGCCAACTTGCTCAAACTAATCTTCAAGCTGAATGGCCTCTCCATTGATCCAACTGAGGAGGTTGACACAGCTTATCCTACTTTTGGGTAGCGGGAATGGCAGCATAGCATATCCCGCATCTCGCAGGAAGTCATTGGCCCAATACTTGCTACATGGGTTAATTAGAAAGTTTAAGAGACCTAGACATTGCACAATTAAGGAAAAGTAAGGAGAATGACTTGTTCGGATTCGTAGCCTTTTCAACTTGAGTTATTAAGCCTGTAGGGGTGTCTTTACACCTAGTGCCCTAAAACCGTCTGGTTTGAGAGTCATTGCCCAATGCTTGTTACATGGGTTGATTAGAAAACTTAAGTAAAGGATCAGGACATTGCAAAGTCTTTCTACAAAAAAAAAAAAAAAATCTTGGATGCAATAGTTTAGTTTTTCTGTATATGTTGGGTGTTATTATGAGTTACACTGGGTTATTATAGTGGATAGTTAACTAATATGGCGATTGCACTTTACACCGAGGGTACTGATGATGTGTTTACTAGCATTCACAAGAACATGGGGCTTTACTTTTGTATTAACTGAATTGTGGTCTTTGCTCAATAGATTCCTTCATGCTTGTCTACTGTGCCGTCAATGACTCATTAAGTCTTAATATTGTACTGTATTGGTACATAAGTTAATTCTTGAGTGGCGTAGTGTGATTGATTGCTGCTGGATAAATGTGAATATGTTAATGTTTATGGGTATCATTTTTGGAAACCCTCACGAGACTTTACTCGTTCACTTGGGGTAACTTGATGGTTTAAAGACTTGTTGCATATGCTAAATGCAACCGTTCTTCCCACGAAAGAGGAAATAGCTAGATTGTGTTTAATTTCGTTCTTTCTTTTTCTTTTATTGCTTGCTTGAGGACTAGCAAGTTGTAAGTTGGGCGACGTGATTAAGGCCGAATTGTGCAACACTGAGGCTGTTAATCAGGATTTATTAACTTTACTTGCTTGTCAAACTATATATTTTATGCTTGTTTAATGTCAATCAGATTGTGCATAGTGAGAGCATAAAATGAGCAAAAATGCAAAATTTTGAAAAGAGACATGTTTTCCGTACGTGCGGCCTTTACCTCGCAGCCAAACAAGGCTTAAGCTTCCCACACATATAGAGGGTTTTCTCGCACGTGCGGCTCCCTTTCCTACACGTGCAGCTGTGCCTCGAAAATTGTGCCGCTGTTTTAAACCTGTTTTAGAAAGACAGAAAGGTATAAAAAGAAGAAAGAGAGGCTCGATTAGGGTTCGAAATTTATTTGAAGAAAAGTGGAGGCTAGGGTTTCAAGAGAGTGATTTTCCCTCAAGCTTCAAGGGCAACTTTCATGGGAGCTTCTTCCTTATCCTCTTCCTCTTCCCACTTCTCCATGAGTGGCTAGTCTTCCAATTCTAGGGTTTTGATGAAACCCTAGCCATGTAAAGGGATTTTTCTTAAACTTTGATTGTGAAACAATTTGAATAAATGTCTGGATATTTTAGAAGTTTATAATATTCTTTATTTTTCATCTCTTCAAGTGTTATACTATCTGTGATTGTTTAATGCTTTTCATACATTAGTTTTCTTTGTCGTTGTGTTGAAAGTATGAGACAAGTCATGCTATTACAAGAAATTGCATTTTTCGTAACGCAACAAAATATGTTGCTAAAAGGGAAAATTCGTTGGCAAAAAGTTTTACAGACACACAGAGCTACGTCAACAACCCGTAGGCAAAAGTGAGTCAGCAAAACTTTTTGCCGACGAAATTATCATTGCGTTGGTAAAAGTAATGCCTTCAGCGACAAACATAGTCGTCCGTAAAAGCCTTCTTCATCCATCGTTGACAATTTACCTTGCGTCGGTAAAAGTAGTCCAAAGCTATGCAATACTCAGGGTGCTAAAACTACTTTTCTTTTTTTCTTTTTCTATTTTTTTTTAAAAAAAACTATCCATCTGTAATGTAATTTGACTTGTTTTCAAATGCTTTAATTAGTTGTGCATTCTATCAGAAGTTTAAATCTTGTATAGAGCCACGTATCAGGATATTCAAGTGTAACAAAAATAAAACAGATATTCAAATTACAATAGACATGGTTTGATTTTTCCTACGAGGCAAACTTCATGGGACAAAGTCTAGATCTAGGATTTGGGGTGGGATTTGTGGAGGGCAAAGGAAAGGGAAATGTGATATAAATCTAGCTTCTATTTCATTCATTTTTCCCATCCTTTTTTCTTCTTTCTTTCTCTCTCTCTCTCTCTCTCTGCAAATTCCTCTTCAAAGCCTTGATCCAAACACAACCTTAAACACACAAGATTTGTTCACATCCTTAATTAGTTTCCTTGGACAGCCAGATGACTGTACACTTATGCTTTGTTTTTCAATACCCAGATTAAAGTGATAGAGCTTCAGTTCCTTTGATCATGTCAAGTTTATATAATAATAGTCACTATATCCTAGCATATATAAATTAACTTGTGCAGTAAACCAATTTTTGAAATAAATAAATAAAATCTATCAGAAGTTTAAATCTTGTATAGAGCCACGTATCAGGAATTCAATAATAACTGCTCAAGTTTTTCTGCCATATCAAACCAGATAGTCTCAGTAAAGCAAAGCACTATCTTTGAGGACATCTGGCATTTGTTTCACAGTAGACAGAGCATTATCCCTATACATTGTGTCATCCAGAACAGAGATCGGACTAGGATGCTTAGGGGCAACTGACCCAAATTCCAGTAACACTCCATCTTCATTCAACCTTGCAGCTAATTTCTAAAATAAAATCACTTAAAACATGTCACTCAATTATTCAAAAGTCGTATCAAATACTCGATTGCCAACCAATGTAAAATACATTGTAATCTAGAGAATTTTTGCAGCTTGCATATATAGATTTGCCAAAACAACATTTTAGTATTAGCCTTGTGGAGCCACAGTTGACTTTGCCACAGTTGACTGGAAAAAGCAATACTGGAAGATAAACACTAAAGTATTTTTAATTTGTAACATATATAAAATTAAGTTCAAAAGAATTATTCAATGAATTTATTAGCTATCATGTTGAGTTGGAATAGAAACAGAAACAAAAATAAAAGGAACTTCCCAAACCAAAAAAAAAAATGATGTTCTGATAGATGCTAACAATTAGATTCCAGAATAGAAAAAGACATGGGTGCACCTCCAAAAGCTTTGATGTTACGTGCTTTCGGGTTTTGGCAAAATGGTCCTACTCCTCTCACGATTGGACTCCATCCGACTAGAGAGAAGTCGAGTGTTTGGCAAAAGGGTCTGGCTCCTCTCTAACTTAGACTATAGTCACAACATGGGAGAGAAGCTGAGTGCTTGCAATTACAGTATATTTGAGTGTACACTAAAAATATAAAACACTTCACAACAATGCCAAGCATCATGAAAGATTTTCAATTATATGATTGTTATTGTCAGAGTATCATTTTTTATTACCATAAATGCTTTAATATCTTTTTAATTTTTGGAGGGCTTTGATTGTTTTCAGCATTGCTTTTTACCTGAAATAACAAGTATTTCCCAGAAAATAAAAAAATAATTGATAGGCGTTCTATTAATGCACTCCAAACTTAAATAGGTTCTTTTCCCACCTATTCTCAGCAACCAAACAGAGCAATAATGAAATTGATTTCTTCTCTAGATTTAGATTTCACAGTAACCTGTTACCAAACATAGTTCAAGACCTAACAACAAGAGCCCCTTGGTATCCCCCATTTAGCTACCTTGGTATCCTCTAGTTACGTAATCAAATCAAAGAAAATCAAATAGTTGAACCAATAGAGATTTAATCTTTCTTTTTCTCGGAATAAGAAGTTTCAAACATTATAATACTTCATAATAATGCAAAACCCTTTTTCTATATTTAATTTCATGCACCCTATTTACCAAAAAAAAAAAAAAGGCCCCAAAATCCTCTTCTCATCTTCTCTTATTTTTTCTAGATCCAAATATTATATAGGTGCTTAGATAGGATAATTTGAATGTACTCAAATCTGAATTTAAAGGTAGTGGAGCTAGTGACAAAAGATTGTCCACCTTTGTTAATATACTACATTAAGTTACAATTTTACCTCGAGCTGTTTTATTTTGTCCTTCAGATTTGCAGTCTTCGCTAGAAACTGAGTACTTGGCAGCCTTCATGGATGGAATCTGGCTGCCATTGGTCTCAGCACAGCATTCCAAACTGGTGACTTATGTGTCTATCCCTGAGTCTGAGACAATGTTTCCATTTCATTGCATAGAAATATCGTCTTCCAGGTAACTCAAATTCCTTGTTTCAGAGCTGATCTCATTGGATTGGTCGTCGATTTGCTGCAAGTTTGCAGATTTTGGTCTACGTTTCCCACCTGGGGAACTTGACTCTAGTTGTTGCTTGTTGGGTTGCCTTCTTGACTTGCTGGAATCAGAAGGGGTGGGCAGGTGAGATCGCTTCTCCAACTCAAGCTTTTTCTGTTGCAATCTCGAGCTCACAGATCCTGAGCTCTTGACTGAGCTTACTGCAATCTCGAGCTCACAGATCCTATTCCAGTATCTGAGTGGCCTGAGAGAAAACGATGTAAGATTAACAAAATTAACTCACAAGTTTAACATATGAAAGAGACATCAGCTTTCAGTTCATACGTTATATTCACTAGCAAGAAATGAAGAGATGTGTTCCTCCATGCATCTCAATTGTTGCTGCTGTTGAGAAACTGACCCCAAGATAGTCTTGTGCAGGTCTTTTAAGCTCTGATCAAGCTGTGAACCAAAATTCAAAAGCAGCCCTTGGTTTTCTACTTCTAATTTATTTTTCTAATCTGTAGAACTTTTAATTTTAGTGAGTGCCTGAAAGCAATGCAGCTAAAGCACAAGAAAGAAGCACATTAATGCATTTAAGCACGTACAAGTTTGAAAATTTTGTGCTTAGAAGTTATGCTAGAAATTGAACTATGAAATTTGATTAGAACATCCTAGGATAGGGTCTTTGTTCATCATTGTCATGACCTTGTGATCTCCAAAACAACAAAACAATGTTACAATATTCTAATTTCATTTCAAGCTATTTCTTGTTAACCATGGCTTTATTACCCCTTAAAGACTGGCATGTCAGAAAACAAAAAACGGAATATGTAATTTTTCCTTGTTTTTCAATTGGCTCACTTCCCTATGAAATTTGATTTGCCTGTTTTTGTTGAATAAAATTGATGGAAAATTGGTATTTTAATAATCAAACTCAACAAAAAATGGCATTTTAGATATTTTATATACACCTACATTGACTTTAATGAGTAAAATATGTAGATGATTTAAATTGAACATAAATCAAAAGATAAAATTAAAAATTCAATGTTTATTTTGATTTTGTCACCAAAGTCAAACCTTCAGTTTTTTTTCTTTTTTTCAATTTTTTTTTTCTTTTTTTTTTTTTTTTTGAATTTCACCAAAAAAACAAATGAATTCCATAAATTGGGCAGAAAAAGAACCAGATAATAGTTTAGGAGTTACATAAATTCTACAAGAAATGCATAAATATTGTGATTAGTAGAAACAAAACAATAGAATTGAAGAACCAAATCACAAGTGATTCCAACTTACAATCTGAGTAAAATGTTTCCAGTATGTTGGACGAGTTCATAGAGGTCAGAGACCGTACAACCATGTTTATGTTCCTCTTTAAAGAAGATTTCCAAGTTGTAAACGCACCCGAACGCCCCGGGAGGATGAGTCCCCTCCCGTTCTGTTCGTTTTGGGTTCACTACAGTTCAGGACTCCCAAATTGTCATGGTTCTTAATCTGAACCAAAGAGTCCAAATCCGGCAAATCGTTTTGAGAAACAGATTTTTGAAAGAAGTGCCAAACATGGACTGCTTTGCTAGATACAGAGTCGCCACCTAAATATTTTTTATGGGGGAATTTAGGAAACCCTGACTCGGTGCCAAAGGCCACGTGTCCGTCATCACCAAAGTTGCCTCGGCTCGGGAGCTTGGGTATGATTAGGGAAGGTCAGCTATGAGCACCCCCTCTCGCCCGATCCGAAGATCGGCCTCTACTAACCGCGATATCCGATTTTGAAAACGTTTGTGTTCTTATTCCGGTTATTAGCCTAGAATTACTACGTTATGCGCACAGCAAACAAGTATAGACCAAATCGCCTGAATTGGAACGAAGCATTCCATATCCGTTTGTTTGAAAAACAGTTTGAAATTTGCTACTCGCAAGTAGGCTAAAGCACGGACTTCAACGAGTTGTTCCAACTCAAACAATCCAACCTTCACCCACAGGCATTCAAGCAGTTTATATCACATAAGCATCTAGCCTCATGGTAATCATACTATTATGGCAACACTCACACACATGCGGTATGCTAAAGCATAAATGCTTACCTAGTACTCCGAGCCAAAACAAAAAACATGTTAGCAATCAATGCATGATCCAAGTCCATGTTAAGTGGCTAATGCAACGCATACGGAATGTCACTAGAGTAGGCTCGGCTAGTCTATAGATGATATGTGAAAATGCACAAGTAGCATGTATTCAAGTTAGATTTGAAATACTTATGCAGTTAGTATGATGTACCGAGCCTAGTGCATGCAAGACTAATGAATGATGCACACATGCTATCATATTGTATGCTAATTGAAACATGCCCTAGGCTAAACATCGAAAGCTAGTAAATAAAAGGGAAGAAAGACGTGGGGTTGGGAGACATACACACACTCACGCACACTTATTACACAATTGCCCTCGCTCGGAGGGTCCGAATAAATATTACAATCCGAATAAATAATACTAAATTAATTATTACAGAATTTCTAATTAATTAACAAATTAAATGCAGAAAGAAGGTGGCCATAGCCCCGCTTCGGGATGCGTAGATGATGCATGCTTGACTCGTCTCGCCCGGAAACTCGCTGCCATAGCACTGTTGCCTCCGTTTACACTGCCTCACCCCTCTAAAATTTATGAAAGTCTCTAGAACTGCTCTGAACTTCATTCTGAGTGCAGTGGAGTGCCACCGGCCGGATCAAAAGGCCACCAGCCATGGGAATGAGGTTATCGGCTAAATATTGTGCTCTCGGCCAAAATTCTTTGCCGGTTGGCACTCAACACTGCCGGCCGGCCAAATCCTCCTGCTGAAACCTGTAGTTAACAGCAACAGAGGGCAGGCAGTGTATGGCATGGAATTCTCAGGCAAATGTGAGCATGGGCACACTCCCTATCATGCAAGGGACTCAAGGGAGCATGACCCTCGACCCTCGGGCCATCAACTATGCATTTTGATGCATGATGGCCTAAGAGGCCAAGTTTGCAACTTGATGTAAATGCATGCAACCAAAAGAGATGAATGCCAACACCCTATCATGTTGAGGTCAAGGGGATTGACGACCGAGGGTTGAGACGTGTTACATCACTTGGAGTATGAACACTTCTCAATCATCATACTTGGTTTGACACCCCAAACCAAGCAAAATGTAATGCATGGATGCAATATACAATGCAAAGTGATACAACTCATGCAAGGTAACATGAACATGCTAAGCTAATGCAACATGACACTATCTAATCCTGCAAGTTAGACTAATGCAATATGGACATATCAAGCATACAACAGGACTATGTAATGCCATTAAATAAACAACATGCAAACATGCGAGAATGATACAATGTAAGCATGCAACCAATGCAATGCAACATGCAAGCATGCAAAATATGCAAAGATGGGCTTATACTGAAACGAGAGGACCTCAGCCCACCCCCAAAACAGTGGCCTAAGAGGATGCACAAGAGCACGAATGATGCATGCAAGCAAGCACACATCAAGGTCCATCACCTAAGCATAAAAGGGGACAACTCTAAGCATACTTAAAGGCGATATATATGGGCATTAAACCAACATGCTAAGCTCTGAAAATGAATAGAGAATGATGCCAAATCAAACAAAACATGCAAGCAAGGCATGCAACAATGACCAACACTTGAAGCCAATAAAGGGGGGACAAACCAAAGCTATGTCAACCAAACCTTAAAGGATCAAAATGACCTAAAACAGTCCCAAGGAACTCCAAAACAAGACTAAAGCATACATAGATCATGGTCAAAACACGCCAAGGAATGAGTCCAAAACAAGGGCATTCAAGGCCACAAAAGGGAGCATTACTCAACACCTCCCCCAAGCAAACATGGCATGAATTTTTCAATACAAAACAGAGTTTTAGCATGCAAAAAGGGCCCTCAAAACCCACTGATATGGCAGCCTAATGTCTAAACACATAGGCATGCACAATGACCATTTCCAAGGCACAAAAGAACAACCCTTCAAAGCATGAAAAAGATGATGAATGCAAGCATACAAGCATGGATTAGGGACTGAAATGGCATGTGAAATGACTCCAAATCAACTGAAATAACCCAACTCAAGTATGCTCATGACTCACACACCCGATGCCAACATGCTAGAATGCAAAGGGGCTATACAAAACATATCAAATACGACCAAACCAGCACCCAACAGACCTCAATCATGATAAATCATGACCAAAAGCTTCACAAAGCTAGGCAAGAATATGCAAGCATGATGGTCTAATGGCTAGATGCATTTCTTGGCAAAATAGGGGAATACAAAGCAAGTGTATTAAGCATGAGAGGGGCCAACAAACCAACATGGGACAGAGGTAAAACATGCTAAATAAACACCAAATAACCTCTGGAATTAAGCCAAACAAAGCTAGGCATACATGCTACCCTTATGAGCCAAAACATGAACAAAAGGAGAGACCAAGGGAGAGGGGTGTCCCTCCCCTATGCATGACCTCAAACCCCCTTCTTCACCACTGAAAATCCACTGGATTTCAGTGGTGAGAAGGCTAATACACCAAAGAAATCAAAACTTAATAAAGGAAGCTCGAAAAGGGGCCAAACAAGGCCTAAGAGGGGGAGGTCGACCCCCAATGCCAAAACAACCTTAATGAGATATCTTGAGCATGCAAATACAAGACTTTTTTCAGTTATACATAAAGTCTAAAACAATGAGCAAGATAGGCAAAAGTCTAGCTCAAGATTGGGGAATCTAAAGTAAAGGAGTTACCCATGAAGAACCCTTGATGAACAGCAAGTGCAGCCTTCTTCTTTTGATCAAAACCAGTCCAAAACCTCAAGAACAAACCCCCAAAGCCTCTCAAATTCGAAGTGTGGTGTAGTAGTGTGTGTTTGTGTGCAAAACTAAGAACAAACACACACTTTAGGCCCTCAAACCACACAAAATGAAGAGAAAGAGGGAGATATAGAGAGAGAGGATGATATATCTCAGATATATATATGTGTATAGCTCTGTTTTTTTTTGCTCAACCCTAACAAAGGAGGAGGAGAGGCTCTTATATAGACAAGGGAAAGCTTTAAAGCTTCTCAAAGAAGCTAAACAAAAAAAGAGTCAAAGGGGGCAAATGGGGCAAGGCTTCCTGAGGAAGCTAGGACAGCTGGCAAGCTTCTTGAGGAAGCTTTGCCAAAGGGTCAAGCTTCCTCAAGAAGCTTTGACCAAAAGGGGGCAAAAGGGGCAAAACAGCCACATGTATGCCCCGGGGTAGGTTTGGTGCATTCCAGCTGGCACAACTGGCATGCACCATGCCTGAAAAAGGTAAAAAGGTGTTACCGGCCAGAAAAGGAGATTACCGGCCAAACAGATAGCCGGCCGGTCATACTGAATGCCGACCGGCCAATGATATAATTTACCAATGGCCGGTAGCCTCAAAACATAGCCGGTGGCCTCAAACCAAGGCCGGTGGGTGTCAGGGGTAGCTAACAAGCTACTTTCTACCCTCAGAAACAAAAACACAAGTGTTTGGTGTAAAACCAAACACAGAACAGTCGAGTTGAGAGATCCTGAGGCAAGGTGCGTAGCTGAGACCTCTGGGAACTCAAAACGAAACACAAACATGAGTAATCACCGAGTGTTCGAGCGATGACGTCCAAGTCTTGAGGACGGTCAAAAATGGGGTGTCTACAGTTGCCCCTCTTTGACAGAACTCGAAAGTCATAACAATGACGGGAGTGATTGTCAAAGCCCTGAGACGACCCATTTTTGACTAGGCTGAAGACTTAGACAAGGCATACAAGCTGCAGATAAAGATATGTGCTCGAGGGCAGGGGCAGAATGCAAGACAATGCACAAAGCCGAGCATAACTTATAATAATGCAAAGAAAGCTGTAATGAAGCATAACATGCGGCAGTTTTAAGCTAGCATACACCAAACTACACTACAATGCAGAAAGGATGTAAGAGAATTATGTAATTCTCGATACGTCTTACTCGGAGAATACAGTACCTGTCTAGTTCGTCTGGTTGCACCAGCCTCAAATGAACCGTACATACAATATCGTGCCTACAAAAGAAAACAACTCAACAGGCCCAAACACATGTAAGTAAAGAACACGTGACAACGTGCACAATGTGTATGAAGAAATTTGAACACATGTAAGTAAAGCATGTGGTCTACTCAAGCAATGTGTATAGAAAGGAACTTGGACACATGTAAGTAAAGCAATGCACGTATGCACGCAATGTGTATATAAACTTGAAATTGAACACATGTAAGTAAAGCAATGCACGTATGCACACAATGTGTATAGGAACTTGAAATTGAACACATGTAAGTAAAGCAATGCACGTATGCACGCAATGTGTATAGGAACTTGAAATTGAACACATGTAAGTAAAGCAATGCACGTATGCACGCAATGTGTATAGGAACTTGAAATTGAACACATGTAAGTAAAGCAATGCACGTATGCATGCAATGTGTATAAAAAGGAACTTGAAATTGAACAAATGTAAGTAAAGCAATGCACGCATGCATGCAATGTGTATAAAAAGGAACTTGAGCACATGTAAGTAAAGCATGCGGTCTACGCAAGCAATGTGTATAAAAACTTTGAAATTGAACAAAGACGAGCTATTCATGATGCTAAAATGCAAAGTACTGCAACACAGTGTGATTGAAAGAATTCGTGAAGTTCACAAGATACATAAAGGATACGGGAAGGGATGTTTCTCGTATGTACAGAGCATCGTTCATAGCAAACACAACTTGAGGTCAACTCGGAGATCTATGAATGTTTCGAAGGCGTACTTCCTCGCACTGCCTCGAGATATGAAGGTGCCAAACCATACAATTGATCCAAACAAAGACGCGAGAGATGTATTGACCACAAGGAGGGGTACCGGCATCAATCCTGATACTTTGCTGCCTTGCTCCTTCCTTTTGCTTTACTTTCCTTTTTACTGGCAGTCTAAGCACATTGCACTGCCTCAAGCAGGTTTTACTTTTCCTCAAAATGGCATATTTTTGCCAAGCATGTGATGGGAATGAAATTGCTATTTTGTTCAAAAAGGTGTTGCATTTGTACATTCTATGCATTGCATCGCATGGCATCACATAACAATGAGATGAGATTCGTTTTGAAAATAGAGCATTCGCATCGTAATAATCAGGTGGTGAGCCGATTTACAACTCAATAAGCAAAACAGAGAGACTCGATATAACCAACCAAGCGTGAGTACAACTCGATAAGCAAATCAAAGACTTGAAGAGAGTGACATACAACTCAATAAGCAAATGTACAACAACTTGATAAGCAAATAGGCGTGACTCCGTGAGAATCGATCACCGGAGGGCATTGGAGGTGGTGGAATTCCCCGATCCTCAACATAAACAACTCAGAGAACAAGGAGGAAGACCACCGGCCAGAGATAAAGGCCATCGGCCGTGAAAAATGGCCATCGGCCAGAAACTCTGATCAATCGGCCAAAAGTGGTGGCCGGTCAGCACTATATTTGGCCGGCCGGCCGTGAATTGTCAGAATCAACAGAATGCTGACATCTGTCCTTCACTCAACCTTATCTTCTACAAAAAAAGGCCTCAGCTTCATGGTTCTTCCCAATTCAACACTGATTTGCCCCAAATGGAAGCGCTTCTTGCCCAAAATCTCACAACTTGGATTAACAACTTGGATGGCTCGGAAAAGTTGGATTTCCGGGGTTTCGACATAAACACACTATTCACTCTGGGTCGTACCTCGTTACACCTCCCATTTCTCCATGCGGCGGCAAGGTTTTGGAATCCGGTGACACATGTCTTTAGCTTTAGCGAGCAAGAAGTGTGTCCTACCTTCGAAGATTTCCGAGCTTTACTGGAATCTGAGCGTGACGAGGAGATCCTGCTCCATCTTAATTTTGGCCATGTCCAAGCCTTAGGGCGAATGTGTGGACTCACTATGCGTGACGCTCGGTCTCTGATTTATGACGAAATACTGGACATTCCCAGCTTGATCTATCGGTTTTCCGATGCTGGTAACCGCGGCGACCATCATTGGCAAGGCTTCCGGCGACACACCCTCTGTTTGTGCATGCTATCTCATTTTCTGTTTGCCCCGGGCTTTAGCGGATCTAGCATTCGTCTGATTGGAGTTGCTCAAGGCTTGAAAGAAGGAAAGAGCTGCATTGCCATGACATTGGCCGAGACGCTGATGGGCTTGGATGCTTTCTATCACCGAGAGACGACCAGATTCGCGGGGAGTCCACTACTGCTGCAGGTAATGTTTCTCACCCTTTCTCATATATACATTGCTCACATCACTCGGCCCTCAGGCTCGATTTTTCTCACGAAACCCTTTTCTTACTTTTCTCTCATCGTACATCTCTCTATTCTTTATTCTCTCATTTTTCATCCCTTCCCAGGTATGGTTGATGGATAAATTGCAGGTTGTGGACTCTTGCCCAGCCTACTCAGCTCGCGGCTACTTCTTCCGACAATGACTAGTCAATGCCCTTGATGAGGGATGGTGGTTCGACTGGATGTGCAATTTGTCTGCAAATCGCATTGCTTGGCGCTGTCCTTGGCTCAATCTCCCGGCAATGAGCTATAGCATGTCCCGGCAGACCGGGATCCAGTTGATTGGTCTGACTCACTGTGTGTTTTACTTTCCGTTCCGGTTCCGGCGCCAGTTTGGTCATGATCAGACTTGCCCGCCAGAGGGGATAGAGTATCCTGCTGCATTTCCGGTTCGAGGTGCACAACTTGCCCGGTATGCCACATCATGGAGGATTAGAGAGGTCATGGCCCCTGCTCCCACTTTCAGTTGCACCTTATCTGATGAGTGCTTGGATTAGCTCAATGAAGAGGCACAGGAAGGGCCCACTTTGGTATCAGAGGCTTCGACCAGCTCTGGGAGGAGGCGCAGGAACATCTGACTTACCTATGCCCCGGATTTATTGCTTTATTAGAACTTTCAAGTTTCTTTATTAATGTAATAAAAAGCAACTTCAATTTTTATGCAAGAGCAGGAGAACTTTGTATTGAAATCAATGGGTACTGAAAATTCTCCGCTTTGGTCCAAAAATGGTTTAAGTTGTAAAAAGATTAATTTTGAACAAAGTCAACTTTTATTAAAACTTTTCAAAACCATTTTCGATATGGATTAGAACTGGACATGTCTGAAATCTGTCACTGAGGTGCACAACCCCGGATCCCAGCAACTGGAAAGTTGCCCCTAGTCTGAAGAGTACCGCAGCACTGCGCAGCAACGGAAAGTTGCCCATAGTCTGAAGAGCACTGCACCGGAGATCATAACCGAACTCTTGAATGCTGAATAGACAAAGATGGCCGAGACGATCAAATGGACAAAGTTGATCGGGGAAGTGTTTATGGCTGAACTCCAGGATGAAGTTGCCTACGTATCCCAAAGATGGGAATCAAGCCTTACGTAGTTCAGGCTTAGGTTCACTCGAGTATTTTTACTCTCCTTTTATGCTCTAACTTTTGCCAAGGCCGCCCTTTGCGGGTTTTCAACCTTGCGAGCTCAGTTTTTATATTTTCCAATTTTTTCAATGCTCTAACTTTTGCCTAGGTCGCCCTTTCGGGTTTTCAGCCTAGCGAGCCTCTCAAGGATAATATTTCTTCAACTTGTCCATGTTAATCGGTTGGGAGAACTCTAGGCCATCTAGGTCCATCAGAACGACAGCTCCACCCAACTAAATAAACTTAATGATGTAGGGACCAGTCCAATTGGGTCTGAACTTGCCCCTTGGGTCATGGATGGGGGCTCGATTATCCTTGAGTACCAAATCTCCTTCTTTTAGATTTCTGGACTTAACTTTCTTGTTGAAAGCCCGGCAATTCTGCGCTGATAACCTTGAACATGGTACAATGCTTTCAGTCTTCTCTCATCAAAGAGCATGAGTTCCTCGAATCTGCTCTGCTGCCAATCCGCTTCGGCTATTTGACACTCAGCCAATACTCGTAATGACGGAACCTCAATTTCGATAGGTAGAACGGCCTCCATTCCATAGACTAATGAATACGGAGTCACTCCAGTAGAAGTTCTAATTGAAGTCCGGTAGCCCCACAGAGCAAACGGCGACTTATCTGGCTAGTCCCGGTAGGTTTCCACCATCTTCTGTAGTATGTGCTTGATGTTCTTGTTGGCGGCCTCAACTGCTCTGTTGGTCTGCGGCCGATATGTGGATGACTTATGAAAAGCCACATTGTATTTCTTTAACAAATCAATCACCTCCTTCTTGAAATGGGAACCATTGTCTGAAATAATCTCGTTTGGGACCCCATAGCGGCAGATGATGTTGTTTCTGATGAATTTCGCAACATGTGAAGCCTTCAACACCGCATAAGATTGGGCCTCGACCCACTTCGTAAAGTAATCTATCGCGACCAGGATGAACTCATGCCCATTCGACCCATTCGGAGTAACAGCCCCGATCACATCGATCCCCCAAACTGAAAATGGCCATGGCGAAGTCATATTATACAGCTTCGACGGCGGAATGTTCATGCGATTTGCATGGATTTGACATTTGTGGCATCGCCGAACAAAGCCGATACAATCTTCCTCCATGGTGGACCAATAGTAACCCTGTCTGAGGATCTTCCGCGCTAGCATTACCCCATTCATATGTGCCCCACATTCTCCTCCGTGGATGGCCTCCATCAGGTGCTTTGATTCCTCAGCTTCTACACATAGCTTATGCATTCCCAGGTGACCTCTCTTATACAGCTTACCCTCGCAGATGATGAACTGAACGGCCTTTCTTCTTATTGCCCTTTTATCCTTGGCGTTTGCCTCCGGTGGATACATTTCCTTCTCCAAGAAGTTCCAAATGTCGTAATACCAGGGGTTCTCGTCCTGAACCTCATCTATGGCGGCGATCGACTCGTAGGCTGGCGCAAATTTCTGGTCAATGATGACTGGACGCATCCAGACTCCGGACGGGACGTCTATCATGGAAGATAAAGTTGCTAAAGAATCTGCGAACTTGTTGTTCTCTCTTAGTAGATGAGCAAAATTTAGCTTCTCAAACCGAGGAATTAACAAGTCCAAGGTCCGGTGATACATCATCATTTTTTCTTCTTTGACTTTCCAGTCTCCTTTTGCTCGAGACACGACAAGGTTCGAGTCCCCGATGACGTCCAACCGTCTTGCCCCTAGTTCCAGGGCTGCTTCTAGACCGGCAATGCATGCCTTATATTCTGCTTCGTTGTTCGAGACTTTGAATCGGAGTTTGAATGCTAGAGGGATACGGGAATTGTCGGGCGCTATCAATAACACCCCTATTCCATACCCGTACTGGTTTGACGCTCCGTCAAAGTACATCATCCAAGTTTCATCGTCGATATGCAAAATGGCCTCGTCTGGGAATGAGTACTCAACTGCTTTGCCCCTTTCAACTGGATGGTCGGCTAAGAATTCTGCTACTGCTCTTCCTTTGACTGACTTGCGCGTCACATATTTCTGATCAAATTCGGAAAGCAACAGCAACCAACGAGCTAGCCTAGCCGTAAGTGCTGGTTTCTCGAAAAGATATTTGATGGGATCGAGTCGTGCAACCAACATTACGGAGTGAGCTAACAGGTAGTGCCGCAGCTTCCTGGTAGCCCATACCAAAGCTAAGCAAGCCTTTTCCAATGGTGTGTAGCGAGTCTCATACTCTAGCATCTTCTTGCTCAGATAGTAGATGGCTCTCTCCACTTTGTCCTCTGATTCTTGCGCGAGCATGCAGCCCATTGTGGTCTCGGTTACCGAAAGGTACAATATCAACGGTCTTCCCGGTTCTGGTGGTGACAACACGGGCGGGTTCTATAAGTATTTCTTGACTTGTTCAAAAGCAGCTTGGCATCGGCCGTCCCATTGGAATTTCTTTCCTTTCTTCAGAACACCAAAAAGTGGTTCACAAGTCAAGGTTAATTTTGAGATAAACCGTCTTATGAATTGCACTTTACCCAGAAAGTCTCGCACCTCCTTTTCAGTCCTTGGTGGTGGCATCTCTAGGATGGCCTTGATTTTGGAAGGGTCGACTTCGATACCTCTCTGTGTAATAAGAAACCCCAGCATTTTCCCTGCTGTGACACCGAACGTACACTTCTGAGGATTCAGCCGCAACCGGAATTCTCTGATCCTTTGAAAGAACTTTTGCAAGGCGGTGTAGTGGCCCTCCCTTTCTTTGGACTTGACAATCATGTCGTCCACGTACACCTCAACCTCTTTGTGGATCATGTCATGCAATATTGTGGTCGCGGCCTGTTGATATGTCGCTCCAGCATTCTTCAACCCAAACGGCATCACTCTGTAGCAGTATGTCCCCTACGGGGTGGTGAAGGCAGTCTTTTCCCGATCTTCTGGTGCCATCACTATCTGATTGTAGCCTGAGAAGCCATCCATAAACGAAAGCAAAGCATGCCCCACTGTGAAATCCACCAACTCATCAATATGTGGTAAGGGGAAGTCGTCCTTTGGACTAGCTCTGTTCAAATCCCTGAAATCCACCCATACTCGGATTCTGCCATCTTTCTTCGGCACTGGAACAATGTTGGCCAACCAAGTTGGGTATTCGGATACCAGCAGGAAACCTGCATCGATTTGCTTGGTGACCTCTTCCTTAATCTTGATGGCCCAGTCAGGGCGGATTCTTCTGAGTTTCTGTTTGACAGGTCGGGCCTCGGGGTCAAGAGGGATCCGGTGCTGTACAATCTCAGGATCGATTCCAGGCATGTCTTCGTAAGACCATGCGAAAACATCTTTGAAATCTTTTAATAAAGTGACTAAGCGCTCGCGTTCCTCCGAAGACAACGTGGACCCGATCTGGACCGGCCGCGGGTCCTTCTCAGTACCAATATTCACAGTAGTGATTTCATCAACTAAAGGTTTAACAAATCTTTCCTGCTCTTAATCAATTAATCGTTGCAAAACCGGAGGAATTTCTCCCTCGTCGTTTTCGTCAAAATTTTGAAAGTCCTGATTTAAGCAATATATCAAAGGCACAGAAAAGTACTCGGAAACCACATCCACATTATTCTCATTAAGTACTTCCAAACCGTCCGATTCTTCTATTACAACACACTCAAAGGATAAAGAAAAAGACGACCTGGATAGGACTGTGGCATCCGGATTATCACCCCCAAGAATACCGGACTCAGACTCAGTCGAGCTGGAACCTGATTTCGACTCACGAGACTCGGTGGAATCAGATTCCGGCTCACTACCTGACCCGGTGCTGCTGGACAAAAATCCCTCTTCATATTGCCAAACGAGAGAGGGTGCGATGGATGCATCCAAAATAGTTGATGGTAGGTCCGCAGCCGTTTCATTCCCGATCATGGACACCGAGAAGTTATCCCCCAAGCACTTCTATTCGATCGGAGGATCTGAAAGTAGACATGCCAGTGCTGCCCCCATTTCAAGTTCAGTGTCCTCAGACTCCATTTCCCCACTATGCTCAGCCTCGACTGTCGGGTCTGTCTGCTCTTCGGCAACATCGTCCCCAGGTAATTGTAGGTCAAAGAAAATCTCGAATCCCGGTACACGCTTCCTCTCCGCGCTCAGCCACGGCTCCGGAAAACCATAGAATGGAAAATCTTCCCCCTCCCGGACGAAGCATCCGTTTAGGGTACCCTAGATAGGCCGGTGCATCAACTCAAAAGGCTTCCCCATCTGTTTTGCTCTGGCTCTTCCAGCCATTTCCTTTCCTTTCCTTACCCAATCCTCCTTGGTGGGCAGATAACCCAAGCCGAAGGTATGAGGGTTATGTGGCACTTCGGCCAATGCTGCGACGCCCTTCCAGCCGCTCCTTCCTAACCCCATCCCGGGGATGTGTTGGAGTTTGTTCATGAGGTATACCACTTGAGCACTAACATATATCCCCTCGTTAGTAGCCATGATGTTTTGTACAACCCGAGCCTCAGCAAGGGTGAAACCTGAAATAAACACGTCCTCCATGCCGTGTTCAATTTCTAAGACTGGTGTAGATACCTCTAGAGGTGGGTGGATTGATGAATTTCCGAAAACAATGGCTACTCCCTTTTCATAGGGGTATTTCACCATCTGATGCAGAGTGGACGAGACGGCCTTCACTCGATGCAGCCACAGCCTCCCTAAAAGCAGGTTGAAAGTCGCGGGAACTTCTAAGACATGGAATCTACCTCATGCTGTCCTGGCCCAACTTTAGTCTGAATTTTCACCGTCCCCATGACCTCTCTACTTGTGTTATCGTATGCCCGAATTACTTGGGCTGTTGGTAAAAAGTCCGCGGTTTTCAAGCCGATCGCATACGCTGTCCTTGCCGGGCAGACGTTGATGGCGGATCCGGTATCAACGAGAACCACCGGTATCCATTTATTCTTACACTCCACAGAGATGTAGAGTGGTTTGTTATGGTTTGCCCTCTCAGGTGGCAGTTCCTTGTCGGAGAAAGTCAGCGTCGGGGTAGCCCCTCCCGGAAAAACTAATCCTACTAGCTGTTCTGGCGTAGTTTCTATCGAAAGCTTTGCCTTGTCCATGGCTGATAAGACAGCCTGTCTGTGCACTCGTGATGCCATAAGCAGTCCCCAGATGGAGATGTCTTCTTGTATCTTTTTTAACTGTTTGAACACAGCCTCCTCTTCAAGTTGTTTCTCTTTTTGCTTCTCTGCCTCCTTATCTTTCCCAAACGCCTCTGGCTGATCTAGATGTGGGGGCTTGAAATACTGCCCACTTCGTGTCATATGGTCGACTTCTCCAAGGTACCAGGTGTCATCGGGTTGGTTGTTCCCCCAATCTTCGTCCGTATGGGCAAGACATAAATCCTCATCTTCCCACCACATTCCATCAGCAGCCGACAGACACCTGTCCGGCTCTGGTATGATTGTTCTCGTACCCGCAGTACCTTCCGTCCTTATGCTCGCAGCATCCTCGGTTCCTGTGCACACAGCAGTTTCAGTCCCCACATGGGCCTTTGCCTTTCTGATTCTTGCGGGATC
Source organism: Camellia sinensis (assembly GCF_055761805.1). Taxonomy (NCBI): domain Eukaryota; kingdom Viridiplantae; phylum Streptophyta; class Magnoliopsida; order Ericales; family Theaceae; genus Camellia; species Camellia sinensis. Next base: position 47,463,450 of record NC_138964.1, read on the forward strand.
TTCAAATCTTTCCTATTCTGACCGTATCAACACAGCTGGCTGCTCAATGATTCCTGTATTCAAAATACTCCAATCTCGGGCAAAATTCTTAACACCGGCGCTTCCCGGCGATGCATTCTATTCTCCGACTCTCTCGACTGTCACCGACATTCGTGCCCCTGTCGGACCCTGTCCTGGGTGGAACTCTTCCACCACATCCGGTTGATCATCCAACCACCCAGTAGCCTCCGCTGATTCCTCATAATCAAACCAGTTGACTGCTGCGCCCTCTGGATCTTGGTTACTGTAAAACTGGAGATTGGCAAGGTCCTCTTCCACAGCCCTTAAATCATCTCTTCTCTGTCCCAGACTATCCCTTTGGATCACACACAGTTCTCTCCCTGTTGGCAATTCCACATCTGGCCCATCCTAGCCTGTTGATGAAATGTAGTCACCCGGATTATATGTCTTCTCAATACGACTCCCAGATTCTGCAGACTCTGACCCAACAACCTTTGTCTCCTTTGGGATCTCGTTTCTCATGTTCTCGATAGTCACCACCGTTGGCTTAGGTCGGGTCATGGAGATGTCCATCATGCACAAGTTGGTGCAGTCGGGAAGGAATACCTCCGGCTTAGGCAGGTGGGAAGGAGTGATATAAATGCTAGGATCGTAAGGCACGACCTCAGTTTGGATGAAGTTGATCCTTTTAGGCGGTGGGGCTTGGTTATGTGTGGGGAGAGGGTTTGTTGTAACATTGGGTTTCTCGGGAGGCAGAATCACCCCGTTATCGATGAGATCTTGAATCTCATGACGTAGTCGGAAGCACAGATCGGTGTCATGACCGTGCTGTTGGTGAAATGCGCAATATTTGGCTGGGTTGTGGGTAGGGGGAAGTCTTTCTGGTAAGGGTCACGGTTCTAGGGGCTTCAGATGCCCTTTTCTGATTAAAACCCCCAGAGCTTTGGATAGGGGCATATATAGTGGAGCGAAGGTTCTTGTGTTTTTGGGTGGGTATTTGGCTGTTTGGGTATGGCTTCCGAACGCGCCGGAGAATGGCGCAGCTGCCATGGTTCTTGGAGGGGGGTTGGTGGTGACCATGCTCACTTCGGAGGCTCTTGTAGTTATAGTACCGCTCGGGCCTGCATTAGTGTTGCGGTTGAAAGTTCTTCGGGGTTGCTCCCGGTCATTATCAATTAAGCCTTGCTTTAAGGCATCCTCAATCTGCACCTCCATTTCATGTAGATCAGAAAAGGTAGGGAAGGGGAGTACAATCATCTTTTGCATCAACTTCGACTGAAGATTGCGCACAATCATCCGAATCTGGTCTTTGTCTGTAGGCCTTAAGGTCATCATCGAAGCCTTGGCCCTCCATCTAGTCACGAATTCTGAGAAACTCTCTTTAGGCTCTTGCCTTGTTGTCTCGAGATCACGGGTTGAAATCTCGATTTATGTATTGTATGAGTATTGCGTAATGAAGGCCTCGGCCATCTCGTCCCAGTTTCTCTTGACATCATCTTCTAATTTGGCATACCATATGGCCGCCACACCCGACAGGGTTCGGCCGAACAGAGACAGCTTCTGAAGTCTGCTGAGGCCCATTGGCCTTAAGATGTCTGAAAACAATCTCAGGTGCACCATGGGGTCGCCAGACCCATCAAATCGATCAATGTGCGGCATTTTGAATCTGTCAGGCAGCGTCACAGCTGCGTCGGTATATCCATCTTCGATGTCTGGGATAGTCTTGACTCCTTGGGATCTCTTGAACAGCTTTTCAAGCTTGCTCAACTTCAATGCTGTAGGGTCTGTCTCAAACTCAAAGGGAGAGTCCCGTAGGTTGGTGGGTGTTTTGGATAACTGGGGTTGGATTTGGGGTAGGACCGGGGGTAGAGGTGGTCCCGTGGGAATGTCCGTATCATTCTGAACATTAGCTGTCTCCCCAGGGGTTGGAATTCCTGGCGGGGGAGGAACTTGTTGCAAAGCAGATGCTCCGGTTTGCTGCTGTAACCTCACGATTAACTCTGCTTGTTCATTCATAACCGTGGCCTGCTGCTTGGCGAACTCTGCCTGTCGGACAGCATCCTGCTGCATCATCTTCATACTCTCTTGGAGCTGGCGCACCATCTCCTCTAAATTGGCCATACTGTTCTGCTCTGACTGAATTATCGGTATATGTTCTCTTTCTGTGGGAGAAGCAGAATCCTGATCCCTACTGTACACAGGTGGGGTAGACAAAGCCCTCTGTACTAACTGTTGAACCGATGCCCTCTGCCTAGCTGTCCTCCGTCTAGTAACTAAGGGTAGAGAGTGGTACACTGGTTATCCGTCTACTAGATCCTCAGATCGATGGAGTCGACGACCTCTAATCTAGAGTGCTTGGGGAATATCTACTGGGTCAGAAGCAATTGTACTCGACTACCTAGTAAAAAGATAAATAAAGCATATAAATAAACAGACAATTGGACAACGTTACAACGTAAAATAAACACAACACACAGCTGGGTATCACAACAAACTGCCAACAAGCTGAATGTACTGTTCCTTAGTCACTGATCACTGTTTCCAAATCGTTACCCCTAAGTCTGAATCTAATACCCGTAGATGACTGATTCCCAAAAACACTGATGCCCGCAGGCCTGACACTCAGACTTGAGAATTGATACGCGCGTTCCCTGCATAGATACACTCTAAAAACACATAGCAAGTAAAAGAGAGCCAAAACACCCCTATGGAGGGGTAGGGTTTCCCTGTCCTATTTTTGTCAGAAGCTAGGGTTTCACTATGCACGCAGCAATTTTCAAACAACCTAACATCGGGTAAGCAACCTGTCCTAGTTTGGGATAGTCACTATGGATTTTGATATGCACTAGGTCGAATGGTCGAAAAAGGCGCCCCGGTAAAACCGAGGTTTGTGATCCCATACTGTCAAAGCCCACAACCGGTCAGCCTTATGGCATGCTTTGACAAAGTCAAGCCTCCGGCAAACTGTTCAGGAATGGCAGATGGCAAACACGGTGTCCTAGGCGCACCAATGCACATGCAATGCAAAGAGACACATAAATGAAATCGAAACAGGATATCATGAGTTCGAGTCAAGCTCTCTAAATCCCCAGCAGAGTCGCCAGAAACTGTAGACGCGCCCGAACGCCCCGGGAGGATGAGTCCCTTCCCGTTCTGTTCGTTTTGGGTTCACTACAGTTCAGGACTCTCAAATTGTCACGGTTCTTAATCTGAACCAAAGAGTCCAAATCCGACAAATCGTTTTGAGAAACAGATTTTTGAAAGAAGTGCCAAACATGGACTGCTTTGCCAGATACAGAGTCGCCACCTAAATATTTTTTATGGGGGAATTTAGGAAACCCTGACTCAGTGCCAAAGGCCACGTGTCCGTCATCACCAAAGTTGCCTCAGCTCGGGAGCATGGGTACGATTGGGGAAGGTCAGCTATGAGCACCCCCTCTCGCCCGATCCGAAGATCAGCCTCTACTAACCGTGATATCCGATTTTGAAAACGTTTATGTGTTCTTATTCCGGTTATTAGCGTAGAATTACTACGTTATGCGCACAACAAATAAGTACAGACCAAATCGCCTGAATTGGAATGAAGCATTGCATATCCGTTTGTTTGAAAAACAGTTTGAAATTTGCTACTCACAAGTAGGCTAAAGCACGGACTTCAACGAGTTGTTCCAACTCAAACAATCCAACCTTCACCCACAGGCATTCAAGCAGTTTATATCACATAAGCATCTAGCCTCATGGTAATCACACTATTATGGAAACACTCACACGCATGCGGTATGCTAAAGCATAAATGCTTACCTAGTACTCCGAGCCAAAACAAAAAACATGTTAGCAATCAATGCATAATCCAAGTCCATGTTAAGTGGCTAATGCAACGCATACGGAATGTCACTAGAGTAGGCTCGGCTAGTCTATAGATAATATGTGAAAATGCACAAGTAGCATGTATTCAAGTTAGATTTGAAATACTTATGCAGTTAGTATGATGTACCGAGCCTGGTGCATGCAAGACTGATGAATGATGCACGCATGCTATCATACTGTATGCTAATTGAAACATGCCCTAGGCTAAACATCGAAAGCTAGTAAATAAAAGGGAAGAAAGACGTGGGGTTGGGAGACATACACACACTCACGCACACTTATTACACAATTGCCCTCACTCGGAGGGTCCAAATAAATATTACAATCTGAATAAATAATACTAAATTAATTATTACAGAATTTCTAATTAATTAACAAATTAAATACAGAAAGAAGGTGGCCACAGCCCCGCTTCGGGATGCGTAGATGATGCATACTTCACTCGTCTCGCCCGGAAACTCGCTGCCATAGCACTGTTGCCTCCGTTTACACTGCCTCACCCCTCTGAAATTTATGAAAGTCTCTAGAACTGCTCTGAACTTCATTCTGAGTGCAGTGGAGTGCCACCGGCCAGATCAAAAGGCCACCGGCCATGGGAATGAGGTTATCAGCTAAATATTGTGCTCTCGGCCAAAATTCTTTGCCGGTCGGCACTCAACACTACCGGCCGGCCAAATCCTCCTGCTGAAACCTGTAGTTGACAGCAGCAGAGGGCAAGCAGTGTATGGCATGGAATTCTCAAGCAAATGTGAGCATGGGCACACTCCCTCTCATGCAAGGGACTCAAGGGAGCATGACCCTCGACCCTCGGGCCATCAGCTATGCATTTTGATGCATGATGGCCTAAGAGGCCAAGTTTGCAACTTGATGTAAATGCATGCAACCAAAAGAGATGAATGCCAACACCCTATCATGTTGACGTCAAGGGGATTGACGACCGAGGGTTGAGACGTGTTACATCACTTGGAGTATGAACACTTCTCAATCATCATGCTTGGTTTGACACCCCAAACCAAGCAAAATGTAATGCATGGATGCAATATACAATGCAAAGTGATGCAACTCATGCAAGGTAACATGAACATGCTAAGCTAATGCAACATGACACTATCTAATCCTGCAAGTTAGACTAATGCAATATGCACATATCAAGCATACAACAAGACTATGTAATGCCATTAAATAAACAACATGCAAACATGCGAGAATGATACAATGTAAGCATGCAACCAATGCAATGCAACATGCAAGCATGCAAAATATGCAAAGATGGGCTTATACTGAAATCAGAGGACCTCAGCCCACCCCCAAAACAGTGGCCTAAGAGGATGCACAAGAGCACGAATGATGCATGCAAGCAAGCATACATCAATTTCCATCACCTAAGCATAAAAGGGGACAACTCTAAGCATACTTAAAGGCGATATATATGGGCATTAAACCAACATGCTAAGCTCTGAAAATGAATAGAGAATGATGCCAAATCAAACAAAACATGCAAGCAAGGCATGCAACAATGACCAACACTTGAAGCCAATAAAGGGGGGACAAACCAAAGCTATGTCAACCAAACCTTAAAGGATCAAAATGACCTAAAACAGTCCCAAGGAACTCCAAAACAAGACTAAAGCATACATAGATCATGGTCAAAACACGCCAAGGAATGAGTCCAAAACAAGGGCATTCAAGGCCACAAAAGGGAGCATTACTCAACACCTCCCCCAAGCAAACATGGCATGAATTTTTCAATACAAAACAGAGTTTTAGCATGCAAAAAGGGCCCTCAAAACCCACTGATATGGCAGCCTAATGTCTAAACACATAGGCATGCACAATGACCATTTCCAAGGCACAAAAGAACAACCCTTCAAAGCATGAAAAAGATGATGAATGCAAGCATACAAGCATGGATTAGGGACTGAAATGGCTTGTGAAATGACTCCAAATCAACTGAAACAACCCAACTCAAGCATGCTCATGACTCACACACCCGATGCCAACATGCTAGAATGCAAAGGGGCTATACAAAACATATCAAATACGACCAAACCAGCACCCAACAGACCTCAATCATGATAAATCATGACCAAAAGCTTCACAAAGCTAGGCAAGAATATGCAAGCATGATGGTCTAATGGCTAGATGCATTTCTAGGCAAAATAGGGGAATACAAAGCAAGTGTATTAAGCATGAGAGGGGCCAACAAACCAACATGGGACAGAGGTAAAACATGCTAAATAAACACCAAATAACCTCTAGAATTAAGCCAAACAAAGCTAGGCATACATGCTACCCTTATGAGCCAAAACATGAACAAAAGGAGAGACCAAGGGAGAGGGGTGTCCCTCCCCTATGCAAGACCTCAAACCCCCTTCTTCACCACTGAAAATCCACTGGATTTCAGTGGTGAGAAGGCTAATACACCAAAGAAATCAAAACTTAATAAAGGAAGCTCGAAAAGGGGCCAAACAAGGCCTAAGAGGGGGAGGTCGACCCCCAATGCCAAAACAACCTTAATGAGATATCTTGAGCATGCAAATACAAGCCTTTTTTCAGTTATACACAAAGTCTAAGACAATGAGCAAGATAGGCAAAAGTCTAGATCAAGATTGGGGAATCTAAAGTAAAGGAGTTACCCATGAAGAACCCTTGATGAACAGCAAGTGCAGCCTTCTTCTTTTGATCAAAACCAGTCCAAAACCTCAAGAACAAACCCCCAAAGCCTCTCAAATTCGAAGTGTGGTGTAGTAGTGTGTGTTTGTGTGCAAAACTAAGAACAAACACACACTTTAGGCCCTCAACCACACAAAATGAAGAGAAAGAGGGAGATATAGAGAGAGAGGATGATATATATCAGATATATATGTGTATAGCTCTGTTTTTTTTTCTCAACCCTAACAAAGGAGGAGGAGAGGCTCTTATATAGACAAGGGAAAGCTTTGAAGCTTCTCAAAGAAGCTAAACAAAAAAAGAGTCAAAGTGGGCAAAGGGGGCAAGGCTTCCTGAGGAAGCTAGGACAGCTGGCAAGCTTCTTGAGGAAGCTTTGCCAAAGGGTCAAGCTTTCTCAAGAAGCTTTGACCAAAAGGGGGCAAAAGGGGCAAAACAGCCACATGTATGCCCCGGGGTAGGTTTTGTGCATTCCAGCTGGCACAGCTGGCATGCACCATGCCTGAAAATGGTAAAAAGGTGTTACCGGCCAGAAAAGGAGATTACCGGCCAAACAGATAGCCGGCCGGTCATACTGAATGCCGACCGGCCAATGATATAATTTACCAATGGCCGGTAGCCTCAAAACATAGCCGGTGGCCTCAAACCAAGGCTGGTGGGTGTCAGGGGTAGCTAACAAGCTACTTTCTACCCTCAGAAACAAAAACACAAGTGTTTGGTGTAAAACCAAACACAGAACAGTCGAGTTGAGAGATCCTGAGGCAAGGTGCATAGCCGAGACCTCCGGGAACTCAAAATGAAACACAAACATGAGTAATCACCGAGTGTTCGAGCGGTGACGTCCAAGTCTTGAGGACGGTAAAAAATGGGGTGTCTACACAAGTCTTCTCAATTCATCAAAGGCTCGCATATCTGACACATCACAACAGTAAACAAATAATCAATTGAATTTCGATACAGAAAATAAACAAACAAAAAAAAAATTCAATCGTCGACGATGATCAAAGGCTATATATACAGAGTTCAAAGTATTTGTGTGGAGATAGTCTAGATGTTCGGAGCTCAGACAACATTTGTGCCGAATATCATAGGGTTTCTCTAAGATTGTTGGAGTCCTGATGAACACACAAATTGGAGAATTAGGGTTTTGAATATGAAAGAATTGATTGAGGAAATATTGATTGATAGGTCTGATGAATTACCAGTGCGCGATGCATATAGAAAGCATTGTGTTGAATCCTTGCGATGCCTTCGGTGAGCCATTTGTCCTCGTCTTCGATTCCATTCGCGATCATTCTCTCTTTCCTATGAATTGTGAGAGAAGGGTGTGCAAGAGTGAAAAAATTAATTTTTAGATTTGTTTTTTTGAAAAAATTAAAATTAATTTGGGAGCAATATGACTTAAAAGATAAAATTATACAACAATAATAAGTATTTTTTTAAAAAACAAATCACCCAATTTTTTTTTTAGTTTTTTACAAAAAAAAAATAAATTTTTAAACTAGTTTCTGAAAATAAAACCAAATATATTGAAAATTGATAATCTAACCACATTCTTTGGAAGAGTTTAAATTATCTCAAATTAGCCATCTCAACTTAAGAGCGTGTTTGGACTTGATTGGGTTGTTCAATGATCACTTTAATCTTACAATTCAATAACTAGAATATTTAAAACTCTTTCAAAAGTTATAATAAAAACACTCACTAAAATCACCCCGTTTCACTAACTAAACTTTTACCGACGAATAGTGTTATCGTTGCTAAATGTTCAACTCTTTGGCCACGCCAACTTATCATCGCCAACAGTAAGCACACTAATAGCAACGCTCATTGTGTTGCTAAAAAAATAAGCCTCGTAGCTAAATTTTTTGAAATTTTGACGCTAACCAATAATTTTGGCGCTTAGTGAATGTTATTTTTTTTAGCGACGGTAGTAAATTGCGTCGGTAAAGGTCTACTTTTACCAACGAAATTCCTTATTGTGTTGTCAAAAATAAACTTTTGGCTATGAAAAATTGACGTCGTTGCCAAAAGTACAATTTCTTGTAGTATACGGGTCGTGTTGCTACCATAGTTCAGAGCAAACCCCTCGTGCTACTTGAGATGACTCATGCCTGTACGTTGAACACAAACATCATCTTGATCAATATTTCAAACTTGTAGTTGTGTAATATTGCGTAGTTCAAACCGAATTGCAATTGATGGTCGTTGTTAAGTCTCATTTATGTGGTTAGTAGTGAATTCTTTGCCCTAAGATTTTTCCCAAAAATCAATCACTCAAACCCTACATTTAATTATCAATTTAATTTCTCAATTTCATTTAATTCCTGTTTAGTCATAATATCCATCAATCTTTTTAATCAAAATTAATTTAGGAATTTAGCGATTAAATTAGTCTCATTTCACAATTGTCTCTGTGGATCGATACCTAGACTTGCCATTATTCTAAAAGAATTTGGTATAGTTTAGTATTTATATTTGGTGTGTGTAACGACCCATCATAACACAGCAGCCTAAAATGCAAAGATGGCAATCAATGGTGGTCAATCGTCAATAGAGGTGCAACTCTAATGGCTTAAGGTGCTGCATAGGCTGAGTTCGAGTTATGTTAAAAGTTGTTCAAGTCCATTCAAATTTAATTTGCAATTTGATATTTCTGCTCAAGTCTGACTTGGGAATAAGCCTGAATGGTTTGAATTGTTAAAATTTTACACAAATTCGAGTCATTAGTTATTATTATTAATATTATTTTGTGTATGTGCAGCTAGGCTAATTAATGTATTAAAGTTAGACCTTATTAATATTTTTTAAAATCATTAATAGTATAAAAATAAATAATTTATATGACAAGAGATAAAGATAAGAATTGAAGAACCATTGTGTCAAAAATTTGTTTTAGAGGGAAACAAAATAAATATAGAAAAAAATAAATAAATATCTTTTAGCAAAAGTGAAATTTTAACATATAATTTAAGGGGGAAAAAAACAATATTGAGAAATCAATGAATTTATATTAATCAATAATGAAATTCATAGGATTATGTACGATTATATTAAATAATTTGGTATATCATCTTAAAGTATCTCTAATCTTTCATGTTTTCTTTTATCAAATTTAAATTTGATAAAAAAGTACTCAAAAATCATCTCCAATCAAGAGAAATCTGTGTCACAACATAGATACTATGACAACAACCACTTATGTCCCCTTCACTCAAGCAAAACTCATTTTGTGATAGCAGGATGCTTACAAATGTTTAATTAACTTAAATTTTTTAAGACTCTCATCGTATAATTACCAATATTTAAATGATTTAATTTTTTATATATAATATATTTGACAAATTTTATAATACAAATGATATAAATTATCAAAAGGGGAGAGCTTCTCTCCGGTTTATTTTCTAAATTGAACGGTATTATTAAACCTGTGAGGCTCTTTATGGGTCCTATTTTGATCATTCGAAACATTTAATATGCAGAACTCGTTGAGTACTTTTACTCTACAAAAAAATTACATTGATCGGATATCAGTAGTCCCTTAATTAGATTATATTTTTCTCAATTGTAAACATAATTTAAAAAATAAATTATTGAGAAAAAGACGTTCTAATAAAGTATCTATCGATATCTGATCAGCTTAATTTTTTACAAAAATAAAATACTTAATAAACCCTACCTATTGAATTATTAAAATAAAACTCATAATAAATTTTAAAAATTCAATAATACAATCCAATTCATTTTGTAAACTAAAAAAAACCCCACCCTTACCAAAAATAAATCCGACATCAACTAAAAACAGTGTCCCATGTCCCACCAACTTTTCCGCGGTCTGCGCAAGACTTTTAGATTTTTCCGAGGAAGGATGATAGCCAGTCTTGTCGCCTCTCCCTGTGATTTACAGCTCAGTCGTCTATTTTCGAAGGATCTATTTTCGAAAAAAACAATGACTTATAATAGGACCCATGAACCTCACAAGTTTTCACAAATTCTAAAGCTTAGAGAAGTCTAACCTTTTAACGTAATTGATAAGAAAGAAAATTCTAGGAGATATTACACCTCAATGATAATTTCATAAAAAATTTACAGATTGGTAAAATATTTATGGTTTTATAGACTAATATTTATAAAATATATGACTAATATAAAATAACTTTCTAAACCTACAGTCTAATGAAATTTTCTCAACCTTCTATTTATACATAAATTTTAAAATAAAAAATCATTATTGTAAATATAAATTATTTTTATGAGTATTTTGTTTTAAATTAAAAGGTTGTCATTGACCTATATTATTCTGTATGAATTTTCTATTTATATATTATTGCTCAAAAATAATAATGACAATCATTTAAGTAGATTTGTCCTTCGTCGTTTTGATTTTAAAAGGTTGTTTTGGAAGTGACTATTTTAATTAATTTTTTTGATTATTTTAGAAAAAAAAATCATGCAGAAAGATAGAAAGAGAGTGATTTGATTGAATGTTTTAAGTTTTTCGTTCGGGAAGTAATAGTTTTAGCTTTAAAGCAAAAAAGTTACTAAAAAAAATCAAAAAGTCTATAACCTATATCAAAAAGTCAAAAATTCTATTTTCTCTTTATTTTTTGCACATCTTCGCATAAAAAACTAAAATGTCATTCCAAACATACAAGTTTTTTTATCTCATATTTTAACCAAAAAATCAAAAAGTTATTAAAATAGAATGTTCCCAAACAAGACCTTAGCCAAAAAATTAACACCCCCAAACAAGGCCAAAATATCGATACACATCCAATCCAACCAAATAGTCTGGGGGATTCACAATCTCAAGATTCAAGTTCGATGGATTAATGTCCATCCAATCAAACACATCCAAAGCGTTTATGATCATAACTATTTGTATGTTGTTATTGTCTAGAATCTTGTTGGGATCCCTACTAGACTTTATGTTCATCCCACGTTATGAATCCTTTTTCAAGTGAATATCAAGAAGTGATTCAAGATCGAGGATCTTCATTATCTGTTGGCCACGGGGCCTTTTATTTGTTAGCTGAATGTCGTTGTTGTAAAAAGGGTTAAACCTTTTCTTTTTATGTAATAATGTAACCCTGCGGGCAATTTATTTAATTTATAGCCCATGTCACATTCATTTTGTATTCGAATGAGAGAACTTATACTTAATTGTCCTTATTAATGTATTGAAATTCCATACGTTATCTCTGAAATTGTATAATGATAAAGGGTTTGGTAATGTTACCCAAGTAATAAAAAGTGGGGCGTGACAACTTGGTATCAGAGCGAGCCGGGTTTAAATACTTTGGGCTCGTTGGGAGTGGTTTTTACCACATCGGGTTTGCTATGCTTGGTGAGGACGTTGCATATAGTTAGGATAAGTGTTAGGATTTATATGTTGCATTTATGTGAGCAAGGGATTAAGTTTGTTGGATAGTGCTTGTAGCCGGTGAACTTGCTTTAAGGTCTTATCAGAATCATGCCTGATCAACGTGGTTTCTGATGAAAATTCCTTGAGAGTTTCGGAACGAGTAGTTATCCTTGTGAACTTGATTCGATTATGTGACTAAGTGTTTAATTGTTTGTATGTTGTAGAACTATGTGTTTGGGAGTTAGTCTGTCTTGCAACCTAGAAGTGGTGAGTGTATGTGCCTCAGAGAAGGTTGTGGCGTTGTGCACTAAGTTGGTCTTGTTTTGATTTTATAGGATGTTTACACGAGGGGTTAGAGGATGAGTTAAGAACAGGAGGGTCGGTAGGGGCAAAACAGTTCCTTTAGCACCTGCAATTGCAACATCAGCTGTCGACGAGGAAGTTGCATGCGAGATTTGAGAGCGGTGCAGGATGCTCTAGCACGCAATGAGTGTGACAACGGGCATGCCTTCAAGCTTACTAAGGAGTTTCTTCGTTCTAGTCCACCGAAGTTTGTAGGGGAGGCTAAATCGTTGGAGACAGAGGATTGGTTGGAGCAAATTACCAAGACTCTTGATATGCTCAAAGTTGAGGATTTCTTTGGCAAGTTTTCAATTGAGGGGTGACGCAGGGTGCTGGTGGAAGTTTTCTAAGAACACCGTTGGTAACACGTGGGTTGCTTTTACTGAGGCCTTTTTGGCCAAGTACTTCCCTCCTTCAGCTCGGGAAAGGTTGAGGAAACTGTAATGACCCCAAAATGCATAGAGGAAGTCATCCTTATTTAATATGGGTTAACGTGGTTTAAATCAATTATATCTATTGGAATTGACGACCTTTACTGTAACGATCTGAAATTTTTCCTTCCGCTCAAGCGAGGGAGCTGGCGCTCGAGCGGACTTTTGGGGTTTGCAGGCAGACTGAAATTCTGGGAGTGGTGATTTTCCGCTTAAGTGTAGTAATGGTCGCTCGAGCGGACGGATTTATTGGTTTTCGAGCTCGAGCGCAAGGTTGGGCGCTCGAGCGGGTCGCCTGGTTAAGTTTGAACTTCTGAGGCACGTGGGCTCATTTTTGACATTCTTATTAATGTATTTGGAATGTTCTTACCTTATTTTGGGGTATTGATTGAGGTGGTGGTATGATGGTAAAGTAAGATTGGACCAAAGAATATAATTCAGATAGTTATTCTACAATGATCCGTCATTCATTTGTCCTTTTCTTTTTCCACACTTTGAATTGGGATGTGAGGTTAGAACCATTGGAAAGCTTATTTCCGGGGGTTCAATTCGGACACAAGAACGACCTAAAACGGAGTCCGGATGGGAGAGTTATACCTGTTTGAAGTTTTGAATTCTGTGCTGGAAGCAGGTACGCTCGAGCGGGAAGATAGACGCTCGAGCGGGTTTTACGGGTCAGCAGCTTAAAAAACGGGATTTTTGGATCATTTCATATATTTTCTTCTTCCCTCTTCCTTCCTCTCTTCCTAGGTCCGAAAACCTAACCCTCAAATCTTTGATTTCAGCCATTCTCACCAACAAGCCACCATGGATCGTGCATCAAGGATGAGGAAGAAGTGAAGATCAGCTTTTCCAACCGATTAGATTGTGGAATTTTCGAGAGGACACTTTTGACCTAGCTTCTTTGCTTCCAATCTTGAGGTAGGGGGTTCTCTTATCCTTGAATGTTTATAATTCAAAGTGATTTTGTTGACACTTTGGGATTTTGTTGACATTTTGGAATTTTGAGTTGATTATGGGTTAGAAACATTAATGGCTTGTTGTTGATTCACAAATGGGGCTTCTACTCCAATTTTCAAAGGATGTTGAATGTTTTTAGCATATTGATCTATAGTAATTGTTGATTTGAAGATTTAACTAAGAAAGGAGGAAACCTCCAATTTTCTTTAAAACCCTAGGTTGACCCTAGGTTGATTAATGATGATAACCAATGATTTGGCCCAAATTGAAAGTAGAATAATGAAATTGGTAGGTTGAATTACATATGTACAAGTTTAATTGGAATTTGGTTATACTTGAAAGTTATGTTTAAAATTTGCGAATGAAATTTGCTATGAACATTCTGAATCATGCTATTATGTAAGATGAAAATTGGGGAACAAGATTATTAATGTCATGGGTGATAAGAGCCTTGGGATGAAATGATGAAATGAGAATTTAAGACTTCACCTTGAAAGATGTTGAATTATATTTAGTGGTAGTAAGTTAAATCATGCTAAATAGCGTGAATTATGTTGGATTGTGTTGAGATGTGTATGGAGAAGTGTATTGAGTTAATGATGTTAATTGCGAATTGATGTGTAATTTGGTATAAAGAGAATTAAATGAGTTAAGAACGGACTAAAGTATATGCGACCCGATTTTTATGTTTATTATGTATTGTGTAGGGTCATCTGCAGGGGCAGACCAAGCATCTGAACGCTGTGAGTAGTAGTACTATAGTCGCACGTTCAAGTATTGTTAATTATGACCCTTGCAAGTAATTAAATTGACAATATGTTGATTGGAGAATCTAGAGACACTATTGAGCAGCCCATATGTGGTGATTATGTGGGAAGGTATTGACTTTCTGTTGACAATGAATACTAATTTTCTGTTATGTGCAAGATAGCTAGGGTGATTCATGACAAACAAATGGAACATATGAGCATTGTGAAACTATAGTATTCCGGTATCTCTGGAATCATTCAATCGGTGAAATGTGCTTACCTTTCGTTAACAACTGTCAAGAACGTTCTGTTAAACTTAAGTTAATTGCATGAACTCATGTGAATGATACCATGGTTACCATTAGTACTCTGTTAATTGCGGGTCAACCATGTTAACATATATGAACGATTAAACAAAGGTGTATGTTATTGATTAATGGCTCAAGTGAACCATGTTATTTCTTAATGAATAAAGAGAATTTATGTTCATCTTCGAAGTATCAGAATAATTGGAAAGTTATGTGAATCCATATGAATCTGAAGTTACTTCCTTATGTTACATATGAATTCGAAGTTATTCGGAATCTACGACATGAATGCAAAAGTTTAACATCATTATGTGACCTCATAAGAATATGAATTATTCTATTTTGTTAAGCGCACGATAATGACATGATATAACAAGTAATGCTCCATTTTCTGATAACTTATGTTATGACTTAATGAATGATTATTCATATATGTAAAAGTATGCATGTCATCCTTAGCACAAGGCCCTTACCCGGGGGTAATAATACTGTGGTCTTATGGCCCTTACCCGGGGGTAATAATACCGTGGTTCAAGTATGCTACAAGATATGTTTTACCACCGACGGTCTTGTACGGGTGGATTATGTCTTGCCATCGACGGTCTTGTACGGATGGTACCACCGACGGTCTTGTGCGGGTGGATTATGTTTTGCCATCGACGGTCATGTACGGATGGTACCACCGACGGTCTTGTACGGGTGGATTATGTTTTGCCATCGACGGTCTTGTACGGATGGTGCCACCGACGGTCTTGTACGGGTGGGTTATGATCAAGCATGAACTCTGATTTCTATTTCTGATTCGAGTTTAATGAAAAATATGTATGAATATGTTTCTATTTATCCGATCCGTTTATGCTATGGTATAACACGATATGAATTGATCGGTCTTTAAGACCTAATGATTTCTAGTATGAAACAAAGTGCTACACGGAACTAAGTGCTACGACGTGAGTCACCTCTAGGATCCGTGTGAGACACCTCTTGGGTTCATAAACATATGTTCAACAGCTTAATGCCAACTTTTTAAGAGCTATAATGCCATTCTGATAAGGGCCTAGTGCCGTTCTGGTAAAGGGCTCAATGCCACACCGTTTAAGGGCTTAAAGTCATTTTAGTTAAAAAGGGGCCTAAGGCCGTTCTGACATTAGTATAGAATCGGATTAACTACCTGTCTTTTATATTATATACGCTCTGCTTTGTAGTATAATTCAAGTTGAACATTTAATTATTCAAGTACTATTATTCACTAAGATTATCTCACTCTGTATTTTGTCTGATTCCGTAGGTCCTGTGTTTGGAGGTCAGCCTCTGTGTGTCCAAACATTTGGGTGAAGTCTACCCATTTTGTGAAGTTTTGGCTTACATTCTGATTGTCTATAAAATGTTGTAAATTCTAATTTTGTTTTTGTTATACGCCCAATCAAGGGGTAGGGTTGTATATGTGTATGTAATATTATTATCTATCTGTTTGTGATCCTGGCATGATAGTGGTCGCTCAATGGATGTAGCTCTTTTCTTGCCTGTTATTATATAGAATTTACGCTTCCATTCAGGCCCCATATGTTTTATATAACAGGTTAAGTGTCCGTTTCTGAAGTGGTCATGCCCAAACTTCTAGGGGCCGGTTTGGGGTGTGACAAGAACAGTTTGTTGAGTTATGCCAGGATGCTACTCCTTTGGCATAATTTGAGATGCAATTTTCTAGTTTGTCGAGGTTTGCTCCAGAGATGGTAGTTTGAGAGGTGGTTGTGTAATGAAATCCGAGAGAAGGTGGCTGGATCTCTGTGGAAGAATTACTATGCTCTAGTTGAGGCGATGGCCCATGTAGAGGCCATAGTTATGAGTGTTTGTCGAGTTAGGGAGGAGGCCATTTTGGCGACTCCTGCGGTTGATAAGCGCTCTGGGCTCAATAAGAGGTGGAGGCGAGCGCATGCTTAATCGCAGACTTAGTCTTTGACTTCGTCAAGGGTTTCAGACTCATCAGTTGAAAGGCCTAGTGAGGTTCAGGTGTAGACACCCCATTTTGGACCGCCCTTAAGACTTGTGTGCCATCGATTGATTACCCAATGATGAATTTATACACTTGTCCAAATGCTCGATTTCCTCAGCAGGAAACCTCAGTTTTGAACCTACAAACCTTGTACCATTTTTGGACCAAAATAGCAGTTTTTTAAGCCTGAAAACCCAGGGGCCTGTAGACCCACTAGTGGCCTTCCAGCCACAAATGGTGGATGGCTGCCTCCTTTTAGTGGCCAACCGGCCACTTCTGTAAAAACATAGATCTTTTGGCCAGCTGTGTCAGCTGTCTTCACAGGTGCATGCATTGCATCAGCTGTGTTTGTATGGATATTTCTGAGATAGTCTCATATATTTCTATATATAGATGACTCCTTCTCGAAAATTAGAGTTAGAAAAATTTGTGGAGCAAAGTTTTGGAAAATATTTCTCTCTCTACATTTCTCTCTCTCCCTTGCAACTTCTATATCCTTTGCCTAGACACTCTAAACCAAACCTTGAGGGCTATTTGTTGAGGTGTTTGAGCTTGCATTTTAGCTCCTGAGGGTGTGCAATTAGTGGTTTGTAATTCAAAGGATCACTCCTCTTCAGGAGGTATACATCCTAGCTCTTTTGTCCCATTTGTTTTCTATCTTTTGTTACAGTTTTTGGGCTATTTTTCACCTATATTTGTGGGTTGAAACTTTTGGTTTAAAGCCATTAAGGGAAGAGGCATGGACCACCCCTCTTTGAACCTTGTCTTTTAGACTTTTACCCTTGTGTTTCCCACCTTTTCATTATCTTTTTTTTGAGCTTTTTACCACTGATTTTCAAAAGTTTTTCCAGAGGCTAAAATGTGATTTTGAAGTCCCAAAAATGGAGGGGTTAGCCTCCCCTCCTTTGGCTTGTTTACTAGCTTAAATTCTCCATTGTTTTAGTTTGCCTTTGTAGATGTTTTTGCCTTAATTTTAGTGCTGTTTTAGCCTATTTTAGGACTGTTTTAAGTTGTTCATGTCATTTATGCTTTGTATTGCATGCTTATAGTGTAATGGTCCTCTTATAGTGTAATGGTCCTCATAGGTTTGGTGTTTTAGGCATTAGACACAAACCTACTTGAGTTGATAGCATTTATTTCAAGCTTTCCATACTTGTCTTCATCTCTAATCATCTCTGCACCTCTTTCATTTCTTGGCTTTTTCTTTGCTTTGAGAGTCATTTCAAACCAATTGTTTGTTTAGCTTAAGATAGAGACCGTTGTGCTTAATGGTTTAATCTCTTTGGAGGTTCATAACCAACGGCATGACATCTCTCTCATGGCCAAAACAAACTTTGTTAGACACTTCTTTCCATTAGTGGACTTAATCTTCATTATTGGACTAAAAGGACTATGGAATGGAAAGGTAATTAAAAAGGGTTATAAAGTGGAAAAAAAAGAAAGCAAGATAATAAAATCAACTTGGGTTCAATCGGACGATAATTGAACTCATTGAGTGTTGAGTCGTTGCAT
The DNA here is from genome assembly GCF_055761805.1 of Camellia sinensis. Classification (NCBI taxonomy): domain Eukaryota; kingdom Viridiplantae; phylum Streptophyta; class Magnoliopsida; order Ericales; family Theaceae; genus Camellia; species Camellia sinensis. Next base: position 47,481,644 of record NC_138964.1, read on the forward strand.
ACTTGTTAGTGATGAAAACGGTTCAAGAGTTAATATCAACCGTCTCCCTTGATCAATATCATGATAGGGAGGAGGTTCATGGGTCTTTCATTGTGCATTTGTTGAGCTTGTATCCCTCGGTTCATAAGTCATCATGCAATGAATTTGCGCCGATTGATGACTTGCGATTCGAGCCTATCCCACCTTTGATTTGTTTGATGATAAGGAGAGGCAGGGTGGACAAACATCCCCTGAGAATGCTCTGTTTGTGTTCTATTTGTTGCCTGTTGCAGCAGGAGAAACCCAACATTAGTGGCCGGCAAGCCACCTTTACCGTACAACAGGCCACTATTGGTGGCCAGCCGCCCACTATTTCTGTGCTACCGGCCACCTTTTTCAGCCAGGCAGTACCATTTTCCTCACAAAACAGAGCAAAGGCTGAGGTGCAAAACAATGCAGAGGCATTCTCGGGGGAGCAAATCATGTGCATGTATAAGCCCTTCTCTCGTTTCTCAGGTCCCGTTGACTTGTGGACTTGTAATATGTAATTAATTAGTTAAAGTAGCTAGTTAATTTTGTGTTGAAATTATTTAATTAGCTAGAATAGTTAGTTAAGTTTGGAGCTGTAATAATTAGTTAAGTAGCTTAGCTAATTTGTTTATTCGGACTCTCCTGCGCGATGGCAAAATGTAATAATGTTTATGTCTTCCAACCCCACGTCTTTCTCCCTTTTATTTACTTGTTTATGATGGATAGTGTAGAACATCATGTTTACTTAGCATATTCCATGATTTACATCCATTAGTCTTGCATGCATGAAGTTCGGTTCATCATTCTAACGGCGTTGTTGTTTGAATACTTCTTTGAATACGTGCTTAAACTGCATGCTATCAAGTTGATTCACATGCCATGCTAGTAGTCGGACTTCTAATTGCATATTGTATGTGTTGCATTAGGTATATTTCATTGGTTAGGATCATGCATTTTTCTAACTATTTTCCTTCTTTTAGGCTTGCCTCGAGAATTGGGGTAAGCTTTATTGCTTTAGCATGTTGCATGTGTATGATTATTGCCATGTCAAACATGAATACCATGAGGCTAAGTGCTTAAGTGACATACCTGTCTGAATGCCTGTGGATGAAGGCTAATTGCTTAAATTGGGATGATTTGAGTAATGTACATATAAGATCACTTTTTCAAGTCGTACATATTCAAAACCTCTTTTCAGACAAGCATGAAATCAAAGTGTTCCAATTTTTGCAAATTAGTCTATACTTTTGTGTGACACATAGTAAGTTAGTCTAATAATCGGAACAAGAGCATATAATGTAAATAAGAATCACATCATAATTAATATAGACCGATCTTTAATTGGGCATGTGGGGGTGCTCAATTCATGACCTTCCCTTCTCGTACCTAAGTTCCTGAGCCGAGACACTTTGGTGATGACGGACAAGTGACCTTTGGCATGAGTCACGGGTTTTTTAAATTTCTCAAAAATATTTAGGTGGCGACTCTATAATCTAGTAAAGCAGTCCATTTTTGGCATTTTGGTTCAAAATCAATTTTCCAAAAGAATTGTCAGATTTGGACTCATTTATGTTTATCTATTTCACATTGCATTTGTGGAATCAGATTCAAAACCATGGTAGTCCTAATTGTAGGGCTAGTCGTATCCAAAAGGAGCACGAAAAGCAAGCTATAGTTTCTGGCGACTCTGCTGGGGATTTAGAGACTTGTCTCGAATTTCATGATGTGAAATTTTATCTATACTTATATGTTCTTTGCATTGGTGCACTTAAGTCACTGTGTTTGCCATCTGCTATTCCTGGATGGTTTGACGGAGGCTGGCCCAAAAGGCTTGCTAAAAGGCTAACCAATCGTAGGCTTTGCCATGTTGGGAACACAACCTTGAACCTGGACTATCGTTGTACCGTTTGATCCTCCTTTCACTTCTCGGTGTTAGGTGTGAGAGGTATATTAGGTAGTCTTGCTAAGGTACCCCATTAACCAGTTGGCCTAGCTACATATAGTAAAGCCATAGAGACTATTCCAAACTAGGACAGCATGCTCTCCCGAATGCAGGATTGCGTGAAACCGCTTGATTAAAATAGTGAACCCTAGTTCATGACAAAACTAGGACAAGGTAACCTTACCTCCTTATTGGGGTGTTTTGGTTCTCTTTTAACTGGTATGTGCTTTACAGTGAGACTGTACAGGAATGTTCATATCAGTGGCAAGTTGGTATCTGTTTTGGGGTAGAATTCAGTATGGAGTGTAGTTCACAACTTTGATAATGTCTGTGTTGATAAACATCTTAGCTGAGGTGTTGTGTGGTTTCTAATTACTGCTGTTTTGCTTTATTTCTTTTTGCTAGGTAGTTTAAACCATAGCTTCTGAAAGTTTGAATATCCCCCAAGTACTCTGGACCCAAGTCGAAGACTGTGCAAGGCCAAGGATCGTGTTCGGGGATAACCCATGTTTACCTCACTCTCACCGATTACAAGACGGAGGAGAACCAGACAGAATTCACCAATCTAGTTCTCACAGGAGTTACCTCTCAGCTCACCTGTGTTCAATCCAGTTCAGGAACAATTATCTACTTCTAGTCTAGCACGAGAACAATCACCCATTTCGATGGCACAATATCCCCCAGCCAATATGGAGGACTTAATACTCCAACTACATCAAATAGTGGAAGCACTACAGCATGATGCAGCCCGTCAGGCTGAGGTGACAACCAGGTTACAACAACAGTAACCATAGCCAGCTATGGCCTCTGCATCCTATGCACCCACCACGGCTATTCATGTGCCCAGTGCCACTTCTAATATCGCCAATGCTCAAGATCTATAAAACCAGGGTAATCTGGTTTTTCCAGTTCAAATAGAGCCAATCCCAGCACAAGCTTCCAGAGCCTTAGTTTATCAAACCAAGGCTCTGTTCGAGTTCAAGGTTGATCCAAAGCCCTGCAAGTGCTAGTAAAAAAAGGGCACCTAAAACCCTTAGAATCTCGCCCATTACTTGACCCTCTTCCACCCAAGCATAACCCCGCAGAATACTGTGTGTTTCACCAACAGCACGGTCATGATACCGACCAGTCCTTCAAATTGCATCATGAGATTCAGGATCTCATTGACAACAAGGTCATCGCCTCATCCCAGAAACCAAATGTAACTACCAAAATGCTTCCAGCCCACAATCAAGTCCCATCACCTTGAAATCTTAACCTAATCCATACGCTGGCCGCCTTTTATGGCCCCAGCGTATACATTACCTCCATCCACCTACCAAAACCGAAGTTATTCATTCCTGAAGGTGCAGATCTGTGCATGATGGACATGTCCAAACCTCAACCCAAGCCTGTGGTGATGATACTTGCAATGGGAAAGAGGTCGACCTCAGAGGAAGGTACTAGTCTATTGTCGGAGTGTCCTGGGGACTTATCTGAGAGGATCTATGACCCGAGTTGCTATATTGAGCCAACTAGTCAAACCAAGCTTGAAATAGTGCTACCATTCTCAATAGACATCAATGTGGTCAGGAAGGATGGCCCGAGCCAAGGATTAGATGATTTGGCAAACCTCGAAGAGGATTTGGATAATTTACAGTTCTTTGATGAGCATGGTCAGGGAGATGTACAGATCGGGTGGTTCAACCTGAACGGATCGACTGATAACACCTGATGGCTGAGTGATGAACCAGACAAGGAAGAAGAAACTAGGATAAAATTGGAGGGAAAGGAAGCAGAGGTAGCTGCAGTGGCCGAGAAGGTTGATGAAAAAGGAAAACTGTCAAAGGGCACATGCGTGCAAAACCCAAGTCAAGAAGTAGGAGTTGTGAACACCACAATCACTGAACAGGAAGCTGCACTGAAGCAGTTTGAGAGAGAAAGAGTTGAGGACAGCCTGAGAACCACAATAGTATGTTGCCCTAAGGGGGACACTTGTACTATGAAGATGATTCGAGTGGAGCCAGACAACTGCTTGTTGGCAGCTGACGACGAGTGGTGGGATGACAATGATTTGTGTCTGGACCACACCGACAAAGATTGGGGTGATTGCATCCTAGATAATACGTGGTATGCTGAGGAGATAGATCATCTCACCCGTAGTGGACGACATTTTAAGCCACTGCACTTAGATCAAGTAGAGCCATCAGGAAAGGATAAGGAGGTCGAGAAATAGAAGGAGAAGCAACTAGAAGAGGAGTCAGTGCTGAAGCAACTCAAGAAAATCCAAGCTGATATCTCTATCTGGGGTCTTCTCATGACCTCACTGGTGCATCGACAGGCAGTATTGTCGGCGGTGGACAAGGCTAAATTGTCCATTGATACTACGCCCGAGCAACTGGTGGGCTTGGTCTTTCTGGGTGGTGCCAAACCAATGCATGCTTTCTCTGACAAAGAACTACCGCCGGAAGGTTCGACCCACAACAAGTCGTTATACATATCTGTGGAATGCAGGAAGAAGTGGGTGCTCGTAGTGTTGGCAGATATCGGTTTTGCTATTAATGTATGTCTGTCCCATACTGCCTATGCGGTTGGTCTCAAACTGGCAGACTTTATTCCTACAGCCCAGGTTATACGGGCATATGATAACACAAGCTGAGAAGTCATGGGTACAGTGAAAGTACGAGTCCATGTGGGCCTATGTAAGCAAGAGATCGAGTTTCACATCCTAGATATACTGGTTATCTTTAACCTGCTCTTAGGAAGGCCTTGGTTACATCACGTGAAGGCTATCTCCTCCACCCTCCATCAATTGTTAAAGTATCCTCATGGGGGAGGAGTAACAACTTTTTTCGGAAACTCATCCATTCATCCACCTCTAGAGATGACTACACCAGTGCTAGAGATCAATCATGGTGATGAAGATGTGTTCCTTTCGGGATTCACTCTGGCTAAAGTTCGGGTAGTGAAGACCATTCTAGCCGCGGACGAAGGCATGTACGTCAGTGCCCAGTCTATATACTTCATGAATAAACTGCGGCACGTTCCAGGAATCAAACTTGGAAAAAGTGGTCAGAAAGGTATTGCAGCACTGGCAAAGGTGCCACACAACCCGCATGCCTTTAGACTGGGCTATGTGCTCACCAAAGAGGACTGGATCAGAAAGGGGGAAGAAATGAGAGGCAGAGCTAAAGCTAAGAAAGCCAAAAAGTACTATGAGCTCGTTCACCGACCAATCTGGGAGACGCTGTATGGCCATTTTGTTTGAGAGAGAGAGAGGATTTCCCTTTTTGCGGCTTTCCTAAGCCTTGGGAAATTTCCTCAAATAAGCGTGTCCTCGGGTTCAAAATCTTCTTTGACCATTAGCTTCAGGATAGTAATGAAGAAAGGGCTAAACCAAGCATCAAAGCTAGCTAGAGCACGAAAGATGACTTTGACAACAGTGAACTTGATGTAGGGGCAGCACTAGCCAATCTCCTTACAAATCCCGCAACCAACCTAGAGAACTTGGGAGATAACTTTACTGTCTCCATGATTAGGGAGGAACCGGGTGTGGACCCAACTAGTGGTATTTTGGATGCATCAAAGGCATCACATCTTACTTGGCAGCTGGAGGAGGGCTTTCTTTCCAGTTCTGAATCGGGTGATGATCTAGAATTTGATTCCATTGAGTCTGTGGGTTCGGGATTAGAGTCAAGTCAGTCCGAGAGGTCTAAGTTCTCGGAGGTGGTAACCCAGATCGAAAGTCCTGTCTAGGTCTTCATTCAACTTTTCTTTTGAGTCTGTAACTAAAGATCTGGACATTTTGAATGAAAACGTTGTAGACTCTGTGTACTTCTCTGTGCCGCTGGTTCATTGCATTGACCAAAATTTTCAGAATTTTAATGAAAACGAAGAGAAAAAAATTCCTCTGGCTTTGAAAAACTTGATTAATCGAGAGGAGGAGAGGCGTGTTAAGCCCTGTATTGATGAAATCATTGCCATTAATGTGGGTACTAAAAAGGATCCATGGTTGGTCCAGATCGGGTCCACGTTGTCTTCGGAGGAATGCGAGTGTTTAATCGCTTTATTAAAAAATTTCAAAGATGCTTTCGCATGGTCCTATAAAGACATGCCTGGAATCGACCCTGAGATTGTACAACACTAGATCCCTCTTAACCCTGAGGCTCGGCCTGTTAAACAGAAATTGCACAGAATTCATTCGGATTGGGCACTGAAAATCAAGGAAGAGGTCACCAAGCAGATAGATGCAGGGTTCTTGTTAGTATCCGAGTATCCGACTTGGTTGGCCAATATCGTCCTGGTACCGAACAAAGACGGCAGAATCCGGGTTTGTGTCAATTTTCAGGACTTGAACAAAGCCAGTCCAAAGGAGGACTTTCCATTACTACATATTGATGAGTTAGTAGACTTCATCGCGAGCCATGCATTGTTATCATTTATGGATGGATTTTTCAAGTACAACTAGATTCCGATGGCTCCTGAGGACAGAGAAAAAACTGCATTCATCACTCCATGGGATACCTACTATTACCGGGTTATGCTGTTTGGGTTGAAAAATATTGGGGCTACCTATCAGAGAGCTGCAACCACTATTCTGCATGACATGATCCGCAAAGAGGTTGAGCTGTACGTGGAAGACATGATTGTCAAATCTAAAGAACAAGAAGGCCACTACACCGCACTAGAAAAGTTCTTCCAATGGATCTAAGAATACGGATTGAGGATAAACCCACAGAAGTGCACTTTTGGGGTGATAGCAGGGAAAATACTGGGATTTCTGATCACACAAAGGGGAATTGAAGTAGATCATTCCAAAATTAAGGCCATCTTAGAAATGCCACTACCAAGGACTGAAAATGAGGTGCGTGGCTTTCTGGGTAATGTGCAATTCATAAGGCGGTTTATTTTGAAACTAACCTTGACTTGTGAACCACCATTTGGTCTCCTGAAGAAAGGAAAGAAGTTCCGATGGGACAATCGATGTCAGATTGCCTTTGAATAGGTCAAGCAATACCTATAGAATCTGCCTGCGTTGTCGCCACCAGAGCTGAGGAAGCCTCTGATTCTGTATTTGTCAGTAACAGACTCGACCATGGCGTACATGCTTGCTCAGGAATTTGAGGATAGGGTGGAGAAAGCCATCTATTACTTGAGCAAGAACATGCTGGACTACGAGACCCGCTATACTCCCTTAGAGAAAGCTTACTTAGCCTTGGTATGGGCTACCAGGAAGTTGGGGCACTACTTGTTAGCTCACTCTATAATCCTGGTTTCGAGATTAGATCCCATCAAATATCTTTTTGAGAAACCAACTCTTACGGGTAAGCTCGTTGGTTGCTTCTTCTCTCCAATTTGATCTCAAGTATGTCACACGTAAGTCAGTTAAAGGAAGAGCTGTAGCGGAATTCCTAGCAGACCACCCAGTAGAGGGTGATGATGCAGTGGAATACTTGTTCCCAAATGAAGACATTCTGCAAGTCGTAAAGGAAACTTGGACGATATACTTTGATGGAGCATCTAATCAATACGATTATGGGATAGGTGTGTTGCTGATAGCACCCGACGACTCCCATATACCCTTAGCCTTCAAACTCTAGTTCAAAGTGTCCAATAATGAAGCAGAATATGAAGCGTTTATTGCTCGTTTGGAAGCTGCCCTAGAACTAGAGGCAATAAGGTTGGATGTCATAGGGGACTCAAATTTGGTGGTTTCTCAAGCAAACGAAGACTGGAAAGTCAAAGAAGAGAAAATGAAGGTTATCATCCGACCCTGGATATGCTAATTCTGCGGTTTGAAAAACTAACATTCACGCATCTGCTGAGAGAGAACAACCAGTTTGCTGATGCTTTGGCAACCCTATCTTCTATGGTAGACATCCCGCTGGGAGTGAAGATGCATCCAATACTTATAAAACAAAAATATGCACTAGTCAATGAAACTGTCACAACCCAAACCCGCTCCTAAAAGTTTGGTCCATGACCGGCCTGTACTTGGGCCTCCAAACAAAATTTAAAAAAAAAACAAATAATATCTATTCGAATACGGGGCCTTAAGCTGAAGTGAATCAAGTAGTGATATCCATTGAGCTTGTGCATACATGATAACTAAAATAATTAAAACAATGTAAACACACTAATATACATATATACATAAAACTTAGGTAAATACGAAATCCTGACAATACAAGGTTAAAGCCTCAACACAGAGGTGTATCTTGATGGCTTGACTTAGCAGGTTCACAAAAGGATTCCTGCGGCTGACTTAAGGATGGTCTCCAGATTGATCACCTATATACAAATAAATTACAGAATGAGCAAAGCTCAATGAGTAATAATAAAGTGAAATGTATCAGGTAAATAGTTCAGATTCAAAAGTAGCATAACACCATACTCTTCCTCATTTACATCCTTCAAAACATTATTCATGATCATATTTACCAAACGGCCTTAGGCCCACCATATAACAGAACGGCCTCGAGCCCAATCGTGTATCAAAACGGCCTCAGGCCTAATCATATATCAAAACGGCCTTGGACCCAATCATATATCAAAACGGCCTCGGGTCTAATTGCATATCAAAACGGCCTCAGGCCCAATCATATATCATATTATAAATAATTCACATTTCATGTCCATATTCTATATCATAGATCTTGTAACTCATTCATTCGCATACACATAATTCCATAACATCGCGACATTTACATATTAAAATAAATATAATGAACATACCTTTACAATATTATTACTCACTGTGATGCAGGTGGATGTTGGTCCCCTCCTGCAGATGCCCTACACATCATACATAAAGCGTAAGCACATCACTATGTTTAGTTTTCTTTCAATTCCCAATTATTCAATTCATTACGTTTCACAATTAAATCCATTGTAGGAACATCGGACAGACATAACAGCACATTCAGAGGGTCAAGAAGGGCGAGAGAAGATTACAGAATTTTCCCACTTGGGCCGCACGTGCGGGAAGGTGCGCCGCACGTGCCTTTTTAGCAGAATACTCCCAACCCTCTCCCCTGTTTTCCGCACGGGCGGCTGTGAGCCCCGCACGTGCGGCTATGTCTCCCGCACGTGCAGCCATGGGCCCCGCACATGCGGTCGTTTGCTCTATTTTTCAGTCCAAAACTTCAACACTTCTAGGTAGGGCTGCAAACGAACCGAGTTGTTCATGAACAGCTCGGGCTCGGCTCGTTAACAGCTCATTCGAGCTCGGTTTGATTAGCTAATAAATGAGCTCGAGCTACATTTCTAAGCTCGTTTGTTAAACGAGCTGAGCTCGATCTGACTAAGGCTCAGCTCGGTAAGGCTCGCGAGCCATACTATATATAAGTAAAAAAAAAAAAAAAAACTAGGGTTCCTTTGTGTATCAAATACATACGCCACTCTACTCCTCCTTGTGACTCTTTGTAACCTCAGACACTCAAACACAAATCTGGCCAACACTTGAATCAATCACACAAACTCATCAACTCTCAGACACTCAAACATCGACGACAACGGACTGATATAGTTTCGTTGCTCTGGTGAAGATCTGAGACTGAGAGATTATTCTTCTCTCTTGAATCCATTGTGGTAAGTTAATCTTCTTCTTCTTCTTCTTCTTCTCTCTCTCTCTCTCTCTCTCTCTCTCTCTCTCTCAATCTCAACCATGGTGTCTCTTACATGCTCATATGCACACACAGTACACTTATTTCACTTCACCATTGACCCTTTCTCTATCCTCTCCCTTTAGCCTCCTGCTAGAGTGAAACTTTATTCATGTTACATGTATATATTTGTCCCCTTTTTTTTTTTTTTGGATTGGTTTTTGCTCCCTGTTTTCAACATATAAATTAGGGAAAAATTACAACCTCTCCCATGATTCACTCAATTTTTAATTCAACAAAAATTCAAAATAAAGATGTCAGATTTGTGAGATGGTTGAAAGGGATTTGTTTGTGTGGTTTAAGGGCTTCATAGGATCAGGAAAGCAAAGAGAAGAAGAAAAAGAAGAGACTGAGTGGCACATCTAGGTTACCTTAGGAATCATTGTAAGTGTTGGGGTTGGAGATGATTTGGGCCAAGATTTTGCTGAACTTGCACTAAATTAAAATCAAAGTTGTATTGGCCTGATCCTGGCCTTTCTCTAATAAAATTTCTTCGTTGCTAATAAAAAAAGAAAATTATAACAGCTCCAAGTTGGTGCCACTCTGCAATTTACCAATATCTTATTTTTGTTACTAGTTGAGATGCTTTTTTTCTTAAAGCTTCTTTTGACTTATGCCAAAAGTGAAAATAAAAGCATAGCACTTAGATCTTTTCCTTATTTTGATGTCTTAGTTTGGGTTTGGGAGGGTCAAGTGTTGTTAGTGAATGTCTCTGTTATGGTCCTAGGTTTTTTAAGTTGTCTTCAAACTACCTCTGACACCAATCTTGTGGTAAAAAAATTCCATTAATGAGAAGTCTATTAGTCAAAAAGCTTTTTGAAGTAGGATCCAAAGCATATTCTTTATCTCTTTGATCTTCATATCTTCTATATTTAACTAGTTTATAATATTTTTCCTTTTGGAAGCATGTTTCCATATTTCATATTTTCAATATGTCCACTGTCATGCTCATACAATTATATGGGTCTTGTTTAACTAGTCCCATAATTTTTTACTTATATGGGTCTTGGTTACTTATGTACAGTTATGATGTTAAGGTTTTTTATTACTAGTTTATTCTTCATCCATAAACTAGTCCCATAAGTAATGGGCATGAGGCACTGCCAAAACTGAAATATTTAAATATGGGTCTTGGTTACATTTGTGAATAATGATGATTTATTAATTTTGTGTTTTAACAATTTAATTTTTGATGCTTTGTTTGGGTAATTTTCTTTCTTGGTTTCACTTATTTAATACAATGGTTAGTTCAATTTTCAGTTTCTTAATGTATTATTATTATAGTTCAATTTTATATTGATTGTTAATTTATTAGTGTATTAATTTATTTGTTGCATTATTGTTATTTTTCTTAGATATGTCAGATAGACAAATTAATCTCACTTCTCCAGAGCAAGATTCTTGTACACTGCTTTCATCATTTGAGGAGTCATCCACTAGTCCACTGATGGATACAGTTAATGAAGATGCAAATGATGTCGATAATTTAATTGAATTAGAGGAAAATGCAAGAGAAAATGGAGTTCCCAAAGACAACAATCCGTTCCAAAAGAAGAGTAGGAAACGAACATCAAAAGTTTGCAATGAAATTAAAGAAGTGGTTCTTCCAGATAGTACCAAGAAGGCTGAATGCATGCATTGCAAAACAAGATTTGCCATTCCTCTAACGGGTGCTACAACTCAACTTCTTAGGCACTTGAACAGTTGTGCTAGACGACAACTTGCTGACAAAAAGCAAAGGGTTCTATCACTTGAGACAGTCGGGTCTGACATTGTGACCAATGTGGCAGCCTTCAAGTATGACCAAGCAAAGGTGAGGGAAGCTGCTTCTCATATGATACTTTATCATGAATATCCTTTTATGCAAATAGAGCATGTTTTATTTAACAAGTTCATGAAAACTACTACTCCACATTGGCAAAAGATAACTCGTACCACCGCAAAAAATGATTGTGTGTCGACTTATGATATAGAAAAGAAGAAGTTGAAAACATTACTGAAGAGTGTTAATAGGATTAGCATTACAACCGACCTATGGAAGTCAGGGCAAAAAATTCAATACATGGTTGTCACGGGTCATTTTATTGATAATGAGTGAAAGTTGCAAAAACGTGTTCTTAACTTTTGCAATGTACCACCTCCGCACACTGGGGTTATCATTGCGGATGCTCTTCACTAGTGTCTAGTTGAATGGGGCATTGAAAATAAGGTGTGTACTATAACAGTAGATAATGCTTCATACAATGATGTTTGCTTGAGAATTTTGAAAGAAACCTTTGCAATGAAAAAGAAGTTGTTTTTGGGTGGAAAAATTTTTCATGTATGTTGTTGTGCCCACATAGTGAATATTATGGTGCATGATAGGCTTGGCCAAATAGGAGATATTGTTGATGATGTTCGAGATGGTGTCAAGTACTTGAGTGCATCAGAAGCACGTCTTAATCAATTTAGTGAGATTGCTAAGCAATTGCAGTTGCCTTCAAAAAAACTGATTTTAGATTGTCTAACCCGGTGGAATGCAGCTTATATGATGTTGTCTGCTGCTTTGGAGTTTAAAGATGTCTTCCCTAGATATCAAGAAAGGGATCCAAGTTTTGTTTACGTGCCTAGCCTTGAAGATTGGGTGAAAGTTGAGACTGTATGTCAATTTTTGGCAATTTTCAATGAAGTCACAAATATCATCTCCGGGAGTGAATATCCTACTTCTAATTTGTTCCTTGGGGTGAATGTAATTTGTTGATGGCTATAGCTGCAGTGTTGGATCCAAGATTCAAATTGATGCTTGTTCAGTTTTGTTTTCCAGAGATCTACCCAAAGGTAGAAGCTACTAGAAACATTTCCATGGTGCGTGAGGCCGTATATGAGCTTTACAATGAATATGTTGTTATTCATACTTCAAGTAACAATGAGCAAACTTTGCAGCAAAGCACTCAAGAAGCTAATACATCTAGTAATGCTACTTATGGTTTTGGAAAAGCTCTCAGGACGGGAAGATCTAAATTTGAATCTTTTGTTAGAAAAGCTGACACAATTCAGCCTGCAAAATCTGACTTGGACATTTATTTAGAAGAAAGTGTTTACATATGCAATGAAGGTTCAAATTCCCATTTTGATGCATTAGAGTGGTGGAAAGTGAACAACCTCAAGTATCGAATATTGTCCAAGATAACAGCTGATATATTGTCAATTCCAATCAGTATAGTGGCGTCGGAGTCGACATTTAGTGCTGGTGGTAGAGTTATTGATCCCTATCGAGCATCATTATCAACGAAAACAATCCAAATCTTACTATGTGGATATGACTGGGTACATGCACTACATGGACTCAAAAAGGGATCAGATGTAAGTATTTTTTTTTAATTATAAATTTTGATCCATACAAATACAATGACAAATTCCTTTATTATCAATTTATGTGAACCATAATACTGAAATAATATATTATTGTTTCTTTTGATAGACTATGGAGTCATCTTTCAAAGAGATTTTGCTTCCTTAGTTTGACATCTTTGGGTATGTTTCATCTTTAATAAACTAAATTTCTTAAGTACTATCATAAGATTCATTCATATATAATAATTCTACTATTACAGGTTGAAGGCTCCTGTGAAGTTTCCAAAGGAATGAATACTTTTTGGTGTGCTTTCAAGTGAATCAAGTCAAGAAATTAGTGGTTTAGTTTTGGGTTATTATGTTTTGTTTAAGGATGCATTGTGTAATGTCTTGTGTAATGTGTTTTATTTAAGGATGCACTATATTTTTGGCAATTATGTTTTGTTCAAAGGATGCACTGTTTAATGCATTGTGTAATGCACAGACTTTTTTTTATTATTAGTTGTATGTAATTTTTTTTTTTTTTTGGTTTGATGCATAGATTTTTTTTTTTTTTTTTGGATGCACAAATTTCAGTTTTTTATTAGTAGTTGTACAGATTTTTTTTTTGGATGCACAGATTTCATTTTTGTATTACTAATTGTACATAACTTTTTTTTGGATGCACAGATTTCATTTTTTTAGTTATAGATGGGAATTGGAATTTCGAGCTCGTTCAAGCTCGTTTGCGTTGTCGAGCCTAAACGAGCCGAGCTCGAGCTTTTAAACTATCCAACGAGCCGAGCTCGAACATAATTTCTGAAGCTCGACTCAAGCTCGAGCCAAGCTTGAACTTCTCCCATTTTGACCGAGCCGAGCCTAAACATCTGAAAGCTCGGCTCGGCTCGTTTGCAGCCCTACTTCTAGGTCACAACGGGAAAGTCATATAGCTAGAATCAATGTAAATTTACCCTAAAAATAGAACATAGAAACATGTGAACATGTAGCTTTAGCCAAATAAGATCAAGACTTATTTACTAGGGCTTGCATACACCTAGTTTTCCATAATTTCATCATTCTCACCATGAAAACACATGTATAGACATACATGTATGTATATCATCTAAGTTTAAACATACAAGAGAATGAGATTTAGCATATCATAGAGATTAAGTTTCCTCTCATTCACACTCAAGAGATACACAATTATTTGTAACATTGATTACACAACCAAACCATAGTTTTATGGAGGATGCTTCATCTCAAAGTTGAAGGGTGTAGACACCCCATTTTTGACCGACCTTAAGACTCAGACGTCACCAGTTGAACGCTCGGTGATACTGCATATTATGCTCGTTCAGAAGTTTCAGAGTCGTGGCCGTGAGCCCTGCCTCCGGATTTCCGAACCCTCTTCTGTGCCCTGCCTCGGTTTGCGAACCAGGCTCGGTTTTCTCTATTTCTTTTCCTGAGGAGAGGGAGAGGTCCTGTAGACCATCTCTCAGTGGCCGTGGGCTACATTTTGTGGCTGTAGGCCATTTTTCCCATTTCGGAGCCCGGTTCCCGATTTTCGAAGCCGTCAGGCCATGTGCCTCGGTTCGGGACCACTCAACCATCTCCATTCGCTCTGAATTTTGGCATACTTCCTTTTTACTCCCTTTTGAGGGACACTGGGGTCTGAGAAACCCACTTCTTGGCCGAACGCCACCTTCGGTGCTTAGCAGCCCATTTTCGGAACCCCGAACTGCGTGTTTTGGCCCCCGAGCATTCGTTTTGCATCGATTTTCGTTCATTTTTGGCAGGTACCTCTGTTTTATCACCAGGAAGGTCGCTGGAGGGTGGGAGGCCAGAAATTATCTTGGCAACCAGTTATATTCCATTTTCGCCCTCCGACACCCGTTTTTCGCGCTTCCGAGCCAATGTTGAACACCTTGGGGCCACTTTCTTTAACCCCAAACCACATATTTGTGTTGTACACACATGGGAGGACCCTAAAAGTTTATGGCCGGCCAGAAATTCCAGTTGACCCTTTTGAACCCCTCTTAAAAATGGCTTGTTCTCTCTCCTGTTTTAGAGTTTCCAAATTCGAACCACAGGGCTGTGAAGAGGAGACCTGGGAGGCCACCTTTTTGTGGTGGCCGGCCACTAAAGCAAGTTGACCTTTTTGACCCCTAGCCGGCCGGCTAGGGGAGGTGGCCGGCCGGCCACCTGCAAGTCCAAAAGGTGGCCGGCCATGATCCTCTCATTTGGCACTTTACAGCTGTATAGCTGTTGTTCCCCAGAAACATCTGTATCCGGGGGATATTTTGTGGGGGAAAGCCTTGGTCCTTTTCCCCCACCCTTTCCTTCCATGCTCCCCCTCCTTTTGGTCCATATAACCAGCTGCAAGCATTGGTTTAGGGGGTTAGAAAAATTGGTCTTCAAGCCTTGATACACAAATCTCCCTCCACCTCTCTTATTTCCTTGAAAAACCTCCAAGTCCTACACCACCATTTCTTCTACACCACCAACCCCCACCCTTCCATCCTCCATTCCAGAAGTTTGAAGGTGTTCTCCAAGGCCTAAGGAGCCACAAACTCAAGCCAAGAGGCAACCAAAGTCAAGCCTTCAAGGGTAAGTAGTTTTTTTCCTTTTTTGAGCTTATTTTGGTATCTTTTCTTAGCCATACGTGCTTACTGATTTGAGCTCCGACCAAAACTGAAAAGGTCATTTTTTTGAGCTCATTTTCTTGTTTCATTAAGGGCTCAACCCTGTTTGAGCCCCCCATATTGCACTTGCTTCAATATCTTCCTTGAATGCTATTTTCTTGCATGCTTTGGCAGCCCATTATGCTTCCACTTTTGGGCATTTTACAGAACTAAAAATAGGCTTATCTTGAGCCCCTCTTCAACATTGAAGAAGGGCTCAACACTATTTGGGACCTCCATGCTATACTTGCCTTTATATTCCCTCTTCGGTCCCCTTTTTTGCATGCTTTGGCAGCCTATTATGCTTCGGTTTTTGGCCTTTTTACAGTACTAAAAATAGTCTTATTTTGGCCCATTATTCATATTTCATTAAGGGTCTTTGGCCGTTTGTGGAATATTTTGTATACCTCATGTTATAGCCACTTTTGAGCCTCATTTTGCATTGCATTTCTAGCATGTTTGTATACTGTTTTGGGGTTTTTACAGTTCTGTAAATATGCATATTTTTGGTCCCTCTTCAATGTTGTAGAAGGACATTTTTCAGTTTGGGCTTTGCATATACCACTTGCCTCTTTGGCCACCTTTTGGCCCTTTTTCTTGCATAAGAGCTTAGCCATACCTATGTTTGTTTTTGGGGTTTTTACAGTTCTGAAAAAGGTCATGTTTTGGGCCCCTCTTCAACTTTGTTGAAGGGCCCTAACCTGTTTGGGATCAGCAACTGTGAGTTGCTTCTTTACCTCATATTTAGGGTCATTTTTGCATACTAGTTTTGCCCTATTTATGTTTGCTGTTTGGCCATGCTTTAAACTGTAAAAATGCTTATTTTGAGGCTTCCTTGATTCTGTCTTTTCATCTCCTGTACCAATTATGCATGCTTTGTATAGCTGTAAGCCATTTTATGTACCTAATGTTGCATTTCGGTTTAATTCCATGCATCGGGTGTGTTTTCGCCTCATTTCGGGGCTGTTTTCCCCCACATTTCAGTGCTGAAATTCCATTAGCATGTTTGTATATCATTTTCCATGTCAGTTGCGTTGCGTATGCCATCGCCTCGGTTTGCATGCCCGTGTGCACGCATTTCGAGGCACTTCATTTTCATCCATCGGCCTCTTATGTGAGTGCGGCTGAGGCTCACTCATGTTAGTATAAGTCCATGTTGCATTTTGTATGCCATTTTAGCCACATTGCATTGCGTATGCCATTTCCTCGGTTTGCGTGCCCGGGTGCACGCATTTCGAGGCACCTCATTTTCATAGCATTGTGCATGCTAGGACTGTACCTTAGTTGCATTTCATGCATGTCATGCATATTGCATCGTGTTCGGGATAGGAGTTAGCCCGGGCACGGGAAACGAGGTGCATTTCGTACTCCGAGTGACGGAATGTATCTCAATTCCCCAGTCACCGACACTCCGGATTACCCATGATGGAGTTAGGTTCTTGTTGTGTTTACACGTGCATTCATTCTATATTAAGTTGCACATTTCGACTCCTCTGCCATCATGCATCGATATGCGTGATTGGTGGCACGAGGATCGAGGCATGCATATATCTGTGAAAATACATTGCCATGCCCCTCTCCTGCTCTCTGTTGCAGCAAAATGAAGAATCGGCAACTTTTGGAGCTTGGCACGCATTTCAAGAACAAGTGTAAACAGAGGCTAATTGGGGCATCCCAGTGGATTTCCACGCAAGGCAGCCCAGGCATACATCATTCGTCAGAAGCAAGGCAGTCCCTGGCTTACACGCCAGTTTTACAGCTTTCTTAGTTAATTTGATTAATTAATTAGGAATTTGTATATTATTCGGACTGTAATATTCTTTTATTCGGGACTGTATATTTATTCGGACCCTCTGCGCGGGGGCACAACTGTAATAAGTGTGCGTGTGTGTGTTGTATGTCTTCCAACCCCACGTCTTTCTCCCTTTTAGTTATCCGCTTATGGTGTTTAGATTAGGGCATATTTCAATTAGCATACAGTATGACAGCATGTTTGCATTCATTCATCTGTTTTGCATGCACCGGGCTCGGCGCATCATACTAACTGCATTTGTATTTCAATTCCAAGTTGAATACATGTTAGCTGTAGCATTCCATATGCCATGTTTAGAAAAGCCGAGCCTGCTATAGTTTGCATTTTTGCATGTGTTGCATTAGGCATTTCTGTATACTTAGGATCATGCATGATTTCTAATATAGTTTCTATTTTGGCTTGGAGTACCCGGTAAGTTTTATGCTTTAGCATCCTTGCATGCGTGTGAGTGCTGCCATGAATAGCATGCTTACCATGAGGTTATATGCTTATGTGATATAACTGCCTGAATGCCTGTGGGTGAAGGTTGGGTTATTTAGATTGGGACAATTCATCTAATGCTTGTTTTAAGCCCACTAGATAGTGGCAAAACCATCTTTTCCAAGCCCACCTGCAGGTGGCAAAATCTGCATTTTAAACCTACTTACAAGTAGCAAACCATCTTTCAAATAAACAAGCATGAAATGTTTTGTTCCAATTCAGGCGACCCAGTCTATACTTATATGCTGTGCGCATCACATAGTAAATATAGGCTAATAACCAGAATAAGGACATACAAAGTTTTCAAAAATAGATATCATGGTTAGTAGAGGCCGATCTTTGATCGGGCGAGCAGGGGTGCTCACGAAGTGACCTTCCCCAATCGTACCCAAGTTCCCGAACCGAGGCAACTTTGGTGATGACGGACACGTGGCCTTTGGCACCGAGTCAGGGTTTCCTAAATTTCCCATTTAAAAAACATTTAGGTGGCGACTCTGTATCTGGCAAAGCAGTCCATGTTTGGCACTTCTTTCAAAAATCAGTTTTCTCAAAACGATTTGCCGGATTTGGACTCTTTGGTTCAGACTTAGAACCGTGACAAATTTGAGAGTCCTGAGCTGTAGTGACCCCAAAATGAACGGAACGGGAGCTCGTTCCTCCCGGGAGCGTTCGGGGACGTCTACAGTTTCTGGCGACTCTGCTGGGGATTTAGAGAACTTGACTCGAACTCGTGATATCTGTTTTTGACTACACTTGTGTGTTTCTTTGCATTGCATTTGCATTGGTGCGCCTAGGACACCGTGTTTGCCATCTGCTATTCCTGAACGGTTTGCCGGAGGCTTGTCTTGTCAAGGCATGACCATAAGGCTGACCGGTTGTGGGCTCTGCCAGTATGGGAACACAAACCCCAGTTTTACCGGGACACCCTCTTTGACCGTTCAACCTAGTGCATATTCGGATCCATAGTGACCATTCCAAACTAGGACAGGTTGCTTACCCGTTTGTAGGTTGTTTGAAACCGTTGTGTGCGTAGTGAAACCCTAGCTCCTGACAAAATAGGACAGGGAAACCCTACCCCAACATAAGGGTATTTTGGCTCTCACTTATCTGCTATGTGCTTTAGAGTGCGTCTCTACAGGAATGCATGTATCAGTTTGCAAGTTTGGGCATCAGGCCTGCGGGCGCCAGTTCAGTATTTCGGGTATTAGGCTTGCGGGCGCCAGTTCAATATTTTCGGAAATCAGTTATATCTGCGGGTATCAGATTTAGTTTTGGGGACAGTAATTTTGGGAACAGTGATCAGTGGTCGAATGCAGTTATTCAGTTATATTCATATCTGTATTGATGGGATTGGGCTGAGATGCTGCATGTTTTCTCTTTCAGTTCAAAGACTCGGTTCAGAGCAACCAGTGTTCTCCTTTGCTGAGGCAAGACAGAAAAAGGCTCACCGATTCTTCAGATTCATTAGTCACCAGCCCGGTCCATCTGATCCGCCAGTCACCAGTCGCATCACCTCTGTTCAGTTCAGCAAAACTCGTGATGGCGCAAAATTCGGAAGAAATTGTGGTTATGGCAGCCACATTGGACCAAGGAATCACATTGCAAGGTTATACCGACGGTGCAGTGCCACACCCACCCAGGTCACCTGCCGCACATCCGATCTGGGAACCCCAGTCATTTCAAACCCGCGAGCCCACCACATTCGAGTTGATGGGAATGATTGGTGACCTTCAAAGATCCGTGGCAGATCTAGCCTGCAGAATGTCGGTTCCGCCGTCAAATGCATCGTATGCTGGAAATTTCATATCGCAGGAGCCCCCGCTACTGGGACGAATTGTAATCGAACTTAGCCAACCTGAAGCCATCCCAAGTTCCGACAATGGCATGTCGACAACAACGGGGCTCCGCTCTGATGTAGCAACTCAAACCTTCTACCAAGCGAGGCGAGTGGTAAGAACAAGATGAAGGTGGACACCGATCCCTACGAACAACTCCTGTGGGCTGTTGAGGCTTTGAAAGCCGGAGGATTGAATAAACAGCAGGTGTTCGCTGTTGCTGTAAAAACTGTAGATGACATCTTCCCCACTCAGGCCGAGAGCAGTTTAAGCCAGAGGGAAAATCAAGATGGGGACCGTCGTGCCAGAACAGTTCCTTCCAATCCTAACCCTGCACCTAGAAGAGATCAGAGAGCCAAGGCAACACCTGCCAACCCTTTTTCGAGTGCGTCCAGCAAAAGTCAGCAAGCCTCGAATTATCCGCCCCGAGGTCGCAGAGTCTTCCATGCCCTCTATATGCCTTTGTCTAAGGCCCTTCAAATCCTCGTCAAAAAAGGGCATCTCAAACCCCTCGAGCCTCAGCCTCTCCCGAGTCCTCTTCCAGCTAAGCATGATGGTACCCAGTACTGTGCATACCATCAGCAAACCGGTCACAGCACCGTCAATTGCTTCCGTCTTCGCCACGAAGTGCAAGATTTGTTTGATAATGAAGTTATCCTCCCTCCAAGCTCGGCAAAATCTGTCACCACCAGGTTGGTGGATTTCGAGGATAATGCAAGTATGTGATCAGGGGTTGGACCACCTGCGAGCGGCGCGCGGTTTACCTCGGATGTGGCATATAGCACGCACTATTTTGAGCATTGGCGAATGCTAGTTTTGTAATTTCTGACTTGGGTGTTGAGTCAGTTCTGTAGTTTTGTTTTGAGTCTGTCTTTTTGTTTTGAGTCAGTCTCTTTTTGCTTTGGGTCTATCTTGTTGTATTGAGTCAGTCCTGTTGTATAGGAGTCGGGTGATTCCGGGGGGGTTACCTCGGGCGTCACCATTTTGTTTTATGCTTGTCTTTTCGTTTTGTTTTGAGTCTATTTCTGCCAGGGAGCCAGTTATGCCGACAGATTTGAATGAAACAGCATGGTTTTTCACGCTCTTGTGTTTGCCTCGGCCGTGTGCCAATTGTGCCAGAAAGTTTGAATGAAACGGCAGTACTTTTCGCCTACTCTTCTATGCCTTGAATTCATTGCATCGACCTAAGTTTTTCAAAACTTTTCGAGTACTGCGGTAAAAACGAAGAGGAAGGAATTCCTCGGGATTTGCAAAACTTTGATCATTTGACAGAAAGAGAGGCATGCTAAGCCCTTAATGAATGAAATCATGCTTGTTAGCGTGAGTACTGAGAAGGACCCTGGCTTGATCCAGACTGGTTTCACACTATCTTTAGCGCGAGCAATTTGTCGCTCTCTCAAGAACTTTCAAAAACAAAATGTTTTGCGCGGTCCTGCGAAGACCTGTGTGGAATCGCTCTTGAGATTGTGCAGCCTAGGATCGCTCTCAGCCTCGAGACTCAACCCCTTTGCTTCCAAACCTTGAACTTGAATTCAAAAGGTTCAACGGTCAACTACGACGTGAGGCCTGTGTGGCCAGATTTGAAGCAGCCCTCGAACAAGAGGCAAGAAAGTCAGATCAAAAAGATCAGATGTCATCAAAAGAAGCTTGCGAAGCTAGAACAACAGCCATTCTCCTGGATTCAGATAATTTCAGGATCTCAAAACCATTTGGCATGGACTTACTACACTTTTACCCTTGAGAGGCTCGCTGGGCCGAAAACCCGGAAGGGCGACCCAGGCAAAAGTTAGAGCAAGAGAAAAATACAAAAAAGAAGCAATACAAAAAATGCAAAAGAACAAAAAAAAAAACAAAAAAAAAAAATCAAATCAAAAAATAAAAGAAATGAAAAGAATTGAAAAGAAAAGAAAAACAAAGCTCGCAAGGTCGAAAACCCGCAACAGGCGCCTTGGCAAAAGTTAGAGCATAAAAAGGAGAGGTTAATACCCGAGTGTACCTTAACCCCGAACTACGTGAGGCTTGATTCCCATCTTTGGGATACGTAGGCAACTTCATTCTGAAGACCAACCGTAAAACAATTCGATTATGTCCATGCGATGGTTCTGGTCATCTTTGTCTTTTCTGTATCCGGGAGTTCGGTTGCAATCATCGCTCTGAGGGCTGATTACAATACACTACGGTGCCATTCAGACGAGGGGCAACTTTCCGTTGCCATTCAATGCACCGCGGTGTCATTCAAACAAGGGGCAACTTTCCGTTGCCATTCAATGCGCTGCGGTGCTATTCAAACAAGGGGCAACTTTCCGTTGCCATTCAATGCGCCGCGGTGCCGTTCAAACAAGGGGCAACTTTCCGTTGCCATGCAGTTCCCCTCAAGCAAGGGGAAATCTTCCTTCGAATCCGAAGTTGTGCATCTCAAGAGTAGGTTCCGTGCTCGTTGAGCAGTGGTCGTTTGCAAAAATAGTTTTTGAGAATTTTTACTGAGGTTGACTAACCTTTTCGAAAAGTATTCAATTTTCAAAACTAGACCATCTCTTGGACCCAAAAGAGGAAAATTTTCAGTGCTCATGCCCTGACTTGCATGATTTTGAATCAGAAAATTGAACAAAGCATGTTAATCTAACTCTCATTTTGGTCAAAGTTTTTTTTAGGAGAAAACTAAAACAAAAAAAAAATGGTCAAAATGATGAACTAGGGGCACAGTTGAGTCAGGCTTCCTGTCTTTCCCATTGTCAACATACTTGCCAAGAAGGGCATTCTACCTGCCAGAAGAGGGCGCAACTGAAGTTAACAACAAAGGGCTAAAAGCTCTCTCATCCTCCAAGCAACGAGGTATCAAGCTAAGTGCGAAGCACGAACTGGAATGGGACAAGACATTCCACTCCCTTATCTGGACAGATCTGATCATAACCCCTCTGTAGGAGAAACTCACTGTTGTGAACAAGAAGAAGAATCTGGCGGAATGCTAGGGGCACGAGCCCATAATTTGCCATTCATCCATCAACCACCCAGGGGAGGGATGAAAAATGAGAGATTGAAGAATAGAGAGATGTGCGATGAGAGAAAAAGTGAGAAAAGGGCTTTTTCAGAAAAATAGAGCTTGAGGGCCGAGTGATGTGAGGATCACAAATGAGAGAGGGTGGGGAACAATACCCGGTGAAACAGGCTCCCTGTGCACGTCTGAGTGTCGTGTCTTTTTGTTTTATCTCGATTCTTGTTTTGAGTCGTTTCGAGTGTTACTCGATGTGTCTAGGTTGCGTGCCTTTTATTTCCTTGTTGAGTTGTCTTGCTGTGTTCAGTCGTAGGCTCGATACCCGGTCAAAAGCTCATTTATCAATTCAAAAATAAAATCGTTTTGCGCTCCGAGTGCCGTGCCGTTCTCCACATCTGTGCAAAACAAGATTCGTTCTTTCATAAAACCGTAGGGTTCAACCCAGGTCATGCGAGAACAGTAGAACTAGGACCTATTTGAAGCTATATGGGTTCCAGACTACAAAGCAAAAGCAAAAGAGGAAATGTCGAGCATCTGAGTTTGTTTCAACTTCAGTAAGTTCCAAGACTACATTCCGTGCGTACCCCTTCAAGTCTTGCCAAAGCTCCGAAGTATGAGTGTGCCTCTACCTCAAGCTCAAGATCAAGTCTGCTTCAAGCCAAAATGGCGATCAAAGTGCTCTCCCTGAGTACCATTCCCTGCTAGAGGCATCTTGGCTGTGTTCGCAATGAGTTCCTAGGAGACCAACTGCGACGGTGGAAACTAGAGTTCGAATGGCTGATGCCTAGAACGTAAAGGTTCGGGATTTCCGGGACTAAAGTCTGGTTTAAATACCCAGAGGCGTGTCCTCGGCTTGAAATCTGTATGGAAACCCCATAGGTTGAGATAGCGTGTATGCACCTCAATTCTGGATACTGAACCAACCTAGTCTGTCACCCCGTTGGAGAATAGGGAAGGTTGTGAATATGATCAAGAAGAAAGGCAACGTCCAAAGTGTTCTACATGAAGAACCCTTGTCAGTATTTCAGAGCCTTTGTACTGTAAGTTGAAGGTAAGTGTTTGAAGAGCACAGGGGAAGATCCCTATCGGAGCAGAGCGGTTCACCGCCACTCACCTCATGAGGTGCTTTCTAAAACGCTGTTTTGTCTATTTATTGCTTTTCTTAAGCATCATGTATTGTATTGCATTGTACCTATCAAGTTTCTTTCTCATTCATACACGATATTCTATGTACGGTTCATTCAAAGAAGTTCTATTTAAGATCATTCATTTAGTGTATCAATCACACTTCACACTTCACTTCATTTCTTTAGTGTATCAATCACACCTTATTCACCATTTAGTGTATCAATCACACTTCATTCGTTTAGTATATCAATCATACTTTGTTCACATTGTGCATCTATCACACTTTGTGTTCACTTTCAGTATATCAATCATACTATGTTCACTAAGTGCATCTATCACACTTCGTGTTCACATTTAGTATATCAATCATACTTTGTTCACTAAGCGCATCTATCACACTTCGTGTTCACATTTAGTGTATCAATCACACTTCATTCGTTTAGTATATCAATCATACTTTGTTCACATTGTGCATCTATCACACTTTGTGTTCACTTTCAGTATATCAATCATACTCTGTTCACTAAGTGCATCTATCACACTTCGTGTTCACATTTAGTATATCAATCATACTTTATTCACTAAGTGCATCTATCACACTTCGTGTATCAATCACACTTCATTCGTTTAGTATATCAATCATACTCTGTTCACTAAGTGCATCTATCACACTTCGTGTTCACATTCAGTATATCAATCATACTTTGCTCACATTGTGCATCTATCACACTTTGTGTTCACATTTAGTATATCAATCATGCTTTGCTCACATTGTGCATCTATCACACTTTGTGTTCCCTTTTAGTATATCAATCATACTTTGTTCACTAAGTGCATCTATCACACTTCGTGTTCACTTTTAGTATATCAATCATACTTTGTTCACTAAGTGCATCTATCACACTTCGTGTTCACATTTAGTATATCAATCATACTCTGTTCACTAAGTGCATCTATCACACTTCGTGTTCACATTCAGTATATCAATCATACTTTGTTCACTAAGTGCATCTATCACACTTCGTGTTCACATTTAGTGTATCAATCACACTTCATTCGTTTAGTATATCAATCATACTTTGTTCACATTGTGCATCTATCACACTTTGTGCTCACCATTTAGTGTATCAATCACACTTCATTCGTTTAGTATATCAATCATACTCTGTTCACATTGTGCATCTATCACACTTTGTGTTCCCTTTTAGTATATCAATCATACTTTGTTCACTAAGTGCATCTATCACACTTCGTGTTCACATTTAGTATATCAATCATACTTTGTTCACTAAGTGCATCTATCACACTTCGTGTTCACATTTAGTGTATCAATCACACTTCATTCGTTTAGTATATCAATCATACTTTGTTCACATTGTGCATCTATCACACTTTGTGTTCACTTTCAGTATATCAATCATACTCTGTTCACTAAGTGCATCTATCACACTTCGTGTTCACTTTTAGTATATCAATCATACTTTGTTCACTAAGTGCATCTATCACACTTCGTGTTCACATTTAGTATATCAATCATACTTTGTTCACTAAGTGCATCTGTCACACTTTGTGTTCACCTTTGTGCATCAATCACACGCATTCGCTCTGTGTATCAATCACACACTCCCGCTTTGTGTATCCATCATACTTGTTCACTTAGTGAATCTATCACACTTTGTGCTCACCTTTTTGTGTATCAATCACATGTTCGCTCTGTGTATCTATCACACATGCACACTGTATTTGCAGTGAGAATTCCATAATTTTCTTACATCCTTTCTGCACGAGGTGTAGTTTGGCTCGAGTTTACTTGCTTGCCTAGCATTCGCTTAAAATGTTGCATTTATTTCACATAATTGCTTCATTACAGCTCTTTTTGCACGATCATGAGTGATAACCGGCTTCGCGTAGCGTATAAGTCCAATCTTCAAAATCTCCTTGCATATCATTTTGCATTTTGCCCCCTTTGCCTGCGGGCATGCCTGTGGGTACATCTCTGTTTATCTTGTACGTTTGTCTAAGTCTTCGGCCTTATCAAAAATGGGTCGTCTCTGGGCTTTGACATTCACTCCCGTCATTCTTATGACTTCCGAGTTCTGTCAAAGAGGGACAACAGTAGACACCCCATTTTTGACCGACCTTAAGACTCAGACGTCACCAGTTGAGCGCTCGGTGATACTGCATATTATGCTCGTTCAGAAGTTTCAGAGTCGTGGCCGTGAGCCCTGCCTCCGGATTTCCGAACCCTCTTCTGTGCCCTGCCTCGGTTTGCGAACCAGGCTCGATTTTCTCTGTTTCTTTTCCTGAGGGGAGGGAGAAGTCCTGTAGACCATCTCTCAGTGGCCGTGGGCTACATTTTGTGGCTGTAGGCCATTTTTCCCATTTCGGAGCCCGGTTCCCGGTTTTCGGAGCCGTCAGGCCATGTGCCTCGGTTCGGGACCACTCAACCATCTCCATTCGCTCTGAATTTTGGCATACTTCCTTTTTACTCCCTTTTGAGGGACACTGGGGTCTGAGAAACCCACTTCGTGGCCGAACGCCACCTTCGGTGCTTAGCAGCCCATTTTCGGGACCCCGAACTGCGTGTTTTGGCCCCCGAGCATTCGTTTTGCATCGATTTTCGTTCATTTTTGGCAGGTACCTCTGTTTTATCACCAGGAAGGTCGCTGGAGGGTGGGAGGCCAGCAATTATCTTGGCAACCAGTTATATTCCATTTTCGCCCTCCGACACCCGTTTTTCGCGCTTCCGAGCCAATGTTGAACACCTTGGGGCCACTTTCTTCAACCCCAAACCACATATTTGTGTTGTACACACATGGGAGGACCCTAAAAGTTTATGGCCGGCCAGAAATTCCAGTTGACCCTTTTGAACCCCTCTTAAAAATGGCTTGTTCTCTCTCCTGTTTTAGAGTTTCCAAATTCGAACCACAAGGCTGTGAAGAGGAGACCTGGGAGGCCACCTTTTTGTGGTGGCCGGCCACTAAAGCAAGTTGACCTTTTTGACCCCTAGCCGGCCGGCTAGGGGAGGTGGCCGGCCGGCCACCTGCAAGTCCAAAAGGTGGCCGGCCATGATCCTCTCATTTGGTACTTTACAGCTGTATAGCTGTTGTTCCCCAGAAACATCTGTATCCGGGGGATATTTTGTGGGGGAAAGCCTTGGTCCTTTTCCCCCACCCTTTCCTTCCATGCTCCCCCTCCTTTTGGTCCATATAACCAGCTGCAAGCATTGGTTTAGGGGGTTAGAAAAATTGGTCTTCAAGCCTTGATACACAAATCTCCCTCCACCTCTCTTATTTCCTTGAAAAACCTCCAAGTCCTACACCACCATTTCTTCTACACCACCAACCCCCACCCTTCCATCCTCCATTCCAGAAGTTTGAAGGTGTTCTCCAAGGCCTAAGGAGCCACAAACTCAAGCCAAGAGGCAACCAAAGTCAAGCCTTCAAGGGTAAGTAGTTTTTTTCCTTTTTTGAGCTTATTTTGGTATCTTTTCTTAGCCATACGTGCTTACTGATTTGAGCTCCGACCAAAACTGAAAAGGTCATTTTTTTGAGCTCATTTTCTTGTTTCATTAAGGGCTCAACCCTGTTTGAGCCCCCCATATTGTACTTGCTTCAATATCTTCCTTGAATGCTATTTTCTTGCATGCTTTGGAAGCCCATTATGCTTCCACTTTTGGGTGTTTTATAGAACTAAAAATAGGCTTATTTTGAGCCCCTCTTCAACATTGAAGAAGGGCTCAACACTGTTTGGGACCTCCATGCTATACTTGCCTTTATATTCCCTCTTTGGTCCCCTTTTTTGCATGCTTTGGCAGCCTATTATGCTTCGGTTTTTGGCCTTTTTACAGTACTAAAAATAGTCTTATTTTGGCCCATTATTCATGTTTCATTAAGGGTCTTTGGCCGTTTGTGGAATATTTTGTATACCTCATGTTATAGCCACTTTTGAGCCTCATTTTGCATTGCATTTCTAGCATGTTTGTATACTGTTTTGGGGTTTTTACAGTTCTGTAAATATGCATATTTTTTGTTCCTCTTCAATGTTGTAGAAGGACATTTTTCAGTTTGGGCTTTGCATATACCACTTGCCTCTTTGGCCACCTTTTGGCCCTTTTTCTTGCATAAGAGCTTAGCCATACCTATGTTTGTTTTTGGGGTTTTTACAGTTCTGAAAAAGATCATGTTTTGGGCCCCTCTTCAACTTTGTTGAAGGGCCCTAACCTGTTTGGGATCAGCAACTGTGAGTTGCTTCTTTACCTCATATTTAGGGTCATTTTTGCATACTAGTTTTGCCCTATTTATGTTTGCTGTTTGGCCATGCTTTAAACTGTAAAAATGCTTATTTTGAGGCTTCCTTGCTTCTGTCTTTTCATCTCCTGTACCAATTATGCATGCTTTGTATAGCTGTAAGCCATTTTATGTACCTAATGTTGCATTTCGGTTTAATTCCATGCATCGGGTGTGTTTTCGCCTCATTTCGGGGCTGTTTTCCCCCACATTTCAGTGCTGAAATTCCATTAGCATGTTTGCATATCATTTTCCATGTCAGTTGCATTGCGTATGCCATCGCCTCGGTTTGCATGCCCGTGTGCACACATTTCGAGGCACTTCATTTTCATCCATCGGCCTCTTATGTGAGTGCGGCTGAGGCTCACTCATGTTAGTATAAGTCCATGTTGCATTTTGTATGCCATTTTAGCCATATTGCATTGCGTATGCCATTTCCTCGGTTTGCGTGCCCGGGTGCACGCATTTCGAGGCACCTCATTTTCATACCATTGTGCATGCTAGGACTGTACCTTAGTTGCATTTCATGCATGTCATGCATATTGCATCGTGTTCGGGATAGGAGTTAGCCCGGGCACGGGAAACGAGGTGCATTTCGTACTCCGAGTGACGGAATGTATCTCAATTCCCCAGTCACCGACACTCCGGATTACCCATGATGGAGTTAGGTTCTTGTTGTGTTTACACGTGCATTCATTCTATATTAAGTTGCACATTTCGACTCCTCTGCCATCATGCATCGATATGCGTGATTGGTGGCACGAGGATCGAGGCATGCATATATCTGTGAAAATACATTGCCATGCCCCTCTCCTGCTCTCTGTTGCAGCAAAATGAAGAATCGGCAACTTTTGGAGCTTGGCACGCATTTCAAGAACAAGTGTAAACAGAGGCTAATTGGGGCATCCCAGTGGATTTCCACGCAAGGCAGCCCAGGCATACATCATTCGTCAGAAGCAAGGCAGTCCCTGGCTTGCACGCCAGTTTTATAGCTTTCTTAGTTAATTTGATTAATTAATTAGGAATTTGTATATTATTCGGACTGTAATATTTGGACTGTAATATTCTTTTATTCGGGACTGTATATTTATTCGGACCCTCTGCGCGGGGGCACAACTGTAATAAGTGTGCGTGTGTGTGTTGTATGTCTTCCAACCCCACGTCTTTCTCCCTTTTATTTATCCGCTTATGGTGTTTAGATTAGGGCATATTTCAATTAGCATACAGTATGACAGCATGTTTGCATTCATTCATCTGTTTTGCATGCACCGGGCTCGGCGCATCATACTAACTGCATTTGT